>NC_138976.1:195650428-196850428 GCF_964341445.2 Mesoplodon mirus | reverse complement strand
GAGTGTAAGTTATACTTCTTACATTTTTTATGGTTTCCTTAGAGTTTACAATATGCATTTTTAAAATAATCTAATCCCACCTTGAAATACCAACACACCACTTCATGGGTTCAGGAACTTTATAACACAGTATTCCCATTTCTTTTCTCCCATTCTAGTGACGTGGCTGTCATTAATTTCACTTATCCATGTGCCATAATTCCTTAGCACATTGTTAATACTGGCCCTTAAAACACTTATATGTTATCCATTAGGCCACCAGGGCTGATAACAGTTCTTTTTAGATTGATTAAGAAGCAGAATACTCAAGGATTTCATTCTACCAGCATTCATTTCTCCTTGGAAGTTCCTCCTTTATGTAGATATAACTTTCTGATCTTTGTCAGTTGTTCTGTTTTTAATGTTTGTGGTAACATAAGTGCCAAAGACTTCAAATTCCTCTAATGTCCTTGTTTTTGTGTCTCCTTTTTTTTAAAAAAAATATTTATTTATTTGGCTGAGCCGGGTCTTAGTTGCGTCATTCAGGATCTGGTTCCCTGACCAGGGATCAAACCTGGGTCCCCTGAATTGGGAGCACAGAGTCTTAACCACTGGACCACCAAGGAAGTCCCTTGTCTCTCATCTTGACGTTGGGGCTTCCCTAAGTATTGTTGCTCAGCTTGAGTCTGTGTCTTGCAGTTCTTTTGGCAGTGATCTACTCTTAACTGTCCTGGAGGCCTGCGGGTGTGACGGTAAACTGTGGGGGAGGGAAGACATTCTCTAATCTTGCAGTAAATCCCAGTCTCTAGTGGGCCTCTGTTTGAGGGTGTGGCCTTCACAAGTGTTTCTGACACTCCCCAGGGATATGGCTCTTTCCCATGCCCCTACTCCTTGCCTTGGCTGCAGCATTTCCTTGAAGCCCTATCCCCTGCTGATATGTTCCCCCAACACACTGCATCACATGAAAAAGGAAAGAGGGAGAAGGCTGCATTGGGGGAGAATTTATTTCCTCTAGCTGGGATGAGATTTCAGAATTGCACTCTGGCCAAGTCCTTTCTCTGGAGAGTAAGATTCTGCTACATACAAAGCTCCATGGCCACCCCCTCGTCCCCACCCCCTCCAGAGCCACCAGGGCACCTCTCTCCATCCTCACCATGAGAGCCTGCAGGGGTTCCTGAAGGGAACACCCGCCAAGACTCTGGCTTCCTGGATTTTCTCCCTCTCAACTAGTCATCCATAAGTCCCCATGCAAATGAAGCAGAAATCAGGACCCACCATGATCTCCATTGATTCTACTTGTCTAAATTAGGGACCTCCATGCGCCTCAGGTACCCTAGCTGTTCACACTGAGGACTGTCATGTCCCAGTGACAATATCATAAAGGCTGAAGAGACTGTAATAAAAGCAACAGTAGATGCTAGAGACGTGTTCTTGAACATGTACATTCATGACAGTAGAGCCAAATAAATAGTTCACAAATTGAGAAAAATTAACCAGGTAGTGATGAAAAAGTACAATCCCTAAGTGAGTACCCAATTCCACCTGCCAAAACGGATGTCCAATGATGTCATAGGGCATTTCCTATAAGACTCAAAGTGCCCTGTCTAGAAGGTACAGGCAAGACTCGAAGCTCCAGGGTCTGGAGGGGGTAGGGTAGGAGGGGGAAGGCAAGGTGTATTCTGAAAAAGAGAATATGTGTAGAACACACTAGGGATATCAGAAAAGGCTGCTGTAGATGACTTTAACCCAGGCTTTGGTCCTCCAGTCCCAGTGCCTACTCTAAAGATTAGAACCTAAGCTCACCTGACCCATTTCTGACTTCTGGGTGTTCCACACATGTTTCTAAACTCTGGAGAATGGAGACTGTCTATTTGGGGCAGAGTGAGAAGAAATGTGGTCAAGACAATATACAAACGATTTAGAGAAAATGAGGACATGCTTAATTTTTGGATTTGAATATACTGCGTTCGTCTGAGGCATGTGGGATCTTCCCGGACCAGGGCATGAACCCGTGTCCCCTGCATCGGCAGGCGGACTCTCAACCACTGCGCCACCAGGGAAGCCCCCATTATCTTTAAAACTGTATAGATATATAAAGAAAGGAAGATACTTATAAAAATAAATACTGCAAATATATTTGATTAATGACATTCTATTTTTATGTCATAGGTAATTAGACTATAAAAAATTGTATTCTTTTAAATTTGAACAAGTTATAAGTATATATATATATATATATATATATATATATATATATATATATATATATATATATATATACATACGTACACAGAAACATGCATTATCTATCTAATTCCCATTTCCAGTCGAAAAGAAAAGAAAAGAAAAAGCCTGCAAAGCATTGTCTCTTTGGGACTCCTAGATTGACTAATTTTTGAGTAGTTTGACTGAATGGGCTGATTTTATACTACAATACCTGTAAAGGCACTAACTTGCTTCTATTAGTAAATGGAAGAAAATCCAGTACATATGGGCTCTGTTGATGCAATATGTAAACACCCAGCAAGTTCAAAGAGTAAGCTCAACATCCTGGCAGAAGACCTCAACTTTGACCCTAGTCCCATCTCTGGCTTGGACAATTCACTTAACCACCATAGACCTCATATTCCTCATCTCTAAAAGGAGGTCTCCAAGTTTATTTTCAGCTCTAAAATTCCTAAAGTTCATGTCCATCAACTCTAAGTAGCATCATTCTTTTTTTCTCACAGAAGAATTGTTTGTTTTAGTGCATTGGTTATTTGACTACTGTCTTTATGTAAATACTGGAAGTAGCAGGTTTTTTCTCCAATACATTCACGTATCAGGCAGAAAATTTTCAATACTGGGTTTTTGTTTCTTTCTTTCTTTCTTCACGGCTGATTGCATGTTGCAGAGCTGATTTTTAGTTTCTGGAAGTTAAAAACATGCAGGTGTAGATATAATGTGCTGCAGCCATTTATATCACCAGCCATAAAGTTTTAAAACAACTGGCTTTTTTGCATAGTCTTTAGAAGAGGGTTAGATGAGCACTTCTGTTTTCCTTTTCTTGAGAAGTTTTATAACAACACGAAAAGGTCATCTTTAAAATGTCAGACAAGATTAACAACAAAATCTTGGAAGACAGCCAGTCCACCAAGGAAAAAAACCCAAAGGACTCTTTACAGATGCAAATCTTAAATAAGCAACAGAACCTGAGAGTGGGGTGAAGGCAAGGGAGAGAAATACTTTGTAGCAAAGAAATACATTCAAGAGATGCCTCATGGCCTTGAACTGTTGGAAAGGAGTAGCAGTAAACAAACCTGGCCCCCAGCAATTGCTAAAGGGCACATTCATTAGGAAGTTGGAAGCAAGACATCTAAGATCATGAGTCAGAGAAGCAGAATCATGAGCCACACCCACACTGGGTTCTATATGCTATGGTTAAAACCAAGAGAAGTTGATGTAAATATTTTAATTGCAAGGAATTGAAAAAGTGGTTTTTAATCTCACTAGTTGATGCCAGGCCAGGTTTTTGATTATACAACTGAGGATGTAGCTCTATAGTCCTGGCAGCTGAGTAGTAGAGAAGATGCAGTTTTCATCCCACAAAAATACCACTTCTCCTACTAACAATTCTAAAGGGAGAGAAAGCCTTTAACAGAGAACACATTAAAGGAGAGTCACAGTTATTTAAAACCAGAAACTTAAATATTGATGGAAGAAGTAAGTAGGTTTAGGAAGAGAGCAAGCTACAGAAATTGATAAAAGCTTTGCACTTTTAGTTGAAATTTTTAAAATTATCAACAGAAATGGAGAATTCTCTGCAATTTGTATTTTATCCAGTATTCAACTAAGTGGCCTATTAGTTTAGTAGGATGAAAAGTATCTTGCTGGCAAATGTGGAAACTAATACTGAAACAAAAATATAAGGCAGAGATATTTTTGTAGCAAAGGATTTCACCAGCTTTGTCAAGGTTGACACAAGAATCATATTATAGTTATACTTAATATAAATGTTAGATTATGTAATACATAAATGTATATTCAGTAGAAATAGTCAATAAATTGTACATAATGTACTACAGTAGTAAATGTTAGGTTCTTTTCAATGAATACTTTATAGTGTTTTTGCGATCTTTATAAAGAGCCTAGTTTTTAAATAAATACTATTTCAAATTTGGGGAATGAGAAGTTTAAAATAAGATGAACCAGATTTCTACAATCCATTTTCTGATGCTCAAAGTGGGCAGACTACAAAATGGAGCATGGCTGAGGCCATGTGGTAATCTGTGTGTTCCTTGCACTGTTTGAATTATATTATACATCCGTAATATGCAGGGGCACAAATCATTCATAGGTTATGCTTTTTAGGCAAACTTTTACACACAAATAACAACTAATTAGAATAGACCTTAGCAAAACCGTGATGTTTGCTTGTTTCATCAAGCTCCACTTTCTGAGTTTCCCCTGTGAGTCTATTTATTGCTCTGTCTTCTCTATTCCCTAATACCCTCTGCAGAACACTTATGCCCTCAAGTTCTCTTCCCTCTTGCACATCATCAAAACTTGCTTTTGGATCATTCAGGCTGAGGTAAAAATGACTATGATCTTAAAGCACAACGAGTATTTGAATTTTAATGGGAAAAAAAGATTTAAGCTAAAGGGATGAGATTCCGAGATAAAGGGATGAGAGTTGAATGCCAAACATCAGTTAGTAGATGAGAAGACATTTTTAGGCAGCAAAACTTTTCTGCATCTCTAGTCATAATACTAATTCTGCAAGCTATATAGTTGGAGAGATGCAATCATATGAAAGGCTCAAGATATCAGAAAGTAGAAACCAAAACTATTTCTTCTTAGTTCATAAATAGGGTGTAGGTTTACTAAAGAGGACATTAAAATTGCTCCCTGTTTCCTGAATCCAATCCAACCAGCAAGGGAAAGGAGTTGAATAATTTGGCATTTGAGTTGGTTAATGGCAGGGAGAATTCAGAGTGGAATTACAGATGTAAAATGGATATCAGAATGTTATTTGTGTGTATGTGTCCATCGTGTATGTGTATAGAAGCCACCTCTGTCATCTAGGAAAAGACGTTTAAATCTTCCAGAGTTATTAATTCACTGAGAAGAGACGATAAACTTCAGCATCATTTTGTTGCTCAATTGGGTCCTATTTGAGGGATGAATCAATAACAATGATTTCCTTGAAAGGTCTCTCAAGGCTATTGATTTTTTTATGGCCCTGGTATGCAAGGGGTTTGTTCTCAAAGGACACAAACAGGTAATTCTCTCTTTCAAGAATTTTGGTCGCAGGAGTTGAGCAAAAACTACAGTGTGATAGAAAGCAGTTAGTTTTCTCTGTCTCATATACAGATTTAAAATTAGAAAGTGAAAAGACCCTACATTTTATCATTTTATATTTAACACTTATCTACATAAGCGTTAAAACAAATTGATCTTACTACCCATTATGATTATTAAGGTACCAAAAAAAATTCACTTTGAAAACGATTCCTGAATATGGATATATTTTGTATTCAGAATCACATGGAAAAAGAAGCCTCTTAACTTACATGGGCCAGTGTCCCATAGTTATTGATCATTATTCATGGGAAATAAATTAATTTTCTAACATTCCATCATTTGCTATTTTTTTAATAAAAGAGGGATTTTATTGTTCAGCACAGGGAAATAGAGCCATCATTTTATAATAATTAAATGTAGTATAATGTATAAAAATATTGACTCACTATGTTGTACACCTGAAATTAATATAATATCATAAATCATCTATACATCAATAAAAAAGAGGTGTTTTAGTTTTCTTATCAGCTGTTCTGTTCTTTGTTAAGAAGTGAGGAAAAAAACACTGATTGTAAGGAAGTCAGATCCTTGATTTGCCTGATGATTATGAATATGAAAAAAGTGTTCTCTACAGAACAGTAGCTCTTAATCAAAAAAAGTCTGGCTCTAACATTCTACAAAGAAGAGTGTGCCAAGATATAGCAATCCTTTTTGATTTTTTGAAGTTTAAACAAATAGTGTACTCTGCATGAATTTTATCTTTCAACTGAATCATTCTACTGTAGCATCATTTATGATGCTATAGTACTAGTTTACGAAGAAATTGTAGTAGGCTTCACATATCTCCATATCTTATATTGATGGCATTTAAATCCTAATACCAAACTGCTATTGTTTCATAAACTAGGAGAAAATTGTGCTGATAACAAGCAGGAGAAGCTGGCAGAAACAATAGATTTTCCACTCTTTGCTTTCTATTGTTTGTAAGCCTAATTACCCTAGTTGACCAATTAATGACAACACATGATGAAATTTTCCTGACTGCTAATTAATGAGCTCTAATTTCACTAGTTTTGTTACTGGTAAGGATTCCATTAATTCTATGTGTGAATGTCTTCTTACCCTACTCATCCTATTTTCCCCTTTGAACTTCCTCATATGTAGAGAACCCATTTGATTGACTTAAGAGTCAGAAGATACTTATAATCAGAGAAAAAGCAAAAAAGAATGATTATAATGCCAATTAGTATAACTATAAGTTAGAAATTATATTTTGAGGATTTTCAGACCGAAGAGGGGTAGAAATGATAATAGTTTAGTTTTAGGAAAGCTGTAGTACACAAAGAGAACCCCAAATCACACCACAGAGAATTTTGCAGGAATTTGATATATCTGATATACACTCAATTTGTGCCCATGAATGGTGAGCAACTAGAAGTAAAGGAGAATCACATAGTTACATTTCTGGACAAATCAGGTTATCAGAATGATGCAATAATGGCAGTTTACTTCAGTCACTTCTTAGGCTTTCTTATTTACTATGCTAAATGTTAAATGAGATTTCTGAGTAAAAGCATTACAATGACTTCAGCATTGTGGGACATGAAACACAGTGAGAACTCAGAGCAGGGAAGGAAATAAGTAAGGTAAGAAGGAAAAATGAATGAAAGAGCTGAAAGATGCACTACTTGGCTGTCAGGTGTTAGGAGAGTTTATTTGTGCTTTTTCTTAATCTTCATAACGCTCTTGTCAGAATGGTAGTAACATACCCATTTTTTTTTTAGATGAGCGACCTTTAACTGTAGGTTGCACTTGATTGTCTGCCAGGTTTTCAAGTCTGTGATGGGGACAGTAATGTCAGAAATTTCAATCCCAGTCAGATCAAGACCTGGTAGAAACACCATTATGGAAGTGCATAGTTTTGACCCAAATCTGACCACATTAAAATGTTGTTCTTTCTTCTCCAGGATGATAGTCTGTATTTCAAGAAGAATTCTAATTCTTGCCCCATAACAATTTCTCTGAGTTCTTTGTGCCAACTAAAGCCTTTTATTGATTTTCATATTAGGAAAGCCCTGGAATTCTATGCAAAATGCTATGAATAGTTATCTACCTATCTAATTATTTTTAGCAAAAGGATGCAGAGCCGTTATCAGATACTCAAAACTCAATCAGATTATCTAAGAGTTTACATTAAATGAGGTAATGAATGTCCTTTCTGGATCCAAACATTATAATATATTTAATCCTTACTGTGGTCCCTGAAATGTCTATTATCTCTAATTATTAGTAAGGGAACTGAGGCGTAGTAAAGTGTAAGTAAGTGAGAAGTCTGGAATTCAAATCCAGGTCAGTTTCAGTCTTGAACACTGTAAGGCCAACTGGCCTGAGGCAGGGGAATGCATCAGATTCAAAGGTTGCATCAGACCGAAACTCTCCGGAACCCCCAGTTCCAGAAACTGACCTGGAGACATTCCGGACCACCCAGTTCCAGGAACTGACCAGGGGATTTTCCACCCGGCCCAGCCTTCCTGCCTTTCGAGGGGCGGGACTAGCGGTCCCAAGACTGATGTAACCGGCACCAGATATTGCCACGATACCCGAAGAGACCACCAAATAAGGAATACCCTGAGCCCTCCCAGATTCACCACACCGCTTTCCCTTCTTCCCCTATGAAATCTTGCCCAAACCTCACCCGGGTGCGACTTCTCTGGCCCCTTTCTCTCGGACCGGTGAACCTCGCCTGGGAGCACCCCCTAATAAAGCTCACTTGAAGCTTTCCTCTGTTTCACGATGTCCTTTGTTAAGATCCGACCTTACAAACACCACTATTTCTATAGCCTACACTGCATTCTATACTCTCACTGTAGATAATCAATAAATGTTCATTTATTTCCTTTACCCCAGTTGGGGACAAAGAACATGGGTGGGTGAAAGAAAGTACAGATTAGTTTTAATGTAAATGATATAATAATAATGCTAGTCAGCAGTTACAGAACATTCATATTGTGCTAGGAGTTGAGCATTAAGTACTTTACAGGCATTCTTTTATATAAAATCTCATATATATAATACCTAACTTAGGAAGTAGGTAATATAAAAGTGCCAAGGTGATTGAAATAACGTGGTCATGTACAGGCAATGAAACTGGGAAAGAGTTTTCTGGGCTGATGGTTGAATTTTGGCCAAGACATTAAGGGGAGAAGGGATGAACACTGGTGGGGAGACTGAAAACTTATTCATCGTAGGGAGAAAGCACTGGTGGAAGCATTGTACTGCTTGCTTAAGAACTGTTACCCTCATAACCAGAAAACTGAGGTTTTGCTGAAAGCTGAAGGCAGATTTCTTGCAGTGTGAAAAAGAATTTACTGATATCTCTTCATCTCTTCACGTTTGAACACAACTGTTCTGCAGATTTGTTGAAATGACTCAAGTTCTCTTTCAGATCTGGACTAAATGTGTGTATCACAGCATTAGGGCCCATGGAGCAGCATTTGCAAGCCCATACTCACCTCCCCCCTTTTTAGTGTTTTGCACTCTGGAAAAGCAAACAACAGCAACAACAATATCTTATTTCCTTTTATCTATAGGTATTATTAATCTTCTCAAGAAACCCAATTTGATATATTTATGCTAAAATATAAATGAAATTTTTCCAGTTTTATTGAGATTGAATTGATATATAATATTGTATCTGTCCAAGGTGTACAATGTGATTATATATATATATATATATATATATATATATATATATATATATATATATATATATAGTGTGAAATGATTACCACAATAAGTTTAGTTAACCTTAATTCACATAATTACAAATTTTATTTCTGTGATGAGAACTTTCAAGATCTACTCTCTTAGCAACTTTCAAACATAAAATACGGTATTGTTAACTGTAGTGACCAAGCTGTACATGACATCACCATTACACACTTATCTTATAACTAGAAGTTTTTATCTTTTGATCATCTTCACTCATTTTCCTCACCTCCAACCCCCAGCTCTGGCAACCATCATTCCATTCTTTCTATCATGAGTTCAGTAGTTTAGATTTCACATATGAGATCCTAAAGTATTTATCTTTCTCTGTCTGACATTTCATTTAGCATAATGCCCCCCAAATCCACCCATGTGGTCACAAATAGCCAGATTTCCTTCTTTATCACGGCTGAATAATAGTAGGTTGTATGCACCCCATTTTCTTCATCCATTCATCCACAAAAATCACTGAGGTTGTTTTCATGTCTTGGCTACTGTATTGAGCTGGCCAGAAAGTTCATACACTTAATGAATACACTGTTCAATAAAACTTGGTGGAAATGAAAAATGTGTCTTTCATTTTTACTTAAAATAAATCTTTGACAAAGCCAGCTAGGCATCCCTTTGAGTAATGACTTTTATCACATTGAAATATTTTAAACATATGAACAATAATAGCTTAAATGACAAATGTTACTAATATTGACACAATTGATCAAGGAGAATATGTTAGGATATGTTAAAATGCAGATGGACAGTGAAAGAACAAATATAACTTTTAACTAAATATTGTCTTGATATTTACACCATTGGTTAAGAACATGATAACAGGTTTCATCCATTTCAAGAAAGCAGAATATTTGCAGATCACTTAACATTTACTAGGTATGTTCTCAGTCTGGAAGGATATATTTCATTTACCTGTATCATTTAATTTAACCACATCCCTCTGTAATAGATAGTGTTATCCCTATTTGCAGATAGGAAACAGGCTCAGAAAGGTTAAGAACGTTACCTAATTCTAGTAAGTTGTCAAACCTAAACTGATCTAATTCCAGGGCACAGCTCTTTCTGACATGTCAGTGTGGGTCTTTATCTCTTTGAGAATTGTTGAACATTAAAAGCCTTCTTCCAGGTAAATGCATAAAGAAACAACATGAGCAATGATATAACAATACAAGTCTCACTAAATAATTGGTGTGTTTGGCCTTGCTTTTGCTGACAGATCTTTTGCAAAATGGCTTTTCTCAGAGATAGTGGACTTTAAATATTTTCTTTGAAGACTTTCCTAAACTATACCTATCAGAAAGCTACTTTGCTTTCAGCCTAAAGAAAAATGAAAGCTTACTTAACTACACTTAGGTGCCAGGGTCATACTATGAACTCTACACCTGCCAGGATTCACGCTAAGATAGGGTGGCTCCACAAACTGTCCATAGTACTGTGATTTCTTTCCGATATTTTGAAGTAGAAACAATTTAATAACTATTCACAAAAGAGAGAAACACTGTTTCTTGGTCCTCAATATCATACTGCTGTAGGCTAATTCTTTCTCTCTTTTTACCCCTTAGTATAGAGAGTGTGTTTTGGGGACCCTCCTTCACGATCTTCTCCATTCCAAGAGCATCTTACATAAATCCAGGACTTCTCAAGCAGCCAGTTTTGCCAGATGGTCTTAGGGTTGGTTGTACCCATATATGTATAATCCTGAACTTCTCAAGTAAGGTCCTTATAGAGCATAATGGCTAAGAGAATTGGTGCTGATACTAGACCTGAGTCCAAATACTGCCTATGCCCCTAACTAGCTGTGTAACCTTGGAGAAGTAACTTAAGCCCCTTAAAGGGATTAGATTTCTCACCCGGAAAATGGTATCATAAATGCATCTACCCTATATGGTTAGTGTGTAAATTAATGTAACTTGAAATGGTGCATGTTTAGCATTAGCACAGTGCCTGTCTCTTGTTAGTAATACCTGCTTTTATTATTAATTATTCTCTATATTCCCAGTTTCAGCAAGGTGCCTAACATATAATAGTTGTTCAGCAAATATTTACTGGATTGAACTAGCTCTGAAATTTAAGCATTGGGTCAACAGCAAAGTAGTCACCCCACCATCATTTCTCCCACAGGAAGGGAGAATACATGGAAGCCAGCCATCATACTTTCTTTTCTTATTCTAAACTTCCCATCCAGGCCCAGCAATAAAATAATCTTCCTGAGCCCCAACAATTTCGAGAATTTTTCAAATCACACTATTTGAAAATGGTTGGGTTTCCCTAATCTAATATGTCCCAGGACCCCAAGGTCACCAAGCTTATATTAATGAAGTCTAGTTAAGATAAATGATTAAACTTAGTAAACCAACTGCTTATGAGCTCATTGGGCTTTTTAAATTATACTATCCGCACTTCATAGAGACACAAGTATTTTGCTTTTGTAGGACACTCAACAGCCAAAGTAGTCTTTCAAAAAGCACAAATCAGATGCTATTATTGCACTGCTTCTAACCTCTAAAGGCTATCTATTGTAAAGAGATTAAATTTTCAACTACTTAGCCAGGCTCACAGGGACCATGGGCTCTGGTCACTTACTACATCTTTCCCTGACCTTCATGGGGTTCGAGGCACAGTTGTCTTTTTCAGTCCCTCAGATGCAACAAGCTCTACTTCTTGCTCTCCCAGCTTTAGATTGGCTAATCCTTCTACCCAGACCAATTTCCCTCTGATCATTAAGGTCTCGGTTCAAACGCCACCACTACTATCTTGACCAAAGAGACCTGCCTCCTCAGTGCCTCTCCGTCCCATTGTCCAGTCGTATTTCTGTCGCTGTACAAAATTTATTTACATGTTTACTCTGTCTTCCTCCACCACTGGACATTTGCTTAAGAGCAAGGACTTTGTAATTTTTTGCTCACCGCTGAATCTTCCAAGGCTTGCAGCAGACACTGGCACATAGAAGGTGTGTAGGAAATGTGTGGCTAATAAATGAATAAATATGTGAATGAAAAAAAACTGTGAAACACTAACACAAGAATATTCTTCTTTCAAAAGAATAATGAATAATAATTTCATTCAATTAGAGTCATTCTTAGTTACTGATACATGACTTAGTAGTTCCTATTCAATTTAAAATGTTCCATTTTTTTCTGATACTTCACAAGTCATTAATTAAATGTTGCTCACTTTTAAGGCCAATCTGTGAGACATTATTTAACTTGTCCAGCATTAACTCAGCATTAACTTAGGCGGGGCTTCACCAAGTACTGATCATGTGACCTTGGCCTCTCATTGCCTCAGTTTTCTCATTTGAAACACGGATATAATAATAGGCTTATTTCATAGGCCTATGAGGAAAACCTCATATATATATATGTGTGTGTGTGTCTATATATATGTATTTAAACAATGTCTTAGAATAGTGTCTGGCACATGATAAGCATTACAGAGTATAGACTGCTGCTACTAGTACTGTTATTATGAGAACTAACTGTTGAGAATAATCCTTCATATACTGGTTTATTCCACTGAAGATAAAGGAAACTAATAGAATGTTAGAAATCAGATTAAACACAGAAAGCCAGTAAAATATACCAAGACAGAAGATGATGAGAGTGTAAAAGCATGGAAGAAAAAAAACGGTTTTTGTTTTTGTTTTTCTTTTTTAAAGAAGGAAAAAGCCTAGAAAGAGGGCAAAAACTATTCGTTGGCTATAATGACATGGAGATAACTGGTGACCTCCATAAGGAAAATATCAGGACAGTGGACAAAGAGATTATGGTGAGAGAAGTCAGATGGATGTAACTTATAGAGTAAATGGGACGTGAAGAAATGGAAACAATATATGAAGATAACAATTTTGAAAAGTTCAGACATGAATTGGCTAAAGAAGATATGCAGGGATTAGGGGAGGAGGGAGGCTTTTATGTTACACGTATAGATTTTAATATTTTAAGTTGGAGTTACTAGTCTAGAATGAGGTTGAATTTTGGCAAGAATCATTCATAAGGAGTAGATGGGTCGTAGAAAATGCAGGGCTGTGAAGTACTTGAGAAGATGAGGGAAAATGAAATGCTATCTGTAGTGCACATGGCCTTTTAACTTTCACTCCTGTAGTAAAAGGGAATACAAAGATCAATGCAAATGCTAATGAATTAACGGATTTGGCAGTGGACTATTTACAGACTTATGTGTTCTTAATGAGTTATGAAGCACCTCACCAGCTCAGAGTGAAGGAAGTAGAGAGGATGGAGGTTAAGTAAAGCTTCTAAGAAAATAGTCCTTAAGGAGAATTAGAAAGAGCTTACTGTAAGTCAGAGCAATATTTCCAGTCTTGAAAATCCATTTGTAGTTGGTGATTATTAATTTATTGGAATACCAACTTGCCCTGCCACATGATTTTTCTCCAGCTACCTTGATACAAGTTACACAGAGGCAGAAGACAGTGAGAGATAACAAACGAGGGAAAATACAATTAGTATTTTTTTTTTACCTTTTTCCACTTCCCCGCTCCAACTCTGGGAAGCCTTCACGGATATGGCTGCCTTCCCAGCCTCCAGCAGCACTCTGTTATCAAAGAATTCAAAGAAATGGAACATAGGTTTCCAACTTATTAATTTAGCAAAATCAAAAATTATATATAATGTCTTCTGTTGGCAAAGATTTTTGCAATATAATTTGGTTCCATCTTTTGACAAGTAATTTGGCAATGTCTAGCAAGATAAAAATGTTAAGAGCTTTTTACACATTAACCCTAATTCTGGAAGGTTATGCCAATAAATAATTTATAATCCAGAAAATTATTATATAAAGATGCTCATTGTCATGTCATTTGTAATAACAAAAAATTGGAAACACCTTTAATTGTTAACAATAGGAAAACAGTTTAGGAAATATCCACTTAGTAGAAAGTTACACAGTTACTATAGTATAATTACAAGATGATGGAGCAAAATAGAATAATGCTTAATAAAGAAAGAATGAAGAAAGTTGACCTACAATTGTCTCTTCCTTATGACAGTAATTATGTAAACATATAAATATTTATTAAAACTTAAAACCAAAATAAAGTTTTAAAAGCTCTGTACCAGTAATGGTGATTTTATGTTTGTTTCAAAATATTTTTTAACATAACTCTTATAATTTTGTTTTTTCTACTCCTTTTCTTAAGAATTTCTGATTATTACCTCATTTTTCATTCCATAGTTTCAAATAAAGTCAGCAATTTTATCATCAGAGAAGATTAGACTTATTTGACAGTTCATAACTCCAAGATATTTGGTAAAAAAAAAGACCATATACACTTGTAGGTGCTTTCAAAATAATATTTCGATAATTTTTTTTTTTGCTTAGTCTTTCCTAGTATGGAGATTCAGCAAACTACCTAAAATTGCTAGCCATTCTTTTTTCATTTTTCTCATTTTATTCATTTATCTTGCCTTTCACAGAAATGATAACAAATGAGTCTGCAGTTGCATCTGCCAATTTCTTAAATCCTCTATTATCCACATTATGAAATCATACTAATATGAATGCTTCCAGTATTTTCAGAGCTCTTTAGTTATTATACTTGAGCATTCTGTATGAAGTATCTTATATAAGTGTAAAATTTAGACTCAACTTCTGGAAGCTTTTGATTTCTTAGTTCAAAAGTGAGAGATCCTTAGTTCAGCCATATGATTAACAATTACTTGTATAGTAAGAAGCTCCTAAATTATTGTTTTATGGATACCTGGCAGTTTTCTTGCCATTTCTCAGAGGTTCTCTATTAAACACATTCTCTCTCTTTCACTCTCTCTCTCTCTCTCTATGTATCTATCTATCTCTCTCTCACAAACACACATTGTGATTAAAAGCACAGACGTTGGCGTTATGAATTCTAAGGTTCAATTTCCAGTTCTGTAGTTTCTGGGCCACTTCACTTTAAGCAAGTAACCTAATGTCTCTGAACCTTGTTATTTTCATCTGTAAAATGGATATTACAATTATATCAGACAATCATCAGAACATCCGTAATGATTTTAGAGTTTCAGAGTCAGGTACAAGCAGGCACTCAGTAAATGGCTAGTGCTTTTATTACTTTATTATTATTTAGGTCTTGGTTTTCCTGGAGTCTGTGAGTCCCCATAATGAAATGTAATTTCCAGTAGATTGAGTAATACCTACTTTCACCAAAAATTTTAACTGAGTTCATTACTTTCTGTGCAACCCAGATTAGTTTTCTGCCTTTTTTTCTGTACCATCTGTAGGTGTTCAATAGATTTATTTAATAAATGTATGAATGCATGAACATGTAGATGAATTTTTAAATGCTTCTTTTTGAGAAGGTAGAACAAATGTGACACCGTAAAACAGATAAGACAATAGTCCATGGAAAAAAGGGCAAAGTCACATATGTGCCCAGGGCCAGCCTAAGGAGAATTGCTTTTTTTTTTTTAAGGAAAAAAGTGTTGAATAGCTTATTTTAATTATTTTTAAAAGTTAAGTACAGGGGGCTTCCCTGGTGGCGCAGTGATTGAGAGTCCGCCTGCCGATGCAGGGAAAACGGGTTCGTGCCCCGGTCCGGGAAGATCCCACATGCCGCGGAGTGGCTGGGCCCGTGAGCCATGGCCGCTGAGCCTGCGCATCCGGAGCCTGTGCTCCGCAATGGGAGAAGCCACAACAGTGAGAGGCCCGCGTACCGCAAAAAAAAAAAAAAAAAAAAAAAAAAAAAGTTAAGTACAGGGACTTCCCTGGCGGTCCAGTGGTTAAGACTTCACCTTCCAATGCAGGGTGTGTGGGTTCAATCCCTAGTCAGGGAGCTATGGTCCCACATGCCTCACAGCCCAGAAACCAAAGCATAAAACAGAAGCAGTATTGTAACAAATTCAATAAAGACTTGAAAAAGTGGTCCACAACAACAAAAAAAAAGTTACGTACAAAAACTTGCTGATGATTTACATATTTAGCACCAATAAAATAATGTGAGATTAGCTGTACTAAAACAGAAGGTTGAGCTACATTCACATTAAGTGACATTATATGGTCTAAATTTATGGAAAACTTCTGAGATGGCTGATAAAAAGTAAGGTGGTGAGTGACCTTTGAGCAGAAAAAGACAGAAAGAGAAATGGCCTTTTCTACATTCTATTGTGCCTCTAAGTAAAATGCTTGGTAGTATAGCTACAAAGCAATATGTCATTTGGTTTTAGGCACCTATTGTGATTTACCTTGTGAGGATCAGATTTTGCCATGGAGAGGATTTGTAAAAGTATCACACATTCCAGGACCATTGGCAACCACAGCTACCAAAAACTCCAATTTAAATTGATGAACCTAATATCAGATGATAGTATCATTTCCTTGTGGGTGTCTTGGGAAAAGATGGGTAGGAAATGTATAAAAGTGAATACTTTATTGACTGAAATAACAATTCATCATTTTGAGAACATTAAATACATTAAAGTTGTTATAGCATCAGGCATTAATATTTCACTGTACTTTAGACATTCCCTACAATCAATGTTTTCTGCCCTTTGAAACAGAATCTTGCTTGTGGTATGCATTAATAATATAAAAGATTAAACACTGAAAAGAAATTCAGTCTTTAAAGACAATTTGCTTTGATTTATTCAGTGGGTTCTTCCAAAAAGTTAATACAAGAATTATTGCTTGTTGAATTGGAGTTACAAATTCTTTCAGAGTTACTTAGTATTTTCTTTAATATCAGTATCAAGGAAGTTAAAGCAAATTGACATATTCATTAGGAAATACAGGCACATAATCATAGAAAAAGAAAACAGCGTTTTTATAGACTTTATTTTTTAGAAGTGTTTTAATTTTACAGAAAAATTGGGAAGATAGTATAAAGTGTTTCATATACACTATACCCATTTCCCTCTATGATGATCCACTTATATTAGTATGTTACATTGTTACAATCAATTAACAAATATTGATACATTATCATTTACTATAGTCCATACATTAGTCCAGTTCCTTAGTTTTTACCTAATGTCCTTTTTCTATTCCAGGATTTCATCCAAAACATCACATTACCTTTAGTTGCCATGTTTCCTTAGGCTCCTCTTGGGTTTGATAGCTTCTCAGATTTTCCTTGGATGACCTTGACAATTTTGAGTAGTTAGTTTTTTGTAGGATGCCCACTACTAGAATTTGTTTGATGCATTTTTCATGATCATATTGGGATTATGTGTTTTGGGGAGGAAGACCACAGAGTAGAAGGGTTATTCTGTCAGATCACATCAAGTGTACAAAGTATGAATATGCATTATGAATGCTGAGGTCGACTTTGATCACCAGGCTGAGGTAGTGTTTTTCAGGTTTCTCCATCGTACGATTACTGTTTTCCCATTTTCATACTGTACTTTTTAGAAGGAAGTCAATATGCTCAGCCCACAACTAAGGAATAGGGAGTTATGCTTAAGATGGAGTACTACATAAACTATTTGGAATTCCTTTGCACTGGAGATTTATCTATTCTCCTGCATTTATTTATGTATCCAATTATTTATTTATATCAGAAGAACTCATGGATTTTTATTTTATACTTTGGGTTATAATCTAATTCTACTTTAGTTACTTTGTTCCTCAAATTGCTCTAGTCCTGACCCTTGTGAACTCTTTTCAGTTGGCTCTTGAGGTATCCCCATCCTGTATTTTTTTTTTTTTGGAACTTCCTTACTTTCTGACACTATAAGATGGTCTTGTCTATAAATCTTGTTTATTTACTGCCCTAGTCCTAGAATCAGCTATTTCTTCATGGATAACTAGATCTTTTTTGTGGAGAACGGTATTAGACAGCAGGATCTGGGTATGGGGTGTGCTAATTGCTGCTCGGATGTCATTGCTTCTAGATCTTCTCAGCTGACAGAGCAAAGAGATAATATGTGTGTACATGACCCATGTATACGCACAGGACTATAAGTATCTCTCTCCATAACCATGTGTATTAAGGTAATATGAAGCAATATTAAGCTAAACATGAATGTATATTGATGTTTCCAACTTTAATCTGTTACCACATAGATCATCTTAGCCTCATCTCTTGCTTATCTTTAAATTTCAACTCCAGCAAAACATTTGGCTTTTAGAAGTATGAAAATCAAATTGTAGCAACTTTGGGAAGCCACATCATCTAGCAGAATAATTCTTAAAGGGCAAGGTGTTTATCATCAAATTTTAATTTACAATCAGCAGTAATTTTTAACATCAATAGGCCTCCAGACCTCTGCTTCCAAGAAGATGAAGTAGCCCATTTCTCCCAGGTTCTCCCACTTAAAACTAAAACCCTGAACATAACAACAAACAAACATAGGAAGACACTGAAAGGTGGAAATGAGAAGGCAGACTTAACTAGGGACTTTGGGACTTGAGGAATAACATGGTGATGAGTCCCCTGTGTTTCCTGTTGCTTCCCATACATCCTGGAGAGGGTATTACAGGAACCCCAAATCAATAACCACCAACAGATCAAGAGACAAAAAAGCTTCAGAAAAAAACACAAAACCCTGTTCCCCCTAGCCAAAGTATGAGGAAAGGGGTTGCTAAAGACAGAAGACCATTTGGGCATTAATATACACACTTCTCGAGCCAAGTGCCAGTGGAATATACACACTATTTGAGCCAAGTGCCAGTGTAATATTGCACCCATCCCCTATGTCCTGTCGTTTCAGTTAGGCCAAGGTAGGATTTGATCTTCCACACCACCCCACTCCTGCCCTCCAGAAGAGCCAGCACTCTGATTCCCCACCATGGTTCTTTCAGTGTGGTCCACTGGTGAGCTGAGCCTCCACCCCTTTCCATTAGCAAACAGACTTTAAAAGGTGGTCCCTGGGCTTCCCTGGTGGTGCAGTGGTTGAGAATCTGCCTGCCAATGCAGAGGACACAGGTTCGAGCCCTGGTCTGGGAAGATCCCACATGCTGCGGAGCAGCTGGGCACGTGAGCCACAGCTACTGAACCTGCGCTCCGCAACAAGAGAGGGCGCAACAGTGAGAGGCCCGCGCACCACGATGAAGAGTGGCACCCGCTCGCCGCAACTAGAGAAAGCCCTTGCACAGAAATGAAGTCCCAACACAGCCAAGTAAATAAATAAATTTACTTATTAAAAAAAAAATGTGGTGCCTGACAGGCTTGTTAACACTGGGCTGCCCTCACACATTCGTGGGGTCTAATGGTGGGACATAGCGCTCATCTCTCCCTGACATCAATAAGAATAGGATGTTACAGGTTGGAGGGAGTAGGCACCCCACTAACCCCCAACACATGACGTCAGTGAGACCCAATGGGATGCGGAATCCCCATAACCATCCTTAGGCAATAAGACAGAATGAGATGGCACAAGCAGGGCTAGTTGGCAGTTCTCTTCCTCTTACCTTGGTGTCAATGGGACCAGCACATAGCTGACCCTCTACCCACACCCGGCATCAACACGAAGGAATGAAGTGGGAGGAAGGACAGCAAACACTTCACTTCTCCCCTCCCCTGTGTCAAGAAATCTACTGAGGAGATGAACTTCCACTTCTACTAAAAGGCAACACAATGATATTAATGTTCCCACTTTTGGGGGGAAGGTGTCAGAAGGGCCAATAGGATAGCTGAACTTCTACTTGATCTGTCTTCAGTGAGACAATGTAAGTGCCCACTTTTGCTGGGGTATCGTCAGTAGGGCCCAATGGAAATCTGTACGTAACCTCCCAGTCCTCATACTATGCCTCAAATAGGATGACTTCCTTCTAAAAAGTAATAATAAAATTAAATGGGTTACAGAGTCATATAATAACTCACAATGTTTAGAATACAATGGAAAAATACTTATGACACCAAGAACCAGGAAATCACAGAATAAATGAGAAAAGACAATAAACATACACCAACACTGAGATAAAACATCTATTGAAATGATCAGACAAGGATTTTAAATAAGCTGTCACATAAATGCTTCAATTAGCAATTATGTGTTCCTTGACAGAAATGGGAAAAATAGAAAATGTAAACAAATAACTACAAGCTATAACAATAAAAACAAATGAGAACAGTAGAACTGAAAAATACAACAATCAAAAACTTCGCTCAAGAGTAGAGTGGAGATTACAAAGCATAGAAACATGAACTTATAAGAGATGAATACAATGTACCAAATGTACAGAGAAAAATAGACTGAGGGGTAAAGATGGGAGAAAGAACAGGATCTCAAGAACCTGTAAACAGTAACAAAAGCACTAACATTCATATCATCAAAGTTCCAGAATGAAAACAGAGAGCAAGTAGGACTGACAAAGTATTCAAAGAAATCATGGCTAAAAAGTTCCCAAATTTTTAGAAGACATAAACACAAATTCAAGAATCTGAACAAACCCAAAGAGGAAAAATGCAAAGATATCCTTGCCAAGACACGTCATAACTAAACTTCTGAAAAGTAGAGACAAAAAAAATCTCGAAAGTGGACAGGAAGAAACGATGCATTACTTACTCAGAAACACCAGTTCCAATGACAGCATATTTCTTGTCTAAAACTCTGGAGTCAGAAGCATTGACATAACATTTTTGAAGTGCTAAAAGGAAAGAACGATCAGCCACAAATTCACACGTTTTATATCCACTTTCTTGTTTGACTTACATTAATGGACTACTAACTCATCTTTCTATATCTGGGACTGCCATCACCCTTCTCCAAAAATCTAGTCATAGTATTTCCAGAGTGATCTTCCTGAAAATGAAACAAATTTTTCTTATAAAAATACCTGATTGTGTTATGAAACTTTTCTCTCTTCTAAGTTACCAGTTAAAAATCCTTCAATGGATTCCCATCTTTCTTGGAGTAAAATCTCACATCCAAACTCTCTTTGACCTTTTGGGCTGCTGTAAGATTATGGTGCAGGTTGGGTGGCTCATAAACAACAGGCATTTTTTTCTCACAGTTCTGGAGGCTGCAAGTTCAAGAATAGGGTGGCAGTATGGTCAGATGAGGGCCCTCTTCTGAGTCAAAGACTTCTCATTGTAAACTCACATGGCAGAAGAGCTTAGGGAGCTCTGTGGGGTCTCTTTTATAAGAGCACTAATACCTTTATCATTTCCCAAAGGCCCCACCTACTACTAATATCACCTCTGGAAATTAGGATTTCAATGTATAAATTTGGAGGGGAACACAAAGACTAGACCATAGCACTTAGTATACACACATGGACCATTCATGGTCTGGCTTCTACCACCCTTTCCATTGTCTTCTTTTCTTACACTCCAGTGAGCATTTCTTTTTTTTTTTTTTTTTTTTTTTTGCGGTACGCGGGCCTCTCCCTGTTGTGGCCTCTCCAGTTGCGGAGCACAGGCTCCGGACACGCAGGCTCAGCAGCCATGGCTCACGGGCCCAGCTGCTCCATGGCATGTGGGATCTTCCCGGACCAGGGCACGAACCCGTGTCCCCAGCATCGGCAAGCAGACTCTCAACCACTGCACCACCAGGGAAGCTCCAGTGACATTTCTTATACTGATTATGAATGGAACTCCTTTCTGGCCTGATCCTTAACCATTCATTTTCTGGCAAACATGAATTTATCTTCTCTTTTCCTCAAAAATTCACCCTTCCTTCATGTTACATATCCTTTTCAATTGCCTTCTACAGGAAGCCCTACTGATATCCCCCATATACTACTGTCTACAGCATGAATTAAGGTCTTACCGTGTCTTTATATATCACTCTGTAATAATTTTTACGGTAACTATGGATTTTCTTATTTGAGTGTCACAATACATTGACTTCTAGGTGGCACGATAATGATTTTAGTAACAGTAACACTGGTGCCCAGTTTAACCCATGGCATACTTTAGGTGTTCAATAAATGTTTGTTGAATGAGTGAATGAATGAATGGATGGATGGTCAGTTTGAAATCTTAATCATGTTACTTTTCAAAAATCTGTTAAAAAGATACCCAGTTTTCCAGAAGATTAGGGACTTAGGATCTTCAACTTGATTTAATAGAGGAAATTTTTACTCATACATCATGCTTAAATACCTCAAAGTAAAACCATTAACCCAGAAATTTAAGGTTACCCATTTGGACTTGCAAGCCAATAATTGATATCTCCTGCCCCCACTGTATTAGATGGTTTCAGTGCTCCACTCATATCTCCCCAGCACTCAACATTCCAGTATATGCTGATAGACTCATGCCTCCACCTGCAATTATCCACCTTAGGGCAGGCCAGAAATGTACAGGAGTTAATGTATCTGGGTGTAGCTTTCAACCAAGGACAGAGGGGACTGGAAGATAAGTACTTCAAGTTTCTCACCAATTCTTGGGATAACTCTGAGACATGTTCTATAGAGTTTCACAGAACTCCCCTGAAGTACTGGCAGCAGTTCCCTGCAGGAGTAATTGATTCAGTAATGCACCTCTGTTGGCTTCCTTCCATGCCTCCATTCTCAATTCCCACTCCACTTCTGAGTTTTCTGGAAACACCTCCCAGATGAACAGTTTGCATTCAAATTATTGCCTCAGGTTCTGCTTCTAGGGGAATTCAATTTATAGCCTCCTAACAATCCAGTGCCCCTTACAGAGCCATCACTGGTACAAGTACCAAGGCATGGTACATTATGTATCACTCCTCCTAAATCCTAATATTTTTAAACAGATAGGAAAGAGCATGACCTTGAAGGGAAAAATTGTTTATATGAGAATGGCCAATGGATAAAGGGAAGGAGAGACAGTGCCATTTGTTTTCCATTAATGATAGTGTGAAATTTATGGGCAGATGGTCTAACAGGTGTGACTATAATTTGAGGAGCCTGCTCCCTTGGTTACAGAAGACTGCTATTGTTATTATTATGGAAGCACAACCTCATGACTTTATTGCTTCACTTGATGTAGCCTTTTCCTTTACCCTTAAATCTTTCTACATCACTGAATTGCAGCCAATAGATTTATTTTCTCCCTATGGCTCCATAACAAAAAAAAAAGACACACATGTGCGCACACACACACACACACACACACACACAGAGTTTTGTGTATGCCAGTGCTAGAAAAGACAAGCTCATGGTGCATGTATGTGATGGATATTGTACATTACAGGTCCCTGTGAGATAGTCTTCTGCAGGTTCGTATGTTTATTTTATGAATAATTAACTTTAGTAAAGTTAATTTCCTGAAGATCTTGATGAAGACTGAAGAAAGGAAGTAAATTTTAAAGAAAAAGACTTAGAAACTTGCCCTTTTTGCCCTTTCTTTGTGTCTTAATGAACAAAGGATAACTGGGACTTTTTTGAAGTCTTTGCTTGAATTGAAGACACAAAATGCAACCTGTACTCTTATCATAATATGTTCAGTTTATGAGTACACAAACTTATAAACTGTGAATTTCCCTAAAGTTATTATACCATTTAGAAGATGTTTGCTGGGACGTTTACTTAAAACCAAACAATTGAGGTCTATATGTCCAAATAATTTCCTTCTCTCTTGCTGTCTCCATTTCAGTTTCCTGAGTTTCTGGGAAGGCCTGGTTTCCCCAAAGGAACGATTTCTGGTAGACGTCTGAAGGTCTGACCAAAGAAAAAATATCCAGTATAGCCAATGAATTGAGGACAAGAAGGTTTCCAGTCAGGAACATTTAATCTCATACATTACAATCATCTTAAGTAAGGTGTGCTGATAGCTGGATATGATTTAACTTCTTGGAAAAAGATGCATATATAACCTGCCCCACAAGGAAGCTGTTCTCAATTCCCTTAGTCTTTGTGGTGTTTATCAGAGAGTGCCTTGGGGGAAGATGAATACAATAACTGTATGATGCTCTTTTTTTCATTTTTAGCTCATTGTTGCCAAGTACACTTGCTGACCTTGGTGCCTGTGGTTTAATCCCAGGAGGTTAGACATGTGAAACAGCACATTAACCCTTTTTAGTATTTTCTCTCAATACAAATCATTTTTATAGGTTGTCTCCATGGTCTTCTACTTACTTATCAAAATTAAGCATCAAGTCTTCTAAGTGAGCAATAGCCCCTGTCAGTGTGAGGAAATCAGCTTGGTTCTTATTGGGGCACATCTTCTTGGTCTTGGCACAAAGTGAGTTCACATAAGGAGTTAGAAGGAGGAAAATGGGGCATGCGAAAGGGGAGTTCTGTGTTCTCATTTACCTATGCATGTTGAAACTCCACTAACAGTTTTATTTTCATTAGCAATTTGTGATAAAAACTTAGGGTAGGGCTTCCCTGGTGGCACAGTGGTTGACAGTCTGCCTGCCGATGCAGGGGACACAGGTTCGTGCCCCCGTCTGGGAAGATCCCACATACCGCGGAGTGGCTGGGCCCATGAGCCATGGCCGCTGATCCTGCACGTCCAGAGCCTGTGCTCCACAACGGGAGAGGCCACAACAGTGAGAGGCCCGCGTACTGCAAAAAACCAAAACTTACGGTAAAGGGAATAATGAAGCTATCCCACTATATGGCACGACAAAAGATAGTAGTGACATCAAAATCAGGGCCTATCCATCTCATTTGCAGTTATATACTCAGTGTTTAGCCTAGCATTTGATCCCTCATCAGTATACAATAAGAAGATGCGTGTTGAAAGACTTAAGGATGAATTAATGAATGAAAAAAGTTAATATGGTAGAAAATATGTTTTATCCTTGTACTTTCGTGTGTTGCCTTCTGTATTTCAAGACCCAGCACTGTAACTGACACATAGAATATAAGCAGTAAAATTTGTTGAAAGAATGAATGAGTCCCCACAATTCTAAGAATAATTTTAAGACCAACACAGACTCCATATCTGCCAAGGTCTATGACAGAAGTATCCAGAGAAGAAAGCCTGATCTCAGCTAGTGGTAGAGCTGACAGAATTTATCTAGTTTTAATAATTTACAGCTCATCCCATTACATTTAGGCATAGTGCCTACATGAGCCATACAATTAAATGTTGACTGAAAAAAAAATGCACAACCTAAAAGTTGAGAATTATGTTTTATTTGGAGGACATACTGAGGACTTAAGTCAGGAGACAGACTCTCAGATATCTCTGAGGGACTGTTCTGAAGAGGTAAGGGAGGGCACAGGATATTTAGGGGTTTTTGCAAAAAAAAAAAAAAAAACCCGGTAGTTGTAACATCAACATCTAGCTCCCCCAAGGTAGACTGCAGTGTGTTACCCTTCCCTCGGCCTACCCTGGGGCACCCTGAAGGGCCTACGGGTCTGAGTGTGGCCCAGCAAGCCCAGGGGAGCCGGTGGGTCCTCAGAGTTCTTGTCCTGAAACTGGCGCTGACGCGACGGGGCCACGAGTCTCTAGACACTTACTGCCATTAAACGAATGCAGAACTGTGACTAAGGCCTCAGGGAACCTGCTTCACGCCTACCCTTCTGGATGCCAAATCAAGACCTTACGTTGAGGCTAGGGCCCCCGTTGAGATTCCCCTTAGCTCTAGAGCAGGGCAGGAAGAGCTCCCACCCAGGACCTGGAAGCACCCTCTTTCTTTCGAGAAAACTCTTTTTTTTTCTCAGAGCCATGCCTGCAGGGACTAGAAACACGGCAACAACAGTGTTTTTCAGGTTTTTTCCGGCTGCAAGAATGGAGCTTTCAAAATGGGAAAACTAGGCTTTTCGCTATAGACGCCATGTCTAGATTGACACACAGCCTAAATACGTGTGTTTTCTAACAAGTAAAAGAGACACAAGCTACCCACTGTGCCCTTAACTGAATCAACTTTTTAAAGCAGGGTGTTCTGCGGCTAGCGAACTGCCTCAATGAGGGAATGCCTTCGGTCGGCCGAGGGGCCTGTGTATCTTCCAATATCCGGCAGTGTTACACGAAGAACTGTTCTTTAGTTCAAGTTGTACTGCAAACTGAATTTCCCCTTGAGGTATGGTGACTTCCCGTATGAGGTCCGAGGAAGAATTGCCTTCCTTCGCTTTGAAGTCCCAAACCACTACACCCAACATGTTTGTCTTTAGTTGAAAGTGGTATTTAAGGTGAGGATTTCAGCCATTTGGGAGATTTACTGAGTTCTCCTGGGTCTCTTCCATGTATACATATTATTAAATTTTGTTTGATTTTCTCCTGTTAATCTTCATCTGTCTCATGTCAATTTAATTCCTAGACTAACCAGAAAAATCTAGAAGGGTACAGGAAACTTTCTTCCTGCCCAACAGGCATTATAGTGCAGGGCACATTGCCTGCCTTTGAAAGCATCTGAACTTCTACACATTGAGAACCCTCTCCTTTCCATGCCCCTTTACCATAGGCATAAAGATTTTTGTGCACATCGAGCCTGACAAGACCTCCTGAGTCCATCATTGTTTCTCCAGGCAGTCATGAAGACTGTCAGAGAGGAAGAACTTTTCCTCTGCCCTTCTGTAGGCAAATGGAGTAGGGGTTCCCCAAAGAAAAAGAATCAAACATAACTTTTTGACATAAGAGAAGCCATTTTAAGCCTAAATCATTTGTGATCTCAGCCTGGTCGTGATGCTTGCTCTTGAACAGATCTCAGTAATTAATGATCTTGTGAAATAAAATTGTCCCTTACCATCTGGTTCTATAAGAATGAAGTCACTAGCCACTGTAGTCTCTGACCTTGACAAAAAAGTAATCACTTGATCTAAAAGAGAACTGGAAATTTTTCTTTGAGCCAAATTCGAGGATTATAACCTGGGAAGAGCACCTCAGAAAACTCTGAAAACTGTTCTGCCCATTAGAAACCCAGGGAGGTGTATAAGTTTTTTTTGAGACAGAGGGCTGTACATCAAATGACATTTTATTGAATGTTTACATAATTCAGATCTAAGTGCCATCCTGCTGGTCATGTAACCCCTTACAAGGTCAAGAAGAAATGTTATCTCTTAAGGAGGGAGTTGTCTTGTTGATGTTAGGAGAATGTTGCTCTTTATGGTTGAGCAAGTGTCCCTGCCTATGGGGGAGGTTTGGTCAATGTATAATGCAGATGCACAATGCACAGTGTGGGGAGAGAGGAGACCAAAGGGCAGAGAAGAATTTATGTTTAAATTTCTCTTGTCTTGCCATAAAATATAAATTTTGTTTCACAACCTTCAACACACCCTGAATGGAATTCAGGACAGAGATCAGGAATGAGGCAGTCTATGCTCTGAGAAAACCCGGCAGAACCGGCCTTCAGATAGTTCGATATTTTCAAATTTCATGAGCCCAGTTTCTTTTATCTTCTCATATCTAGAAAAGCACTAAAATCATTAATGGAGATATCTGCTCCTTGTGACTAGCAGCCACCATTTCGTGACTAGCAGCAAATTTCTGCCAAAATGTGTCCCTGATTACATGTGTCCCCCTTCACCAAAATCACATACATGCTGACCTTCCCCCTACCTCTTTCGAGCAGCTCCTCAGAGCTATCTGAGAGGCTGTTTCCTTGGCTATAATCCTCATTTTGCCCCAAATAAAACTTAACTCACAACTCTCAGTTTGTGCTTTTTTTTTTCAGTTGACAGTTTAAAACTTTCCCAATTTGGCTGTTCAAGGAGCCACCGTTTTGGGAAAATCCCTGCTGTTCTCCTTACTTGCTGCAAGTAATAAACCCTTCCTTCTCCTGCCCTTTGGCTTGGTTGTGTCTTTTGGCTCAACAAAAGAAGTGTTTCAGGTAACACTTTGAGCTGGTCTAAGAATTAAATTGACGTGAGACAGATTAACAGGAGAAAATAAAACAAAAGTTTAATAATATGTATATCTAGGAGTCATTTTTGGCCTAAGCCGTTTTGCATTCTAAGCCTGCCCAGGATGCTTGCCGTTGAAAGGGTCTCAGTAATTAATGATCTTAAGGGAACAAAATAATGCAGAATCAAAGGACTGTTTTCAGGTCAAAGAAGTAACAATAACAAAGATAATTGTAAAGACTCCCAGTTCTCTTTCAATGGTAAAGATTAGCCTGATCAACTGGGAACATAAGGAATGATGATATTGACCTTTTCTGACCCTCATGACTTCAGTCCACTAAAGCTTGGACTCTGTGGACCACCCAAACCCCTTCATGAATATGCATATACCCTTAGCTTAAAAATTCCCCCATTTTCCTGTTCAGGAAGACACTGCTTTGGGAAAGACGCCCGGTGTTCTCTTTACTTGCTGCAAGTAACAAATCCTTTCTTCTCCCAATCTTTGTTTTTGTTGTGCCTTTCAGCTTGACGCCCACCAAGAGGCAAACCCAGGTTTTTGGGTAACATTAGCTCTTCGGCGGGCAATGAAAATGACATAAGGCAGATTAACAAGAGAAAATTAAATTATTATGTGCACATGGGGAATTCACGTAAGTATGAAGAATTCCAAAAACAGCAAGAAAAGGTGACATATATATATTCTTGACTAAAGAGAAGTGAAACTGAGCAGGACCCTGTGGCGCTCCTGGGCACTAAAGTCTTTCTGTGTCCCCCATTTCTTGTTTGCAGGGACTAGGCTTCAGCCTCCACAACCTTCCCTGAATTCCAAAGGGTAGAGTCAAATAGTTGCTAATCAGGGAAGGGAGGGGCTGCAGAGACAAGGGAGGAACTGTCAAGAAACAATAGTGCAGCTTTGGGACAAGATCCTGGTTCTGCCTCAAGGGAAACATATAACAATAACTGAGCTCTTCTACAGAACTAAAACCCCCAACAAATGGAAGATGTTAACTACTTGATGAAGCATCCTTCATTCTAGAGAGAAGGTCACAGTTTGATAACCTTGAGAAGCATAGAAGCTCATCAGGAGACCACCTGAGGCCACATTAAAGGATTGCAGGCCCTGAACACACCATAATCCTTATCAGCAACCCTGACCTTGAACCATTGCTATAAAACTCCTCACCAAATCCCCCCAGGTTGGGACACACAGTTTTGAGGGCATTAGCCTGCTGTGTCCCCCTTTGCCTGGCAATGCAATAAACCTATTCTTTTCTACTTCACCCAAACTCTGCCCCCGAATTCTATTCCATACCAGTGCACAGAGGCCAAATTTCGGCATCAGAAGGACGTTTGGGTCTGAAATTTCAAAGGGAAGTAAGGTAATTCACAGGAAGTTAAAAAGAGTTACTGTTTGGTAAACAAATGTTTGCTGATCCATCCAAAGACAATGAGACAGAGAGAGAATTTTTTTTTTTGCAGTACACGTGACTCTCACTCTTGTGGCCTCTCCCCTTGTGGAGCACAGGCTCCGGACGCACAGGCCCAGCAGCCATGGCTCATGGGCCCAGCCGCTCTGCGGCACGTGGTATCTTCCCGGACCGGGGCACGAACCCATGTCCCCAGCATCGGCAGGTGGACTCTCAACCACTGCACCACCAGGGAAGCCCCACAGAGAGGATTTTGATCAAATGGGCTTTTCAATGTTCCTCCTGTTCTACCACACCTAGTATTATACTACATTTATCTCTAGTGATAGCTTCTTCCTGGGACAGGCCTCCTGTCTTAAATTATTTTAGGCAATAAGGGGGAAGT
The DNA here is from genome assembly GCF_964341445.2 of Mesoplodon mirus. Taxonomy (NCBI): domain Eukaryota; kingdom Metazoa; phylum Chordata; class Mammalia; order Artiodactyla; family Ziphiidae; genus Mesoplodon; species Mesoplodon mirus. The sequence continues at coordinate 196,820,977 of NC_138976.1, read as the reverse complement.
TCAAAGGCTCTTCCTGAGTCTTTTGGGCCTTGATTGTTTTCAGCTCAAAATAATCCACATGCCATAGTGGCACATCTTGTGGTGGCCAGCACTTAGACCCATTGGTTCCCACGTGCAAATGAGAACCATGCAATGACTCAGGGAGAGCCCTGAGCACATTATTCAGATAGACACCAACATGATGCAATTTTTCTTCGGTGTGTTCAGTGAGAGAAGCAATACAAGAGGCACTGCCCTTTTACTTTGGGGGAGGTTGAAAGTCCCTTCTTGGAAAGGAAAAATAAGTACTTTTAGAGCATTTAGAAAACCTAAAACCTGTGACTCAATTTTTTTAAGTGCAGAGTTAATTTTACCCAAATGTGTTTTCTTAAAAATTGCAACCAGTCAAGATCAGTATCTTCAAGGGGTGCACCAGTTGTGATATTTGCTGACTTTACACTGTTCTGAAATTGAGGATACCTTCCCTCTACTCAGTTAATGTTTATTTTTTTTTAACTTTTAAAACAGTTTTATGTAGGAGATCTTTTACTGGAGCCTGAGGATTGATAATGTTAACCACTGTGACACTGCTCTGTTACCTCACATCAAACAAAGAATTGTGCAGGAGCTGATCACATACCCTGTGATTCCCCTCTCTCACCTGGTATTTAAAAATGCTTTCATAAAACCCATCAGGAAAGGGGGTTCAGGTGTTTTGAGCACTACCTGACCTGAACTCCCTGCCTGGCACCTGCAGTAAATGCTGCACTTTCCTTCGCCATAACCTGGTGTCAGTAGATTTGCTTTACTGCACATGGGAGAGCAGACCCACTTTTTTTCATCAACATATTTATATATATTATTATATATTGTAGGCAATGGAGATATTTTACTTCTTTCCTATTGTGCTGTTTTATTTTTTAACTGAGTTAACCATGAAAGTCAATTTTTGTTGATAGAGGAGAAAAGGTACAAATTAGTTAGCTATAGTTAAAAATTTAAAGCTTTCAAAATGCTTGTTATTTATAATGAGGTTTATTTAACAGAATTAGGAAATAATTCTGTATTTAAATGGTTCGATTGTGATTGTGGAACATGAAACTGGTAGTCCACAGGACATATACTAAATTTTCACCCTTAGTGATACTATATTTGTACCATCCATGTCAAGCTAAAATGTTGCTTTTCAACAACCTTTAGCAAACATATCTTAGTTTTATTATTCAGAGGGAATATAGGAGCTCAATTTGATATAGGGAACTTGAACATTCCATCAACATGAATTTGAAAAATACACTAAGAATATCTTCTACATTACATTGGAGTAGTGAATTACTGGTAATTATTTAGGGAATTCTTTTGAAAAATATAGTCACCAGGGGCCAATAATTGAATTCTATTGAAATATAGAGATAGATATTAATAAGAATGGAAAATCATATTTTCATTTTATATTGCCCATATCTTCATTTTATTTGTAGTTCTTGAAAGTTTGCAAGAGAAAGATATCAGAATTTATACTTCATTCAGCAGAATCCCTTGGACCAAATGATCACACACTCAGAATACATAAGTGGAGACATTACTGACTGTGGCCCAGGAGACAAGGACAAGACCTAGAAAAGACACAGTCAATAATGGAGGGAAAGAAAGATTGGAATAGACAGGCATTTCTCTTAATGAAAAATGTTAACAGTAGAATCCTTGAGGGAGAATCTTTGAAAACATTGGATTTCTATAACAATAAAAAATTGAGTCCCAAAGTACAATGAGAAATAACAATAATGAATAAATAGGATAAAGAAATTATATGTTAACTGGCATACATTCCAGGCGATCATCAGGCTCCTGCAGAAACCAGGGCTTTCTGACCTTTAATTCCCCTTGGGAAGAACTGCAGCACCACTGTCCCCAGCCTTCAGCCATCAACTCCAGGACTACAGAGGCAGATTCCTGGCCCTCAAGTCAGGCTGCCTCACTGACTTGAATGCCCATGGAAAAGGGAACATTGATCCTGACCTGAGACACAGCCCTCAGATGTTTGTAAGCTGGAAAGTCTGCATCAGACTTCCTCCTTGCATCTCTCTAGGGTGAACTAGGGAAAACAAAACGTCACAAAACCCTTTCCCACAGAAGAAGTCTGGGAAAAAACACACGATGATCTTGGCCTTGGTGCCAGGTGAGGCTGATATCACTAGAGCACACCTTCTCCTGGGTTTGGTACCAGAATCCAGGGCCCTGGTGGGAGGACCTGGGCTCTGCCTTGGGTTCCATGGACACAGACAAGCAAGTGTGATCTCAGCAACCTTCAAGGACCCAGATGTGAGAAAGAGTCAATGAAGACACGATGGCTGCTTCAGGGTGGCTTGGTGTCAGCCTAGAACAGCTGGACTTCATAAGGAATAACACACTGTGGAGGGAAATAATAAAGAATTTATAATAGGAACAGAAAATAGTTTTATCTGAGCCAAGCTGAGTGCTATAATCTGGGAGGCAGCCCCTCAAAAGGCTCTAAGGAACTTCTCCACTGAAGCATGGTAGTCTTATACTTTATCAGAACAAAGAACATACATCAAACATGACAGGGGTCTATTCCTTAAAGATTTCAAAAGGGACAGATTGACGACATATATAGTGAGACAGTAGGGTCCTGGCACGTGGGAAAGGAACCTCATCTTCGAGAGGGTGTTAACATGGGCATCATAAGAAGGGAGTCATTTATCCTTCTTTTTGAATCAGACATTTCTTTTCCTTAATGGTTAAAGCAGATGTGCTGTGTGTGTTTGACAGGCTCTTTCAGTTCACACAAAGTTTACACTGAACCATGTATAAGCCTAAATGACTTCCCCATACCTCATTACGTGAAAACTTTCTCCCTCAACACTATAATTTGGGGCTTGACTAATCTTGGCGATAAACCAGACCCATAATACCCTCAGCTCTCTAGGCCTCTCCACCTGCAGATCCTGCTGTATCCTCCCCCCAGGGCACAGCACCACAAGAGGGTGTCAGGTGAGGGGTTTGGGACTCAGAGAATTGACTCCCGAAAGTGTTTCTGTTTTCCAAGATAAATAACAATACAGTTTGGATTCTAAAAATCATCCAAATAAGTGGAAAAAAAATGCTAGACCAACAGTGAATCACAGCGTTTTTCATAAGATAAATGAATGTTATATAATGAAAGAGTAAATAGAGCCCAGAGGCTTTAATATGTAAAATTAAAATGGAGTTCAGTAGTGTTTAAAACACATCCAAAGGTCATATTTATGAGCTGCACGTCCAGCTGTATTCCACGAGAATTTAGGCAAATGCATGAAAGGTGAGTTATGAGTAAAGCACTATCCCCAAACCGTGGGTGTGGGGAAACTCATCCTAGCACTTTGTGCAGAACTAATACATTGCAACCATATCTGGTTTCAAAACTGATATTTTATGCAACTAAAAAGGCAGAAATAAGCTAAATAAGCTACCTATCCCCCCTTTGTCCTTCAGTTATTAATTAAGACTCCTATTTCTTCCTCTCTTATCTATTTTTTAAATTCCAATTTCAAATGCCAAAATATTCAGCTATTATATATGTTATTGTTCTCTTAATTTAGTCTCTACACAGCCTGAAATTTCTTTTTAATTTCCCTATTATATAATTAGTTTTATATTCATCAATTATGTGATATTTCCAGCAGGTACTGAGCTTTTATGCTCCAAATGTATGCCCTTCCATACTTTAACGCACATAAATATACTTTATACTTTTACATCAATTTAAAAGGTAATCTATTGAGTGCAAATTCTGTCTTCAGCATTTTGTTCGGGTCAGCAGTGGGGAGAGAAAATGTAGAAGAAGGAAAAGACATGGCTTATTGTTCTCAAAAGAAGTTATAGAGAAACCTCTGACTTCCTTATCAAAAGGAGGCCCATTTCTTTTTCAATGACTTTTCTTTTTTTTAAAAAAAATATTTATTTATTTATTTATGGCTGCATTGGGTTTTCGTTGCAGTCTGAGGGCTTCTCATTGTAGTGGCTCCTCTTGTTGCGCAGCACGGACTCTAGGCTCATGGGCTTCACTAGTTGCAACATGCGGGCTCAGTAGTTGTGGCTCGCGGACTTAGTTGCTCCACGATATGTGGGATCTTCCTGGACCAGGGCTTGAACCCGTGTCCCCTGCACTGGCAGGCGGATTCTTAACCACTGTGCCACCAGGGAAGCCCTCAATGTCTTTTCTATTGACTTCAAATCTATCGGGCTTTAAAATTATTTGTGTGTGTGTGCTCATATTCTGACTGTCTCTCACAGCAGATTGTGAGTTCTGTGAAAGTGAGGCAGGAGATAGATGGGCCCCAGGGTAAGCAGCAGGAGTTCATTCCCTCTGTACAGAAACTCCAAAATATCAATAACAGGGCAATCGAGAAAGGAGGCTGTGCCCTGCCCAGATAAGAGATAAAAGACTAGATGTTCCTCATTCTCGTAGTCAAGGAGACCTTCCCAGCTACACATGTGCAGAAAGCTTCCTTGGAGGTCAAAAAGGGAGAGGGCACCACCCCATAGTAAGTGATGTCAACTACCCATAGGCCTCTTCGCTAGAATCCATCTTGGCTAAGAGATGCACATGAACACGGGAGGACCCTGAGGTATACCAAATATGGACTCAGAACCAGGCAAAGCAAGATGATTGGTCAAAGGAAACCTGGAAGAAATTCCCCATAAAAGTGATTCAAACTACCTAAAGTGAGCGCAACTCTCTCTCTGAGCCCACCCATGTGTCTAGCCACATGTATTCTTTGTCCTCCTAATAAACACTTTACTTGTTTCAGTACTTTCCATGTCTGTGGAAATTCATTTCTACACAGCAGACAGACAGGCCAGGAACTTGTCACTGGCCACTAGTCCCTGGTGGTCTAGTGGCTAGGATTTAGTGCTTTCACTGCCCCGGCCTGACTTCAATCTCTGGCCAGGAACCAAAATCCTGCTTCAAGCAGCTGCAGGCTGAGGCCACCTGAGATGAAAACAGGGGCAATATTTATCTTGTTTAAGATCATGTCTTGTTAAAAAACAAAGTTCAACTGAGTACATTTGAAAATCTGATTGGCCTTATTTGATGCTTTATGAATTGGGCAGCATCTCATCTAGTAAATAGAAGGGCACTTTGAGAAGTTATACAGAGTGGAAGGTTTTTATAGAAAGGAGGGTGGGCAAGAAAGTCATTAGCAAAAGAAAAAAAGGTTATTTGGGACCAGTACTATCTTCTCTTTGTAGGGAAGGGAAGCCTTGAGTTTATCATGCAGATTGCCTCTTCTTCTTGGTTTGGGGGAGATGGAGAGGGCCCCTGTGATAGATTACCACATTGGTGCTGACCAGAAAATTCCAGATTTCAGAATTAAGATAACATTTCTGGTGAAGGTCGAAATTGCAAGTAGGTTAGGCATTAAATATATGCGTGGTATCGTGGGCTTCAGCACAAATGAAACCATTTTGTGTCAGTGGTTTTCCTCCTTAATAGTCCCTAATGCAGAACTAGCAGAAACACAACAAAGATTTGTGAAAAAGGAAATGAGTGCCTAACTCAATTGGTCAACTGGTGTAAAGAATGTGGCATAAGAATAAAAAGATCTAGAGAGCAGATGAAAGAAGCTTTTGTTTATATTTTTAAAAGGAATGTCTTCTGTGTTTTCAAATTACTGCAAATCTAATCAGCAATGTTGATGTGACTTAAAAATGATGCTTTTTGAGAGGTTAGAGAAAGGAAAAACAAGAAAAAAATAAGGATGTTTGGCATTCTGGATGTTGGCTAAATGGCAATTTAATCACTAAGAACATATTTTATTCTATTGTCATGATATATAGGTAATATATGTAAACATATATTTATATGTCATACATAATATATATTTCCTTTTAATCACCCCTTTTGGGGTACAATTTACATACAACTAATAGCACTCATGTTAAGTGTATAGCACAGTTAGATAAATTTTGACAAATATGTACATTTGTGTAATCACTACCACAATCATGATACAGAAAATTTCCATTACCCAGAAAGTTTCCTTAGGCTGCTTTGTGGTCAATCCTCACCTTCCTACAAAAGTGATATGATGATTTGCTTTCAGTGACTATAGTTTTCCCATTCTCAAATTTCCATAACTAGAATCTAACAGTGTGTATTTGGTTCCTGTTTTCTTTCACTCAGCATGTTTTGAGATTCATCCATGTTATGTATATTAATATTTCATTCCCCTTTATTGCTGATGTGAATTACTCATTCACTTGATGATCAACATTTGAGCTGTTTACAGTTTGCAGCCTTAACCTTTATGAAACTATCGGGATTTCCATTAGAATTCTTTAATTTCTTACCCAATTCAACGGTATGATTTGAAAGTTATCAGAAACCTGCACTTGTCAGAAAGTCTTTAGTATGAATCTTCCTGAAGATGAAGCACTTTTGCAAAAGCATCTATGAATGATAAAAAGACTTAAAAAGACACCGTTAAAGAGCTGGTTAAAATGCAATTGACAAAAAAATTTGTTTACTTCTGTAACATACAAATTTGACATATTCAAATTTTAGAAATTTTATTTAATTTCATATAACATAAGAATATCTATATTAATGATATTTAGTATAATCTAAATGTATAACCTAAAATGTTGGAGATACATTTATCTCTAATCAATTGACAGTGCCTCCCATAACATACCAAATAATCCTAATTAGTTTAATATCTCTCTTTGAGATGACTTAGGGGTCCTCTGAAACATCCCAAAACTATCAAGAGGTCAAAATATCTTTCATTAGGATTCTATCCTTGAGAAGTTTATCCAAAATGTTAAAAAGTTTCAAGACACTTGGTCAAATAGGATTACAGCTCACTGTAAAACAATGTGTATCCATTTAACTAAAGTTACAATGAAAGATTTTAAAAGCAAATAGAGAAAGTTATAACAGATTATTTAAAAGGTAAAGAAAATTTACAATCTATAATCAAAAGCAAATCAATATTCCAAGAAAACTTTTTTCTCTTAACAGAGAGACAAAAAAATTTTAAGTTTTTGTACCACTTTACTTTTAATCTTAAAATTCATTTACTCAATTAAATTCATTCTAATCTTAGTGAGTCCTGACAACACATAGAATTTCTTTCTAAAGATTACTTTTTCCCCAGAAATCTACAACTTTCTATATTCATATTAACTTGCCCTTTATTTTATTTCCTCTTTAGAAATAACCAGCTTTAAGACAAAATTACTTCCTTTTTCTTTAACAAAATAAATTCCTATTCTTCATACCTTCTTTTAATGAAAACACACACCCTATTACCCTGTATACGAAAATGTTCTCATTATTTCTAGTGGCTTTAATTACATATTTAATTAGAATTCTCAAGTCTTAAAAACCTAAATTCCTAGTGAAAATTAAGAAGTAAGCATTTATGAGCTGTTCTTTACATTAGCATTCTGTAGATTGGCAAATTTATAAATAAATGCTATTTATTATTTCTAAAAATATGTACTTTCTTATGGAAAATGTCTCAGTGTGACACCAAACATATTTATTAATAGTCTTAAATATCTTTACTTTCTCTGTGAAAGGAAGCCAATGTTTAGTAATTAATATTTCAGTATATAATTTTATTTGGAAAAGACCTCGATATTCAATGAATTCTCATCATTTAGCTTAATTTAGTTAAACTCTAAAATTTCAAGTTACTAAAACTTCCAGAAAAGCTATTTTTAAGTAGACATTCCTAAAACATAATTATTCCCAGAGTTCACCTAAAAACTCTTGTCTCATTTACTTCTATTTTATTCACTTGTTCTCAAAAATTATGTTTAGATTACCCAAGAAAACTTTATGAGACATTAGACCAAATCAGCCATTATCCCAAATTGAATATTGAATATTTTTCAGATCACATGAATCTGAAATTCATTCAAGTTAGTTTATTTTATATTTCTGAGAATTTCTGTAAGTGCTTAATTTCCTTTAAGTCAATTAAATAGAGCTCATTTACAAACTAACTTTGATAATACCATCCAAAGGAAAAGAGATATAGTTATAATGTACACATGGACATACATACATTCCAGACAAACAGAGATCTCACAGTTTTCCTGCCTGAGTTTTAAAAGGACTCTTCTCCCTTTTTCCCCCTCAGTCTAAGGAATTGGCAATGGTATAGACAAGAGTGAGTGAGAGTACATTAGAGCCCAGGGTAGAACATTTACATTTCAAAGGCACAGGGAGAAAAATGTAAGTTCCTCCTAGTAAGATTTGTTTCCTTCTGGTCAGAAGAGTGAAGAGATACTTTTAACAAGCCAGCTTTTTCATATGCAAAAACAAGATTTAGAATGTCAAAAAGTGCCCCATCTGGGGCATTATTCTCCAGAGCCTAAAGAATACTGTGACCACATGATTTTTAGAAAGATATCACCTTCTCCTTTTCATGGGTATGAGCCCATGAAACTAAGAGCTAAGAATTTCCCAATTCTGCAAAATACACCGTAGGGAATATAAGATGAAACAGAGCTCTGATTACCCATTCTCAGTTGTTTATGGCTGGTAATCTTAAAATCTCAAACAAACAAACAAATGCAGTCTCTCAGGGTTTCAAAATCCTCAGCCCAAAAGGGAAAATCCCAACAAATGTTTAGCCACTGACAGACCCAAATGGCTAAGAGAATGAATACCCTGGTATTATCATACACAAGTTCCACTACTTACTAGAGAAATCTCAACCAGCAAAGCATTTATCTTTTTCCCTTTACCACAGAAATCAAAAGTGCCATGGGCCAATGATGCCTGCTCAGTGGCAAGTGTTCAGGGCCATCTCTGAGACAAAGGTGCTCAAGCAGCTGCTGAGTTGTATCCATGAGCTGCCACTGGTCAGCGGCCAGTGTGCTATGGTTGAGATGCCCACTGGGGATGGTGGCCCCTTCATGGTTGCCAAAATTATTGCCAAACGAAACACAGATTCACTGACCCAATGCAGAGCAAAGCCAATCTACTGATACCAGTTGTGGTGAAGGAAAGTACAGTGTTTATTTGCAGGATGCGAAGCAAGGGTAACAAGCAGCTAATGCTCAAAAGACCCAAACTCCCTGAAGACTTTTGGGCAAGTGTTTCTAAAGACAACATTAGGAGTGAGGGTCTCAGGGTGAATTATCAGTTCATGGACATTCTTTTGATTTGTTGGTGGAGAGGTGACAGGGTGATGTCTTGGGAACCTTAATCATCAGCCTTCTTTTTCCAAACAGTCTGGGACCTACATGCTTGTGATCAGCACGTAGTCAAATCCTCCATCAGGTGGAGAGCCTTAGTGTCTACAAAAAACACTCATGTGTCGTGGTCCAAACGTGGGTTGGAAAAGAATTTCCGGACACAAGGCAGAATGTAGAGAAGATAGAATTTATTAGAGGAAAGTGTTTCTGCCAGAACAGCAGGCTGACTTCCTAGTAGTCTGGGGGAGTCGACCCCAAACATGTGCTATTGATCAGTTTTTATAGCCAGAAATCAAAGGAATGGTTCATGGTGAAAATTTCATTTACTGATTGGTCGAGGCACATATACTTTCCTTCTATAGAGTGGCAGTGGGACAGGGGAGATGCCTTTTCTTATTTGGGACAGGTCTCATCGCCCAGCTGGGCTCAGGAATTTCATAACCATCACAACATGGTGGGGAGGGCAATTAAGGGTCTGATAAGGGGTGTAACGCTGACACTTTTTCAGAGAGGGTTGTCCTTTGTCCTTGAAGCACCATTGTCCTTGGAGCACCACATCAAGGATATGTGTCAGACTGTTATCTATATCCCTTGAGGAGAAAGGGATATAGACAACACTGTTTTTCAATCTATTGTTACTTTTCTTGCTTGACTGCTTTTCCTTTGTTTCTGAATTTGGTCAGTTCTATAATCATTAACTGCTCTTTGGAAATCAAGGGAGGCCTAGGAGACTAAAGCTTTGTTCTACAAACAAGAAGCAGGGAACACTTTGAGTCTGTCACTGGGAAAGCCCCACAGGATTCTACTCAGTTTCACAATCATGAATAAAGTTGTTTCTATGAACGTTCATGTACACATTTTGTGTGGACATATTTTTCTCATTTAAATTCCTAGGGGGTGAAATTAGGGGGTTGTATTAATGCCAAACTGTTTTCCAAAGTAGCACATCATTTCACATTTTCTTCAGGAATGTATGAGACTTCTGGTTGTTCTCCATCCTTACTAACATTTGATGCTATCAATCTTTTTAATTTTAGTCATTCTAGTAGATGTGAAGTTATTTGCATTGTGGTTTTAATTTTTCTTTGATGACTAATAATGCTGAACATTTTAAAATGTTGCTTATTTACCATTCATGTATCTTCTTTGGTGAAGTGTCTTATTAAAGTTTTTGCCTAATTTAAAATAAATTGTTTGTCTACTAAGTAGTGTTTTAGTAAAAGCTGGAGAAGAAGCAAGTTTGGCTGGATTACAGAAAACAAGGGGGAGAGTGGTAGGAATGAGGCCAAGAGAGACATGGGAGAAGGGGAGAACAGATCAAAAAGGACTTTGAGGCCTTGGTGAGAACTTTGGATTTATTGTAATTAAATTGAATTCACTGGACGATTTTGAGTATAGAGTGGCACAATCAGGCTTAAATTTTAAGGGACCACTTTGGCAGCTCTGTGAACAGGCCAGAGGAATGGGAGTAAACACAGGATAGACTAGGAGGTTATTGCAGCAGTCAGAAAGAGAGAAACTGGTTAGCTGCAGTACTGAATGACCTTTTCCCTCACTCTTGTTCCTGACATTCCAAACTGCATAATTTCAGATGTGGAAGACTGAGAAATTTCCTGGGTTTTCTCAACAGAATATTGACTTACTCAAGGCCTTTAAGTGGAACACACTCTACTGACGGTTGAGAGACAGCTGACAATAGTGGCTTGCTTAGCTTAACTCCGTGGTTATGGTTGTTAGTTGTGGTTGCAATATTATGGTTGTGTGACTCTTTGGTTAGTATTCACTTTCTCCATCTTGGAATATACGTTTGATGAGGATGGAAAAATGATCTCTGCTTTTAACTCACCACTGTATCCTCAGTTTGAGCACAGTGCCTGCCAATTAGCATTTAGTCAATGGGTTTTTCTGTAGGGGAAAATTGTATGTGTGAGGGAGAGAGAGAAGAGGGGCAGAAACAGAGAGGGGAAGAGACAGCCATAGGGACAGGGGAACAAGTCCATATTGCAAAAGAACAGGACAATATTTTCTGTGAGTAGAATGCTCAGAGCCTATATACTGTGTTCTTTTCTACTTTCTCAGGTTAGATTTATCACTTCATAAATTTTCTTTATCTTGTCCAAAATGAATCTACATTTTTTTTTCTTATAAGTATAAAGAAAAAGATTTTTGGGGGGGGGAAAATTTTTAATGTCTCACTACAATTCAAGTACCATACATGTCTCTTTCTATTATTTGTATATCTTGAAAATATACCAGCATTATTGTCTAACACAAAGGAGGCACTAAATAAAAGTTTTTCTTTGAAACATTGGTACTATAAATTATAAGAGACAGGAGCCATGTTTTCACAGCTCTGTTTCTTGAGCACCCAGCCCAACGGTATTGTGGAGATGGAATAACAATCACCATGAGCACAGGTCACTGCTGACAAAGGGACTTGCTTTCTCTCTAAACCATTTGACTTTGTTGGTGCCCAGGGCAGGATGCTCCAAAATATGCCTCAGTGGAATATTACTTTGAATTAAAGTTACTGAAGAAATGACTGATGCAAGAGAGACACACTGACCTTCCTATCTGTCTCCATGAAAGCAGGAAATTAATATCTCATGTGAATGGTGCCCTCCCTGTACCAGGAGGTAGAAAGACATCATTAGCACCAGAGATAGGGAATGCAGGGTCAAGAAGGCTGTATAAACCTTGTTACTTCTTTAACTCAAGAAGGTTGGCAGGGACATTTCTTCCTCCTCAACAGCTGACAAGACAACCAGGAGGCTGGCTAAACCCTGCTTCCCACCACAAGACTGCTGCAGCTGAGAGATCCTAGGACACATGACAAAGGCCAGCAGAAGGTAAAATTTCTTATCTCCTCAACTTCCCAGGCCTGTAAGATCTGGTGGGAGGGAAAGTGCTTAAGAGTCTCCTTTTCTCTATCTCTAAATTTAGATTAGCAGAAGAAAATACTTATGGAGCAAGATCCTTGTGACATAGAAAATCTGGTTTTTGGAAATGAGTAATCTCGTCTCAGTTTTTCTTAATCCTTTCCTCCCAGAGATAGTCACTGTTTTTCTTTGTCTCTGTCTCCTGAGTCATGTTTCATAAGAAGAAAGAACCATAGGGCAGAATACAGGCATAGGCCCTATAAGCCTGCTGTTTGAGACAGCCTCACAGACTGGTGAGTTAACAGTTCTCTCCAGTCCAGTGCCTATTAAGACAAACTTTGCTGTCAGTCCTCTATATAAAAACTGGATGAGATTTTTCCTTCTGTATTTTTCTCTGTCCTGAGAGTTTGGCTTTTTGTCCAGTGAGAATATTCTCTCTGGTCTCCACCATCTGGATGGTGTATTTACTGGGGTGCATCTGGTAACCAGTTGAATTGACTGGGGTTCTGAGACACAAAGTCATAAACAACACACTCTAGTCTTGTTGTGCCAGCTGTCAGAGGAGTTTGTCCTAAGGGGACCCAGTCCATAAGGGGCCTTTGTTGTTTCAACCTTCATTACCTTGTAAGTGTTGGAAAAGTCCCATTCCAGCAGCATATGCCTGATGTCACAGATTAGTAGGTTTGGGATCAGAGGTGCCTCAAATTCCCAGGAGAGACCAGGGACACAGTTTGCACTATACCACCCTTACTGCCTGTGCAATGAAGGCCTTTGCTTTCTTAGATTATCCTTGGAAATGAATTTTCACATTATAGGGCCTATACCATCCGTGCCCTCTCCATCTGAAAGTATGCTTATTTCATCCATGGTAAGGATTTATTCTAAGCCTGAAAAGTTACCTCTGGGTCGTTCCATAAAAAGCCTTACTGATTTGAGTCACTGAAAGGTCTTACTTCTCAACGGCCAGATGATGGATCCTTTAAATTTGCTGTATTTAAAAGATTACCTTTTTGAGAGCTCTCATTATAAACAGCTGTCATATTGGTATTTATGGAAGGATCAAATTGAAAGGAAAAATAATGTATAACAGCTAGCCTTAAGGAATCGTTATTAAGATGAAATAACAGAAATTAGACTTAAAATAAAGATCCAACGTGAATTCCCCTTTTTAAGAAAAATTTTAAAAATTGCCCCATCTCCTCAGCAATTCCTTAGGCCCTCCTACAAATAATTAGGAAAAGATCAGTTGGAAGAAGCCAATATTCAAGAGCTAATAGAAACAATTATCTTTGTCTTCCAAATCTCTACAAAACCAGAAATGCAACTTAGGAACAAGTCAAGGCCCATTTATCTTCACCAACCCTGAAACCTATTCCTCTCAAATTCTTGTAGATATTATAAAAGTTGAGGATAATTGGAGCAAAATTGTCCTGTACTTGAGAAGAAAAAGTTTTTAAAATAATAATTACCCTGAGACTTATGATAATAGAAAAATACACTCCAAAACTCACAGAAGAAAATTTACATTTTTTTCTCTGTCCCTTAAAGTTATAAATCTTACCATGTCTCTGAAATGTAAACACAGCCACATTGCCTGAGACTGAGCCCAGATTATCGCAATTGTTAGAACCTGAAACTAAAATTTAAAGAAAAAAAAGGAAAGAGGTTTTTTTTTAAACAAAAACCACCAAAAAAACCCTCTCTTGCTCAAACTCTAAATCACAGTCTCCTTAAAATTGTTTATCAAGGGCAAGTACACTTAAAGGGCAAGAAGACTTAAGAGTCTTCTCCATAACTGATAAAAGACTGTAGCTATCTGAGTGAGTAAACTTAATTTATTCCAACAAGCAATCTAAAAATTCTCAAAAATATAACAAAAACGAATACAAATATTTCTCAAATTCACATGATCTTGGATAATTTTTGGTAAGTAAAATCTAGTTCAGGTTTAATGGCTTAATTAATACAGACATATCTTAAGAGTTATCAGCATTAAGTATAATAGCTTTATGCTAGGTAGTTTTACTAAAAGTCAAATAAGCTCATGTTATCTCTTTTACAAAATTTCTCAGAAAACAGTAATAATAATAATAATTTAAGATGATGGCTAACACTACTTTAACATCTTATGAAATTGTCATGAGTAATCTGAGTGATTGTTAAGAACAAATTAATTAAATAGACATAAGATAAGAATTCTTTTAGGTAAACTTTTTTTAGCAATAATTGTTTTTGCTATGTCAACTTAAATAGTTTTCTAAATGTCTTTGACAAATTGTACCCTTAGAGTTTTGCTAAGTTAAATTAAATGAATTGAATGTCTAGAGCATTTCCAACTAAGACAAAATACTGAAATATTAATTGCTGAACGAGTCTAAGTTTACCTACTTTTGACCTCTTATTACACACTAAATATGTTTGGTTCTATTAGTAAACATGTCTTGTGCTTCATTAAAAGCTTGTACTATGGGGCTTCCCTGGTGGCGCAGTGGTTGAGAATCTGCCTGCCAATGCAGGGGACACGGGTTCGAGCCCTGGTCTGGGAAGATCCCACATGCCGCAGAGCAACTGGGTCTGTGAGCCACAATTACTGAGCCTGCGCGTCTGGAGCCTGTGCTCTGCAACAAGAGAGGCCGTGATAGTGAGAGGCCCGCGCACCGCGATGAGGAGTGGCCCCCGCTTGCCACAACTAGAGAAAGCCCTCGCACAGAAACGAAGACCCAACACAGCCATAAATAAATAAATAAATAAATAAACAAAAACCTTGTACTATGAAGTAGAATATGTTTCTAGAAATTATGAAATGTATTTATAAGTTTGCCAAGCCACAAAATACTTACACAGTTAATAATTTTTAACTTTATCTTTACAAAAAATTAAAGCTTCAAAGGATTAAGAATTGTAAATAATATATGTGGTTAAAGCTACTAGGAATTATAAGGAAATTAGAATATGTTTTGGGGTAAGAAAAAGTGTAAGCTATGGAGACGTTTTTGTTCATGTAAAAACTTTGTTAAGTGATTTTTGTCCTAAAGCCGGTAACTTCTAAATGGGAAAGAGGACAAGGGACAAATCAAAATGGGCAGAGAACTTTGTAAGATATTTGTTAAAAAGGAATCTTTAGAAAGGAATTTTATGTGTAGTCAGGTCTAAGATTGGAATGAATTTAATAAAGTGATTGAGTTTTAATATCCAATGTAAGCTGGTAGAAAATTAAAATTTGTTTTTTCTCTCTTTTTGCAAAATTTTCTTAATTATTGGTCTGCTCTTAATGAGAAATTATAAACAAAGACTTTTTTTTTACATTTAATGTAATCTGTCTAGCAAAACAAATATTGTACATTTTGTCTTGATGAGTCTGATAATTTTGAAGAAAAACTGAGTGCTTTCAATATTAAAAGAGCTAAGTCTGGGCTTCCCTGGTGGCGCAGTGGTTCAGAGTCCGCCTGCCGATGCAGGGGACATGGGTTCGTGCCCCGGTCTGGGAAGATCCCACATGCCGCAGAGCGGCTGGGCCTGTGAGCCATGGCCGCTGAGCCTGCGCGTCCGGAGCCTGCGCGTCCGGAGCCTGCGCTCCGCAACGGCAGAAGCCACAACAGTGAGAGGCCCGCGTACCGCAAAAAAAAAAAAAAAAAAAAAAAAGAGCTAAGTCTTTTTACACTATTTAACTGTCTGTATTTACATGTGAATCTTTGTCACTTTGATTAAATTGATAACTAAATATTAATTCACAGTGACATATGATCATATTTGACAAAGTGTTTTAAAACATTTTTATTTTTGAAAAAGTAGATTTTCCCCTAAGTCAAATTCTAAATGAAGTCTTATTGACCTGGAAATAATGTTCAGGTTTTCCAGAGGCCCCTTGGAACACCCAAAAAGATTTGTTTTATCTTATTAGAAAAGAGAGCTATGAAACTCATTAGGCTTATTTGGTATGTTACTTACATGGGAAGCATTGCTAACTAAATGATCATAAACTCTAGGTTATATCATAAGGGTGAATGTTATTAATATAAATGTTCTAGAAAGTATATGAAATTCCTAAAATTGGATATGTCCTAGTATAATGTTATCAGTCATAATTCTAGTTATTATCTTAAATGTTTTGTGTCACAGAGATAAATTTTCTTGTCAATTCCATTAGAATGAATCAAATTTTTAGTAATGGATATTTGTCTTTTATTACTTAGACAATGGTTTTACTCAGATGCTTTTACAAAAGCTTCCTGAAAATGTGTTTCATGTTCAGAGAAATTCATGGAAAAGGATCTAACAAGTATTCTAGAACACAAGTTTCTGATGAATTTCAAATCATTACACTGAACTGAGTAAGGATTTACAAAACCCTAATGGAGAAATTGACGGTTTCATAAAACTTCTAACAAAAGATCAAACAAAACAAGAATTAATGACATGGGACTAAGTAAACTGAAGAAGATGGTTATAATATTTTATGATTTTAAAAATAAATTTATTTAGTTTATTTATTTTTGGCTGCATTGGGTCTTTGTTGCTGTGTGTGGGCTTTCTCTAGTTGCAGCGAATGGCAGCCACCCTTCGTTGTGGTGCATGGGCTTCTCATTGCAGTGGCTTCTCTTGTTGTAGAGCATGGGCTCTAGGTGCATGGGCTTCAGTAGTTGTGGCTCATGGGCTCTAGAATACAGGCTCAGTAGTTGTGGCACGTGGGCTTAGTTGCTCTGCGGCATGTGGGATCTTCCTGGACCAGGGTTTGAACCCATGTCCCTTGCACTGGCAGGCAGATTCTTAAACACTGTGCCACCAGGAAAGCCCCATTTTATGATTTTTTTTTTTCGTGGTACGCGGGCCTCTCACTGTTGTGGCCTCTCCCGTTGTGGAGCACAGGCTCTGGACGCGCAGGCTCAGCAGCCATGGTTCACAGGCCCAGCCGCTCCACGGTATGTGGGATCCTCCCAGACCGGGGCACGAACCCGGGTCCCCTGCATCACAGGCAAACACTCAACCACTGCACCACCAGGGAAGCCCTATGATTTTTACATTTGAAACATTGCTGGTTTTATTTTTTTTAAGTTTTGTTTCTCCAAATGTAGGAAAATTTGTTTTTCTCTCTTAAGCTTATAGCAGTTTGGTAAATTATACCCTGGTAAGCAAAATTGAATCATTTGTCTTTTTCTCCCTACCCGATTCCTCCAGTATTCAGAAGCTTTCAGTGAACATTTTTATTTTCTTGGCAATATAGTTATTTGCATAATTTCAATAAGAATCTGTTCTCCTTATAATAGCACATAATTGCAAACATTGATTATATTACTAAAGTTCTGCCTAGAATGTCATATTTGAGAGAGATATACATAAACTTAGGTTTGACCAAACAGCTTTAAGAAACTAAGGTTGACTTCATGGAGCCAATAAAGCCCCTTGGGAAAATAGTGTGGTACCTTGATTACAGTTCCCTGCAGCCTTACTAGCTGAGTAAGGAAGGTCACTTCCTGGCAAATGCAAGAACCTCAGAATATGTGGGGGACATTGAGGAGAAGAATTCACCCAAATCTATAGATGTCAAATGATTGGCTTGGCTTCTTAGCCTCAAGGGACTATTAAAAGTTTAATCTGGAGATTCCTTATAAAAAGTTCCAGCAAAGCAGATTTAAAAGAGCCTATATGGGAGATTTCCCTCTAACCCTGGAGATATTCTGCAGAGATAGTGGTTGACCAGAGGTAAAGCCTGAAGTCCTTCATGAATTTCAATCAAAATTGAACTTTAAGAAGCCAGAAATCCTCACAGTGACATTCAGGAGAGAGGGTAGAGACAAAGATGGCAGAGTAGAAGGACGTGAGCTCACCTCCTCTCATGAAACCACCCAAATCACAACGAACTGCTGAACAACCATCAACAAAAAAGACTTGAACATACAAAAAAGACACTCTACATCCAAAGACAAAGAAGAAACTACAACTAGATGGTAGGAGGGGTGCTTTCATGATATAATCAAATCTCATACCTGCTGGGTGGGCGACCCAGAAAGTGGAAAATAATCATCATATCACAGAGGTTCTCCCAGAGGAGTGAGAGCTCTGAGACCCACGTGAGGCTCCTCAGCCTGGGGACATGGCAATGAGAGGAGGAGATCCCAGAGCATTTGATCTTGAAGGCCAGTGGGACTTGAGGGCAGGAGCTCCACAGGATTGGGGGAAAGAGACTCCACTTTTGGAGGGTGACACAAGGTTTCATGTGTACTGGGACTCAGGGCAAAGCAGTAACTCCATAAAAGCTTGGGCCAGACCTACCTGAGGGTCTTGGAGGGTCTCCTGGGGAGGAAGAAGTTGGCTGTGGCTCACTGTGGGGGCAAGAACACTGGTGGCAGAGGACCCAGGGAATATTTTTTGGTGTGAGCTTTCCTGGAGGTCATCATTTGGGCACTGAGACCTGGCCCCACCCAATAGCCTGCAGTCTCCAGTTCTGGGATGCCTCAGGGCAAACAACCAACAGGGTGGGAACACAGACCCTCCCATGAGCAGACAGGCTGCCTAAAGTTATTCTGATCGCACAGCCGCCTCTAAACACCACTTGACACCACCCTGTCCACCAGAGGGAGAAAACTCAGCTCCACTCACCAGTGGGCAGGCACCAGTCCCTACCACCAGGAAGACAGCACAAGCTCCTGGACCAACCTCACCCATCAGGGGGCAGGCACCAGAAGTGAGAGGAGCCAAGATCCTGCAGCCTGAGGAAAGGAGGCTACAAACACAGAAGGCAGAGAAATGTGTTCCAGATGAAGGAACATCATCAAACTCTGGAAGAACACCTAAGTGAAGTGGAGATGATAGGCAATCTTCCTGCAAAAGAATTCAGAATAATGATAGTAAAGATGATACAAGTAACTGGAAAAAGAATGGAGGCACAGACCAAGAACATAGATGAAATTTTTAACAAAGAGCTAGAAGTTTTAAAAAACAGAGATAAACAATAACTGAAATGAAAAATACTCTACAAATAATCAATAGCAGAATAAATGAGGCAGAAGAATAAATAAGTGAGCTGGTAGACAGATTGGTGAAAATCACTGCTTTGGAACCGAATAAAGAAAAAAAACATGAAAACAAATGAGGACAGTCTAAGAGACCTCTGGGACAACATTAAATGTGCCAACATTCACATTATAGGGGTCCCAGAAGGAGAAGAGAGAGACAGAGGGGCTGAAAAAATATTTGAAGAGATAATAGCCAAAAACTTCCCTAACATGGAAAAGGAACAGTCACTCAAGTCCAGGAAGCACAGAGAGTCAAATACAGGACAAACCCAAAGAGGAACATGCCAACACACATGAATGAAATTGACAAAAATTAAAGACAAAGAAAACATTAAAAGCAACAAGAGAAAAACAACAAATAACATACAAGGAAACCCCAGTAAGCTTATCAGCTGATTTTTTCAGCAGAAACTCTGCAGGCCAGAAGGGAGTGGCCCAATATATTTACAGTGATGAAAGGCAAAAACCTACGACCAAAAATACTCTACCCAGCAAGGCTCTTATTCAGACCTGACAGAGAAATCAAAAGCTTTATAGACAAACAAAAGCTAAGAGAATTCAGCACCATCAAACCAGCTTTACAACAAATGCTAAAGGAACTTCTCTAGATGAAAAAGAAAATGCCACAACTAGAAAAAAAGAAAATTATGAATGGGAAAGCTCACCATTAAAGGCAAACATACAGTAAAGGTAGGAAATCATCCACTCACAAATATGATATCAAAACAAGCAATCATGAGAAGAGGAGAGTACAAATGCAGGATATTGGAAATGCATTTGAAATTAAGAGACCAGCAACTTAAGGCAACTTTTCATATATATATATATACATATATATATATATATATATATATATATATATATATATATATATATATATATATATGTATATATATATATGTATATATATATATACACTCTGCTATATCAAAACCTCATGGGAAATGCAAACCAGAAATCTACAATAGATACACAAAGAAAAAGCAACCCAAATGCAACACTAAAGATGGTCATCAAACCACAAGGGAAGAGAACAAAAGAGGAAGGGAAGAAAAAAGAGCTACAAAAACAAACCCAAAACAATGAACAAAATGACAATAAGAACATACATATTGATAATTACATTAAAAGTAAAGATACTAAATGCTCCAACCAAGAGACATAGACTGGCTGAACAGATACAAAAGCAAGAACCATATATATGTTGCCTACTAGAAACTCACTTTAGATCTAGACACCCACACAGACTGAAAGTGAGAGGGTAAAAGAAAGGTATTCCATACAAATGGAAATCAAAGGAAAGCCAGAGTAGCAATAGTCATATCAGACAAAATAGACTCTAAAATAAAGACTGTAACAAGGACCAAGAAGGACACTGCATAATGATCAAGGAATCAATCCAAGAAGAAGATACAACAATTGTAAATATATATTCACCCAACATAGGAACGCCTCAATATATAAGGCAAATGCTAATAGCCATAAAAGGAGAAATTGACAGTAACACAATAGTATTGGGGGATGTTAACACCCCACTTTCATCAATGGACAGATCATCCAGACAAAATCAATATGAAAACACAGGCCTTGAATGATACATTAGACCAGAATGACTTAATTGATATTTAGAGAGCATTCCATCTGAAAGCAACAGAATACACATTCTCCTCAAGTGCACACGAAACATTCTCCAGGATAGATCACACGCTGCGCCACAAAGTGAGCCTTGGTAAATTTAAGAAAATTGAAATCATATGAAGCACCTATTCCAAACAAAACGCTATGAGATTAGAAATCAACTACAAGAAAAAAACTGTAAAAAACACAAATACATGGAGGTTAAACAATATGCTATAAGCAACAAATGTATCACTGAAGAAATCAAAGCAAAAATTAAAAAATACCTTCAAATGAAAACAAAAACACGAAGATCCAAAATCTATGGGATGCAGCAGAAGCATTTCTAAGAGGGAAGTTTATAGTGATAAAATCTTACCTCAGGAAACAAGAAAAATCTCAAATAAACAGCCTAACGTTATACGTAAAGCAACTAGAGAAAGGAGAACAAACAAAACCCAAATTAAGTAGAAGGAAAGAAATCATATAGATCAGAGCAGAAATAAATGAGAGACAAAGAAAACAGTAGGAAAGATCAATGAAACTAGAAGCTGGTTCTTTGAAAAGATAAACAAAATTGATAAACCATTAGCCAGCATCATCAAGAAAAAAATGGGGAGAGCTCAAAGCGATAAAATTAGAAATACAAAAGAAGTTACAATGGACACCACAGAAATACAAAAGCTCATAAGAGACTACTACCAGAAACTATATGCCTGTAAAATGCACAACCTAGAAGAAATGGACAAATTCTTAGAAAGGTACAACCTTCGAAGACTGAACCAGGAAGAAATAGAAAATATGAACAGACAAATCACAAGTCCTGAAATTGAAACTGTGATGAAGAAACTCCAACAGGGCATCCCTGGTGGCGCAGTTGTTAAGAAACCACCTGCCAAGGCAGGGGACACGGGTTCGAACCCTGGTCCAGGAAGATCCCACATGTTACAGAGCAACTAAGCCCGTGGGTCACAACTACTAAGCCTGCTCTCTAGAGCCCACGAACCACAGCTGCTGAGCCTGCATGCCACAACTACTGAAGCTCAAGTGCCTAGATCCCATGCTCTGCAACAAGAGAAGCCACCACAATGAGTAGCCCATGCACCACAATGAAGAGTAGCCCCTGCTTGCCACAACTAAAAAAAGAAAGCCTACATACAACAACAAACACCCAATGCTGCCAAAAATAAAATAAATAAATAAATTTATTTTTAAATTTTATTAAAATTTATTTAAAAAAAGAAGCTCCCAACAAACAAAAGTCCAAGATCAGATAGCTTCACAGGTGAATTCTATCAAGCATTTAGAGAACACTAAACACCTGTTCTTCTGAAACTATTCCATAAAATTTCAGAAGAAGAAACATTCCCAAACTCATCCTATGAGGCCATAATCACCCTGATACCAAAACCAAACAAAGGTACTACAAAAAAAGAAAAAATAAGTCAATATCACTGATGAACATAGACTCAAAAATCATTTACAAAATACTAGCAAAGTGAATCCAACAACGCATCAAAAGGCTCAGACACCATGATCAAGTGGGATTTATCCCAAGGATGCAAGGATTTTTCAATCTCCACATATCAATCAGTGTGATACACCACATCAATGAATTCAGTAAAGTCACAGAATACAAAATTAATACACAGAAATCTCTTTCATTCCTATACAGTAAAAACAAAAGATCAGAAAGAGAAATTATGGAAGGAATCCCATTTACCATCACATCAAAAAGAATAAATACCTATAAATAAATCTACCTACGGAGACAAAAGACCTGTACTCTGAAAACTCTAAGATGCTGATGAAAGAAATCAAAAGTGACACAAACAGATGGAGAGATATGCCATGTGCTTGGATTGGAAGAATCAATACTGTCAAAATGACTATACTACTTAAGGCAATCTACAGATTCAATGCAATCCCTATTAAATTACCAGTGGAATTTTTTTTTTTTAGATTTTTTTCATGTGGACCATTTTTAAAGTCTTTATTGAATTTGTTACAATATTGCTTCTGTTTTATGTTTTGGTTTTTGTTTTTTTTGTGTGTTTTTTTGGTTGCATGGCATGTGGGATCCCAACTCCCTGACCAGGGATCGAACCTGCATCTTCATCATTGGAAGGTGAAGTCCCAACCACCGGACCGCCAGGAAAGCCCCCACCAATGGCATTTTTCACGGAACTAGAACAGAAAATTTTAAAATGTGTATAGAAACACAAACCCCCAAATAGCCAAAGCATACTATGAAAGCAAAATGGAGCTGGAGGAATCAGGCTCACTGTCTTCAGACTATATTACAAAGCTACAGTGATCAGTATGGTACTTGCACAAAAACAGAAATATAGATCAATGGAACAGAATAGAAAGCCCAGAAATAAACCCACACAACTATGGTCAATTAATCTATGACAAAGGAGGCAGGAATATACAATGGAGAAAAGACAGTCTCTTCCATAAGTGGTGCTGGGAAAACTGGACAGCTACATGTAAAAAAATGAAATTAGAACAATTTTCTAACACCACAGACAAAAATAAACTCAAAATGCATTAAAGACCTAAATGTAAGACTGGATATTATAAAACTCTTAGAGGAAAATCCAGGCAGAACACTCTTTCACAGCAGCAATACCTTTTTGGATCCACCTCCTAGAGGAAAGAAAACAAAAACTAAAATAAACAAATGGGACCTAATCAAACTTAAAAGCTTTTGCACAGCAAAGGAAACCATAAACAAAACAAAAATACAACCTACAGAATGGGAGAAAATATTTGCAAATGATGAGACTGACAATGGAATAATCTCCAAAGTATACAAATAGCTCATGCAGCTCAATATCAAAAAAGCAAACCACCCAATCAAAAAATGGACAGGAGATCTAAATAGACATTTCTCCAAAGAAGACATACTGATGGGCAAAAAGCACATGAAAATCTGCTCAACATCGCTAATTATTAGAGAAATGCAAATCAAAACTACAATGAGGTATCACCTCACACCAGTCAGAGTAACCATCATCAAAAAGTCTACAAACTGTAGACTACAAAAATGTTGGAGAGGGTGTGGAGAAAAGGAGTCCTCCTGCACTGTTGGTGGGAATGTAAATTGGTTCAACCACTATGGAGAATATTATGGGATTCCTTAAAAAACTAAAAATAGAAGTACCATATGATCCAGCAATCCTACTCTTAGGCATGTATCTGGAGAAAATTATACTTCCAAAAGAGACATGCACCCCAGTGTTCAGTGCAGCACTATTCACAATAACCAGGATATGAAAGCAATTTAAATGTCCATTGACAGATGAATGGATAAAGAAGATGTGGTACATATATACAATGGAATATTACTCAGCCATAAAAATGAATGAAATAATGCCATTTGCAGTAACATGAATTGACGTGGAGATTATCATACTAAGTGAAGTAATTCAGAGAAAGACAAATATCATATGATATCACTTATCTATGGAATCTGAAAAAATGATACAAATGAACTTAATTACAAAAGAGAATCAGACTCACAGACTTAAAAAACAAACTTCTGGTTACTAAAGGGAAAAGGTATGGGGAGGGATAAATTAGGAGTTTGGATTCACATATACACACTACTATATATAAAATAGATAATCAACAAGACCCTACTGTATAGCAAAGGGAACTCTACTCACTATTCTGTAATAACCTATATGGCAAAAGAATCTGAAAAAGACTGGATATATGTATATGTATAACTGAATCATTTTGCTGTACACCTGAAACTAATTCAACATTGTAAATCAACTATACTTCAATATAAAATAAAAATTAAATTAAAAAAAGAGATTAACAAAAGAAGTGTCTTCCAATGCAAGGATCAGATCAAAGAACATGAATGGAATATTCCTACTGGGACGATTAGGAGGATAACACATCCTTGGTAGGTGCAGAGCCTGTTCACTTATCCTCTGACTTTCCTTGTTCCCTTTCTCCACTACATCCTATTAAGCAGATAAAAACTTTGAGAAAGCTGCCTCTTCCTTCACCAATGCCAAGAAGGACAAACTCAAAGAGCCATTTTCTGTCTCTCTTCCTCTGATGTTGCTTCTTCATGTTTGAGCTATTGGGAGGAGAGAGAGGCAATAAATTCTCTTAATAAAAGCAAAAAATAAAAATAAAAAATAAGCCTATATGGTCAGTCACAATCCTTGCTATACTTATATAAATAAGACCAAGTTTATTGAATCTAGACTTATTTTGCAAACAAATTTGTCTTAATTTGGCTATCTTTGATAGAAATGAGGGTGATTTTAGAGAGAAAAATTATCTTTTGTTAGAAACCAAAATATGTAATGTGGATATTAGATTCTAGTGCTATTAATTTTCCTTGAAGTTTTGTTAATTACCTGAAAACTGGACTGTGTCCTGAATTTTTCTAGTTTCCTCCACTACCTGACTACAACTCTCCAAACTAGTGTTTCCAAATTTTCTCCCACCCTTTTAACTTGGAATCATTGAAACTAAAACTGCCTTTTTTTTCTGAAGTCCTGCATACTGAAGGTAGATATCTTAATATAAACTTCAGAGAAATCTCCACAGCAGCTCATGTTTAGACAGTCTTCTTCGTTCCTGTTGCTCTATGGACCACTCAGAAAGTTTACCTGAACATCTGATGGACATTCAAACTACAAAAGATGCTTTAACCCTGACATTTAGAGATCTTCTCAACTGTCTACCCTCAGAACTCAAAAACTGGTATGAAATTTGCCTCCATTATTAACCATTGTTTTTTTGTCTCCATAGCAATGCCTCTTATTCAATACCTGATTGCTTGTACAGTAAGCTTAACTTCTACTTGGAAATACTGCTTTAGAAGAGAAAATTAAGGTAAAATGATCATATGGATGGACTCTAATCCAATATGACTTGTATCTTTATAAGGGGGGAGTACTAGAACACAGACATGCACAGACTGAGGGGCAACCATGTGAGGACACAGCGAGAAGGTAGCCATCAAAGGAGAGAGACCTCAAAGAAACTAAACTTGATACTTTGATCTTGGACTTCTAGCCTCTAGAGCTGTGAGAAAATATATTTTTGTTGTTTAAGCCACCTAGTAGCCAGTATGGTATTTTGTTATGGCAGCCCTAGCAAACAAATACAATCACTATTAGGGAAAAAAAAGTCATGTGCTTTGTTATTCCAGTAGAATGATTTTAACACTGATTACTTCTTACCTTGAGATTATAAAAGACAGTGATAAACATTACTGTAGAGTATATATGAGTTGTGTCCTATGAAACAAAGGTAGTTAACAAACACCTCTCAGCTGTAGATGATGCCATGTGTTCATCTGATCAGCAAGAGGACATGAGTGGAAGGGAGAACCTTTTCTGCTTCAGACAAGCAACTTCCTGGGTTACCCTGAGTATGACAAAGAGGGCCATTGCTTGGGGACCAGGTCTCCAAGCAGTCACAACAGGCCTCAGGAACCCACAAGAAAATTGTGAAGGAAGAATATTACTAGCCAGGCCCATATGAATCTTTTCCTCCCATCACTGCTCTTTTGTGAAAAATTCTTCCAAATACACATTTTTGTCCCAAAATATCATGTTGGATGCTCGCTACTAGGAGCAAATTTTTCTAGCATCTCTGTTGGATGAATTTTCACACTTGCAAAATCACTCAGAAAAGAGTTCATCCTCCCAACACCTCCCCTGCACCAGTGTCCCCCTAAACAGCATCTGACCACAATATGAAGGAACTTACCTCCCAGGTAAACAGGTGCTTGAATGTGATTTAATTCTCTCTGCATCCTCTCCCTGGTCTCCCTGTGAAATCTAGTCACCTCTTTGCATTAAAGCATTTCTGTGGGAAGCCCTGTAAGGTGCTGGCTATTCTCAATTCTGTCCTGCTGGTTTCTCTGAAGTGCCTAGAAGCTGTCCTCTCCACACACAAACTGTTCTGACAAACTTCATTGGAATGATTTGGATTTTAATTCTCAAATTGCTTCTGTTCCTAAGCCTTAAGGCTTTTTTTTTTTTTTTTTTTACCAATTCAGAAAAAAGCATCATTAAAAAAAGACAAGGTTGGGCTTCCCTGGTGGCGCAGTGGTTGAGAGTCCGCCTGCCGATGCAGGGGACACGGGTTCGTGCCCCAGTCCGGGAAGATCCCACATGCCGCGGAGCGGCTGGGCCCGTGAGCCATGACCGCTGAGCCGGCGTGTCCGGAGCCTGTGCTCTGCAACAGGAGAGGCCACAACAGTGAGAGGCCTGCATACCAAAAAAAAATAAAAATAAAAAAAATAAAAAGACAAGGCTACTCGCAGATCTAACATGCTAAGCTTTAACTTAGTACGTTCTTAGGACTGATGTTTTCCAAGGAACAAACTTTCCTGTTTCCTGTGCAATAATAAAGGTTTGTTATAAAAGTTAAGTACAAAAAGTGAGAAAAAATAAAAATAGTGGTATCTTCACAGTTGAGTTCTTAACATATTTTCTGATATATGTAAAAAGAGAAAAATTGGCAAAATGAGTACCAACATTTTAAAAAATAATAATTAAGCCTAAATCCCTGGATTTACCAATTTTATAAAATAAGAAAGTAACATTTTATATAATACAATTTTATGAAATATGATTTTATAAAATTTGTTTAGCTAAGTAACAAATGATTTGCCCACAAAACAGATTTAGCAGGTGGAGTCCAGGGGGCACATCCTACAAAATAAATTTATCGACACTGTAAATGGTTACTAGCATAAAATTGTG
Source organism: Mesoplodon mirus (assembly GCF_964341445.2). NCBI lineage: Eukaryota > Metazoa > Chordata > Mammalia > Artiodactyla > Ziphiidae > Mesoplodon > Mesoplodon mirus. The sequence goes on along the minus strand of NC_138976.1, from coordinate 196,793,518 downwards.
GTGGGAATAAAAAGGGCAGTGACCTTCGTCCTGAAGTTTAGGAGTGATCCCTGAATTGAGAGATATCTGAGTTGAAGTGGTCACTGGAAACAAATGGTAGAGACAAATCACAGAGAGCAGACTGTATCAATTCCAGCTTCTGGACTCAGAGAAGGAAGGAAGAGCTTCAGATTTCATTGCAGAGAATGAGGCTGAGAAACTTTAAAATCAGATGCTTTTTCCCAGATCCAGGGGGCCAGCTAATGCACAAAAATGCTTAAAGCCACATAGGTATGTCACCTTTATTTCCTAGAGAAGATGTTAGCATTTTCTAAATCCTCATCTACCGTGCCTGGCATGCATTATTTTATAGCTTTCTGGAAGTTTCATCAGCACCACTTGTATATCTGTAGTACGATGTGTCTGTGGAGAGTAGAGAATGCAGGTCCGGGCTGGGGGCAACGGACTCTTCTAGCTACCACAGTGAGTGGTGCCCCTGCAAACCTGAGTAAGGAAGACAACTTGCCTTTGGGTGGGTAGTGTTACAATCTGCATGTCTAGGGGCACGAATGTAAAGACCGACCCTGTTCTGGGAATGATTATGATTCTGACTGACCTCAAAGGGGTAATTATGAAACCCCTGGATCATCAGGATCTGGATGTTCCCTACTTTTTCCATGGTGTGATCATGACAGAAAGTGTGGCTGTAGATATCTGGGAACATTTCCAGAAATGTCCTCCCGTAGGAGTTAATTATAAAGTAAATGTGTATAAAAGAGAAAATAATATTGACACTTATCAAGGGGAGTAGATCATAAGGGTTAATATTGTAGATGGACTACTTTGGAAAAAATATTTTTCCCTTAGAGTATTAAGAAGTCATCGCATAATTGCCATCTCTCCACATTTTGTTCTAGAGTGCCTGGTTTCTTGATATCAGTGTGAGACCTGTTTTAAATAAAAATCTATTTGTAAAAATCCAGATCTGTAATATGTTCTAAATATCATTATAGTGTCTTTTAACTATAGATTAAAAATCACTTCATTTTCAACAAAATATTTCGATGTAAACATCAAATGTTTTGAAAACAAAGGGGATCTGTTTTTGTTGTCTTCTCTTTTATCTAATTTTTGTATCCATTTTGTCTGGGCATATTAAATGGTAAAAATATTTATAAGATTTGCACTAGGTGAATCTTCTTAAAAAGAAAATACGGAAGGCCACAGAGTTTGGGAATATTAATATCTTTTTAATAGATTGATCCCCCTTGATTTCTTATTCTGGAGTAAAGGTACAAGTTTTCCCATGAAAATTAGACACACAAATCATCTGACACAATGTATGACAGATGGAAAATGGTTGATGGGAATTTTGCTTTAATGCACATTGTTCATTGTAATTTTGCCCAGCTTAATGAACTGTGAATTAATAATGAGGAGCAACACATTCAACGTATTATAGTAATAAAGTGCTTTTATGGACATTTTTCATGTTTCCAGACTTTCTTGGCCACCCTGAACAATTTTAACTCAAAGGATTAAAAAATAATCACTTATTTAACTGTGTTAAAATAGTCAACTTTGAAAAGGATATTTTCCTGTATGAACTTTTTCCTAATTGATTCCATTTTGTTCTGATCAGTAAACTTACCTGAGTAAGCTGCACTATTTATTTATTTTTATTTTTATTTTTTTATTTTTTATTTTTTTGCGGTACGCGGGCCTCTCACTGCTGTGGCCTCTCCCGTTGCAGAGCGCAGGCTCAGCGGCCATGGCTCACGGGCCCAGCCACTCTGCGGCATGTGGGATCTTCCTGGATCGGGGCACGAACCCGTGTCCCCTGCATCGGCAGGTGGACTCTCAAACACTGCACCACCAGGGAAGCCCAAGCTGCACTATTTAAAAAAAAAAGTGATCTGATAGAGTATTAGATGACATACATGACCATGGTCCATTGTTTTCTGATTCAATGACATAAAGGAGTAAAGGGAAAAATTAATAATTATACATTTTTTAATTAGGAGAATAGAAAAACTAAATTTCTTGTAGAAATAAGCCCAAAGAGTCCTTGTGTCAGCCCTGTTCCTCTTAAAAGACCGTGATGCTGTAATACCAATGGATAATCTGGGAGACAACCAGCTGTCATTAAGATAGATTTTACCAAGGCAAGGACAATAGGTTGCTTATTAGCAGTGAGAAATCAGTAGTCTTTTAGAAGTGTACCCTTTGGAAAGTGTGAGATATATAATAAATGAAAGCCTTTCATTATTCATTGTTATAAGCCAAATGTAGATTAAATGTACACTACCTTCAATTCAGATATTAAGATATCCTTCCCTCAGTAATTTTATGAGGTAACATGTAGAATGTCAAGCATAGGCTAAGTCATATATTTTATAATCTTTCAAAAATTTTTTAAGCAATGTGTTAACCCTATAATGAATATAAAGTGGATCCTAACTGCATGTCTTAGAAAATGTGCATTTCATAGAATTATTTAAGAATGAATCCTTAATAGCCCATCTTTTTAAGTATGTTAGCTGAACGTTATGATTGTGTAATATCATTTTAGGGCATTACCACATTTTAAGAAATAAAATAATATTCAGAAGCATAATTTTGCCAGAATGTAAAATTTAAAACCAGAAATTTGACTTGTGAAAAATCCTCACATGATTATTGGCCTGTTAAAAAGTAAAGCAAACCCCACAAACCTGATGCAAGCTGTTATGTGCAAAATAATGTGCTAGTTATACAGCCCTCTGGGAAGTGAATGTGAGTCCGGATGCTTCTTTCTTGGTTTATTTCATTCCTAGAGTACCTTTGTTGCAGGTTTTTCTTATGTTCCCAAAGGAAACAAGTAAGCCATCTCAAGTTTAAGTTCTGTCCTCAATAAAGTAAAAAATGTGCCAGATACCATTTGACTGGATGATAACTAAAACTGGACAAATATTTTCTCTCACTGGAGACTGACAGTGTTTTAGTTGTGCTTAAAATTTGTGATTCTCCTAAAAAAAGGGTACAAATGAAAACTTATGGTTACCAGGAGATAAGGGGGGAAGGATAAATTGGGAGATTGGGATTGACATATACACACGACTATATAAAAAATAGATAATAATAACCTACTGTATAGCATGGGGAGCTCTACTCAATACTCTGTAATGGCCTCTATGGGAAAAGAATCTTTAAAAAAAGTGGACATATGTATATGTATAACTGGCTCCCTTTGCTGTACACCTGAAACTAACACAAATTTGTAACTCAACTATACTCCACTAAAAATCTTTTAAAATAAAAATATAGAGTACTACATGCATTTCTAAGAAATAAACATTATTTTCTTTATTCTTCTAAAATAAATAAAAATAAAATATTGTAATATGTGATTTTCAAGCTAATGAACACCTAAGAAAGAAATTTGAAAATCTACATTTGGAATGTATAATTCTTTTGTTCAGAGGCAGTGACATTACAAAAGAACAAAACTTCTCAAACATGTCCCCATTTAGAGTAATGCTGACAGTGAGTGTCTGGTGGATCTCAGAGGGGCACAACTGATAATATATTTATCATGCTGCCAGTTTGCTAAGTGGTTTCATATTCACTAAGAAAGGCTTGTCAATGGATACTGAAGAATAGATGTGAGGTCTCTGTGAGGTCTTTGTGCCAAGTCTCTGTGTGTTGTCTCTGGGTGAGATCTCTGTGTGAAGTCTCTGTATGAGGTCCCTTTGGAAGGTATCTCTGGGAAATCTGTTAAATCTGTGCTAGGTTGCTGTCTGAGGGTCTGTGAAGCAACATGAGGTCCCTGTGTGAGGTCTCAGTATGTGATCTCTGAGAAAGGTGTTTGTGTGAGAAGTGTCTCTTGAGAGGTGTGTCTGTGAAGTCTTTGTGTATTGTCTCTGGGTCTCTCCATTTCTTTTTTTCTTTTGGTCTCTCAATTTCTTGTCTTACTGTACCTTATGGAAGACGGAGCAGCAAGAGAAAGGCAAAGGGACTTGATTCTTTCTGTTTTCTTGCTGTTCCATCAGCATCACCTGTCTGTGGCACTCTCCCAGCAGGAGCCAGGGGGGTCCAAGTCCAGCTTCCCCATATTCCCAGAACTCACTTCTGGGTGCCCCTGAGAGGACCCAGCAGCAGCCAGGCTCAGGTCCCAGCCCTGTCAACTCTTTCCTCTGGGTACCGACCCCTCCCACAAGTCCTGGCTCCACTCTCACTGCTCTGTCCATTCTGGAGGCTGCCTTGGGAATTGGGGCCCAGAGGTAGGGCCTGGCTCCAGGGAGAAACCAGGGGTGTGAGCAGTCCTGTGCTCACTCTGCCCCCTCCACCCCAGGTCACAGCATTTCCACGTGTTGAGGGGCCTGACAGGGATGGGGGATGGGGTCCATTTCTGTTGTCATCTGGATCAGGGGCATCAGCTGGAACAGAAATCTCCACAATGAGAAACATACCACCTGGAGCTGTGTCCACCATGCGCCCTGCACATGGCAGAAAGCACCAAATCACTCTAGAGAAATTCTTCCTCATCTCCCTGCTTTTCCATATGGATGGGGGTCAGGAGACAAGAAAAGCTGTGCTAGAAGCAGATCAGTGGAACACCCCTGGATTGCACCCTGCCCCATCCACTTTGCACAGGTCACCTCCACACCACCACAAATCCTGTCTGATTGCTTCTTCACCTGCCAGGCTCTGGGGTGATCAAGGACTGAGAGACAGGCAAGGCTTACTACACAATCACAGGCCAGTCCCCACCTCTCCCATGGAGCAGTCCTTGGGCCATGTGTTTATGTGAAGGTCACCAGACTAGGAGTCACATCCCAAGTTCCCTAGTCCTGGCTTTTACACCTATTGTTAAGTTATCCTTCCTAAAAGTCAAGAGGTGACGATGTGTAAGCTTATTAAATATAGTATTAAGAGATTAACCTTCCCTGATTTGCTTTACTTCTATAAGTTTGACCTTCTGTTTTGACCTAAAGGTGGTTTCTCTAGGTCTGTGATCTTAGAGTTGGAATAGGGTAGAGACCCTGGGGTGGGGTCATGATGAGCTACTGGACCCTTAAGTTTTCCTCCCCTTTAGGCCTTTAGATGGTGGTTGTATGTCAGGCGGCTGCTCTTTCACAACTGCGCATTTATGGGAATCTGGTACCACTTTGCCTCCTTCCTTGGATCCAGGGATTTTTCTACACCTACGTCCCACCCTAAGGTTCACAGTGTTTGACCATCAGATAGTTACTACCCACAGTCACACCCCTATTCCATTCATCCAAAACTCCTTCTCTGGGGTTAACATAGAGTGGAAGGTAGGTGACCCATGAACATAGCCATTCATTTATATGGGACTGGACTCAACACAGCCCTCAGCAGCCTCCCTGATACTCCCCCTACCTACACACACAGAGCTGGAAATGCCATCCTTGCTGCTGCTCTAAAGTCTAGGAGAAACAGAGGTGGGGGAGGGTGATGCTGTACATTTTATTATGCTTAAGCTAAAAGGGGTTCATAGGGCATATCTCAATCCCAGCCTTCATCAGAGAGAGAAGGGACTCTTAAGAGCAGATGTTGGATATTCCCTACCAAGAGATCCAGGGGCAAGATTTCTCCCGTTTCTGAACTCAGAGCCCATACTCTATTCCCCCAAAACTTCCATCAACTTGGCTCTGGCACTTCCTGGAGCCTGAATTGGAATGTCCGGCCCTATCGTGTAAACCTATCCACTACAGTTGCATAAAGTTCAAAGTAGCATAGAAGAAGGAGAAAGACTGGTTGAACCAGATCCTTGGGTGTGGGCTTCATAGGTTTTTCCCATCTCATTGTTAGAGTAATTTTGGTTTGTGTAATGACAGTATCATAAGGTGCAATGAAGGGACACGAGACAAGGAGCAAGCTTGTGATGCTACTGTCCACCTCCCTCCATGCCCCTCCCTTCTAGAAGACAAAGTGCACAGCACAGACAGCAGCCATTACACTATGCTTTTATTAGAAAAAAATATATATGTATATATATATATGTATTGGGGAACATTAAATATCTTGGATGTGCTAATGAGAAAATCATTTTCTCTACATGGACTGAATTTTTACTTGGAGACATGTTTTCCTACTAAAGGGAAGACTAAAGAAGGATTTTACTGTCGAGCAGGCAAGACACCTCCCCAAAGATGACAATGCCTTGGACAGTGTTGATGGCGGGCTGGGGCACCTGGAATCCTTGGCCCATACTGGCAGGTACTAACTGGAAACAAACTCTTCTTGGGGGGCAAGGATGGGAGGCACCTTAGGCCCAGCTGCTCATCGTCGAACCTTACACTTTTCAAACTATGTTGGTGTCTGACTTCCCTTTCCCTGATAGAACAACTCTGGCCCTTGGAGGTGGCTTTATGACTGCAGGCTGTAGAACCCATCATTCTCCCTTGCTCTGGGTAGGAGGTAAGCCTATGGTAGCCGAAACACCCACATACTGGGACTTGGAATTCCAGTTTGTGTTCATTTAACTTTGTGGCATGAAGTCCATGGTGAATTGCTCTTTTTTCTTCTGGGATCTGTCCAACAGCTGTCATGCGTGCCCGACCCTCAGCAGTCTCACTCTTCAAGGTTGATCTGCTTTTGACTGATCCGTGACTCTGGGCAGTGGCTGATATGGGCTTTTTTTTTTGCAGAGCATCTCGACCATTGACTTTTTTCTTGGGGGAAATCCACTTTAAAAATAGCCTCATCCTTTTTCTGAAGAGGCTTTCTGGAGGGCTATGTTTCTTCTCTGGCATGAGCTGGAGACATCTGCTCCCAATAGAGTCTGTTATTCCCCTGACCTGGGCAGGGCGGCTCATACTTCCAGCTTGAGAGGTCCCTAATTCTTTAAACCTTTCTTCATGCTCTCCTGGTTTATGCCTCCTACAGTCCTCTCTTTTGTAAGTAGGGGCAATCATCTTGCTCTGGCTCTTGCATGAGTCTGGGAGTTTTGAAGTTTTGGGCTCCTGCTGCCCTAGGTGGCTCCTTTGGCCTTCCATAAGGCCACTTGGCTCCTGGGAAGCTAACCTGTCTCTGGTGGGGACTCTCTGGGGATGGCACTGAGGCACCTGAGAAGCCAAGTTGTCTGCAGCAAGGAACCTGTGTTTGGGAAAGTCCTGAAGCTGGTTGTCTGACTGTACCTTTACTTTGGAGTTAAACTCACTAGCAACCTCCATGTTAAGGCATGGCTCACCTGGATGTTGGAAAACAGACAGTCTAGGTAGTAGAAAACTTCTACTGGCCCCTGGCACCTCTAAATTCCTCATATGTACATTTGTGGTTTGGGATTTTGTCAACACTTTGGTTTCCAAGGTAACACTAGACTGTGGTTGAAGAGCAGGAGACTCCTTGGCCTCCACAGCCTCCCTGGCCTCTTCACCTCTCAAAGATTGGGATCCTAAGTTCACCTCCATCACTGTTACCCTATGGCAGGGGTCTCGTGAGGCCTGACCACCACTCTCCTCTCTTGGCTCATTCCTGACCATTGCTGAACTTGGACCTGGCTCTAGGCTGTCCCTCTTGAACCATTCCACACTCTCACTCTTCCAGGTTCTGCCCACAAGGCTGAGTGTGAGGGACTGAGAAGGTGGCCTGCCCTCCTGTCTAGTCAGAGAAGCCTTTCAGGGCCCATGGTAGTCAACAGATGGAACCGCTCCCAGGGTACTCTGGATTTCCTTACACACAGTTGAGGGGACAAGGAGAGGCCTCTTCAGGGTAGGAACTGACTCTTCTGTTATCACCTTCTCTCCTGAATGAGCCCAAGGAGGTTTCTCCAGGAACTCAGCAAACTTGACGGTTGAGTGGGACCCAGACACACAGGTGGCTGAAGGGGAAGTGGCAAACTGCAGAACGGTGGAGGGTTGGAACTTTTTCGACTTAAAGAGATTTATGGGCTTGAGGACCTTGAGGGGTAGGGTCCACCTGTGCTTTACCCAAAACCTTTTAATATGTGCTTCCAGCACCTCTCGAGTGTCTGGATCAAGGAAGGAAACGCTACAGGAGGTGTTCATGCAGGGTTCCGAACCCTTCAAGCAGTATCTTCCACAGGCTCCAGCAGGCACTGCTTTGCACGTCTCACCAGGAGGGTCTTGACATGAGAGCTGATGAACGTTGCCCTTGCCAGGAAGCCTCCCCAGGCAGCTGTAGGAGAGCAGATGGGGCCAGGATGGCCGGACAGGACAGGCAGGGGTGGGCACCTGCAGCCCAAGAACCCTCCTCTGCCCCCACACTGACTTCATAATGCTCCTGCTCTCCCTCACCCTAGGGCCTTAGCCATGCCCTCCCATGGCTCCCCCTCCCAGGGCTTGGGCCACATTAGAGGCTCTGGGGAGAAGGACGACCCAGGAGAGAAGGGGAAAGGTTCTTTACCTTTGCAGAAGTGAAACCAGGTCGTGAGTCCCCTCCAGTTCTTCCAGGCAATCCCTGCAAGCTGGAAATCAGGAGACTGGGTCATGGTGGTGAAGGCAGAGGCCTAAGAGTCTTTCAGGAGGCTGAGTGCAATGGCCCTTTAAGGGAAATCTTTGGAGGATTAGACTCTGGAGCCCAAGTATCAGTGTCCAAGGCCACATGTCCCTGACAGTGATGGTAAGTCTCACTTGAAAAGGGTTTGTCCTTTGCAAAGTGCTTCCACGTTCATTAGGCTCTGTTAATTAGGCTCAGGCTCTGTTTCCTGAGGAATAAGCTCTGCCACTGGCATCCTCAGAGACCGTGAAGCTGGGCCCTCAGGACTAGGAGAGATGGAAGCTAACTCTCGGGTCACGCAGGGCTGAATGGCAAAGGCTTACCTTTCAAAGATCCACTTTTCTTCCTACTCCTGCTCCTCCCCTTCAGCTTTACTTGATGCTGAGAGATAAGAAAAAGTGAGGGGCTAACACCCAACTCTCACTGTCCTCTATCTAGGCAAGCTGTGTTCATGAACAACATGACTTTCTACATTTAACTAAAACTCTGTGGGTTTTTTTCCCCTTTTACTTATTTTTAAAGTGGATAAAAATATTTTCAGTTTTTCTTCTTTGAAGAGTGCAAATAATTTTTTTTGGGGGGGGTATGCGGGCCTCTCACTGTTGTGGCCTCTCCCGTTGCGGAGCACAGGCTCCGGACGCACAGGCCCAGCGGCCATGGCTCACAGGCCCTGCCACTCTGTGGCACATGGGATCATCCCGGACCGGGGCACGAACCTGCGTCCCCTGCATTGGCAGGGGGACTCTCAACCACTGCACCACCAGGGAAGCCCAAGTAGGATTTTTTAAGTTTTAATCACCATAGATTTCTTCTGTCACTCTTCCTCTGATCAAGAAACACACACATTCTCAGACCTAGATGCCCACGTGAGCTTTGTCAGATAGGATTCTGCTTCCCAAGGCCAGACCTCCACTCCAGCCTCTTCTCTCAGGCTCTCAGGGGCTCAGCCCCAACACAGAGGAAGGTCTCACTTGAGACACCCGCTGTGGGAAGGTGGCTGGTGAACCAGGGCTCAGGGGTCAGCCTTCCTGCAGAGATTGAACTCTTAGTAATCCAGTCCTTAACCATTAGTCACTGCATTTGGGACTTGCCCTGGAGCCCTCTACCATACCTGAACTCCTGGTCTAAGATCTTAGGCTAGAAATCCTCATGCCCACTCTAACCCCTCTCTGGCCTGGCTTTTCCCTAGAAGGATGATGTTCTATATTTTTCTGAGAGTTCCCATCTCAGGAGTCTCTCTACGTGGTTTAGAAAAGTGGAAATAAGAATAAGAAAAAAAGAGAGAATCTCTGCTGGGATTAAGCCAAAGGTTTCTTACCTTCCTGATGTTTCTATGTTTCCTAGGTGGTGCTAAGAATAGATTACTCTGGAAGCAGTGGAGTAACATTAGGAAGAGCCCCAGTCCACACAGGAACCCAAGGATGATATCAATCACCCAGGAAGTTGGGCTGCATCTCAGCCAGATAGCAACAATGTCTTTCAAAGAAAAGAGATTCTCCATCTTCTGAACTGCATTGCTGCCCTCAGGCAACAGAGCACTGGGAGTTCACTTGATGGCAGAACCCCAGGCCTGCATCACAGAGCTGTGGCCTTGTCACAAAGGGCTCCTGAGTGTGGGGGAGGGGCAATAAGAGAAATAGGCTGAATCACTGCCCCTCCTTCCCTTCCCATCCACACCCATAGACACCTGCACCCTCCTGAGGCTTCCAGATCCCTCCTTCCAACTACTCTCATCCTGTCAGAGAGACCTTAGCCAATTTTCTCTTCATTCCATCTGGAGCCTGGTTCCTTCATCCATTAGAGACCTTTACTTGAGGCCCACCAACTTGATAACTCTTGAACATCTTAAGCTGACCCTGGAAGACTGGCTGTTTCACAGACATTTTTACTCAGGATTTCCTTTGTCCTCAGCTCCAACTTTCCCACATCATGTTTGTGTCTTGTGTAAACCCAGGGATAGAACTTGAATTTCTTTTACACTTATTTAGTTTTGTGAATTTTGAATAGTGTATGTTTTGCCTCATTTTCTATCAGAGGGAACTACACACAAAAATTAAAATAATTTATTTTTCAAAATTCATAAGTATGAAAGAATTATAAAGAGTTATGTAATAGGGAAGAACAAATCTGCCTCCACATGAGATCTTTTTTACTTTAATCTTTATGCTTTGTTGCCTGAGCTAACTCTGTCCATCCCTGTGATCCAGGCTGGCTCTGCACTTTTTGTAAAACAATGTTGCCTAGAGCCTGAAATATACAGGATAGACTATTTCTAAGGCTCTGACTTTTAAGAGCCCATTCATGGAGATAAAAAGTTGCAGAACAGAGAATAATAATTGTTTTCTTGGAGGTTTACAGGAACACATGACCTGACCAGGATCTGACCCATCTGGCCAGCCTCTAGAACAAAGGATCCAACACCAAGATATTTGCAACAATTAGTCATGCCCCTCCCTCACCTTGCCTTTAAAAAGGCTTTGCTGAAAGCCTTCAGGGAGTTTGGGGTTTTTCCTGGGCATGAGCCACATGTCTTCTTGCATGGCACTGTGTAAACCTTTCTCTGCTTCAAACTCTGATGTTTCAGTATTTAGCCTCACTGTGCATCAGGCACACAGACTTGCATCTGGTAACAGTTAAACCTTCAAATGATGTTTTTGTAAGTTTGTAGTGTTTATAATTCTGGAGTTAGTAAATCTTTAAACTGCACAAAAACTTTTGGGACACACTGCAAACACGCACACACACACGTACTCATGTTCCTTAACCAATCTAGTACTTTCAACTCCAATAATCCATAATTTTCTACTTAAAAAAAATCTTTCATATGTTGTCTCAACCCAACTTCTTAATTTGCACTGATAAGACAGTCCCCACTCTCCAGATAAATTTTGAAATATGTGGTCTTAATCCATTAGGGCTGCTATAACAATATACCATAGACTGGGTAGATTAAAAACAACAGACATTTATTATCACAGTTCTGGAGGCTGGGAAGATCAAGATCAAGTCACCAGTATGGCCACCTCATAGTGAGAGCTCTCTTCCTGGTTCACAGCTGGAGCCTTCTCTCTGTATCCTCATATGATGGGAGGAGGCTAGAGATATCTCTGGAGTCTCTTTCATAAGGCACTAATCCCATTCATGAAAGCTCATAAGCACTTTTGCACGGCCCCGCCTCCTATCTTTAAGAGGTAGGATTTCAACATGTAAATTTTGAGAGAACATTAACATTCAGACATGTGCACTCATTCTATACCCGGAAGCTAGGAATGGGTTAGGGTGAGCCAAGGTCCTGACCCTAAAGGGCTGTAGGGTGAAGAGTAGGACTAGGGGTCAAACCCTTGGGGCTGAGCCAGGTCTTGAGCAGCCTCTTCAGATATTCCTAGTGTGTTATGGATGTATTCTCTTTTCTGAGTGTGCCTTGCCTTTCCTGCCCCATCCTCCCAGGCCCCTGAAGCTTCAAGTCCAGCCTGAACCATATAGAAAGGGAGCTTTGAGTCTTACACAAAATTCCCTTATGACATCCCTTAGCAGTAACACAAGATTCACTGAAGGATTCACATGGTAAATATGTCTTAATGCCCCATGAGGGCTTTAAAATAATGTGTATTCTCTGCTTGTTGGTCATAATTTTATACAGTTTTAGTGGGAACGTGAGCATGTGAGTTTATTTGGCTATATTGCCATGAATGTGCACTTTCACAAACATATCCCCTACATCTAGTATTTTTCCTAGTCTTTTCCTCCCATATGATATTCTCACCTTAATTCAACCTTTTATCAAAATTTAGACTTAGGTCTGTCACCATGTGGACATGCTTTGTAACAAAATAGCTTCAACCGAGGAGGTCAGTGGAAGGCCTGGACCAGCTATCTTGGTTCCATGATAGTAAGCAAAGGATCGCAAACTACCAGGTTAAGCTTAAGCACAAAGCAAAGTTGATTTAAGCATAGGTACACTCTCAGAGAGGGAGAGAGAGAAGGAGAGAGAAAGAGCAGGCTGTTTCTGAGAACAGGCTATTTCAGCGAAGTGAAGCAAGCCCAAAGCAAAGTATATCGAAGCAAAGGTACACTCTCGGGATGGGGGGGGATGGGTGTACTGTTTCTGCAAATTGAAAGCAGCATTCCTATAAAGGCTTACGAGCACTTTTTTTTTTTAAAGAAGATGTTGGGGGTAGGAGTTTTTATTAATTACTTTATTTATTTTTGCTGTGTTGCGTCTTCATTTCTGTGCGAGGGCTTTCTCTAGTTGTGGCAAGCAGGGGCCACTCTTCATCGCGGTGCGCGGGCCTCTCACTATCGCGGCCTCTTGTTGCGGAGCACAGGCTCCAGATGCGCAGGCTCAGTAGTCGTGGCTCACGGGCCTAGTTACTCCGCAGCATGTGGGATCCTCCCAGACCAGGGCTCGAACCCGTGTCCCCTGCATTAGCAGGCAGATTCTCAACCACTGCGCCACCAGGGAAGCCCCTTACGAGCGCTTTTAAGGAGCATTTGGCAGAGAGGCGGGGGTGAGTGACAAGGATCATTATTTGATTGACAGTCCTGAGCTATGGAACAAGTTTTCTGCTGCGCATGCTCTCATCCTTGAATCCCCAAGAAATGCCTACTGGGTGGGGGGAGGGGCAAAACCACATGTAATTTATTGTAATTATGGTATAATGAGTTTGGATTTACTATAGGTTATACGCCTGTCTGGTCTGGGCATGCACAGCCTGGAGAAGTCCCCTTGTGTTACTGTGCCTCTCTTTATCAGGATAAGCTGCCCACCACCAGACCATAGTTTCTCCCGTTCTGGGTGGAGTCAAGGGAGAGTCCCCAGATGGCTGCGTGTGACTCAATTTCTTCTTCTTGTCTTTCTCACCACTGTCACCTCCTTGCTGCTAATGTCTGACTAACTACATAACAGGTCTTCTTTGCATTCATATTTGCTCTCTAAATTTTCTCTATTACTTTATTTTCAATATGTTTTGTTTGATGGGGTTTTTTTTTGGGAATTTAAAAATCTTATGATAACATTTACCTTGATTTATTTAATTATTGTTCTACTGTTATTGATTTCTGCCATCTTATTTTATGCTTTATTTTCTACATTTTCTTTATTGTTTCTTTTTTTCCCTTCTTTGGCATCTTCCATTTTACAGGTCAAGGGTACTTATGTTTGTTTGACATTTGGGAATTTTTAATATTGTAATGGTTTTATATCTTGAATTATGTTAATTTTCTCCTCAATTTCTTACCCGTGGATGAAAAATGTTCCCTGCCCTATCAGTAGACAAAGGATGTTGCAGTCATCAAGTCAGATGTCAAAGCAGGAACCCTCAACTGTGCACCTTGAGGGGATTCGGGATGGAGAAAAACAGGGTACTGATTCTAGAGTTAAGGTGCACATCAAAGGAATGATTTCACGGAGCCCAGATTCTTTCATCTTCTCATACATAGAAAAGTGCTAAAGTCCTTAACTTGAGATGTCTAGTTTTCTTTAATTAATAGTAACCTTTTGATGTTCTGACTACCTGGTTTTGGTTGACTCCTCCCTTAGGTCTTCTGAGCAGTTCCTCAGAGTGATCTGACAGGCTGTGTTCTGGGCTTAAGTCCTCAGAAAATCTGCCAAATAAAACATAATTCTCCTTTTGGGTTGTGCATAGTTTTCAGTCAGCAGTCTTGGCAACCAATGAAGGGGCCCAGAGCAGACTTTTCTTCTTTGCCTGAACTCTATGAGGATCCAGAGTCCTGGCACCAGCAGAGGCTTCTTGGGCCTGTCCGCTTTCTCAGAGAGTCCAGACGAATTTGGGTGAGTATCTCCTGGTTCTTGGATCTCCAGTTTTGGTTGATGATCCTAAGTTTTATGCAGTGGTGTTCAACTCTTCTCCTGAGTAGTGGGTTATCCTTGAAACTTGGTTTCAAGAAGAAGTACTTGGGTCATCCTCAGTGAAAGACACTGGGAAGATTTTTACTCAGTTTAAACACTGAGGGCTTATCCTCAGTAGAAAAACACTGGGAAGACTTCTGCTCAAGTGGGTTAGCCTCACTTAAAAGACACTGGGAAGATCTTGCTCAGTGTAGACACTGTGTGGTTTATCCTCAGCTGAAAGACTGGGGAGACTTTGCTCAGGTGAAAGACACTAAGTAAAAGTTGGACTGGGTAATTAGGTGGAAGACTAACCTGTCTTCCTTGAATTGGCTACTTTAATAGAGTTTGTCAAAATAAAAGTGATCTTCACAAATTGAACTCAGAATGGGGAACTTAGCTTTCGATACAAAAGAAAAAGGAACAACAGATTTCCAGCCTCCAACGGATATCCTGGCCAGGTTTATGTCCATACAAAATTTACATTTACAAGTGCTTACTTACATGGGACTTAAAGAAAATCTTGCCCTAAATATGACTAAGATAGGACTCTTTTATTGCATATGCAGTTAAGTTAGAAAAAGCTGGCTCGATAAAAACATCTTTTCAGAAATCTGACTTCAAAAAAACAAAAGGCTTTCTAGGGGAAACTTGCATTTCTCTTCCCGGGTCTTTCAAATGTAAGTGTTCTGATATTCTTCTGTGTGTGTGTGTGTGTGTGTGTTTTGAGAAATTGGTCACTACCATCCAAAAGTACTTATATGGTGTACATTTGGCAGCCAGTCAAATAGACTGGGATTCTGAGCAGTCTTTTGTCTGACTGTACAACTCTCAGGGGCTTTTTGCCATCTTAACCTTCATTGTGTCAGCCTGTACAACAAAGACCATTACTTTCTTAAACTACTTTTGGGAGTAAACTTTCTGGATCTTATTTAGACAGCATCCTTTACACTCTTTTGTGGGGAAGCCACTTGCGTCTTACTGGTTTGAGTCACTATTAAGGTATACCTCATTTATGGCCAGATGATGGATCCTTCAAATTGGAGAAACTTCTAAATTGGTAAATTTTTAGAGAGCTCTCATTATAAACAGCTGTTTCATTGGCTCCTATGGGGGGGCGGAAATGCTGGAAATTAGTCATATAATGGTTAACCTAAAAACTCCTTTAGTTTCAAACAAACCCAAAAAATTGGTTTGGGAAACCTTATTTGTGGTCTCTGCTTCCCCTAAATGGGTCTTACAGATGCTAATAAAAACATTAGAATAATTATTGTTAATTAGGTTAAGTAACAGGGAAAAAAACTGAAGGAAAAGCCTAAAAACTTTTTCCCAACAAGGTGGAAATTTTAAAGGGACTTCTCCTAAATGAATAAGAAATCTTTAGATGGTTATTTTAAAGTGGGATAAATAAAACAGACATTAATGAGATAAATCAAAGATTGGATACAATACTGCCTAAGATTGGATGGGCCAAAGGGATCTCCTACTTGTCATCAACATTAAAGGGCCAGACCCAAACAAGTCTGCCCTATTTCCCCAGTTTAAAGTACGTATATTTTATTTCATGTAAATTTTATACACGTAAAATTACACCGAGATACCTGACCAACAATTACTTGGGGCAAAAGTTTGACCAATTAATCAAGTTAAAAGATTGACAAAAGTGCCTGAGTCCCTTGGTTCAACCACTCTCTGGGGACCCCAGAGTCTTTATAAAAATTGTTATGTTTAAATGGGCATTGTGCAAGATAATTACCTCTCTTTTGCCTAATTATATTGTGTGGGATAGACATGTTTCACTGGGGAATTCTTCCCCTGCCTGATATTATAAAACGGCATATGAAGGAAATATTAATTAAACATACTAAAGGAAACCAGTGGGATTACCTGAGCCTATACAATATAAAGTAAGAACTGACAGCTAATATTTAAGGGATAATAAAAATAAATAATGGAGACTTTACTCTGGGTCTAACCTGTGCACTCAGAAAGAGGGTCTTTGTTGAATGCCTTATGCAAGTTTAGAAGGTATGATCAATTAAACCATAAAGTTCTAGACTATAGAATTCTGAAATTTCAGTCTAGTTGGAAATCTTCTCACTGATACAGAAAAGCAAGTTAAAGAAAACGTAGTTGGGCAAATCAATCTTTTAATATTATTTAGGTGACAGGCCAGTTCTTTGGGGAATTAAAAGCAACTGTCTTTGTCTTGCAAATCGGTACAAATCAGAAATGTAAATACAGACCACAATGACCTGAGCCTAATTAGCTAAATTAGGTAGAACTTGAAACCAATGTTAAAAAAGGGGAAAAAGTGGCCTTTTAAAACTCAAACTGCTGATTAGTCAGTCAAGAAGACGGAGGAGTAGGAAGATGTGGAGTTCATATCTCCCCACAAATGCATCAAGAATACATCTACAAATGGAACAATTCTCCCAGAGCACCTGATAAACACTAGCAGAGGACCTCAGGCACCTAAAAGGACAAGAAAGATCCCCACATAAGCAGGTAGGACGAAAGAAAGAAGAAGGGAAAAGGAAGAGCAGATGAAGTGGGACGTGACCTGTGTCCCTGGGCGGGGGAGCGGAGCTGAAGGTGAGAAGAGGTTCCCCCATCTGGGGAAGCAGCGGGGAGAGAAGCTGGGGCAGAAGGAGAAATTTGGTGGCTCAGAGAACAGTGCAGCAACCAGTCTGTGGCAGGCAGGAGAGAGTGAGGCCTACACAAGTGGTCTGGCCACAGCTCTGCATGCCCCAGCCACTGAGGACCACTGGTGCACACGGGGGCTGAGTGTTGGAATGTGGGGTTTGAAGAGCAGACCCAGGAAGGGGAATGATGTTGGCCGTGAGGGGACAGCTCAAGGGGATAGGAGTGAGGAGCTCCACAACAAGGAATGCTCCTGGAGGAAGCCCAGACCAGCAGAGAAGCAAAGTGCCACTGCTGCATGATGCACAAAGGGCGGGGCCCCCATTGCAGCCTCTCTCCTCACGCACTGGCCCCTGCCTCCACAGGCACTAGGAAGGGCTCCTGCCAGAGTGGCTCACGGGCCCCCAGCCATCATCACCTCAGCACTCTCCTGCTTGGGTGGCCCATTTGCCCAGCTTGCCACCTTGACTCCCTCCTGCCTGACAGGCTCGTACATCCCATAGCCACCGAGCACCCTCTCACCTGGGCAGCCTGCCTGCCCTGATTGCCGCTTCTACATCCTCCTGCCTGACAAGCTCATGTGCTCCAGCAGCCTTGGGAGCAGACGCCAGTGGGTGGCCCACATGCAGAGATGGGGCTGAAACCACAGCTGAGTTCCAGGGGACATGCAACTAAGGAAGAAGAGCTGAAATCTCTCCTCATGGCTGTGCAAATCATGGCATTACACTTCCTCTGATGGCTTCCTAAATTCAGCACCTGGGAACATCCCAATGGACAAGTGCTCCTGCAGCTGAGACAGGTCTGGCTTTAGCAGCTGTAGGTTTTGTGGGCACATATACGCCGGGGTTTGGCCAGGCCAGAGTCTGAGCTGCCTCCGTATCTCACATAGTGGGTCCAGGTAAATAATTACTGCAGTCCTGGGACCTGACCTCAGTGGATCTGGGCCAGTGGCCTGGTGAAAATGATGCCTGAGTCACCAGGGCCAGTTGCCGCCATAACCATGGTTAAGGTGGGACTGAGAGCAGTACCAACAGCACTGTACTTTGTAAGCTACACAATGGGCGGAAAGGAGACAAAACAGAGCACACCCACAGGTGGACACCTCCAGAGGAGGAATACTCAACGGCTTCTATCCCAGTGGGGGTGCGCCAGTCCTCCCGACCTCACACCGCAGATCAGAAACACAGCTAAGAAACAGACCTGAGGGCCTCTGCTCCAACGACTAGGGATCAGAACCCAACCCTGACAAGGCAGTGACAGCCACAGAGGAAAGGGAACTTTCTGCTGAATAAAAATCAAAATTAAGAAAATCAACAGGAAAGATCAAACTTGGAAAATGTTTGCAATATCAATATCTGGCAAAGAACTTAGATACAGATGAAAGAATTTTTACACTTCAAAAATAAAAAGACAATCCAATGGGAGAAAATGGCAAAAATATATTTATGGATATGTTATATATATAAATGTAAAGTATATGTATCCATGAATATATGCCTATTGGCTATTTGCATGTCGTCCTTTTATTTTTAAGTGCCTAATTACATTATATATATATATATATATATATATATATATATATATATATATATATATACACACTATTACATATAAAATAGATAACTAATAAGAACCTACTGTATAGCACAGGGAACTGTATTCAGTACTCTGTAATGACCTATATGGGAATAGAAACTAAAAAAGAGTGGATATATGTATATGTATAACAGACTCACTTTGCTGTACAGCAGAAACTAACACAACATTGTAAATCAACTATACTCCAAAAAAATTAATTAAAATATTTACATATATTGTATACAACATATATATTAAGTATATATAATTTATATATATTTAGAGATTGCTCCATCAAAGACGTACAAATTATAATTATGATGAGATACCACTACATAACACTATAATGTCTAAAATTTAAAAAACTGTTAATATCAAGTTTTGGTGTGGACCTAGAGAATCATGAATACATTGTTAATGGGCTTGTAGCATGAAAGCTTTAAAGTTAAATATACATTTACATATGACCAAGCAATTACCTAATAGTTCATACTTATCCAAGAGATATGAAGTCTTAGGTCACACAAATTTGTTCACAAAAATGTGTAACACCATTATTCATAATAGGTAAAGCTGGATATGACCAAAATATCCAAGATTTTTTTTTAAACATCTTTATTGGAGTATAATTGCTTTACAGTGGTGTGTTAGTTTCTGCTTTATAACAAAGTGAATCAGTTATACATATACATATGTGCCCATATCTCATCCCTCTTGCGTCTCCCTCCCTCCCACCCTCCCTATCCCACCCCTCTAGGTGGTCACAAAGCACCGAGCTGATTTTCCTGTGCTATGCGGCTGCTTCCCACTAGCTATCTATTTAACGTTTGGTAGTGTATATATGTCCATGTCACTCTCTCACTTTGTCACAGCTTACCCTTCCCTCTCCCCATATCCTCAAGTCCATTCTCTAGTAGGTCTGTGTCTTTATTCCCGTGTTACCCCTAGGTTGTTCATGACCTTTTTTTCCCTTAGATTCCATATATATGTGTTAGCATACGGTATTTGTTTTTCTCTTTCTGACTTACTTCACTCTGTATGACAGACTCTAGGTCCATCCACCTCATTACAAATACATCAATTTTGTTTCTTTTTATGGCCGAGTAATATTCCATTGTATATATGTGCCACATCTTCTTTATCCATTCATCCGATGATGGACACTTAGGTTGCTTCCATGTCCTGGCTATTGTAAATAGAGCTGCAGTGAACATTTTGGTACATGACTCTTTTTGAATTATGGTTTTCTCAGGGTATAGGCCCAGTACTGGGATTGCGGGGTCGTATGGTAGTTCTATTTTTAGTTTTTCAAGGAACCTCCATACAGTTCTCCATGGTGGCTGTATCAATTTACATCCCCTCCAACAGTGCAATAGGGTTCCCTTTTCTCCACACCCTCTCCAGCATTTATATGATACTGGCACAAAAACAGAAATATAGATCAATGGAACAGGATAGAAAGCCCAGAGATAACCCCACACACATATGGTCACCTTATCTTTGATAAAGGAGGCAAGAATATACAGTGGAGAAAAGACAGCCTCTTCAATAAGTGGTGCTGGGAAAACTGGACAGGTACATGTAAAAGTATGCAATTAGAACACTCCCTGACACCATACACAAAAATAAACTCAAAATGGATTAAAGTCCTACATGTAAAGCCAGACACTATCAAACTCCTAGAGGAAAACATATGCAGAACACTCTATGACATAAATCACAGCAAGATCCTTTTGGGCCCACCTCCTAGAGAAATAAAAACAAAAATAAACAAATGGGACCTAATGAAACTTAAAAGCTTTTGCACAGCAAAGGAAACCATAAACAAGACGAAAAGACAATCCTCAGAATGGGAGAAAATATTTGCAAATGAAGCAACTGACAAAGGATTTATCTCCTAAATTTAGAAGCAGCTCATGCAGCTCCATATCAAAGAAACAAACAACCCAATCTAAAAATGGGCAAAAGACCTAAATAGACATTTCCCCAGAGAAGATATACAGATTGCCAGCAAACACATGAAAGGATGCTCAACATCACTAATCATTAGAGAAATGCAAATCAAAACTACGTTGAGGTATCACCTCACACCGGTCAGAATGGCCATCATCAGAAAATCTCCAACAAGATTTATATGGGTGAACCAGTTGTGGTATATCCATACAATGTCATATCATACAGCAGTAGAAGGATAGAATTATGAGGAATGCAACAAGGATGAATCTCAGAAACACTATGCTGAGAAAAAAGCTAGACACACAAGAGTATGTACTTTATGTTTCTGTTTATATGACTTTCTAGAAAAGGAAAAATGAATCTATGGCGACAGAAAACATATCAGCAGTTGCCTGTATCAAATATGGAGTAGAGAGTGACTGCAAAGAGGAAAGGGAAAACTGCAAAGGGGGGTAATAGGAAAATTGTCTACCTTGATGGAAACAGAGTTACAAAATATTTACATTTGTCAAAATTCATTAAAGTGGACATTCAAGTTAGTATATTTTTTATATTATACCACAATATATTTCTTTTAATAAAATAATTATGAAGAGTAGGTAAGTGGGCAAAGGACCTGAACGCCAGCTTTAGCTATGTTAGAGCTGTAAAATCAAAAAAAGATCAAGTTGCCCCTAATTTAAAAACCAAGAAAATGCATAGAAGTTGAGGAATAGAGATTTTAACTTATTTTAAGAGTGACTTTTCTAACAATTAGAGCTTCCTAAAAATGAAATAAACTTATTTTGAGTTGGCAATTTCTTTCTCAGTGAGGACATTCAAGTACAAGAGGACGATCATTTTTCAGGTATGTTGTAGAAGTGCCTTAGAGATTGAAATTTGCATTAACCAATATTTAAGATGATTCAATAACATCAGAAAATATGCTATATTTATATATGCTCTTTTATGGTAGAGTTCTGTCTATAATGTTTTCTAAAATATCCTTTGAATTAATATTTCAATAGTAGTCTCCAGTGCTGCAAATGTAGGCCAGAAAGTTAGATCTGTGCACAGTCTATTTTTTAAGAAGCTTGTAATCTGGAAGAGAAGATAGACAAAAATGTTGTAGCAAAATGCAGTAAGTTTCATAATAGAGATATCCTCATGCTCTTATATGACATGGAAGCAGTGTCACATTCTTAATATGTCATCTTTTTCTGAAATACTTCAGTATTAATTTCTAACAATGATAATAATTAATTAAGGCATGAATTATTTACGGAGAGATACTAGTTATTCCTAAAATATCTGGAGACTGTTTTAACATGAAGGTATTTCTTAGAATTCCTCCAGTAAAGTTCCAAAACGTGTCTTTCAAAGCCTAAATGTGTTTGTACAATCCTGAAAACCTCAAGGAAAAATGTGAATGTTGCTGATTATCCACCATTTAAAGTTTTCTAGGCTTTGGCATTTTTCTGTAAGTATAAATAATTGACTATGAACTATGCAGAGAGTTGTTTTACCTGAATTTCTTTGAGATCCATCAGATGTGGCCATTAAAATGAGCCAATCTCCTCCATTACAACTACTCACTGTGCAGGCTTCTAGTCAAGCATTGGTGGAGATAGCGCAGCTCAATTTAAATGTAAAATTCAAGGTAATGTAACTAAACAAGTTAGTCCTATCCTTTTCCCCTTACTTTCCCTTAGAGAGTTTTTGAAGTTAGGGATTTGTAAAATGAAAATATTAAACCAAATTTAATAGCAAAATGTCATTGATATCATTAGTGAAACCAAGCCCAGTTTCCATTTACCCCAAAGTATAAATTGCCATCTGAGAAGCAGTTCAAATTTAAGTCATGTCAGATTGGTGGTCTTTCTGAGTTTCAGTTTGGAACTCTTATTTGAAGTCATTGTTTCATTCAAGAGCATCTCAATATCAATAGCAGGTTTTCTACTTCAGCAAAAGCCTTGATGTACATCAGTGTCATTGGGTCCAGAGGGTAGCCTCTTTGTACGTTTTTTTCTCCCAGTCTCACTGCAATGTTAAAGTCACTGATATCACAGAGCACATTTCTAATCCTAACTATATGCCCTAATTTTGGCAGAAATCCACTCCTCCACTTTTATGCAATGTATTAACAACCAGAAATTTAATTGTATTTGTTGAGACTGTAATATCAACGTGAAGCATTCCTTTTTTGAAGCTCAAATTCTTAACACTTGCTTTCCCCTTTGCAAGAAATACTTACTCCTTTACTCCCTTGTCCCCTTAGGCTACCTACGTCATACTTCAGTTAAGAAGACATTTCACAAGGGATGCCTTTCCTCATCCTTCCAGGTGAGAAAGGCTCCCTGTCCCATGGCCCATAGTACCCTGTCTATATTTACTACAATTAGTAATTATTCTTTAGACTGCAGGCTCTAAGAAATATGGACAATGCTTGCTTTTCCACACCTTGTATTACCAGCACCTAATGCAGTGCCTGGGACATAGTAGAAGTTCTATAAATATGTAATGATTGCTGAATGAATGAATGAATGAATGTGTTAGTAACAAGATAAATGCATAAATCGTATTTGTAAAGCACAATACAAAGTAATTTCATTAATATTCACCCACTTATTTGTACCTTTATACCCTTCTCTTCATTTATATATCTTAGAATTACTTTTAATTTTATCAGCAGGGATACAGGATTTAATGATGAAATGTTGATGAAATGTATTAGAAATATTTGTGAGTGAGTAAGCACTATGCCATGGTGAGAGAGAGAAAAAAAATAAAAGCTATTGCTATATTCTTGACTCAAGTCATACTCAATATTATTTGTTACATAGTATATTACACACACAAATGCATTCTCACTGGCATGGTATCACCTACATTATTATAATTTCCATTTCCTTCTCAATCCCTTTAAAGCCCATATCTGACCCTTACACTTATTACATTGCATTGTTTTTTGTTTTTTTGTTTTTTTTTTTTTTTTTTGCATTACACGGGCCTCTCACTGTTGTGGCCTCTCCCGTTGCGGAGCACAGGCTCTGGACGCGCAGGCCCAGCGGCCATGGCTCACGGGCACAGCCGCTCCGCGGCATGTGGGATCCCCCCGGTCAGGGGCACGAACCCACGTCCCCTGCATCAGCAGGCGGACTCTCAACCACTGCGCCACCAGGGAAGCCCCAAATTGCATTGTTTTAAACCACTTCTCCAATTTGTCAAGGTCATATTACGGTCATTTTGAATTTTGATCTTGACAAAGTATTAATCAGTCTTATCAACTAAAGAGAACTGTAAATGACTAAATCCACATGCTTTTCTATCATCCTAGACTTGATGAAAATATTAAATAGCCTCTGGCCCAGGATTGACCTCTACATATATAACTTCTGTCCACTTTGGTTGAGGAGGAACTATAAATGAGTTTCATTGTTCTACCTACTTTGTTTCCAATAAATAGGTCTCTGGTGCTGATCTATTTTTATAAATTTGTGAATAAATTCGATTTGTAACGTTTTTATAATATTAATATTTAATGTCTGATTTCAAGTCGTGGATGAAAAAATGCTAACATCAATGAAAACTACTACTTGCCCAAATAGATTAATAATAGTAAGAACAGTTAAAGTAGATTTTAAATCTACTGTCATGTTTATTTACTTTCCTGAATTGTTCCCACTGTGCCACTTCCTTACTTTCTGAATATGACAGGCTCATGCATGACGTCCTCCTCTAGATGCTGTGCCATTAAGAAATCTCACTGATTATAATAGGTGATCATCTATGATGGATAATAAATATGCTTGTGCATTTTCAATCACAAATCCATGTCTTGCACACTGAAATGATTTTACTTGTTGCTTGATCACGGGGACTTCTTCCTCTGAATAAATAAGACTTGACTTTGCCTCTTTATGCAGTCATCTGCTCACAGTTCTGCCTCTCTCCAGTAGACTGTGTCTCCTTAAAGACAAATGAATATTCATTCATCTTTGATCCCCTTTGCTTAGCATGCATAGTAAGTGTTCAACAAATATTTGTTTAATAAGTTAAACACCAGTATGCCGTGAAGTAGGAAAATCTGGAGATGTGAGTGGTCAAGATGGGGGGTGTGATTAAAAGACCCCTCTGAATTCTAAGAACAACATACTTAGGAGGGAATGCATGAATAATCAACGGGGCTGACTACTTGACAACTAGTATGTATTCAACTTTCAAATTCTATATTATAAGCATCCCTGAGTGTAAGTTGAAATGGATAGACAGGAATTTTTATCTTATTTTTTCTAATGAGGAAGCAGTGTAGGTCTCTATTCTCATGGCCTCTGTTGCTTCCTATGAATATTTCTCCAATATCTTGACATAATCATTTTCAGGAAGCCAAGAGAGTCCAAAAGAAAATGACAAACAACAGAAATTGCTTTCATTTTCTAGTGTTTGGAAAAACATAAAAATAGGTTTAAGTTTTTCAAACATACTTAGATTTCATGAGATTTTACTTGGTTTATAATCAATATGATAAGATGCATATATATGTATATAGAATCATCATTCATTTTAAATTGGAAATAATGTGTATCCCCAGTTTGCTGATTTGCAAACTGTCAACAATAAGAACCAAGCTTATGTCCTCCTAAGTCTTTTGTAGCCTCATTTTAACACATTTTCTGAAAGTTATTTCACTTCAACCACTCTAGATACTTTCTAAAAAAAACAATAGATGACTTTTTAAAATTTTCCTTTCAAAATGAAAATATTAAAATATGCTACAAATTGGTGCAATAATGGAAGCTACAACTTACCACGTAAGTTTGTTTGTAATTGAGCAAAATATGTTCCAATAATTTTTGCATTGTATTTGCCTTTCTCTCTGTAATTACTAACCCTTTTTCTTTCACTATGGAATGTGAATTTTGATTTCTCATCTTCATATTTGCCTTTAAATACATTTCTACCCTTATTTTTCTTCCATCTGGAAGCTAAGTTTTCAAGAGAAAATTTGTTGCCACAAATAATGAATGACTTCATATTAGGAATAATTCTAATGCAACTACTTTGTATTTGGAAATGTGCCACTGTGTTTAGGAAGTCTAAACACATACTTTTGGGTAAGTTCAAAAAAGATTACTCCAATGATTCAACCAAATATATTTCAAGCATATTGATAAGAAATTTCAAACTAATTGTGTGTGATAGCCATCAATTAAAGACATAAAATGAATGCCTGCTATTTTAAAACATAGTTAAGCCAAGGAAAAGCTGTGCATAACTAGCATGTTCTGTAAAGATAATTGGCTCACTAACTAAATTCTAACAGCCCATTCACATTTCTAGATTTTAATTGAAGAATGGATGGAAATAGTAAGGTGAGCTCATTGTCCAATACACATAAGCATGTGACAATTTTAATTTCTGCAGAGATGCCCATATTGTATGAAATCTTATTAATATCGTGATGGAATAGAGTGAATCATGCTGTGAAAGAAGCACATATTTGTTGTACATGTGTTCACACACACACACACAAACACACAGATACACACACATTTCTTTTCTCTCCTCTCTATTCTCATTTCAGTCCCATTTTTCCTCTTCTTAGATAACTGGTATCATGAATTGAATATAAATACTTTGAATCCATGCTTGAACTTTTTACTATATGCAAATGAATCCATGAAAAACACATGACTGCTTTGAGTTTTAAAAATTTATATACATGTCATCATGCCAAATATGTAATCTTAAAAATCATTTATCATGTATATAATTAATTACTTCGAGTGAAGTATTGCATTGCATCTTAAAAATAGTTTATATATGTCTTTTGTAAGCAGCATAAAATGGAATTTTAAAATTTATTTTTATTATCTCTGTGATCAAATGTATTGTGATTATTGATCTATTTCTCCTTTATTTTTCCATGTTTTATCCCTCCCGGTACTAACTTCGTTTAAACACATTTTTCATTCTCTTTTTATGGTCTACCTTTTTATGAATCATATATGAAGTCTTCATTTTTAGTGTTTTCTGAAAAATTTGACATATATGTCTAACTTGAAAAAGTCTAAAACTAATTATCTCATCTTCCTCCTAAGCGGTTCATGGACCCCTCAAATTTTAAATCTGATCTCCAGTATTTCAGTATATTATCTAGTGTTTTAGTTTTACTTTGTACACACCCCCATTGGCTATTATTTTTTACACTCAACCGTTATTCAGATTCATTCCAACATTACAAATTTCTTTGCTGGTCACTGTTCAGTGCACCTTCCTACTTCTTTATATGCTTATTTTCTTTCTTACTGAAGAACATTCTTTGTACAATGGTCTCCAATCTTGCCTAAAACACATGAGAATTATGTGAGAACTTTTTAAAGCTCCCATTATTGAAACACCGCCTAGATCACTTTGGTTAAAAAAAAAAAAATCTCCAAGTATTGGCTTCAGGCATCAGAATATTTTTTAATGCCTTCAGACAATTCCAATAGCTGCTGCTACTGCTTTAGTCATTTGTTGTTGTTGTTGTTACAGTTTGTGGGTGGTAATTCCTCTTTGTCTATGAATCAAAATTTCTTTACGTCTTGTTCTTGAGTAGTTTTTTAAAATGAGGTGTAGAATTTTAATTTGGACAGCTATATGTGCTCAGTACTTTGAAGATATTATTCTATTGTTTTCCAGCATCTACCTGTTTTCTGATAAGACAACAGCATCTACCTGTTTTCTGATAAGACAACAGATATTTAAAGCCAGCCCTCAAAAACAAGGCTTATTATTTCCAGGGCCCCCTTGAATTTCTTGGTTTCAACTCCTCCTCACTATTCTAATGTTGAATTTGTTTTTTCTCCTTAAATCCTGAGACTGGGGATACCCCATTTTTTGTAAGCTTGTTCATTTTCTTTTTATGTGTTGCTACATGTAAAAGCAACATATAAAAGAAAACAAAAGTATAACAAACTGTGTGTTCAGGTTGGAAGAAAGGATTCTCAATATCAGTTCAGCCTATCCTATTGACTGAAAGCATTTACCTTGTTTCTTTTACAACTAACTTGAATATTATGAGTCTTACATCTAATATACAGTACTCTTCACCCTTCTTGGAACGTCTATGCTCAATAAGGACATTAGTTGATTTGTCACTAATATTGCTTTCCCTACATGTGAGTGCATTCAGAGTTCTATCCTGTCCCATATACATAGCATAATCTTATATTTAGTATCTAACTGGCATCAGTTTTCCTTTTTTTTTTCGATTTACTTTTAAGGTTTACTTTTAGCAGGACTGTACTGAAACACTCTTACACCTTAATAGATCTAATTGTCTGAACTTAAAATAATAGATTTCTCTATCACAGGGGCATTTGTCTGTACAGATACTGATTTCTGTTCTCTGCACATGTTTTCATGTTATATGCCCAGTGTAATATGAAGCGAGTTAATTTATTGTGTTGCATATAGTAAAGAATCCAGCAGAATAATGTTATTTAGGGTTTTTTTTCCATTATTTCTATGAATAACAACAACATCAACAATAATAGTAATAGAAAAGATAATTTCTACCTATAGCAAGTCTCAGTTTTTTCTTAAATGCAGTAGAAGGCCCTTCACACTCTATTTGTCAGCTTGGCTTCAGGTTTTCATATTGTTGGCTAGAAGACAGACAAAGGGGATTATGGACAGAACTGAGCCTGGTTTCTGCTAATCTCCAACTTGAATTCTTTCAAGGGTTGCAAAATATGATTCAAGTATTTCACAGGCCTTTATAACCTTTGTCATCTGTCTGGTATATGTGCCATCACGGGTGGATTTGGAACTGACATTTTATATCTCTGATCTCAACTGTATAAATATTTGTTTAGACTGACTATCAACATAGAACACAGACATTCTCTTCTGATGTATGGATGATAGAATAGTCCTTAACTGGGCCCCTAAGGATGGGGCAGGCACAAACTAACAGAGGGCAATGAGGCAAATTTTCAATGAACTCAGATTTTATATTTTCCTTTAGGTAAAAGAGTGGTTGCTTCTATACCAAAAAACTATTTCTTATAATTTGGGTTACATTAAAAATATCTCATATATACAACCATTTATCGGAATCTATAATAGTGACTTGGTTTTCTCAAATACATTATATATGGAGTCCTTTAGACTGGAATTAAATTAATCATGGTTGTATTTTTTTTTCTATAGACTTCCCAGCTATTTTCCCCTAGGAAAACTCTCTTAAATAATCAAGAGAAATAGTTTAGGCAACATTAGGTAAATCATCACCCTTATTAGATGAATTAATATTCTTGAAGTTATAGCTCATTTCATGGAAATCAGATTAACCTGATGTTATGGGCATTGTCATTTATCAGTAAGTTATTTGTTAATATGCTCAGTATGTGACATAAAATATGTAACTTTAATAAGAGAATGGATCACCTCAAATAATTTAGCAAATCTTGAAAATGATAAGGATTAAAATTGTGGATGTATAAAGGACACAGAAGCTTGGAGAACTTTAAAACCATCTATTTCTCTCCTGTTTCCCTCACACAAGGAAATGAAGGCTGACACTTTAGCATGGTTTGGAAATCCTTCTAAAAAGTATCTGACTTTCTCTTAGAATTAACAAGTAATTTAAAGTTTTAAGAACTGCAGAACTGATCACATGAATTACCGTAATTTAGTCAAGAATTTTTTTGAATATCCACTTTTGACAAACATTGTACATATATATACCAGGTTGTAGAGATGAATAAAATCTTCCTTAGTCTCAAATAACTGAAAGAAAAATCCCCCAATATTAGTGAATACTGAGGAATTAAGGATGATGCTATGAGAAAATTTTTATAATGTGAAATTTATTAAGTTAAATAAAATATTGTGCTTTTGAGATTAGAATGACTTGGTTTTGTTCTAATGATACTGATGATAGAGAGTGGTTGTATTTTGCAGAAGTTTTATGGGAGCAAAATAAAAACTTGATAATGTGATATAAATTTGGTCCCCCAAGGCGATTTTTATTGTTATTTCTATTGGTGTTGTTAATGAGAGAAATTTCTGTGAGCTATTAGAAAAAAAAATGTGGATATCAATATCTAATCAAAAAGAAGGACAAAATAATGGATAATTAGAGAATATATATAACCAGTAAATTAAAAATATACTCACATGCTAAGGAAGCACAGTGGTGGAAGTTTTACTCATCATAAAGCTTTAACAGTGAGTAGAAGGTATCTTGGTGTCTTGGGTGTGGGAAGATATGCTAACAACCAGTGATAGATCCGTTGTAAAATTTGGAACTGTTTCTTTGGTATTAAATTTCACTTAAGAACTGTGCTTCTGGACAGGATGGAGTAATAGGAACTGGATTTACTCTCCTGGCTTAAACTGCTAAAAGTAAATATATATATATATATATATATATATATATATATATATATATATATATATATATATATATATATATATATATATATATTAAACAATACTTTTAGACATTGAACAACAAACAGCACAAGACAACGGTTGTATAAAGCTTTAATTATAATGATAACCCATAAAAAACAGTGGCATAATGTTTTGTGTAATACAGTTAAATGTTGGTGTTTGAACAAGTCCCTGGTCACCTGTGAAAAATAAAGGTGGATTCTCTTTTCATATTTATTAACAAAATGAATTTCATAGGGATGCAGTATTTAAATATGTTAAAATACTACAATTAATAGAAGAAAACATTTTTGTTTTATTTAATAAAAGTTAATTTTTATTTTTTTATATTTTTATGTGTTGCATTTATTGCTTTAAGATTATACAAATATGTTTTGATATAATTGAATACATGCAGCATCAACTAGAGTATTCAATACACAGAGTATTCAATGGGTATAGGCTTAGTAGTGGGACCAAATTAGCCCTAGACTAAATTGTTTCACTTGCAGCCTAATAAGGCTTACAAGGAAGCCTCAAAATGATCAAACTATTTCTTAACTACCTCTTTGAGCAAAGTTACAAATATTTTTAAAAAATACAAATACGCTCTGCAACCAGTAAAGTAAAATTCACAATATCTGACATGCAATCTAGAATTACTAGGGATGCAAAGATGAAGGAAAATATAACCCATAACAAGGAGAAAAATTAATTAATGAAAACAGACTGAAAAATGGTACAATCAGTAAACAAAGACATTCAAACAGTTATTATAACTAATTTTCATAGGTTCAAAAAGTTTAAAGGAAAGCATCAACATCTTAAATAGACATATAGAGGATATAAAAATAACCCAAATTGAGTTCCTAGAGATGAAAAATATAGTTTCTGAGATGAAAAATAAACTAGATGGGATTAAAAGAGATGAGGCAATGCAGAAGCAAAGATTGACCTCCCTGCAAAAGCAAAATTTTGTTATTATAATCTGTCCCACTGAGTAGTCCAAATATAAAGTCTGAAATGCAAAATGTCAGCTTGGTCATCTTTTTCCATTTCAAGTTTGCTTTACCCTTTCTGGTTTGTGCTTCCAAAAATAATTAAAGTATAAAATTATGAAAATTGTATTCAATGGTATTAAAATGAAGCATCTATCCATTTTATGGATTGCCCTGCATAATGCAAATATCTAAAATCTAAATATTATGTGTATATATACATATATGTATACATACATATATGTATATATATCTCACTAGCAGAATGAAAAGAAAATATGAAAGTACAACACAAGTTGTGGAGGAATAGAGTAAAGGAAAGTAAAATGATAGTATTTTTGTTTTTAGATATAGTTGCCCTACGCAGTGGAAAAATGATATATGGATTAGCATATTTTATTTTCTGAGAAGCATGAATCAATTTAAAAGATGAAAGGGCAGATGAATTTAAAGAATCATTAATTTAAATACATAATCAGTCTTCAATTTTTTTGTTACTGACAACATCCCCTTTAAGATTTTCAAAATGCTGAAAGGTGGGATTCCAAGATTTTTAGTTGCTATAGAAGCAATTATTAGCAAATCCTTTCTTCTAATCTCATTACAGAAAATAGTGCCCTTTGTGCCCAGAGAACTCCCATTAGAACAGATAGCTAGTGGGAAGCAGCCACATAGCACAGGGAGATCAGCTGGGTGCTTTGTGACCACCTAGAGGGGTGGGATAGGGAGGGTGGGAGGGAGGGAGACGCAAGAGGGAAGTGATATGGGAACATGTGTATATGTATAACTGATTCACTTTGTTATAAAGCAGAAACTAACACACCATTGTAAAGCAAGTATACTCCAATAAAGATGTTAAAAAAAAAAAAAGCAACTGCATTTTGGAGCAGCTCAGAACATAGGGTGTACCACTCTGGAGCTATCCTACATTTCCTGTGTCTGATTAAATATTGTGTATATATGCTATGTATTTATATCTCCATCTAAATATACATCTATATCTCCTAAAATACTCTCTCACATATAATGAAGTCACAGTTTCCAGATAGTTGTTCTGGTAGTCATTAGACAAAATATAGTCTCATTTATTTAAAAAATGTGAAATGAGAGAAATGTATGAAAAACTTGATCCATCTTCTGACTGAATTTGTGGTATTGGTACCTTCAGAAGAGGAAATAATTAATTTATTGTAAATTATTTTATTCCTCATTTATTAGAGAGGAAATTTATAAACTGAAACTGTTAGGGCTTAAAGGGTTTTTTTCCAGAAGATAATATCTGAGGTTCTCACCTTACACTGAGCAGTATATCACTAGTAAACAATCAGACAAATATGTACATTATTAAGTTATTTTCTTTTCACCTGGCTTTTTAATACTATCATCTGATATACATCATATTAATTGACACTGCAATTTCTTCCTTGATTTGTATATTTTTTTCTATAAACACTTTGCATTCCAACTTCCACGTATCTGATTTACTCATCCCTGTGATGGTCTTCATCTTCAGACATCTTGCTGTCTGGGCTGTTCAACCCTGTGACAGTAAAAGCACACTCACTAGGGACTAGGAGTTTGAGAAGGACTTAGAAAATTGTTTGGAACCTGAAAAAAATGGCTCCAGAATATGAAAACAAATCTGCAAAATTGAGATGAAAACTTGTGTAATTAATATTTTCAACAAATATTACTACAACAGCAATGTTACTCAGCTTTCATATAGTTATCTATAAATTATATTGGATATGTGACTTGGGCACATTTTAATGCATTTGATAACATTTAGGGTAAAGCTTCTAAAAGGGCAATTGCCTAGGACTGAGGAAGGTTTAAAAATGGCCCTGCACAGAATGAAATAGAAGTGACTTCAATGGGAGGCTGAGGCAGAGATGCTGGACCCGGAGAGTGACAGAGCAGGCGTACATTGGAGAGAGCTTTCCTATATAGGAGAGCCAAGAATTTGTTACTTATTCAGGGGGGAGCATGAAGGTAGTGGACCCTATAAGAGAATCCTAGGATTGCTCCTAGATTTCTAACTTGGATAAATGACAGGACGGTACTCTTTGGTGAATACTAAAGGAACAGCAACAGCAGCAAAAGTCTAAGAATGGAACTTTAACATATCACAATGCCACCTTTAAAGTAAATTTGGTATTCTTGTCCTTTTTGAGTGAATGAAAATAAATTAATTAAAGACACACACGGGCTTCCCTGGTGGCACAGTGGTTGAGAGTCCGCCTGCCAATGCAGGGGACACGGGTTCGTGCCCCGGTTTGGGAAGATCCCACATGCCGCGGAGCAGCTGGGTCCGTGCGCCATGGCCGCTGAGCCTGCGCATCCGGAGCCTGTGCTCCGCAAAGGGAGAGGCCACAGCAGTGAGAAGCCCGTGTACCACACACACACACACACACACACAAAAAAAGACACACACATTCACACACCTGCTAATATCTGCTCTTCTGCAATCATGTGTTTTCTGTATAGTGTCTAAATATCTATTCCAGTTGAAGTAGTGCTTAAACACTTCAATATGCCTCTTTTCAGCCAAAAAGAAAAACTGTCTATGACTGTTTCAACATATTTTAAATATATGTATAATCATTGCCAACTTGTCTGCTTTGCAGATTCTAGTTTCCTGTACAATATTTAATATCTCCCTTTATTGAAAATGTCATTGCTCAGTATTATGATTGTTTTTCATTTTTATTATATGTCTGAATATTAGAATTATTGATTAATCTCTTTATTAATGGAATAATCTCAGCACAATATTAAATACACTTCTTCTCTCTCATTATTATATGTTATTTTAAAGATTTTCCATACAGTTACTTTAAATGGGATTTTCAGATTTTTCAGGCTTTTTGAAGTCAGTAGGATAGGCTCCAGTGAGTAAAAGAAATGCTGAAGAACAACAATGTGAATTAAACAAATTTAGGTAGTTAAGAAAGCACTAATCTAGTCATTGAGAAATGTATACTAATATTTACATAGTATGTATATATAAATCAATAGTTTCTAAATGAGATAATCTACTGAACAAAATATCTTAAAATATGAATGAAAAGATGTTGTAAAATCTCTATATGATTAAAGTACAAACATTTTTATAAGCTTGGAATATAAATAATAAGCGCATTTTTGCCTGGGAGACAAGTTGTTATCTGGGAAACCTCAAGACATTTTGTAGATTATCGAAATCACTTTACTATCAATCTTGAGCATTTCTCCTATCAACTCTATAATTAGTATTGGAAATTACCATGATGACTCTATTTCACTATCAGGAACATTGAAGAAACTATTTAAAGTGCTAAACATTGGTTTTAACAAATAAAAAACAATTCATCTGAAGAAGATGTTACAATGAGCTGAGGAATTAAAAGATCTCAAAGTAGAGAAATTTCACTGACTGCAGTATAAACAACTTGAGTGTAGAGAGTGTCTGTTTTTCCTGTTTGCCCTCCAAATTTGGGAACAATTTTATATGCACGGTGCAGGGTAATAAGCAAATGTTTAACAAATGAAAAGTACTGAATTCATTACCTTGTGGTACAAATGAGGATTTCTTTTGTACTGTAACTAGAAGATTTTAACTTCAGCATTATGAATTATTAATGTCTTTATCTGATTCCCAGTTCTGTGTCAACCAAACTTATTTGAGTGATAATTAGAGGACTTCATGTTTATCCTATCTTCTAGGATTTCACTTTTGCATATCTGTTAATTCATAATTTTGACATTTTTATAGCACAACCAAAGACTATAAAAACACATAGAGCAAGCACTTGCCAAAGAACTCTAAATAAAACACATCTCAGATATGAAATTAGATCCATGCTTGGTTATACTTCTAAGTGCTTCATCTAAAGAGAGACGTGCAACACTGCTGCATGAATTAATCACCTAGGATGACTTTTAAACCTACCAACAGCTGGCCCCTCTATCATATCTGATTTTATTCAATAGTCTAAGTGATAATAATTTTTGGATCAAGAACTTTATTTTACTGGTTGTAAAGGTGGGCACATGCACACGCACACAATCCCCAGTGCTTTTAAAAATTGTGGGACAGAATTAATCATAACTATTGAGTTTAAATGTCATTTATCAAGTTATTAAAGTGCAAGCATGCAGGGAAAATAAGCTAAAGACAAGACTTTCGTTTTTCAATTTATTTTTTAAAAGTCTTGTAGAAATCTTTATGAAATTAACACAAAATGGTGGTACCAAAAATCTTTTTGCTTTGTTTATTCCCTAGTCTGTGGCAATGTAGAGTGGAAGTTAACCCGGAATTTAAGTTAAGGAAAGCTATATTGTATAAAGTTTAGCCAAAATTCTCTAACTTGCCATATTTTTTCAAATAAATAAACTTTCTATTCTCTTCCCTCTCTCCTCATCTCCCTTAAGGTATGTCAACTCTAACCCCGCCCCCCATACACACACCTTGTTGCCTCTGATATTATCTCCTCTACTAGAGGCGCTTTTGTACTTATTGCTACACAATAGTTCAACAATAAAATGTGATAAATACAGGCAAAGGTGTTTCAAGAAAGAAGGTAAATGTCCTTACACATTTTCAACATAGAAACAAAAAGTTTACAAAACAGCAAAATTAAAAAAAATAGTTATAGATAATGTTTGCAGATAATGTCATCCCTTAAAGAAGAGGGATAAGGCACAGAAGAAATGTAGTGTTGAGGACAATGAAAATCAGCCGTTATTGCAATCTATTTATGCTGCATTCAATGGATTTAGAAGACAGAGGCTTGAGTGCTGTCGTTATTACTTGTTTGCCTTTTGATGGTGGGCAAAATATTTAATTTCATTGGGTTTCTCTTTCTATGCCTCTAAACTGTGATTCCCAGGCTAAGAAAATATTTCAAATCTTTTCTAGGTCTAAAAGTCACAGACCTTAGTGTACCCTTTATAAAGGCCACATTTTCACAAAAGATAGCATTCTTGTAGAACACCTTTATAGAAAGAAAAATCTATATTTAGAAAGCCCACTCAGTGTCCAGGGTTTTCTGAAGTCGTACTGCTGTTTGTAACCAGGTGTAGGCCAGTAGGACAACACATTTGCTTTAATAACTGTCCAGATTTCTTGGAGTTAAAGATAAGTTTTTCATTATTCTAAGTGTTGACCTAAGAAATAATTGAAAATAAGAATTGTTCTAATTTACTTCTTGAATTGCCCAGTTCTTACATGGCCTGACATGAAAGGCGATTTAAAAGATTGCATTTAAGTTTGGACATATAGCCTTCATCCTGCTGTTTCATCACAGACCTCTTACAAGATAAACACGTGCAACCATTTTGAGTTTCTGAATGGGAGTGCTCCTTAGAGTATTTTCCCCTTATAAATTTCTTGCCAACTTACTCCAATTTGAATGCAGGTAGAAATTTATAAATTTCTCCAAGAACTTATTTTTATTTTTATGAATCTTACTGATTTTGTTTTAATACCGAGGACTTTGTCAAATTCATAGACATTTGATAGAATAAAAAGCAAAAGCATAATTCAGAAAAATCCAAAAACCTCAAATAGAAAATAAGATGCTATGTTGTTAGTAACAGAAATTAGCACAAATAGACTGAAAAACTGACCACCATTGTAAACTGAGCTTTTAACTATGGCAGTCGCCAGGAAAAGGAGGGTTACTCCTCTTTTTTTGCCTTCTTTTAACAATCTCGAAAATTAAAGAAAGATTGAAATGACAATAAAAATAATTTATTTCCCAAACCATTTGAGAGTAGTTGCTAACACAATGCAATGTCTCCCCCAAATCCTCTAGTATTTCCTACAAACATATATCCAAATATAATCATGAAAATAAGGAAATTAACACTGACACATGACCACAGAGCTACTAATCCTCAGACCCCTTCTTTCAAGTTTTGTCAATTATCCCCATCATGTCCTTCATAATAAAAGGATCAGCCCAGTGTCACATGTTGCATCTAGCTGTCCTGTCTCTTTAGTTTTTTAATCTGGTAAATTTTCTCAGGCTTCCCTTGAATCTCATGAACTAGAAAGTTTTAAAGAATATGGATCAGTTATTTTGTAGGATTTAGCTGTTTGTATTTGTCTCATGATTATTCAGGATATGT
Organism: Mesoplodon mirus; assembly: GCF_964341445.2. Taxonomy (NCBI): domain Eukaryota; kingdom Metazoa; phylum Chordata; class Mammalia; order Artiodactyla; family Ziphiidae; genus Mesoplodon; species Mesoplodon mirus. Next base: position 196,756,531 of record NC_138976.1, on the reverse strand, counting down.
GTAATTGGCAGGAATAACACAGTGGTGAAGCTCTGTTCTTCTCACTGCTTCCTATCAAACAATCTTGGCAAACTTTTAACTTGTAACCTTACTGGAATATCATGTTACTCATTTGATTAAGGTGTATCACCCAGTCTTCTCCATTGTAAAGTTATTTTTTTCTCCTTCATTATTAATAAATTTTGTGGTAAGGCACTTTGTAATTATGTAAATATCCTGTTCCTCATCAAACATAATTTACTCAGTTTAATTATTTAAATCAGTATGAACCCATAGACTCCTATTTTATTCAATTGACTATAATACATTTCTGCCATTATTTATTTTGAGGCTGAGATTGTTCAAGATTTGTCCAGTGGAAACCCCTTCAGTTTGGCTTCTATATCCTTTGATGTTTCCCATTTATTGTGTGATATCTCCCTTCTTTTTTTTAACATCTTTATTGGAGTATACTTGTTTTACAATGGTGTGTTAGTTTCTGCTTTATAACAAAGTGAATCAGTTATACACGTATCCTCATATCTCTTCCCTCTTGCATCGTTCTCCTTCCCACCCTCCCAATCCCACCCCTCTAGGTCACAAAGCACCGAACTGATCTCCCTGTGCTATGCGGCTGCTTCCCACTAGCTATTTATTTTACGTTTGCTAGTGTATATATGTCCATGCCACTCTCTCACTTTGTCACAGCTTATCCTTCCCCCTCCCCATATCCTTAAGTCCATTCTCTAGTAGGTCTGTGTCTTTATTCCCATCTTACCCCTAGGTTCTTCATGACATTTTTTTTTTTTTAGATTCCATATATATGTGTTAGCATACGGTATTTGTCTTTCTCTTTCTGACTTACTTCACTCTGTATGACAGACTCTAGGTCCATCCACCTCACTACAAATAACTCAATTTCGCTTCTTTTTATGGCTGATCCCTTACTTCTTGAAACAATAATATGTTCTAGGGTCATCTTATATTTTCCCTGTAGTGGTTCTAGAATCAGCCATTTCTCCAAAGAGCTTTAGTTCCTTCAGTTGGAGAGCTGTATTTAGAAACCAAGATCTGGACACTAGGTGTATTCATTGCTCTTGGGAAGCAGTGGTCCCAGGTACTCTCAATAGGCAGAGCTAGGGGATTTATGTACATATATACATACACACATATGAAAACACATATTCATAACCATTTACACATATTCACAAACACATTCATTAACATATGCATACATATATTCTATGTTTTTTTCTATAATGTCTCTATATTGAAAATCATGTGCTCACATTAACATCCTCCATTCCCTTTCAACACCCTTTCATTCTAGTTTTTGCCCTTTTCATATTTTAACTCCCTCCACAGATATTAAAATAACACTGATTACCATATTCTTAATATCCTTAATTATTTGATCAATCTTCCTGTATTTAAGTAAATTCTTGTAGCTGCCACTTTCCCATCCACACATTTTCTCCACCTGGCACGGGTTAGGACAATCTGTACAGAGTGGTTGCCAAGGCCACTTCCTCATGTGGATGCCCTTTCACACGAATCAGACTTCAGCAGTCAACTCCAGGCTCCCTTATGCAGACATCCTCTCCCTTTTCTCAGACTCTGAGACCCAATGCCAAGTCATGTGGTTCCTTGAATGCCCACCTCCCCCATGCTGACAAAGTGTTATTTTACCTCACTTAATGGACTAATTTGTTCAAGAAGGGAAGGGATCACAACACTATAAAGCAGTTATACTCCAATAAAGATATAAAAAAAAAGAAGGGAAGGGACAAGAGCGGGGATGAAGAAAGGGAGGTGGACAGGGATGAACAGGTATCTTTCCTTTCTAAACTATATTTGAAGAGGTCCTTCATTTAGAAGTTGCAAAGACATTATGAAGTATCAGCTGAAGAACTGAAACAACGACATATATTTACACATCTGTATCCCTACATCTATGACACACAATGTACACCTAATTTTATAGCAACCAAAATATAATTTAACAAAACTTATGATGCTTAGCCATACACTTTAATACTCAGCAACTTAAAAAAATGTGCAGTGCCATTTGGCTGTTAACTATCATCCATTTATATGAATGGATTTGTAAAACTCCTAGCCAAGAGTGCTTGGGATAGCATCTCTACTGCTCCTTACTGGATCCTCTTCTTCTTTTGTCAGTCTTTTCAGTCATTTGTTGATTCTCGATTGTATCTCATTGGTGACTTGCATAACCATTGGTAATCATATCTGGGCAAATACCCCAGCTTGGTGTCTCTCAAAGGGCTGACTGAAAACCACCTGCAACAGAATCAACTGTGGTACTAGATAAAATTCAGGTCCACAGGCCCTGTTCTTATTTCCTGCTCAGAAGCTCTTTAGAGAGTAATGAGTATTTGGAAAATACCTTAGCTAATTCTCACACATTAACACTGAAACCATGGTGGAGTTTGCATGTCTACAATTCCTCAAAGTTCACGGTTTAAAACACATAGGTCTCACCAACTACAGTTCTTTTATTTTAGTTTCATCAATTCACATTTGTTATTTAACCAACTTGGAAATTGCCAGATGTGTGAATAGCTGCCAAAGTAAAATGTATCTATCGTTTGCAAAAATGTCTTCTACCAAATGTCTCTACAAAATGAAATGTAAATACTTTCTAAGATCTTGCTTGGAGGAATCTTACAGATTTTTTAAATCTTCCAGGTTTTAGGGAATAGCAAGTGCAAAGGCCCTGACGTTGGGAAAGCCACTGCAGAAAGAAAATCTGGATGTGTGTGTGAGAGAATAGTAGTAGTAAACGAGCTTGGAGAGTAGGGCAGAAGAAATACTGAATAAAGCATGTGGGACAGGTAAAAAGTTTAATTTTTATTCTAAAGTGATGGGAACAGGTTTTGGAAAATAATGTGATATGATTCATGTTTTTTGTGATTATTCTGGTTATTGTATTGGTTATAGACTCTAAGGATTGTGGCAAGAGGGGAGGAAGCAAGGAGGTTGTGGAAGAGGCTGCCTATTGCATTAGATGAGGCAAGCAATGATGGCTTGGAGTAAGTAAAGACGGCAAGAGTAAGGTGAGAGGTAGGTGCATTCAGGATGTATTTTCAAGTTAGACTGGCAAGAATTTCTGATGGACTGGACACAGGAATTGTGGGAAAGTGAGAGTTTAAGGATGAATCTAACATTTTTGGCCTGAGCAACTGGATGAGTTATGGAGCCAGGAAAAACGGGAGTGCAATGGATGGATCAAAGCAAAATATTTAGTTTTATTTGCTAAGTTTGAAATGTCTATTATGCATAGATTGGAGATATTTAGTGGGAAAGTGGAATTAGGAGTCTGGAGGTTAGGTGAGTGCTTAGGGCTAGAAGTACGAATTGGGGAATCATAAGTCATCTTCCCATTAAAGTAATGGGACTAGATTAAAACTCATGAGTAGTTAAGGTAGATGGAGAGTGAAGGGGGCCAGGAATGAGCCTTAGGGCATTCTAAAAGACGTTGAGGGATGGGAGGCATCACCAAGGGAGACTGCCAAGGAATGGTGGGTGAGGAGGGGAGAAATCTAGGAGAGGATGGTGTCCTGGTAGCCAGTGAAACAAAATATTCATTCTGGAAATTATGAGGTTCATTTCCCAAAGTTTCTTGAATTGATGATCATTTGAAACTTGGTATTTTAAAAAGAGCTTTAGCAAACAGAAAAGAGAATAATTTTCTATCATGAGTGATTGATTGCAGTAGCATGGGGAATGGAAACGTTGTGAAAAGGGCATCAAGAATCTATGTAAAAGACAATTTTAAACAAAAGTATTCATTTAAAACACAAGTACACAATATTTAGACATTATATTTTGTCTTTGTGTCAACAGAAGCTACAGCATGCTGTAAGTGAAAGATGAAGGATTACAGTTTAATATCAAATCAGGGAAAAAGGTGAAATAGTTGAATTCTTTGTAGATTTTTAATAGATTTCAAAGCTCTATTGGTTTTGAATAATGTCATATTTCAAACATAATTTTCTAAATAATCAGAACAATTTTAGAATCAGGATAAACCTTATATAACCTTACATAAAACTTATTTAAATGCACATATAGTTCATTTTTACAGGTAAAACTAGGACTCTGGTCTTCTGATTACCAGTACTATTTTTTATTGCAACCCACTGTTTAAATGTATAGATGATTGAAAAAAAGAGCATACCAGTGATCTCTTAAATGTTTTACAAAATATTAAGTAATTAAAATTAGGGGAAATAAAGCTCATGAGGATTAAATTACAGGAAGAGTTTATAAGAGGGCAAACAAGTAAGAGATGTTTTTCCACACAGATAAGTAAGAGGTTTTAGTAGAAAATGACCAAAACTGCATTTATAAGGGCATGATTCTAGCTAAATGATATAAAGACAACCATCATGTGAATAACATATAATTTTGAAGGTGAATTTTGAATATGGAGACTGATACAGATTAACATCTGATTATAATAAAAATCAGATCGGCAGGGTAACAAGGTCTTCTTCATCCCATCACAGCTTATCAGGAATAAGGGAACCTCTTGATACTTTGGTATGTGCCATTTTAGGACAATGAACTTGCTACAAAGTGAACACTTGATATAAGAAATAGTTTAGAAACATAAATATGATTCAAGAAATCCATGGATGGTGAAAGCTATGTTGGATTATTTCAAAAAGTTAGGGATGACTAGGTTAAGTAACTTCTCTTTTTAATAACAGAATAACTGTCACATGAAAGATCTCACTATGCCATTGACAAAGATAAAATCCCGGGACGCCATGGCTTCACAGTCTAATAGTCTAGAGATACAATGTCCAGTATAGTGTCCATTAGTCACAAGTGGCTATTAAATACTTGAAATGTGGGCAAGTTTGACTTAGGAACTGAAATTTTAATTTTATTGAACTTACATTTAAAAATTTAAAAACACATGTGACTAATGGCTGTAGTTTTTGACAGCACTAAGAACATTTCCATTATCATGGAAAGTTCTATTGACCAGAGCTGACCCATAACCTTTTTACTTGATTTTACATTTATTCCTCTTTGCTAAGAAAATCCTCTCTCTTCCTAAAAAACAATATTAGCAAGATGGCTAAATATAAGCTCAAGATGCAAAAATCTATTGGATTTCTATAATCCAGGAACAAAGAGAGAGCTTAAAAATTATTTAAAATGGAAAAAAAAACTACCTAGGAATAAATCTACATAAAAATGTGTAAGACATTTATGGAGAAAATGAAACCTTATTGAAAGATATTAAAGAAGTCTTAAATAAATGGAGAGGTACATCTTGTTTATGGATTGAAAAGACTCATCATATTGGTGTAAGTTTTCCCCAACTTAATTTATATAGTCAATACAATTACAATAAAAATACTTAATAGAGGTTTTACAGGATTGCCAATTCTGAAAATTATATGAATGGTCAAGAACAGCTCAGACACACCTTAAAAATCCATTCATTCCAAAATGGTCCTGGAAAACTTAATTATTCATAAGAAAACAAAGAAATTGGATAATACAGACAACTCGATTGTAAGTGCATTAATGGCTTGAATATAAAACAAAGATACACTAGAACTTTCAGAAGAAAATATACTATATCTGGGTAGCATTAAACTAGGGAAGGACATTTTAAGTAGAACAAAAAGACACTAAGCTAAAAGATAAATTTGATTTCATTAAAAGTGAGAGCCACTATTTATCAAAAGACAACATTAAAAAAGTTAGAAGGTATGAAATAACTTATTTGTGTCATATATAGCTGACCAAAGATTATTTGCTTGTATTTAAAAAACAATACAAATAAGTAAGAAAAAGATAAACAGTAGAAAAATGGACAAAAGATATTCTCTGGACTTCACAGAATAGGAAACATAGGCAACTGTTAAACAAATGAAAGGATTCTCAGCCTATCAGTAATTAGAGAAATACAAATTAAAATTGTTATGGACTGAATTGTGTTCCCTAAAATTCGTATGTTGATGCCCCATCTCCCAATGTGGCTGTTTGGAGACAGGGACTTTAAAAACATAATTATGGTTAAATGAGGTCATAATGGTGGGGCCCTAACTGATATGACTGGTGTCCTTATAAGAAGAGAAAGAGATAAGAGGGATGTATACACGCAGAGAAAAGGCCATGTGAGGACATAGCAAGGAAGCAGTGGTCATCTGCAAGTCAAGGACAGAGGCTTCAGGAGGACCCAAAACTGCCAACATCCTGAGCCTGGACTTCCAGCCTCCAGAACTGTGAGAAGATAAATCTCTTGTTTTATAAGCCACTGAATTTGAGGTATTTTTCTAGGACAACCTGAGCAGACTAATACAAGGAACAAAAGACTAGAATGGCCATTCTAACTGGTGAAGCTATAGAGCAAAAGGGCTGAAAATTTATTCCATAACTTTGGAAAATATTTTGACATGAATTTTTAAAGTTGAATATTTGAATTCCCGACACCTCAGCAATTCTACTCTTAGTATGTCTACTCTTTTACTTATGTTAAATCTTGCACATGTGTACCAGGAAACATTAAAATAAATGTTCATGGAAGTACTGTCCGTAATAGGCCCCAAACAACCCAAATATCATTAATAGCATAAACACATTTTCTTGTATTTATACAATCAAATATTATACAGTAGTACAAATGAATGAACACTAGTTAAAGTAAAGTGGATGAACCTTAGAAACATAATGTTGAGTAAAAAAAGCAAGCACAGAAGACTAAAGTATGATATCAATTTTATAAATCTCAATAATAAGCAAAATCAGATAAAAATTATGTGGTTGTTGAACATAAAGCCAAGATCAGAGTGATTTCTTTGGTGAAAGCAGGAAGGTGGGATCAGGGTAGAGAACAGAGAAAAGACTCAGCAGTTTTGATTCTAGTTCTTAGTTTTGGTGGTGTGTTTGCAGGAGTTTTTATTATTTCTCATAACTTACATACAATTAAATATATTCTTTTGTATATTATCTAATAATATTTAAAAAATCAAAATCCATTATATACCAAAGATAACCCCTAGACATTAATTATAGAGAGTCCACTTTGAAACAACCTACATAGTTACTCATAAATCTTCTGTAGTTGAAAGCTTTTAGCTATGAAATTTTTCCCCCTTCATATGAGGACTTTATGTTCCATAATGAAGGAAAATTGTTCCTACTTTGGGACAATTTGCCTTCTTTATTTAAGTGATACTAGTTCTTTGGCTGCCTAGAAATTTTAAAAACAACTGATAACTACATCTACTGCCTGCAAGAGAATAAAGGAAAAGGAGCATAGGAGGCAATCTCATACATTATTGATAAACACATACAAAGACAATATTGGTACAAAGCTATTTCTCCATATAAAAACTCTGAATTTTATTAATAAACACACACACATATATATATATCAATCATTAATAAAAGAATAAAATCCAATATGAGTACATTTGCTCTTTTTTTGCAATTAGTTCCAGGATTCTATTTTAGATTATTACTTCATATCTGCGAGAGTTGGGTGTGTGTTTGGTTTTATGGAAGTTGCATTGTGCTAAATTTTACATTTCTTTCTAGAATTAAATGGCTTTTGTTATCCCTTGGGAATACTGAAGATAGCAACAACAGATTACTACCTACCGGTGGAAAAGTATAAATAGCAATTTTAGCTGCTAGTGATTCTGAAATTGCCCTTAACTTTGTCCTTCTAAAAATGCTCCAAGAATTACGTTTTGCAAATCCACAGATTTACTATCCATATTCAAGTCATTTACGTGGACAAAGAATGTAGCCTGCGGTATCAGTACAAAGGATGTTATAGCCATCAAGCCATCAGCCACTGAAGCCACCCCCAATGTTCCACCCTGAGGGGATTCAGGATGGAGAAAACAGGATACTGGCGCTAGATAATTAAAGTGCATTTCAAGGGAATGATTTCCATGAGACCAGATTCTTGCATCTCACCATATATAGAAAATTGCTAAATTTATTAAATTAAGATGTCTAGTTTCTTTAATTAACAGTAATCTTTTGATGTTCCAACTACCTGGGTTTTTTTTTGCAAGAACCCCTAAATATCCTGTGCTCTCCCTTACCTCTTCGGAACAGGCCCTCAGAGTTATCTGAGAGGCTGTCTCCTGATTTAGGTCCTCAGTATGTCCTCCAAATAAAACATAATTCTCAACTTTTAGGTTGTGCATTTTTTCTCAGTCAACATTTAATTGTATGACTCACGTAGGTACTATGCTTAGATGTAATGGGATGAGCTGTAAATTATTAAAACTACATAAATTCTGTCAGCTCTACCACTAGCTGAGATCAGGCTTTCATCTCTGGATACTTCTGTCATAGACTTGGTAGATATGGGGTCTGTGTTGGTCTTAAAATTATTCTTAGAATTGTGGGGACTCATTCATTCTTTCAGCAAATTTTATTGCTTATATTCTATGTGTCAGTTACAGTGCTGGGTCTTGAAATATAGAAGTCAGCACACGAAAATACAAGGATAAAACACATTTTCTACCATATTAACTTTTTTCATTCATTAATTCATCCCTAAATCATTCAACAGGCAGCTTCTTATTGAATACTGATGAGGGGTCAAATGCTATGCTAAACACTGAGTATATAACTGCAAATGAGATGGGTAGGCCCTGATTTTGATGTCACTACTATCTTTTGTCCTGCCATATAATGGGACAGCTTCATTATTCCCTTTACCCTAAGTTTTTATCACAAATTGCTAATGAAAATAAAACTGTTAGTGGAGTTTCAACATGCATAGGTAAATGAGAACACAGAACTCCCCTTTCGCATGCCCCATTCTTCTCCTTCTAACTCCCTATGTGAACCCACTTTGTGCCAAGACCAAGAATTTGTGCCCCAATAAGAACCAAGCTGATTTCCTCACTGACTGGGGCTATTGCTCACTTAGAAGACTTGATGCTTAATTTTGATAAGCAACTAGAAGACCATGGAGACAACCTATAAAAATGATTTGTCTTGGGAGAAAATACTAAAAAGGGTTAATGTGCTGTTCCACATGTCTAACCTCCTGGGATTAAACCACAGGCACCAAGATCACCAAGTGTACTTGGCAACAATGAGCTAAAAATGAAAACAAAAAGCATCATACTGTTATTGTATTCATTTCCCCCAAGGCACTCTCTGATAAACACCACAACCTCTAAGGGAACTGAGAACAGCTTCCTTGTGGGGTAGGTTAGATATGCATCTTTTTCCAAGCAGTTATATCATATCCAGCTATCAGCACACCTTACTTAAGGTGATTGTAATGTATGAGATTAAATGTTCCTACCTGATTGGAAACCTTCTTGTCCTCAATTCATTGGCTATACTGGATTATTTTTCTCGGGTCAGACCTCCAGAATTCTACCAGAAATCGTTCCTTTGGGGAAACCAGGCCTTCCCAGAAACTCAGGAAACTGAAATGGAGACAGCAAGAGAGAAGGAAATTATTTGGACATATAGACCTCAATTGTTTGGTTTTAAGTAAACGTCCCAGCAAACATCTTCTAAATGGTATAATAACTTTTGGAAATTCACAGTTTATAAGTTTGTGTACTCATAAACTGAACATATTATGATAAATGTACAGGTTGCATTTTGTGTCTTCAACTCAAGCAAAGACTTCAAAAAAGGCCCAGTTATACTTTGTTCATTAAGACAAAAAGAGAGGGCAAAAAGTGCAAGTTTCTAAGTCTTTTTCTTTAAAATTTACTTCCTTTCTTCAGCCTTCATCAAGATCTTCAGGAAATTAACTTTACTAAAGTTAATTATTCATAAAATAAACATACGAACCTGCAGAAAACTATTTCACAGAGACCTGGAAAGTACAATATCCATCGCATACATGCACCATGAGCTTGTCTTTTCTAGCACTGGCATACACAAAACTCTGTGTGTGTGTGTGTGTGTGCACATGTGTGTCTTTTTTTTGTTATGGAGCCATAGGGAGAAAATAAATCTATTGGCTGCAATTCAGTGATGTAGAAAGATTTAAGGGTAAAGGAAAAGGCTACATCAAGTGAAGCAATAAAGTCATGAGGTTGTGCTTCCATAATAATAACAATAGCAGTCTTCTGTAACCAAGGGAGCAGGCTCCTCAAATTATAGTCACACCTGTTAGACCATCTGCCCATAAATTTCACCCAATCATTAATGGAAAACAAATGGCACTGTCTCTCCTTCACTTTATCCATTGGCTATTCTCGTATAAATGATTTTTCTCTTCAAGGTCGTGCTCTTTCCTATCTGTTTAAAAATATTAGGATTTAGGAGGGGTGATACATAATGTGCCATGCCTTGGTACTTGTACCAGTGATGGCTCTGTAAGGAGCACTGGATTGTTAGGAGGCTATAAATTGAATTCCCCTAGAAGCAGAACCTGAGGCAATAATTTGAATGCAAACTGTTCATCTGGGAGGTGCTTCCAGAACACTCAGAAGTGGAGTGGGAATTGAGAATGGTGGCATGGAAGGAAGCCAACAGTGGTGCATTGCTGAATCTATTACTCCTGCAGGGAACTGCTGCCAGTACTTCAGGGGAGTTCTGTGAAACTCTATAGAACATGTCTCAGAGTTATCCCAAGAATTGGTGAGAAACTTGAAGTACTTATCTTCCAGTCCCCTCTGTCCTTGGTTGAAAGCTACACCCAGATACATTAACTCCTGTACATTTCTGGCCTGCCCTAAGGTGGATAATTGCAGGTGGTAGCATGAGTCTATCAGCATATACTGGAATGGTGAGTGCTGGGGAGATATGAGTGGAGCATTGAAACCATCTAATACAGTGGGGGCAGGAGATATTAATTATTGGCTTGCAAGTCCAAATGGGTAACCTTAAATTCCTGGGTTAATGGTTTTACTTTGAGCTATTTAAGCATGATGTATGAGTAAAAATTTCCTCTATTAAATCAAGTTGAAGATCCTAAGTCCCTAATCTTCTGGAAAACTGTGGGGATCTTTTTAACAGATTTTTGAAAAGTAACATGATTAAGATTTCAAACTGACCATTCATTCATTCATTCATTCATTCAACAAACATTTATTGAACACCTAAAGTATGCCATGGGTTAAACTAGGCACCAGTGTTACTGTTACTAAAATCATTATCGTGCCATCTAGAAGTCAATGTATTGTGACACTCAAATAAGAAAATCCATAGTTACCGTAAAAATTATTACAGAGTGCTATAAGAAGACACGGTAAGACCTTAATTCATGCCATGGACAGTAGTATATGGGGGATATCAGTAGGGCTTCCTGTAGAAGGCAATTGAAATGGATACATAACATGAAGGAAGGGTGAATTTTTGAGGAAAAGAGAAGATAAATTCATGTTTGCCAGAAAATGAATGGTTAAGGATCAGTCCAGAAAGGAGTTGCATTCATAATCAGTATAAGAAATGTCACTGGGGCTACCCTGGTGGTGCAGTGGTTGAGAGTCCGCCTGCCGATGCTGGGGACAAGGGTTCATGCCCCGGTACGGGAAGATCCCACATGCCACGGAGCAGCTGGGCCCGTGAGCCATGGCTGCTGAGCCTGCGCATCCGGAGCCTGTGCTCCGCAACGGGAGAGGCCACAACAGGGAGAGGCCTGCGTACCGCAAAAAAAAAAAAAAAAAAGAAATGCTCACTGGAGTGTAAGAAAAGAAGACAATGGAGAGGGTGGTAGAAGCCAGACCATGAATGGTCCATGTATATATACTAAGTGCTATGGTGTAGTCTTTGTGTTCCCCTCCAAATTTATACGTTGAAATCTTAATTTGCAGAGGTGATAGTAGTAGTAGTTGGGGCCTTTGGGAAATGATTATGGTATTAGTGCTCTTATAAAAGAGACGCCACAGAGCTCCTGAAGCTCTTCTGCCATGTGAGGTTACAATGAGAAGTCTGTGACTCAAAAGAGGGCCCTCATCTCACCATACTGCCACCCTATTCTTGCACTTGCAGCCTCCAGAACTGTGAGAAAAAAATGCCTGTTGTTTATGAGCCACCCAACCTGCAGTATAATCTTACAGCAGCCCAAAACGACAAAGAGAGTTTGGATGTGAGATTTTACTCCAAGAAAGATGGGAATCCATTGAAGGATTTTAACTGGTAACTTAGAAGAGAGAAAAGTTTCGTAACACAATCAGGTATTTTTATAAGAAAAATTTGTTTCATTTTCAGGAAGATCACTCTGGAAATACTGTGACTAGATTTTTGGAGAAGGGTGATGGCAGTCCCAGATATAAAGAGATGAGTTAGTAGTCCATTAATGTAAGTCAAACAAGAAAGTGGATATAAAACGTGTGAATTTGTGGCTGAGAGTTCTTTTCTTAGCACTTGAAAAATGTTATGTCAATGCTTCTGACTCCAGAGTTTTAGACAAGAAATATGCTGTCATTGGAACTGGTGTTTCTCAATAAGTAATGCATCGTTTCTTCCTGTCCACTTTCGAGATTTTTTTTGGTCTCTACTTTTCAGAAGTTTAGTTATGACGCGTCTTGGCAAGGATATCTTTGCATTTTTCCTCTTTGGGTTTATTCAGATTCTTGAATTTGTGTTTATGTCTTCTAAAAATTTGGGAACTTTTTAGCCATGATTTCTTTGAATACTTTGTCAGTCCTCTGTTCTTGCTCTCTGTTTTCATTCTGGAACTTTGATGATATGAATGTTAGTGTTTTTGTTACTGTTTACAGGTTCTTGAGATCCTGTTCTTTCTCCCATCTTTACCCCTCAGTCTATTCTTCTCTGTACATTTGGTACATTGTATTCATCTCTTATAAGTTCATGTTTCTATGCTTTGTAATCTCCACTCTACTCTTGAGCGAAGTTTTTTGATTGTTGTAGTTTTCAGTTCTACTGTTCTCATTTGTTTTTATTGTTATAGCTTGTAGTTCTTTGTTTACATTTTCTGTTTTTCCCATTTCTGTCAAGGAACACATAATTGCTAATTGAAGCATTTATGTGACAGCTTATTTAAAATCCTTGTCTGATCATTTCAATAGATGTTTTATCTCAGTGTTGGTGTATGTTTATTGTCTTTTCTCATTTATTCTGTGATTTCCTGGTTCTTGGTGTCATAAGTATTTTTCCATTGTATTCTAAACATTGTGAGTTATTATATGACTCTGTAACCCATTTAATTTTATTATTACTTTTTAGAAGGAAGTCATCCTATTTGAGGCGTAGTATGAGGACTGGGAGGTTACGTACAGATTTCCATTGTGCCCTACTGACAATACCCCAGCAAAAGTGGGCACTTACATTGTCTCACTGAAGACAGATCAAGTAGAAGTTCAGCTATCCTATTGGCCCTTCTGACACCTTCCCCCCAAAAGTGGGAACATTAATATCATTGTGTTGCCTTTTAGTAGGAGTGGAAGTTCATCTCCCCAGTAGATTTCTTGACACAGGGGAAGGGAGAAGTGAAGTTTTTGCTGTCCTTCCTCCCACTTCATTCCTTCTTGTTGATGCCGGGTGTGGGTAGAGGGTCAGCTATGTGCTGGCCCCATTGACACCAGGGTAAGAGGAAGAGAACTGACAACTAGCCCTGCTTGTGCCATCTCATTCTGTCTTATTGCCTCAGGATGGTTATGGGGATTCCGCATCCCATTGGGTCTCACTGACATCATGTTTTGGGGGTTAGTGGGGTGCCTACTCCCTCCAACCTGTAACATCCTATTCTTATTGATGTCAGGGAGAGATGGGTGCTATGTCCCACCATTGGACCCCACGACTGTGTGAGGGCAGCCCAGTGTTAACAAGCCTGTCAGGCACCACCTTTATTTTTTTAATAAGTAAATTTATTTATTTATTTGGCTGTGTTGGGTCTTCATTTCTGTGCAAGGGCTTTCTCTAGTTGCTGCGAGCGGGTGCCACTCTTTATCGTGGTGCACGGGCCTCTCACTGTTGCGGCCTCTCTTGTTGCGGAGCGCAGGGTCAGTAGCTGTGGCTCACGGGCCCAGCTGCTCCGCGGCATGTGGGATCTTCCCAGACCAGGGCTCGAACCTGTGTCCTCTGCATTGGCAGGCAGATTCTCAACCACTGCGCCAAAAGGGAAGCCCAGGCACCACCTTTTAAAGTCTGTTTGCTAATGGAAAGGGGTGGAGGCTCAGCTCACCAGTGGACCACACTGAAAGAACCCTGGTGGGGAATCAGAGTGCTGGCTCTTCTGGAGGGCAGGAGTGGGGTGGTGTGGAAGATCAAATCCTACCTTGGCCTAACTGAAACGACAGGACATAGGGGATGGGTGCAATATTACACTGGCACTTGGCTCAAATAGTGTGTATATTCCACTGGCACTTGGCTCGAGCAGTGTGTATATTAATGCCCAAATGGTCTTCTGTCTTTAGCAACCCCTTTCCTCATACTTTGGCTAGGGGGAACAGGGTTTTGTGTTTTTTTCTGAAGCTTTTTTGTCTCTTGTTCTGTTGGTGGTTATTGATTGGGGGTTCCTGTAATACCCTCCCCAGGATGTATGGGAAGCAACAGGAAACACAGGGGACTCATCACCATGTTATTCCTCAAGTCCCAAAGTCCCTAGTTAAGTCTGCCTTCTCATTTCCACCTTTCAGCGTCTTCCTATGTTTGTTTGTTGTTATGTTCAGGGTTTTAGTTTTAAGTGGGAGAACCTGGGAGAAATGGGCTACTTCATCTTCTTTAAGCAGAGGTCTGGAGGCCTACTGATGTTAAAAAGTACTGCTGATTGTAAATTAAAATTTGATGATAAACACCTTGCCCTTTAAGAATTATTCTGCTAGATGATGTGGCTTCCCAAAGTTGCTACAATTTGATTTTCATACTTCTAAAAGCCAAATGTTTTGCTGGAGTTGAAATTTAAAGATAAGCAAGAGATGAGGCTAAGATGATCTATGTGGTAACAGATTAAAGTTGGAAACATCAATATACATTCATGTTTAGCTTAATATTGCTTCATATTACCTTAATACACATGGTTATGTAGAGAGATACTTATAGATATGTGCGTATACATGGGTCATGTACACACATATTATCTCTTTGCTCTGTCAGCTGAGAAGATCTAGAAGCAATGACATCCGAGCAGCAATTAGCACACCCCATACCCAGATCCTGCTGTCTAATACCGTTCTCCACCAAAAAGATCTAGTTATCCATGAAGAAATAGCTGATTCTAGGACTAGGGCAGTAAATAAACAAGATTTATAGAAAAGACCATCTTATAGTGTCAGAAAGTAAGGAAGTTCCAAAAAAAAAATACAGGATGGGGATACCTCAGAGTGGCACAAGAGCCAACTGAAAAGAGTTCACAAGGGTCAGGACTAGAGCAATTTGAGGAACAAAGTAACTAAAGTAGAATTAGATTATAACCCAAAGTATAAAATAAAAATCCATGAGTTCTTCTGATATAAATAAATAATTGGATACATAAATAAATGCAGGAGAATAGATAAATCTCCAGTGCAAAGGAATTCCAAATAGTTTATGTAGTACTCCATCTTAAGCATAACTCCCTATTCCTTAGTTGTGGGCTGAACATATTGACTTCCTTCCAAAAAGTACAGTATGAAAATGGGAAAACAGTAATCGTATGATGGAGAAACCTGAAAATCACTACCTCAGCCTGGTGATCAAAGTCGACCTCAGCATTCATAATGCATATTCATACTTTGTACACTTGATGTGATCTGACAGAATAACCCTTCTACTCTGTGGTCTTCCTCCCCAAAACACATAATCCCAATATGATCATGAAAAATGCATCAAACAAATTCTAGTAGTGGGCATCCTACAAAAAACTAACTACTCAAAATTGTCAAGGTCATCCAAGGAAAATCTGAGAAGCTATCAGACCCAAGAGGAGCCTCAGGAAACATGGCAACTAAAGGTAATGTGATGTTTTGGATGAAATCCTGGAATAGAAAAAGGACATTAGGTAAAAACTAAGGAACTGGACTAATGTATGGACTATAGTAAATGATAATGTATCAATATTTGTTAATTGATTGTAACAATGTAACATACTAATATAAGTGGATCATCATAGAGGGAAATGGGTATAGTGTATATGAAACACTTTATACTATCTTCTCAATTTTTCTGTAAAATTAAAACACTTCTAAAAAATAAAGTCTATAAAAACGCTGTTTTCTTTTTTTATGATTATGTGCCTGTATTTCCTAATGAATATGTCAATTTGCTTTAACTTCCTTGATACTGATATTAAAGAAAATACTATGTAACTCTGAAAGAATTTGTAACTCCAATTCAACAAGCAATAATTCTTGTATTAAATTTTTGGAAGAACCCACTGAATATATCAAAGCAAATTGTCTTTAAAGACTGAATTTCTTTTTTTTTTTTTTTTTTTTTTTTTTTTTTTTTTTGCGGTATGCGGGCCTCTCACTGATGTGGCCTCTCCCGTTGCGGAGCACAGGCTCCGGATGCGCAGGCCCAGCGGCCATGGCTCACGGGCCCAGCCGCTCCACGGCATATGGGATCCTCCCAGACCGGGGCACGAACCCGTATCCCCTGCATCGGCAGGCGGACTCTCAACCACTGCGCCACCAGGGAGGCCCCTGAATTTCTTTTCAGTGTTTAATCTTTTATATTATTAATGCATACCACAAGCAAGATTCTGTTTCAAAGGGCAGAAAACATTGATTGTAGGGAATGTCTAAAGTACAGTGAAATATTAATGCATGATGCTATAACAACTTTAATGTATTTAATGTTTTTAAAATGATGAATTGTTATTTCAGTCAATAAAGTATTCACTTTTATACATTTCCTACCCATCTTTTCCCAAGACACCCACAAGGAAATGATACTATCATCTGATATTAGGTTCATCAATTTAAATTGGAGTTTTTGGTAGCTGTGGTTGCCAATGGTCCTGGAATGTGTGATACTTTTACAAATCCTCTCCATGGCAAAATCTGATCCTCACAAGGTAAATCACAATAGGTGCCTAAAACCAAATGACATATTGCTTTGTAGCTATACTACCAAGCATTTTACTTAGAGGCACAATAGAATGTAGAAAAGGCCATTTCTCTTTCTGTCTTTTTCTGCTCAAAGGTCACTCACCACCTTACTTTTTATCAGCCATCTCAGAAGTTTTCCATAAATATAGACCATATAATGTCACTTAATATGAATGTAGCTCAACCTTCTGTTTTAGTACAGCTAATCTCACATTATTTTATTGGTGCTAAATATGTAAATCATCAGCAAGTTTTTGTATGTAACTTTTTTTTTGTTGTTGTGGACCACTTTTTAAACTCTTTATTGAATTTGTTACAATACTGCTTCTGTTTTATGCTTTGGTTTCTTGGCTGTGAGGCATGTGGGACCATAGCTCCCTGACTAGGGATTGAACCCACACCCCCTGCATTGGAAGGTGAAGTCTTAACCACTGGACCGCCAGGGAAGTCCCTGTACTTAACTTTTTTTTTTTTTTTTTTTTTTTTTTTTTGCGGTACGCGGGCCTCTCACTGTTGTGGCTTCTCCCATTGCGGAGCACAGGCTCCGGACGTGCAGGCTCAGCCGCCATGGCTCACGGGCCCAGCCACTCTGCGGCATGTGGGATCTTCCCGGACCGGGGCACAAACCCGTTTTCCCTGCATCGGCAGGCGGACTCTCAATCACTGTGCCACCAGGGAAGCCCCCTGTACTTAACTTTTAAAAATAATTAAAATAAGCTATTCAACACTTTTTTCCTTAAAAAAAAAAAAAGCAATTCTCCTTAGGCTGGCCCTGGGCACATATGTGACTTTGCCCTTTTTTCCATGGACTATTGTCTTATCTGTTTTACGGTGTCACATTTGTTCTACCTTCTCAAAAAGAAGCATTTAAAAATTCATCTACATGTTCATGCATTCATATATTTATTAAATAAATCTATTGAACACCTACAGATGGCACAGAAAAAAAGGCAGAAAACTAATCTGGGTTGCACAGAAAGTAATGAACTCAGTTAAAATTTTTGGTGAAAATAGGTATTACTCAATCTACTGGAAATTACATTTCATTATGGGGACTCACAGACTCCAGGAAAACCAAGACCTAAATAATAATAAAATAATAAAAGGACTAGCCATTTACTGAGTGCCTGCTTGTACCTGACTCTGAAACTCTAAAATCATTACGGATGTTCTGATGATTGTCTGATATAATTGTAATCTCCATTTTACAGATGAAAATAACAAGGTTCAGAGACATTAGGTTACTTGCTTAAAGTGAAGTGGCCCAGAAACTACAGAACTGGAAATTGAACCTTAGACTTCATAACGCCAAAGTCTGTGCTTTTAATCATAATGTGTGTTTGTGAGAGAGAGATAGATAGATAGATAGAGAGAGAGAGAGAGAGAGTGAAAGAGAGAGAATGTGTTTAATAGAGAACCTCTGAGAAATGGCAAGAAAACTGCCAGGTATCCATAAAACAATAATTTAGGAGCTTCTTACTATACAAGTAATTGTTAATCATATGGCTGGATTAAGCATCTCTCACTTTTGAACTAAGACATGAAAAGCTTCCAGAAGTTGAGTCTAAATTTTACACTTATATAGGATACTTCATACAGAAAGCTAAAGTATAATAACTAAAGAGCTCTGAAAATACTGGAAGCATTCATATAAGTATGATTTCATAATGTGGATAATAGAGGATTTAAGAAATTGGCAGAATCAACTGCAGACTCATTTGTTATCATTTCTGTGAAGGGCAAGATAAATGAATAAAATGCGAAAAATGAAAAAAGAATGGCTAGCAATTTTAGGTAGTTTGCTGAATCTCCATACTAGGAAAGACTAAGCAAAAAAAAAAAAAAAATGCTTGAAATATTATTTTGAAAGCACCTACAAGTGTATATGGTCTTTTTATACCAAATAACTTGGAGTTATGAACTGTCAAATAAGTCTAATCTTCTCTGATGATAAAATTGCTGACTTTACTTGAAACTATGGAATGAAAAATGAGGTAATAATCAGAAATTCTTAAGAAAAGGAGTAGAAAAAACAAAATTATAAGAGTTATGTTAAAAAATATTTTGAAACAAACATAAAATCCCCATTACTGGTACAGAGCTTTTAAAACTTTATTTTGGTTTTAAGTTTTAATAAATATTTATATGTTTACATAATTACTGTCATAAGGAAGAGACAATTGTAGGTCAACTTTCTTCATTCTTTCTTTATTAAGCATTATTCTATTTTGCTCCATCATCTTGTAATTATACTATAGTAACTGTGTAACTTTCTACTAAGTGGATATTTCCTAAACTGTTTTCCTATTGTTAACAATTAAAGGTGTTTCCAATTTTTTGTTATTACAAATGACATGACAATGAGCATCTTTATATAATAATTTTCTGGATTATAAATTATTTATTGGCATAACCTTCCAGAATTAGGGTTAATGTGTAAAAAGCTCTTAACATTTTTATCTTGCTAGACATTGCCAAATTACTTGTCAAAAGATGGAACCAAACTATATTGCAAAAATCTTTGCCAACAGAAGACATTATATATAATTTTTGATTTTGCTAAATTAATAATTTGGAAACCTATGTTGCATTTCTTTGAATTCTTTGATAACAGAGTGCTGCTGGAGGCTGGGAAGGCAGCCATGTCCGTGAAGGCTTCCCAGAGTTGGAGCGGGGAAGTGGAAAAAGGTAAAAAAAAACTACTAATTGTATTTAACCTCCATTGTTATCTCTCACTCTCTTCTGCCTCTGTGTAACTTGTATCCAGGTAGCTGGAGAAAAATCATGTGGCAGGGCAAATTGGTATTCCAATAAATTAATAATCACCAACTTCAAATGGATTTTCAAGACTGGAAATATTGCTCTGACTTACAGTAAGCTCTTTCTAATTCTCCTTAAGGACTATTTTCTTAGAAGCTTTACTTAACCTCCATCCTCTCTACTTCCTTCACTCTGAGCCGGTGAGGTGCTTCATAACTCATTAAGAACACATAAGTCTGTAAATAGTCCACTGCCAAATCCATTAATTCATTAGCATTTGCGTTGATCTTTGTGTTCCCTTTTATTACAGGAGTGAAAGTTAAAAGGCCATGTGCACTACAGATAGCATTTCATTCTCCCTCATCTTCTCAAGTACTTCACAGCAGTGCATTTTCTACAGCCCATCTACTCCTTATGAATGATTCTTGCCAAAATTCAACCTCATTCTAGACTAGTAACTCCAACTTAAAATGTTAAAACTATACGTGTAACATGAAAGCCTCCCTCCTCCCCTAATCCCTGCATATCTTTTTTAGCCAATTCATGTCTGAACTTTTCAAAATTGTTATCTTCATATATTGTTTCCATTTCCTCACGTCCCATTTACTCTATAATTTACATCCATCTGAATTCTCTCTCCGTAATCTCACTGCCCACTGATCTGAAATTTTACTTATGAAGGTCACCAGTGATCCCCATGTCAGTATAGCCAACGAAGAGTTTTTGTCCTATTTCTAGGCTTTTTCCTTCTTTAAAAAAGAAAAACAAAAACAAAAACCGTTTTTTTTTCTTCTATGCTTTTACACTCTCATCATCTTCTGTCTTGGTATATTTTACTGGCTTTCTGTGTTTAATCTGATTTCTAACGTTCTATTAGTTTCCTTTATCTTCAGTGGAATAAACCAGTATATGAAGGATTATTCTCAACAGTTAGTTCTCATAATAACAGTACTAGTAGCAGCAGTCAATACTCTGTGATGCTTATCATGTGCCAGACACTATTCTAAGACACTGTTTAAATCCATATATATACACACACACACATATATATATATGAGGTTTTCCTCATAGGCCTATGAAATAAGCCTATTATTATATCCGTGTTACAAATGAGAAAACTGAGGCAATGAGAGGCCAAGGTCACATGATCAGTACTTGGTGAAGCCCCGCCTAAGTTAATGCTGAGTTAATGCTGGACAAGTTAAATAATGTCTCACAGATTAGCCTTAAAAGTGTGCAACATTTAATTAATGACTTGTGAAGTATCAGAAAAAAATGGAACATTTTAAATTGAATGGGAACTACTAAGTCATGTATCAGTAACTAAGAATGACTCTTATTGAATGAAATTATTTTTCATGATTCTTTTGAAAGAAGAATATTCTTGTGTTAGTGTTTCACAGTTTTTTTCATTCGCATATTTATTCATTTATTAGCCACACATTTCCTACACACCTTCTATGTGCCAGTGTCTGCTGCAAGCCTTGGAAGATTCAGCGGTGAGCAAAAAATTACAAAGTCCTTGCTCTTAAGCAAATGTCCAGTGGTGGAGGAAGACAGAGTAAACATGTAAATAAATTTTGTACAGCGACAGAAATACGACTGTACAATGGGACGGAGAGGCACTAAGGAGGCAGGTCTCTTTGGTCAAGATAGTAGTGGTGTGGGCCTCCCTGGTGGCACAGTGGTTGAGAGTCCGCCTGCCGATGCAGGGGATACGGGTTCGTGCCCCGGTCTGGGAGGATCCCATATGCCACGGAGCGGATGGGCCCGTGAGCCATGGCCGCTGGGCCTGCACATCCGGAGCCTGTGCTCCGCAATGGGAGAGGCCACAACAGTGAGAGGCCTGCATACGGCAAAAAAAAAAAAAAGGAAAAAAAAAAAGATAGTAGTGGTGGCGTTTGAACCGAGACCTTAATGATCAGAGGGAAATTGGTCTGGGTAGAAGGATTAGCCAATCTAAAGCCGGGAGAGCAAGAAGTAGAGCTTGTTGCATCTGAAGGACTGAAAAAGACAACTGTGCCTCGAACCCCATGAAGGTCAGGGAAAGATGTAGTAAGTGACCAGAGCACATGGTCCCTGTGAGCCTGGCTAAGTAGTTGAAAATTTAATCTCTTTACAATAGATAGCCTTTAGAGGTTAGAAGCAGTGCAATAATAGCATCTGATTTGTGCTTTTTGAAAGACTACTTTGACTGCTGAGTGTCCTACAAAAGCAAAATACTTGTGTCTCTATGAAGTGCAGATAGTAAAATTTAAAAAGCCCAATGAGCTCATAAGCAGTTGGTTTACTAAGTGTAATCATTTATCTTAACTAGACTTCATTAATATAAGCTTGGTGACCTTGGGGCCCTGGGACATATTAGATTAGGGAAACCCAACCATTTTCAAATAGTGTGATTTGAAAAATTCTCGAAATTGTTGGGGTTCAGGAAGATTATTTTATTGCTGGGCCTGGATGGGAAGTTTAGAATAAGAAAAGAAAGTATGATGGCTGGCTTCCATCTATTCTCCCTTCCTGTGGGAGAAATGATGGTGGGGTGACTACATTGCTATTGACCCAATGCTTACATTTCAGAGCTAGTTCAATCCAGTAAATATTTGCTGAACAACTATTATATGTTAGGCACCTTGCTGAAACTGGGAATATAGAGAATAATTAATAATAAAAGCAGGTATTACTAACAAGAGACAGGCACTGTTCTAATGCTAAACATGCACCATCTCAAGTTACATTAATTTACACACTAACCATATAGGGTAGATGCATTTATGGTACCATTTTCTGGGTGAGAAATCTAATCCCTTTAAGGGGCATAAGTTACTTCTCCAAGGTTACACAGCTAGTTAGGGGCATAGGCAGTATTTGGACTCAGGTCTGGTATCAGCACCAATTCTCTTAGCCATTATGCTCTATAAGGACCTTACTTGAGAAGTTCAGGATTATACATATATGGGTACAACCAACCCTAAGACCATCTGGCAAAACTGGCTGCTTGAGAAGTCCTGGATTTATGTAAGATGCTCTTGGAATGGAGAAGATCGTGAAGGAGGGTCCCCAAAACACACTCTCTATACTAAGGGGTAAAAAGAGAGAAAGAATTAGCCTACAGCAGTATGATATTGAGGACCAAGAAACAGTGTTTCTCTCTTTTGTGAATAGTTATTAAATTGTTTCTACTTCAAAATATCGGAAAGAAATCACAGTACTATGGACAGTTTGTGGAGCCACCCTATCTTCGCGTGAATCCTGGCAGGTGTAGAGTTCATAGTATGACCCTGGCACCTAAGTGTAGTTAAGTAAGCTTTCATTTTTCTTTAGGTTGAAATCAAAGTAGCTTTCTGATAGGTATAGTTTAGGAAAGTCTTCAAAGACAATATTTAAAGTCCACTATCTCAGAGAAAAGCAATTTTGCAAAAGATCTGTCAGCAAAAGCAAGGCCAAACACACCAATTATTTAGTGAGACTTGTATTGTTATATCATTGCTCATGTTGTTTCTTTATGCATTTACCTGGAAGAAGGCTTTTAATGTTCAACAATTCTCAAAGAGATAAAGACCCACAATGACGTGTCAGAAAGAGCTGTGCCCTGGAATTAGATCAGTTTAGGTTTGACAACTTACTAGAATTAGGTAACATTCTTAACCTTTCTGAGCCTGTTTCCTATCTGCAAATAGGGATAACACTATCTATTACAGAGGGATGTGGTTAAATTAAATGATACATGTAAATGAAATATATCCTTCCAGACTGAGAACATACCTAGTAAATGTTAAGTGATCTGCAAATATTCTGCTTTCTTGAAATGGATGAAACCTGTTATCATGTTCTTAACCAATGGTGTAAATATCAAGACAATATTTAGTTAAAAGTTATATTTGTTCTTTCACTGTCCATCTGCATTTTAACATATCCTAACATATTCTCCTTGATCAATTGTGTCAATATTAGTAACATTTGTCATTTAAGCTATTATTGTTCATATGTTTAAAATATTTCAATGTGACAAAAGTCATTACTCAAAGGGATGCCTAGCTGGCTTTGTCAAAGATTTATTTTAAGTAATAATAAAAGACACATTTTTCATTTTCACCAAGTTTTATTGAACAGTGTATTCATTAACTGTATGAACTTTCTGGCCAGCTCAATACAGTAGCCAAGACATGAAAACAACCTCAGTGATTTTTGTGGATGAATGGATGAAGAAAATGGGGTGCATACAACCTACAATTATTCAGCCATGATAAAGAAGGAAATCTGGCTATTTGTGACCACATGGGTGGATTTGGGGGGCATTATGCTAAATGAAATGTCAGACAGAGAAAGATAAATACTTTAGGATCTCATATGTGAAATCTAAACTACTGAACTCATGATAGAAAGAATGGAATGATGGTTGCCAGAGCTGGGGGTTGGAGGTGAGGAAAATGAGTGAAGATGATCAAAAGATAAAAACTTCTAGTTATAAGATAAGTGAGTAATGGTGATGTCATGTACAGCTTGGTCGCTACAGTTAACAATACCGTATTTTATATTTGAAAGTTGCTAAGAGAGTAGATTTTGAAAGTTCTCATCACAGAAATAAAATTTGTAATTATGTGAATTAAGGTTAACTAAACTTATTGTGGTAGTCATTTCACACTATATATATATATATATATATATATATATATATATATATATTTATATATATATATAATCACATTGTACACCTTGGACAGATACAATATTATATATCAATTCAATCTCAATAAAACTGGAAAAATCTCATTTATATTTTAGCATAAATATATCAAATTGGGTTTCTTGACAAGATTAATAATAACTATAGATAAAAGGAAATAAGATATTGTTGTTGCTGTTGTTTGCTTTTCCAGAGTGCAAAACACTAAAAAGGGGGGAGGTGAGTATGGGCTTGCAAATGCTGCTCCATGGTCCCTAATGCTGTGATACAGACATTTAGTCCAGATCTGAAAGAGAACTTGAGTCATTTCAACAAATCTGCAGAACAGTCGTGTTCAAACGTGAAGAGATGAATAGATATCAGTAAATTCTCTTTCACACTGCAAGAAATCTGCCTTCAGCTTTTAGCAAAACCTCAGTTTTCTGGTTATGAGGGTAACAGTTCTTAAGCAAGCAGTACAATGCTTCCACCAGTACTTTCTCCCTACGATGAATAAGTTTTCAGTCTCCCCACCAGTGTTCATCCCTTCTCCCCTTAATGTCTTGGCCAAAATTCAACCATCAGCCCAGAAAACTCTTTCCCAGTTTCATTGCCTGTACATGACCACGTTATTTCAATCACCTTGGCACATTTGTATTACCTACTTCCTAAGTTAGGTATTATATATATGAGATTTTATGTAAAAGAATGCCTGTAAAGTACTTAATGCTCAACTCCTAGAACAATATGAATATTCTGTAACTGCTGACTAGCATTATTATTATATCATTTACATTAAAACTAATCTGTACTTTCTTTGACCCACCCATGTTCTTTGTCCCCAACTGGGGTAAAGGAAATAAATGAACATTTATTGATTATCTACAGTGAGAGTATAGAATGCAGTGTAGGCTATAGAAATAGTGGTGTTTGTAAGGTCGGATCTTAACAAAGGGCATCATGAAACAGAGGAAAGCTTCAAGTGAGCTTTATTAGGGGGTGCTCCCAGGCGAGGTTCACCGGTCCGAGAGAAAGCGGCCAGAGAAGTCGCACCCGGTCGAGGGTTGGGCAAGATTTCATAGGGGAAGAAGGGAAAGTGGTGTGGTGAATCTGGGAGAGCTCAGGGTATTCCTTATTTGGTGGTCTCTTCGGGTATCGTGGCAATATCTGGTGCCGGTTACATCAGTCTTGGGACCGCTAGTCCCGCCCCTCGAAAGGCAGGAAGGCTGGGATGGGAGGAAAGCCCCCTGGTCAGTTCCTGGAACTGGGTGGTCCGGAATGTCTCCAGGTCAGTTTCTGGAACTGGGGGTTCCGGAGAGTTTTGGTCTGATGCAACCTTTGAATCTGATGCGTTCCCCTGCCTCAGGCCAGTTGGCCTTACAGTGTTCAAGACTGAAACTGACCTGGATTTGAATTCCAGACTTCTCACTTACTTACACTTTACTACGCCTCAGTTCCCTTACTAATAATTAGAGATAATAGACATTTCAGGGACCACAGTAAGGATTAAATATATTATAATGTTTGGATCCAGAAAGGGCATTCATTACCTCATTTAATGTAAACTCTTAGATAATCTGATTGAGTTTTGAGTATCTGATAACGGCTCTGCATCCTTTTGCTAAAAATAATTAGATAGGTAGATAACTATTCATAGCATTTTGCATAGAATTCCAGGGCTTTCCTAATATGAAAATCAATAAAAGGCTTTAGTTGGCACAAAGAACTCAGAGAAATTGTTATGGGGCAAGAATTAGAATTCTTCTTGAAATACAGACTATCATCCTGGAGAAGAAAGAACAACATTTTAATGTGGTCACATTTGGGTCAAAACTATGCACTTCCATAATGGTGTTTCTACCAGGTCTTGATCTGACTGGGATTGAAATTTCTGACATTACTGTCCCCATCACAGACTTGAAAACCTGGCAGACAATCAAGTGCAACCTACAGTTAAAGGTCGCTCATCTAAAAAAAAAAATGGGTATGTTACTACCATTCTGACAAGAGCGTTATGAAGATTAAGAAAAAGCACAAATAAACTCTCCTAACACCTGACAGCCAAGTAGTGCATCTTTCAGCTCTTTCATTTCTTTTTCCTTCTTACCTTACTTATTTCCTTCCCTGCTCTGAGTTCTCACTGTGTTTCATGCCCCACAATGCTGAAGTCATTGTAATGCTTTTACTCAGAATTCTCATTTAACATTTAGCATAGTAAATAAGAAAGCCTAAGAAGTGACTGAAGTAAACTGCCATTATTGAATCATTCTGATAACCTGATTTGTCCAGAAATGTAACTATGTGATTCTCCTTTACTTCTAGTTGCTCACCATTCATGGGCACAAATTGAGTGTATATCAGATATATCAAATTCCTGCAAAATTCTCTGTGGTGTGATTTGGGGTTCTATTTGTGTACTACAACTTTCCTAAAACTAAACTATTATCATTTCTACCCCTCTTCGGTCTGAAAATCCTCAAAATATAATTTCTAACTTATAGTTATACTAATTGGCATTATAATCATTCTTTTTTGCTTTTTCTCTGATTATAAGTATCTTCTGACTCTTAAGTCAATCAAATGGGTTCTCTACATATGAGGAAGTTCAAAGGGGAAAATAGGATGAGTAGGGTAAGAAGACATTCACAAATAGAATTAGTGGAATCCTTACCAGTAACAAAACTAATGAAATTAGAGCTCATTAATTAGGAGTCAGGAAAATTTCATCATGTGTTGTCATTAATTGGTCAACTAGGGTAATTAGGCTTACAAACAATAGAAAGCAAAGAGTGGAAAATCTATTGTTTCTGCCAGCTTCTCCTGCTTGTTATCAGCACAATTTTCTCCTAGTTTATGAAACAATAGCAGTTTGGTATTAGGATTTAAATGACATCAATATAAGATATGGAGATATGTGAAGCCTACTACACTTTCTTCATAAACTAGTACTATAGCATCATAAATGATGCTACAGTAGAATGATTCAGTTGAAAGATAAAATTCATGCAGAGTACACTATTTGTTTAAACTTCAAAAAATCAAAAAGGATTGCTATATCTTGGCACACTCTTCTTTGTAGAATGTTAGAGCCAGCCTTTTTTTGATTAAGAGCTACTGTTCTGTAGAGAACACTTTTTTCATGTTCATAATCATCAGGCAAATCAAGGATCTGACTTCCTTACAATCAGTGTTTTTTTCCTCACTTCTTAACAAAGAACAGAACAGCTGATAAGAAAACAAAAACACCTCTTTTTTATTGATGTATGGATGATTTATGATATTATATTAATTTCAGGTGTACAACATAGTGAGTCAATATTTTTATACATTATACTACATTTAATTATTATAAAATGATGGCTCTATTTCCCTGTGCTGAACAATAAAATCCCTCTTTTATTAAAAAAATAGCAAATGATGGAATGTTAGAAAATTAATTTATTTCCCATGAATAATGATCAATAACTATGGGACACTGGCCCATGTAAGTTAAGAGGCTTCTTTTTCCATGTGATTCTGAATACAAAATATATCCATATTCAGGAATCGTTTTCAAAGTGAATTTTTTTGGTAACTTAATAATCATAATGGGTAGTAAGATCAATTTGTTTTAACACTTATGTAGATAAGTGTTAAGTATAAAATGATAAAATGTACGGTCTTTTCACTTTTTAATTTTAAATCTGTATATGAGACAGAGAAAACTAACTGCTTTCTATCACACTGTAGTTTTTGCTCAACTCCTGCGACCAAAATTCTTGAAAGAGAGAATTACCTGTTTGTGTCCTTTGAGAACAAACCCCTTGCATACCAGGGCCATAAAAAAATCAATAGCCTTGAGAGACCTTTCAAGGAAATCATTGTTATTGATTCATCCCTCAAATAGGACCCAATTGAGCAACAAAATGATGCTGAAGTTTATCGTCTCTTCTCAGTGAATTAATAACTCTGGAAGATTTAAACGTCTTTTCCTAGATGACAGAGGTGGCTTCTATACACATACACGATGGACACATACACACAAATAACATCCTGATATCCATTTTACATCTGTAATTCCACTCTGAATTCTCCCTGCCATTAACCAACTCAAATGCCAAATTATTCAACTCCTTTCCCTTGCTGGTTGGATTGGATTCAGGAAACAGGGAGCAATTTTAATGTCCTCTTTAGTAAACCTACACCCTATTTATGAACTAAGAAGAAATAGTTTTGGTTTCTATTTTCTGATATCTTGAGCCTTTCATATGATTGCATCTCTCCAACTATATAGCTTGCAGAATTAGTATTATGACTAGAGATGCAGAAAAGTTTTGCTGCCTAAAAATGTCTTCTCATCTACTAACTGATGTTTGGCATTCAACTCTCATCCCTTTATCTCGGAATCTCATCCCTTTAGCTTAAATCTTTTTTTCCCATTAAAATTCAAATACTGGTTGTGCTTTAAGATCGTAGTCATTTTTACCTCAGCCTGAATGATCCAAAAGCAAGTTTTGATGATGTGCAAGAGGGAAGAGAACTTGAGGGCATAAGTGTTCTGCAGAGGGTATTAGGGAATAGAGAAGACAGAGCAATAAATAGACTCACAGGGGAAACTCAGAAAGTGGAGCTTGATGAAACAAGCAGACATCACGGTTTTGCTAAGGTCTATTCTAATTAGTTATTATTTGTGTGTAAAAGTTTGCCTAAAAAGTGTAACCTATGAGTGATTTGTGCCCCTGCATATTACGGATGTATAATATAATTCAAACAGTGCAAGGAACACACAGATTACCACATGGCCTCAGCCATGCTCCATTTTGTAGTCTGCCCACTTTGAGCATCAGAAAATGGATTGTAGAAATCTGGTTCATCTTATTTTAAACTTCTCATTCCCCAACTTTGAAATAGTATTTATTTAAAAACTAGGCTCTTTATAAAGATCACAAAAACACTATAAAGTATTCATTGAAAAGAACCTAACATTTACTACTGTAGTACATTATGTACAATTTATTGACTATTTCTACTGAATATACATTTATGTATTACATAATCTAACATTTATATTAAGTATAACTATAATATGATTCTTGTGTCAACCTTGACAAAGCTGGTGAAATCCTTTGCTACAAAAATATGTCTCTGCCTTATATTTTTGTTTCAGTATTAGTTTCCACATTTGCCAGCAAGATACTTTTCATCCTACTAAACTAATAGGCCACTTAGTTGAATACTGGATAAAATACAAATTGCAGAGAATTCTCCATTTCTGTTAATAATTTTTAAAATTTCAACTAAAAGTGCAAAGCTTTTATCAATTTCTGTAGCTTGCTCCCTTCCTAAACCTACTTGCTTCTTCCATCAATATTTAAGTTTCTGGTTTTAAATAACTGTGACTCTCCTTTAATGTGTTCTCTGTTAAAGGCTTTCTCTCCCTTTAGAATTGTTAGTAGGAGAAGTGGTATTTTTGTGGGAAGAAAACTGCATCTTCTCTACTACTCAGCTGCCAGGACTATAGAGCTACATCCTCAGTTGTATAATCAAAAACCTGGCCTGGCATCAACTAGTGAGATTAAAAACCAGTTTTTCAATTCCTTGCAATTAAAGTATTTACATCAACTTCTCTTGGTTTTAACCATAGCATATAGAACCCAGTGTGGGTGTGGCTCATGATTCTGCTTCTCTGACTCATGATCTTAGATGTCTTGCTTCCAACTTCCTAATGAATGTGCCCTTTAGCAATTGCTGGGGGCCAGGTTTGTTTACTGCTACTCCTTTCCAACAGTTCAAGGCCATGAGGCATCTCTTGAATGTATTTCTTTGCTACAAAGTATTTCTCTCCACTGCCCTCACCCCACTCTCAGGTTCTGTTGCTTATTTAAGATTTGCATCTGTAAAGAGTCCTTTGGGTTTGTTTCCTTGGTGGACTGGCTGTCTTCCAAGATTTTGTTGTTAATCTTGTCTGACATTTTAAAGATGACCTTTTCGTGTTGTTATAAAACTTCTCAAGAAAAGGAAAACAGAAGTGCTCATCTAACCCTCTTCTAAAGACTATGCAAAAAAGCCATTTGTTTTAAAACATTATGGCTGGTGATATAAATGGCTGCAGCACATTATATCTACACCTGCATGTTTTTAACCTCCAGAAACGAAAAATCAGCTCTGCAACATGCAATCAGCCGTGAAGAAAGAAAGAAAGAAAGAAAAACCCAGTATTGAAAATTTTCTGCCTGATACGTGAATGTATTTGAGAACAAGCCTGCTACTTCTAGTATTTACATAAAGACAGTAGTCAAATAACCAATGCACTAAAACAAACAATTCTTCTGTGAGAAAAAAGAATGATGCTACTTAGAGTTGATGGACATGAACTTTAGGAATTTTAGAGCTGAAAATAAACTTGGAGACCTCCTTTTAGAGATGAGGAATATGAGGTCTATGGTGGTTAAGTGAATTCTCCAAGCCAGAGATGGGACTAGGGTCAAAGTTGAGGTCTTCTGCCAGGATGTTGAGCTTACTCTTTGAACTTGCTGGGTGTTTACATATTGCATCAACAGAGCCCATATGTACTGGATTTTCTTCCATTTACTAATAGAAGCAAGTTAGTGCCTTTACAGGTATTGTAGTATAAAATCAGCCCATTCAGTCAAACTACTCAAAAATTAGTCAATCTAGGAGTCCCAAAGAGACAATGCTTTGCAGGCTTTTTCTTTTCTTTTCTTTTCGACTGGAAATGGGTTTTAGATAGATAATGCATGTTTCTGTGTATGTATGTATACATATATATATATATACTTATAACTTGTTCAAATTTAAAAGAATACAATTTTTTATAGTCTAATTACGTATGACATAAAAATAGAATGTCATTAATCAAATATATATGCAGTATTTATTTTTATAAGTAACTTCCTTTCTTTATATATCTATACAGTTTTAAAGATAATGGGGGGCTTCCCTTGTGGCGCAGTGGTTGAGAGTCCGCCTGCCGATGCAGGGGACACGGGTTCATGCCCTGGTCCGGGAAGATCCCACATGCCGCAGACGAACGCAGTATATTCAAATCCAAAAATTAAGCATGTCCTCATTTTCTCTAAATCGTTTGTATATTGTCTTGACCACATTTCTTCTCACTCTGCCCCAAATAGACAGTCTCCATTCTCCAGAGTTTAGAAACATGTGTGGAACACCCAGAAGTCAGAAATGGGTCAGGTGAGCTTAGGTTCTAATCTTTAGAGTAGGCACTGGGACTGGAGGACCAAAGCCTGGGTTAAAGTCATCTACAGCAGCCTTTTCTGATATCCCTAGTGTGTTCTACACATATTCTCTTTTTCAGAATACACCTTGCCTTCCCCCTCCTACCCTACCCCCTCCAGACCCTGGAGCTTCGAGTCTTGCCTGTACCTTCTAGACAGGGCACTTTGAGTCTTATAGGAAATGCCCTATGACATCATTGGACATCCCTTTTGGCAGGTGGAATTGGGTACTCACTTAGGGATTGTACTTTTTCATCACTACCTGGTTAATTTTTCTCAATTTGTGAACTATTTATTTGGCTCTACTCTCATGAATGTACATGTTCAAGAACACGTCTCTAGCATCTACTGTTGCTTTTATTACAGTCTCTTCAGCCTTTATGATATTGTCACTGGGGAATGAGAGTCCTCAGTGTGAACAGCTAGGGTACCTGAGGCGCATGGAGGTCCCTAATTTAGACAAGTAGAATCAATGGAGATCATGGTGGGTCCTGATTTCTGCTTCATTTGCACGGGGACTTATGGATGACTATTTGAGAGGGAGAAAATCCAGGAAGCCAGAGTCTTGGCGGGTGTTCCCTTCAGGAACCCCTGCAGGCTCTCATGGTGAAGATGGAGAGAGGTGCCCTGGTGGCTCTGGAGGGGGTGGGGACGAGGGGGTGGCCATGGAGCTTTGTATGTAGCAGAATCTTACTCTCCAGAGAAAGGACTTGGCCAGAGTGCAATTCTGAAATCTCATCCCAGCTAGAGGAAATAAATACTCCCCCAATGCAGCCTTCTCCCTCTTACCTTGTTCATGTGATGCAGTGTGTTGGGGGAACATATCAGCAGGGCATAGGGCTTCAAGGAAATGCTGCAGCCAAGTCAAGGAGTAGGGGCAGGGGAAAGAGCCATATCCCTGGGGAGTGTCAGAAACACTTGTGAAGGCCACACCCTCAAACAGAGGCCCACTAGAGACTGGGATTTACTGCAAGATTAGAGAAAGTCTTCCCTCCCCCACAGTTTACCATCACACCCGCAGGCCTCTAGGACAGTTAAGAGTAGATCACTGCCAAAAGAACTGCAAGACACAGACTCAAGCTGAGCAACAGTACTTAGGGAAGCCCCAACGTCAAGATGAGAGACAAGGGACTTCCTTGGTGGTCCCGTGGTTAAGACTCTGTGCTCCCAATTCAGGGGGCACAGGTTTGATCCCTGGTCAGGGAACCAGATCCTGGTTGACACAACTAAGACCCGGCTCAGCCAAATAAATAAATATTTTTTTTTTTAAAACGGAGAAACAAAAACAAAGACATTAGAGGAATTTGAAGTCTTTGGCACTTATGTTACCACAAACATTAAAAACAGAACAACTGACAAAGATCAGAAAGTTATATCTACATAAAGGAGGAACTTCCAAGGAGAAATGAATGCTGGTAAAATGAAATCCTTGAGTTTTCTGCTTCTTAATCAATCTAAAAAGAACTGTTATCAGCCCTGGTGGCCTAATGGATAGCATATAAGTGTTTTAAGGGCCAGTATTAACAATGTGCTAAGGAATTATGGCACATGGATAAGTGAAATTAATGACAGCCACGTCACTAGAATGGGAGAAAAGAAATGGGAATACTGTGTTATAAAGTTCCTGAACCCATGAAGTGGTGTGTTGGTATTTCAAGGTGGAATTAGATTATTTTAAAAATGCATATTGTAAACTCTAAGGAAACCATAAAAAAATGTAAGAAGTATAACTTACACTCTTAAATGAGGAGATAAAATGGAAGCATTAGGGGAAACTGGGAACTGGGTACAAGGAACAGTCTGTACTATTTTTGCAACTTTGCTGTTATTCTAAAATTATCCCCAAAGTAGTAGTTGAATATGCTCCTTAAGTGTACCTGCTTAATTGTGAACCTCTGTCAAAGAAATTAATGGTGCATCTCTTGCCCTCAGTTCCGAATTTTAGAAAGGTAAAAAATCCTGGAAAAATGAGCACATTTAAGTCAGTTTCTCCACCCCACTCCAGGTGATTCTCTCCACATTGTCCCTCATTTGGCTATATAGATTATTTAGTTCTTTTTAGGATGCTAATACAGCTGTCACTCTAGCTACATATGCCCCATTAATGTATGTAAGAGAATATGCCCACATAGATTGCTGGATATATATGCCCTTATTCATGTTTTCCAAGACAAAAAATAAACAAGTAAGAGGATTGATTTTATTCAGGCTTTTGCAATAAGAAGATCAGAATGTCTTGCAGGGTGGTTTTTGCCTTAGACTTTTTTAGGGAAAGTAGAAAAGTTACAGGTGGGGCTGATTTACAGTTGGAATTATTTTGCAATTAGGTGAAGTCTCAGTTAGATGAACAGGAAGGTTCATCTCTGTGTCTGGCTAGTTTTAGAAGGACAAAGAGTTCTGAGCTCAGCTAATCATTTCATGAAACAAAGAAAGGGAAGTTGAGAGATCAGTGCCTGGTCTGATGAGCAGGTCAAGGCCAAAGGGGAAAAGTTGGTATTTCCGTGGTCACAGATAAACAAGGGAGTGATGTCCAGGTCTTAGGGGAATCCTGAGAAGGCCTGGGTAGCAAATCTTATCTCAAGTGGGGTGGTTCTTTGTGGTACACCAAAGGTGGAGGATTTCAGAAAACAGAGGATAGGGTGATTTCTTAACTGTTGCTATTTTCTGAGATCACGAATCACAGGTAAAATTCAAAACTGTTGGGCCTCAGTTTTGTTCAGGACCAAGAAGTGTCATTCACACTTCTTGAACATCACAGAGACAATCATAAACCTTTGAGTGGGTCAAATCTGGGTCTGAGGAATAATCTTCTGAAGACACTTGTTTGGCGTTGTTCCTGCAAAATCATTTGAACAATTGTTGAGAAGAAGTGGAAAAGATGAGCGTTTTAGAGTTCTGGAGATCAGGCGTCTTAAAAGAGGGATTCTAAAATGAAGAAGAGAAATATTAACCTAAAATATTATCATAAGTAAAAAGTCTGTCCCCTCTCTTTTCCATGTGAAAATCAGAGGCAAAATCGTATCAACTTAAAATTATGTTTAGTAACTAATTTTCAGTATTTTATCTTATTTAAAAATGTATAGGTATCTAAAGAATACTATTATTAACTCAGTTTAGCATAAGTCTAATGTTTTAAGTTACCTAAAGATCTTGGAAAGTATCTTCATACCACAAAGCATAAGCACTGTTAAAGATTGGTTTGAATAATGATTCAATTTGGTTAAAGAAAAATTTACATTTTTCATAATCTGAAACATCTGGTAGATACAATGCTCGTTTATTCAACCAGAAAAATTTTATAAGTTTAGGAAGAGCATATCCAGGTAGAATAAAATTGTATGATGTTGAAAACATAGCTGTTTTTATTAAACCAATAATATTAAATGAGTCTTTTTTGACAAAGATTTGCCTTAATTATGTAAACTTGAATTTTAAAAAATTTTTGGTTAGTTTCCATAAGAATACTTTTTTAAGCCTATGAAAATCTCAGAAGTTCAGTTTCCTTAATTTCTGGTAATTTTAGAACTGTTCAATTTATGTGTGTTTGTTTCTGTTTAACCTAATCCAAACAGAATTCTCTTTAAGAAATGCCATAGTGCAATTTTGTAATACCATCCAAAGGTAGGCACTTACTACACATTCATATTCAAAAATAAATACAGACAGACACAGCTAGAGAGCTTCAAGTCTACAACTTTAGCCATGCGTTGGACAAAAGCACAGAAATACTAATACATGATCTCTGGGCCATATAAAAGAGTTAGCTTTCATCCTTGTCCCACCGATACTTGCAAAAGAGATCTTCAAGACTCCCTTTGTCCTGATGTGTAATCTGATGGATACTGTGTAGTAAATTTTCGGCAAGAAGCCAAGAAGAGACCAAGTGGCCATCTGGGTGTCTCCAAAATCCATCTGAGTGGCAAAACATCCAGCTTGTTTCCAATGAGATTTTTCAGCCTCAGGTATTAGCAGGCTGTTGTGCTGTAGGTTCCTTAAGTAGAGTTTCCCATGTCTAAAAAAGAGTGAGCAACGGGAAGCATGTAGGTAGCAGAGGACAGATTTTCTTGGGAAGTGGCTCTGTTAACATGTTTTTTTCCTTTTTCTTTTTTTTTTCTTTCTCTTTTTTATTTTTTTATTTAACAAATTTAATCAGTTATAACTATACATATGTTCCCATATCACCTCCCTTTTGCGTCTCCCTCCCGCCCTCCCTATCCCACCCCTCCAGGCGGTCACAAAGCACCGAGCTGGTCTCCCTGTGCTATGCGGCTGCTTCCCACTAGCTATCTACCTTACGTTTAGTAGTGTATATATGTCCCTGCTGCTCTTTCGCTTTGTCACAGCTTACCATTCCCCCTCCCCATATCCTCAAGTCCATTCTCTAGTAGATCTGTGTCTTTATTCCTGTCTTACCCCTATGTTCTTCATGACATTGTTTTCTTAAATTCCATATGTATGTGTCAGCATACAGTATTTGTCTTTCTCTTTCTCACTTACTTCATTCTGTATGACAGACTCTAGGTCCATCCACCTCATTACAAATAGCTCAATTTCATTTCTTTTTATGGCTGAGTAATATTCCATTGTATATATGTGCCACATCTTCTTTATCCATTCATCTGATGATGGACACTTAGGTTGTTTCCACCTCCAGGCTATTGTAAATAGGGCTGCTATGAACATTTTGGTACATGACTCTTTTTGAATTATGGTTTTCTCAGGGTATATGCCCAGTAGTGGGATTGCTGGGTCATATGGTAGTTCTATTTGTAGTTTTTTAAGGAACCTCCATACCGTTCTCCATAGTGGCTGTACCAATTCACATTCCCACCAGTAGTGCAAGAGTGTTCCCATTTTTTCCACACCCTCTCCGGCATTTATTGTTTCTAGATTTTTTGATGATGGCCATTCTGACTGGTGTGAGATGATATCTCATTGTAGTTTTGATTTGCATTTCTCTAATGAGTAAAGATGTTGAGCATCCTTTCATGTGTTTGTTGGCACTCTGTATATCTTCTGTGGAGAAATGTCTATTTAGGTCTTCTGCCCATTTTTGGATTGGGTTGTTTGTTTTTTTGTTATTGAGCTGCATGTGCTGCTTATAAATTTTGGAGATTAATCCTTTGTCAGTTGCTTCATTTGAACATATTTTCTCCCTTTAGGAGGGTTGTCTTTTGGTCTTATTTATGGTTTCCTTTGCTGTGCAAAAGCTTTTAAGTTTCATTAGGTCCCATGTGTTTATTTTTGTCTTTATTTCCATTATTCTAGTGGGTGGGTCAAAAAGGATCTTGCTGTGATTTATGTCATTGAGTGTTCTGCCTATGTTTTCCTCTAAGAGTTTGATAGTGTCTGGCCTTACATTTAGGTATTTAATCCATTTTGAGCTTATTTTTGCGTATGGTGTTAGGGAGTGATCTAATCTCATACTTTTACATGTCCCTGTCAAGTTTTCCTAGCACCACTTATTGAAGAGACTGTCCTTTCTCCACTGTACATTTCGGCCTCCTTTATCAAAGATAAGGTGACCATATGTGCGTGGGTTTATCTCTGAGCTTTCTAACCTGTTCCATCGATCTATCTTTCTGTTTGTGTGCCAGTACCACACTGTCTTGATTACTGTAGCTTTGTAGTATAGTCTGAAGTCAGGGAGCCTGATTCCTCCAGCTCCATTTTTCGTTCTCAAGATTGATTTGGCTATTCGGGGTCGTTTGTGTTTCCATACAAATTGTGAAATTTTTTGTTCTAGTTCTGTGAAAAATGCCAGTGGTAGTTTGATAGGGATTGCATTGAATCTGTAGATTGCTTTGGGTAGTAGAGTCATTTTCACAATGTTGATTCTTCCAATCCAAGAACATGGTACTCTCCATCTATTTGTATCATCTTTAATTTCTTTCATCAGTGTCTTATAATTTTCTGCATACAGGTCTTTTTTCTCCTTAGGTAGGTTTGTTCCTAGATATTTTATTCTTTTTTTTTTTTTTTTTTTTTTGTGGTATGCGGGCCTCTCACTGTTGTGGCCTCCCCCGTTGCGGAGCACAGGCTCCGGACGCGCAGGCCCAGCGGCCATGGCTCACGGGCCCAGCCGCTCCGCGGCATATGGGATCCTCCCAGACCGGGGCACGAACCCGTATCCCCTGCATCGGCAGGCGGACTCTCAACCACTGCGCCACCAGGGAGGCCCTATTTTATTCTTTTTGTTGCAATGATAAATGGGAGTGTTTCCTTGATTTCACTTTCAGAATTCTCATCATTGGTACATAGGAATGGCAGAGATTTCTGTGCATTAATTTTGTGTCCTGCTACTTTACCAAATGCATTGATTAGCTCTAGTAGTTTTCTGGTAGCATCTTTAGGATCCTCTATGTATAGTATCATGTCATCTGCAAACAGTGACAGCTTTACTTCTTCTTTTCCGATTTGGATTCCTTTTATTTCCTTTTCTTCTCTGATTGCTGTGGCTAAAACTTCCAAAACCATGTTGATTAAGAGTGGTGAGAGTGGGCAACCTTGTCTTGTTCCTGATCTTAGTGGAAATGGTTTCAGTTTTTCACCATTGAGGACGATGCTGGCTGTGGGTTTGTCCTATATGGCCTTTATTATGTTGAGGAAAGTTCCGTCTATGCCTACTTTCTGCAGGGTTTTTATCATAAATGGGTGTTGAATTTTGTCGAAAGCTTTCTCTGCATCTATTGAGATGACTATATGGTTTTTCTCCTTCAATTTGTTAATATGGTGTATCACGTTGATTGATTTGCATATATTGAAGAATCCTTGCATTCCTGGAAAAAACCCCACTTGTTCATGGTGTATGATCCTTTTAATGTGCTGTTGGATTCTGTTTGCTAGTATTTTGTTGAGGATTTTTGCATCTATGCTCATCAGTGATATTGGCCTGTAGTTTTCTTTCTTTGTGACATCCTTGTCTGGTTTTGGTATCAAGGTGATGGTGGCCTCGTAGAATGAGTTTGGGAGTGTTCCTCCCTCTGCTATATTTTGGAAGAGTTTCAGAAGGATAGGTGTTAGCTCTTCTCTAAATGCTTGATAGAATTCGCCTGTGAAGCCATCTGGTCCTGGGCTTTTGTTTGTTGGAAGATTTTTTATCACAGTTTCAATTTCAGTGCTTGTGATTGGTCTGTTCATATTTTCTGTTTCTTCCTGATTCAGTCTTGGCAGGTTGTGCATTTCTAAGAATTTGTCCATTTCTTCCAGGTTGTCCATTTTATTGGCATGGAGTTGCTTGTAATAATCTGTCATGATCTTTTGTATTTCTGCAGTGTCAGTTGTTACTTCTCCTTTTTCATTTCTAATTCTATTGATTTGAGTCTTCTCCCTTTTTTTCTTGATGAGTCTGGCTAATGGTTTATCAATTTTGTTTATCATCTCAAAGAACCAGCTTTCAGTTTTATTGATTTTTGCTATCATTTCCTTCATTTCATTTTCATTTATCTCTGATCTGATTTTTATGATTTATTGCCTTCCTCTAACTTTGGGTTTTTTTGTTCTTCTTTCTCTAATTGCTTTAGATGCAAGGTTAGGTTGTTTATTCGAGATGTTTCCTGTTTCTTAAGGTGGGATTGTATTGCTATAAACTTCCCTCTTAGAACTTTTTGCTTTGGCTGCATTCCATAGCTTTTGGGTCGTCATGTCTCCATTGTCATTTGTTACTAGGTATTTTTTGAATTCCTCTTAGATTTCATCAGTGATCACTTCGTTATTAAGCAGTATATTGTTTAGCATCCATATGTTTATATTTTTTACAGATTTTTTCCTGTAATTGATATCTAGTCTCATAGTGTTGTGGTCGGAAAAGATACTTGATATGATTTCAATTTTCTTAAATTTACCAAGGCTTGATTTGTGACCCAAGATATGATCTTTCCTGGAGGATGTTCCATGAGCACTTGAGAAAAATGTGTATTCTGTTGTTTTTGGATGGAATGTCCTATAAATATCAATTAAGTCCATCTTGTTTAATGTATCATTTAAAACTTGTGTTTCCTTATTTATTTTCATTTTGGATGATCTGTCCATTGGTGAAAGTGGGGTGCGAAAGTCCGCTACTATGATTGTGTTACTGTCGGTTTCCCCTTTTATGGCTGTTAGTATTTGCCTTATGTATTGATGTGCTCCTATGTCAGGTGCATAAATATTTACAATTGTTATATCTTCTTCTTGGATCGACCCCTTGATCATTATGTAGTGTCCTTCTTTGTCTCTTGTAATAGTCTTTATTTTAAAGTCTATTTTGTCTGATATGAAAATTGCTAATCCAGCTTTCTTCTGATTTCCATTTGCATGGAATATCTTTTTCCATCCCTTCACTTTCAGTCTGTATGTGTCCCTAGGTCTGAAGTGGGTCTCTTGTAGACAGCATATAGATGGGTCTTGTTTTTGTATCCATTCAGCCAGTCTGTGTCTTTGGATGGGAGCATTTAATCCATTTTCTTTTAAGTTAATTATTGATATGTATACTCCTATTCCCATTTTCTTAATTGTTTTGGGTTTGTTATTGTAGGTGTTTTCTTTCTCTTGTGTTTCTTGCCTCAAGAAATTCCTGTAGCATTTATTGTAAAGCTGGTTTGGTGTTGCTGAACTCTCTCAGCTTTTGCTTGTCTGTAAACGTTTTAATTTCTCCAGCAAATCTGAATGAGACCCTTGCTGGGTAGAGTAATCTTGGTTGTAGGTTTTTCTCCTTCATCACTTTAAATATGTCCTGCCACTCCCTTCTGGCTTGCAGAGTTTCTGCTGAAAGTTCAGCTGTTAACCTTATTGGGATTCCCTGTTGGTTATTTGTTGATTTTCCCTTGCTCCTTTTAATATTTTGTCTGTGCATTTAATTTTTGATAATTTGATTAATATGTGTCTTGGCATGTTTCTTCTTGGATTTATCCTGTGTGGGACTCTCTGTGCTTCCTGGACTTGATTGACTATTTCCTTTCCCATATTACGGAAATTTTCCACTATAATCTCTTCAAATATTTTCTCAGTCCCTTTCTTTTTCTCTTCTTCTTCTGGGACCCCTATAATTGGAATGTCGGTGCCTTTAATGTTGTCCCAGACGTCTCTGAAGGTGTCCTCAGTTCTTTTCATTCTTTTTTCTTTATTCTGCTCTGCAGTAGTTATTCCCACTATTTTACCTTCTGGGTCACTTATCTGTTCTTCTGCCTCAGTTATTCTGCTATTGATTCCTTCTAGAGTATTTTTAATTGCATTTATTGTGTTGTTCATTATTGGTTGTTTTCTCTTTAGTTCTTCTAGGTCCTTGTTAAAGGTTTCTTGCATTTTCTGTATTCTATTTCCAAGATATTTGATCATCTTTACTTTAATTTTTCTGAATTCTTTTTCAGGTAGGTTGCCTATTTCCTCTTCATTTGTTAGGTCTGGTGGGTTTTTACCTTGCTCCTTCAACTGCTGTGTGTTTTTCTGTCTTCTCATTTTGCTTATCTTACTGTGTGTGGGGTCTCCTTTTAGCGGGCTGAAGGTTCGTAGTTCCTCTTGATTTTGGTGTCTGTCCCCAATGGCTAAGGTTGGTTCAGTGGGTTGTGTAGGCTTCCTGGTTGGGGGGACTAGTGCCTGTGTCCTGGTGGATGAGACTGGATCTTGTCTTTCTGGTGGGCAGTTCCAAGTCCTGTGGTGTGTTTTTGGGTGTCTGTGGTCTTGTTATGATTTTAGGCAGCCTCTCTTCTAATGGGTGGGGTTGTGCTCCTGTCTTCCTAATTGTTTGACATAGGGTGTCCAGCACTGTAGGTTGCTGGTGGTTGAGTGAAGCTAGGTCTTGGCATTGAGATGGAGATCTCTGCGAGATTTTCGCCATTTGATATTATGTGGAGCTGGGAGTTCTCTTGTGGACCAGTGTCCTGAAGTTGGCTCTCCCACCTCAGAGGCACAGCACTGACTCCTGGCTGGAGCACCAAGAGCCTTTCATCTACACGGCTTAGAATAAAATGGAGAAAAAATAGAAAGACAGAAAGAGGATAAAATAAAATTTCAATAAGTAAAAAAAAAAAAAGACAACAAACGGACAAAACCCTAGGACAAATGGTGAAAGCAAAGCTCTACAGACACAATCTCACATAGAAGAATATACATACACACTCACAAAAAGAGGAAAAGGGGAAAAATAATATATCTTGCTCCCAAAGTCCACCTCCTCAATTTAGGATGATTCGTTGTCTATTCAGGTATTCTACAGATGCAGGGTACATCAAGTTGACTGTGGATATTTAATCCGCTGCTCCTGAGGCTGCTGGGAGACATTTCCCTTTCTCTTCTTTGTTCGCACAGCTCCCGGGGTTCACCTTTGGATTTGTCCCTGCCTCTGCATGTAGGTCGCCTGAGAGCGTCTGTTCTTCGCTCAGGCAGGACGGGGTTAAAGGAGCAGCTGATTTGGCAGCTTTGGCTCACTCAGGCTGCGGGGATGGAGGGGTACAGATGCGGAGTGCACCTGCGGCGGCAGAGGCCAGCGTGACGTTGCACCAGCCTAAGGCACGCCATGCGTTCTCCCCGGGAAGTTGTGCCTCGATCACGGGACAGTAACAGTGGCGTGCTGCACAGGTTCCCGGGAGGGGAGGTGTGGAGAGTGTCCTGTGCTCGAACATAGGTTTCTTGGTGGCCACAGCAGCAGCCTTAGCATCTCATGCCCGTCTCTGGTTTCCACACTGATAGCTGTGGCTCACGCCCGTCTCTGGAACTCCTTTAAGCAGTGCTCTTAATCCCCTCTCCTCATGCACCTGGTAACAGAGAGGGAAGAAAAAGTCTCTTGCCCCTTCGGCAGGTGCAGACTTTTCCCTATTCTCCCTCCCGGCTAGCCGGGGTACACTAACCCCCTGCAGGCTGTGTTCACGCCGCCAACCCCAGTCCTCTCCCTGCGCTCCGACCGAAGCCCGAGCCTCAGCTCCCAGCCCCGCCCGCCCCGGCGGGTGAGCAGACAAGCCTCTCGGGCTGGTGAGTGCTTGTCGGCACCGATCCTCTGTGCGGGAATCTCTCTGCTTTGCCCTCTGCACCCCTGTGGCTGCACTCTTCTCCGTGGCTCCGAAGCTCCCCCCTCCACCACCCGCAGTCATCGCCCGTGAAGGGGCTTCTAGTGTGTGGAAATCTTTCCTCCTTCATGGCTCCGTCCCACTGGTGCAGGTCCCATCGCTATTCTTTTGTCTCTGTTTATTCTTTTTTCTTTTGCCCTACCCAGGTACGTGGGGAGTTTCTTGCCTTTTGGGAGGTCTGAGGTCTTCTGCCAGCGTTCAGTGGGTGTTCTATAGGAGCAGTTCCACGTGTAGATGTATTTCTGATGTATCTGTGGGGAGGAAGATGATCTCCGTGTCTTACTCTTCCGCCATCTTCTCAAATCTCCACAATAGTTCTTGTTTTGTAACAATTAGATCAGTCCAAAAGGGAGATAGTGAATTCCTTATTCTGTGAATTTAAGAAAAGGCTTTTTCTTTTCCTCCAGGAGTCATAGATGTTGTATTGAATATAAGCTTTAGCTGGAACATCAAGCCAATGCTTTTCACGTTTTCTTTTAATGGTTGTGTTTGGTGTTTTTAATCGGGATCGGTATGGAGCCTCACTCATGGTAGATCTGCAGTATTTGTTTACTTCTGCTGTGAATTCATGGCATTTATGTTTATCGATGGTTCTTGATTCATGGGATGCTTATTATTTTCATGTAATAAAAAACAGATATTAGGCACTTTATGTATGTTGCATCTGGGTAATTCCCAACTGCATTGTTTATCATCAATGCAAGTGTCACATTACCTGAGATACCTTCTCCAGCTCTCTCAGTCAGAGCAACTGGATGCCTTCTCTGTTGCCTTTAGAACTTTGGGAAATTCATACATACACAGAGATCTAATAGGCACACACACATCTATACCTATAAACATGCATGTACATGTATATATATCCACCCATGTAAATATTTTACTTATTCTTTCTTTCAATAAGTTTTTTTCATATTTGTGTGATTTTTAACAACAATAACAGAAACCTACGGGGTTAAGCATACCATAAACAGACTTTAAAGCAGAGTGTGAATATCTTAAAATTAACATACTATAAAGATGGAAAATATTATATGAAAATTGAACAAAGCAACTTGATCATTCCAGAATAAATGCTTAAGAATTATGTGACTTCCATAATACAACTAAATAACACTTTCATATATGTACAATAACGTTTTCTGTTTCTCTAAAACAAACAAACAAAAAAAAGGATTACATGGCTTCCAATAAATGTGTCCCTTGGCTCTTTTGTTTTTCGAGTTAAGTTTTATTTGGAGCAAAATGAGCACTGCAGACCGAGAGACAGCATTTCAGACAGCTCTGAGAAGCTGCTCCGAGGAGGCAAGGAGGGGAACCAGGTTATATAGAAGTTTTGTAACAAAGGGCATGTAGTCTGAACATCAAAAGATTATTGTTAATTAAGGAAAACCAGATATCTCAAGTTAAGGAATTCAGTGCTTTTCTGTCTGAATCACGTGACTATACTATGCACACCACAACTTTTGGCCAAGCTATCAAATCCATATTAGGGCTTTGTTTGCTTCCTTGATTGTTTATATATCCATAGCTATTTCCGTGTTCTTGCCAAGTTCCAGCTTGTGTTACACTTACATTTCTTTAAGACTTTTGAATAGTATTACCGTGTCATTAACAATAACTCAATTTCAGCTTTTCTACCAAAAGCTGAAATTGAGTTATTGTTGACGACACGGTAATACTTTAGAATAATATCTCTTATGGAATCAGGAAAGCTGAAATTGAGTTATTGTTGATGACAAGGGAATACTATGCTAATAAAAGACTAAAGGCACCCTGCATCCTTGATACAAATTTAAAGATAGATCAAATGCCTTCGAAGAGGAAAGTCTACCCTCTTTCCCTGAAATAGATAAGAAGAAATAGTATCTACTAAGGAATGTGAAAGAGAGATTTTGATTTGTAATGAATATATCATTTTGGAAGTGTGCTTTGGTATCATTAAGTATTCATTTATTTTCTTACTGATTTACTAAGCCCACATTATTTTCTGCCCTATGCATTACCCCGTGTCAGATGCTGAAGTGGAGAGGGGTGATAGCAAAGACGAATTGGGGAAATTGGAAATTAACAGTGTACCAAAGAAAACTTAAAGGTCTGCAGAAAATCGTAAGGACATCTGGAAGAGGTGGTCACTTGCTCTGGCTTGAGGGAGCAGGAGAAAGCA
Organism: Mesoplodon mirus; assembly: GCF_964341445.2. Classification (NCBI taxonomy): domain Eukaryota; kingdom Metazoa; phylum Chordata; class Mammalia; order Artiodactyla; family Ziphiidae; genus Mesoplodon; species Mesoplodon mirus. Next base: position 196,711,706 of record NC_138976.1, on the reverse strand, counting down.
TTTCAGGTGAGGCCATGCACGTCTTGGTCCAAACATTGCAGTGCAACTTCACCAGGTGAAAAGGATAGGTATTCCTAGAAGACACACTAGAAATCACAGAGTGGGGAGAGGAAATCAACAGCAACAAAATATAACAGTGCATTAGGCAATAATAAAAGTTTTCAAAATGAATAGTCATAGGCTTTGGGAAGAATTGCAAGACAAGGTGACTAACAAAAGAGATAGGACCACACTGTATAAGTTTTTGTTGTTGTTTGCTTCATAATTCCTAAAGAAAATGGCAGAGTCAGCCAGTACAGTAAAGTGTAATGTTTACAGTCAAAGAAGTCTCAAGGTAGGGTAAGAAGCAACAGTAGAGTTCTGCTCTGCAGTGTCATGTATTCCAACTGCCTTTTCTGTGCTTTTTTTTTCCTTTTGTGCTCTCTGCAAGTCACTTAGTGTTCTTATGTTATCTTCTGTGTTTCCTCTTCTTAAAAACATCCAGCAAAACCAATTCGGCCTAAGGTGTAGAGCCCCAGAGTGAGGGCCATGCTAAGCCACAAGAAATGACACAAATTATGGAATCAGGATTATTAAAGAAATATCACTGGGGAGAAATAAGGTCGTGTCTATGCTAATTACCGACATCCAAAGGGAGTATGAACTCCTACGTTTTACTCAGTGGCATTACCTAACACACATTTCTACAGTGAGGCAGGAGGAGAGGTAATCATCCTCAGAGATGTAGTTGTGAACATATTCTTAGTTCTAACACACCACTCCTACTTGTCCTGCTCTCCCAATTCACTTGGCCACATGACTTGTTTTGACACTACAGGCCATTGGGTACCAACCATCACGGATTAGTCTGTAAATATGTTTTCTACTTTAGATGCCTAATTTCTCATTCGTTATTTGCTTTGTTTCCTTCTATGTCCAGTCACTCTCCTATCTATTTTCTCTAGTCTCTACAAACTTGACAGCAAATTTATGGTAATAAAAATTTTATTTGATTTTTATTACTTCATAACTTTAACTTACATATCACAACAAAGTACTTTGTGAGCAGAGTGGAAGGTCATTGCAATAAGGAAGTTGAGGGGCACTAAAAAGAGATTTTGTGGAAAATGTAATGTTTAACCTGGATATACCTATAGGTAAGATTATAAGGTGGCAGAAGAGGGAGTGTCAGGCAAGAAGTTTGGAAGCCAGTAGGATTAGGGGTATTTAAGAATGTCATAACCAGGTGGCTTGAAACTGTCCTAAAATGCAATAATCAACCATTGTCACTGGTTGGGTTCTCTGGAAGTAGATGTTGAGGATGGGGTGTGGTGTGGTGTACAGAATATTTAAGAACAATCAACACCCAATGAAAGACAGAAACAAGGATTGCCTCAGGAATAAAAATGATAAAACTTTTAGAAATTATTAGTGTAAGCCACTGTTAATAGATTAAAAGAGACATGATACTTTTGATTATTCCAGTATTTACAGAAAACGGCACATGACACCATTTAACACCCTTTTATAGTAACCAGAACAACAACATAAACCTCTGCCGATGAGAAATGAAAAGATACTAATTTTAACTTGATAAAGACAAAAGTCAAAAAACAAAACAAAATAAACATCATACAGGAAGGTGAAGGGTTTAAACTGTTTCTTTTAAAATTAGGAACAGGAAAAGAATGCCCACTGTCACTGCTCTATACAGCGTTGTGCTAGGAAGCCTAGCTAATGTAGTAAGACAAGAAAGGAAACTATCATGTATAAGAAATATAAAGGAGGAAACAAAATCATTATTAGCAGTAGATAAAATAGTTGTCAACATGGAAATAAAACTCTAAACAAAGTTTTGAATTTCAAAGACAGTTTAGCATGTTTGCAGGATATAAGAATATTACCCTAAAAATTGACTGCAGTTACATATCTCAGCAACAAATTATTAGGAAACATGAAGACATCATTTACAGAAATATATAATGCCCAAGAATAAATCTAAAAGAATATGTGTTTATGTCCTTTATGGAAGAACATTTTCAAATTTTATTGAAAAACATTGGATAAATCCCAAGATATTATTAACAGAATATCAGTTTTCCTCAAATGTGTCTAAATACAATTCTAATAAAAATCCCAAAGGTGGTACTTACTTAACTGGCAAGAATATTCCAAAATATATATGGCAGAAATAGGGCCAAAATAGCCAAGAAAACAATATTTTTAAGATGTTAGTTCAAAACAATTGTGATGAATAAGAACAAATTTGGGAATGTTACCCCAACTGATTTTGACGTAGTATAATCATGTCAGTATGAGACGTGTAAAGATGGATATGTAAATCACTGAAAGAGAATAGAGTCCAGAATTAAATCCACACATAAAGGGAGGGTCGTTGATTTTCAACAAATGTGCCAAAGGGATTCAAAGGGGAAAGACATATTTTCAATAAATGGTGCTAGAACAATTAGATATACATATGCAAAAAAAGATCTTTGAATCTTACCTCAAAGCATATATGAAGATTAGCTCAGAATGGATCATAGACCTGAATGGAGGAGCTAAAACTATAAAACTTGTACAAAAATATATGAGAAGATATTTGTAGTTCTGAGTTTTAATATAGACTCAAAAATTTTTATTGATATATAAGACACAACATATTAATAAACTAGATTTTGTTAAATTTAAAAGCCTTTGCTCTTCAAAATACACTGTTAAGGAATTAAAAAGACAAGTCACAGACTGAAAGCAAATACATGTAAAACATATATTGGACATAGGATTTATATTCAGGATATGTAAAGAAGACTTGCAGCTCAGCAATAGAAGAGAAAATCCAGTAAGGAAATTGGCAAAATATTTGTATAGAAACTTCACCATAGAGGAAATATATAAATAAATGGTAAAATAAGCCTGGTTTTTTGAGCCTGTAAAACACCAATGGTCATTTTTTTAATGTCCTATTTTTAAAATTTTTGAAGTGTGAGTGTGGTGTGAAGGTATGTCTGGGTGTGAATCTGCACCTGTGCCCTGCAGTGTGAAATGTGAGGAGAGACGTGGAGGGGGAGAATGAAGCCCAGGGACTAAGGTCCACTGGAAAGACCAGCAGCCTGGTAGAGGCCATGCAATTTAAGATAAACAATAAGGGAGGGGAAATGGTTGGTGACAGAAATAAGGAGGGACTGGGAGAAGTATGAGAATCTTTATAACCTGATCACTCAGAAATAGGAACTACGAAATGTTGGTTATGCAAAAAGGGGAACTCTGAATTACCAACTTCAGCCTTGACCAAGGTCTTATTTCTCCTCCCAGAATTAAAATACAGATTTTCTTTCCCTTTAGAGATACCTGAGTAATGGTGGCCTAGTGACTGTAAATAAATTAAAATATTTTCTAATTTCCAAAAAGTCATTGACAAACTATAGTGACTTCAATAAAAACTAAAAATATCTAAAATAAAAGTGGTATAGACAACAATATTCTGCTTCAAAAATTATACTATATTCTTATTTTTATCATATTTAATTTTCCTTATAAAATTGATTAACCATTTTCAATTTAAAATTTTCTATTATGCATATGTATAAATATATTTTGAATACCATTTCTATGCTTAACTTATTTACATAAATCATGAAAAAATAACTGTTTGTATAAAGATATAATTTAATATCTGGTGGGAAGAATAGATATGTAGCTGAAGATCTTTCTTGCGGGTTACATTATGTATGGTCTCTGGATACGAATGTGATCTCCAGAACTTTTTCTACATTGGATGAATACACCTAAGGACTTGCTTGACCACCTCACATATATGAGTATTTGTAGCTACCTAAATGTTTTCTGTTTGAATCAGGATAAATAGAGCTGAATTTGTTTTAGGTTGTAGAATTTCTCCAGCCTAAAATGGGGCTAACCTCCTTCAAATCACTTGTTTTTCGACTTGGACATACATGAATAGGCAGCATTATCTATGTATTTCATTTGAAATACCCTAAATGCTTCAATCCGATATCAGTGCTTAATTTTCTTTCTGAACATCTGTCTAATTTTATAGTGAACTGAGCTAAAAAAAGCACAAAAGGGGACTTCCTGGTGGCGCAGTGGTTACGAATCCGCCTGCCAATGCAGGGGACACGGGTTTGACCCCTGGTCTGGGAAGATCCCACATGCCACGGAACAACTAAGCCCATGCGCCATAACTGCTGAGCCCACATATCACAACTACCAAAGCCCGCACACCTAGATTCCATGCTCTGCAGCAAGAGGAGACACTGCAATGAGAAGCCTGTGCACAGCAACGAAGAGTAGCCTCCCGCTTGCCTCAACTAGAGAAAGCCCTGCACGCAGCAGTGAAGACCCAACACAGCCATATATCAGTAAATAAGTAAATAAATAATCGAAACAGAAAAAAATATAAAGCACAAAATAAGTATTACTTATGAGTAGAAATCCTAATGGGTCATGATTTTCCACCAAAGAGCCTAAAATATGTCGTCAGTTGAATACACTACTCAGTAGGAGCAGTATACAGTAATTCCACCTCTTCTTCATCTGGGTACAATTTCTGATAACATTATTCACTTGTTCTTTTGATGTAGTAAACTTTTACCTCTTGAAAATTTGCTTCACATTCTCCAGGTCTGAGGATGCATGATGATGAAGAAACGAGTAAGTATTCCTTTACCCAGCTCTGTCCAGAGCTGCTGCAATATCGATGCACAGACTGTACAATGAAAAGCATGCACAGCCATACACAGCAGCCCTGCAGTATCACCCCCATTTTCTTCCTTCATCTGTGGAAATCTTCAGGAAGCCAAGTGTTGTCATAACTGTAGCCTGTTGCCTCAGCTTCTTTGCTAATCAGAGACCAGACCACCGCCACCAAGCTCTAAAATGGGTTCTGCTGGGCTGTTCCTTTCTGCTCTGTATCCGAGCTGTGGAATTTGGTTCCAAGGAAAGAGCTCTGTCATGAAAATAAGCTATTCTTCCAATCATTCCAATGGGAATTTCAAAACTTGGACTTGAAAGGACTTCCAACATATTCTAATCAAGATCTCTTCTCTGTCCAGATCCTCTCTTTTCCTATGCAGCAAATAAACATTCTGACCCAAATGTTCCAAATTGCTAAAGAATTCATATGATGGTATGGGACTGACCTCCAAATGAATGTAAGGTGGTGTATTTTCACCACTTGCCATGCTTACTCAATAGAGTATGTACCCAATGAGATTTTTAGTTGTATATGTCTTGGCCTCTACTGGACTAGTTTGAGCCTTAGAATCTTTTAAAATTCAATAAAGTCTAGAATAAGGACACTCAGAGCATCTCTGCTGTTTTCAGTTTTGCCCACTACTTTCTTTGGTGACAACAAGCACTCATAAAGTGTATCTCTCCTTAATATTCATGTGTGTTAGAAATGAAAAAAAGAGATCTGTGTGTAATGTGTGTGATCCTTGTATCTGAAGTAAAAACTCAAATTTATCAGCTAAAGATGTATTTTCCTAGCACCATTTTGCCCATTGAGATGGTATGGATACATTTCTTTAAGCGCACCAGTGATAAATGATGGGCAGTGACAATGACTTGAGATCAACTTGTTAGTTGAAGATCTGCCTAGAATGCCTGGGTCAGAGGGCTCTCACACTTTCTCTTAGATCTTTCACCTGGTCTCTGGTGCAGTTCAGGGGCCTTTTCTCCAGCTTGTCCAGCACTCTGAGCCTGCATCGACTCTCTGCAGGGTGCCATAGACACAGAGGTAAACCCAGTCCAATCCATGATTTCAAGAGAATTTTAGGAGAAGTAAGCATGCCATATAATACATGCCTTGAAAGAGGTATGTCTCCAATGCCAGAGAAGTTAAAAACAAGAATCTCATTTTCAGGTAGGGCAATAAGAGGAAAGCTACCTGGAAGAAGTGACATTTAGGCCAACCTTTAAATGTGGGTATGATTTTAATGGGCAGAGAAGCACAGGGGTTCGTGAGACAGAGAGCATGACATTAGCTAATGTGTGGAGGAATGTCTGGGGCTAATGTGAATAGTCCAGTTTGCTTGATGAGTGGAGCAAAATATAAGGCAGGAATCAAGAAAGTTGAGCTCTGGAGAACCAAGAAAGTTGAGATCTGAATACAAATTATTGAGGAACAGGGATGTGATGTAACTGGGTTTTAGCAAACTCGTCAGAAGATGGTTTTCATATGGGATGAGTAGTAAGAGGCTAGAGGTGAGAAGGCCTGGTAGGAGGTGAAAGGTGAGAAGGGGATTTATAGGAAGGATGATGCATAGACAGATGGCTCTAATAGTCTTAACTGATTAATTAATTACTGCTGAGCACTGGGGATATGTGCTGAGCAAAAATTCAGTCTAATACAGTGGGCGAAATTACATAATCCCACATCTGAGCAGAATCACATCTGTGATGAATACTTGACAGAAGCAATTTGACTCTAGGAGGATTTCAGAACTTGGGGGAGTGATTGGCAATATTATATTTTGAGCCCCAGATAATGTCACATTAAGAAATTTGGGTTTTGTCTTTTAGACTGTGAAAAACCACTGAAAATTTTGGATCAGAAACTAAGATTAAGAAAGCAGCCTTTCTCTTGGTCAATGTGGTCTTCTTTCTAGAGTTGGGGTATTACATTATATACACCATGAAATTCTGGAAACAATCAGAGATGGTCAATCCTGTATATGCCTCTTCTACCTTGAGTTGATGTTCAGTGGTCATTCAGCCAAATGCTTTTTAAAAGAATACCTCTGTTAAAACTGCAGTAATTCATTCAGAACAGTATAGCAACTGTACTTACATTATAGTGCCTTGGATAATTAACGGATTCTGCCTTTGCAGCGTTGTGTTGTTTAATTTTCTGGAGTTACTGTTGGGCATATCTGGTTATTTTTTCTCACGTTAACATAAAGTCAAAATGAAAATAAGTCAGGAGAAGCATAGTGACCTTAAAAACTGTAACTTTAAAAAGTACATCTGTGACTCTTATGAAACTTCCTTCTATCAAGGATTTTTATCTATTATGTTGATCATTTTTTACTGTATAGGTCCAATTTAAACACTTCCTTTAAAATTTATTGCCAAAAAACTTTCTCTCAATTAACGTATATTTGTAGTTTTTGTTTCTAAAATTCAGTATTCTCACCTGTTTATCTTCACAGAAATTGAGGATCTTTTCTTTATAGTGGTAAAATATGCATAACGTAATATTTATCATTTAAACTGTTCCAAAGTGTGTAATTCAGTAGCATCAAATACATTTGCAGTGTTGTGCAATCATCACCACTATATCTGAAACTTTTTTGTCATCCCCAACAAAAACTTTGTATCAATTAAACAATAATTCCTCTTTCCCCTTTAACTCTATTCTACTTTCTGTCTCTGTGAATCACCAAATGATTGTTGTTTTGTTATCTGGACAATTTCACTTAGCATAATGTTTTCAAGATACATCCATGTTGCAGCATATATAAAAATTTCATTTCTTCTTATGGCTGAATAATATTCCTTTGTATGTATATATCACAATTTGTTTAGACATTCCTTTGCTCAGGGACACATGTTATTTACACCTTTTGGCTATTGAGAATAACTTGGCTATGAACATTGGTGTACATATATATGTTCAATCCCTGCTTTTAATTCTTTTGAATGTATACCTAGGCATGAAATTGCGGGTCGTATGGTAGTTTCCTATTTAGTCTTTTGAAAAAACAACAGACTGTTTTCAACAGCAGCTGTACCATTTTACAGTCCCACCAGCAACGCACAAGAGTTCCAATTTCTCTACATCCTTGTCATCACTTGTTTCCCTTTTTTTAAAAACACATCCTAGTAGGTATAAAATGCTATCTCATTGTAGCTGTGATTTGCATTTCCCTAATGACTAATGCTATTGAGCACATTTTCATGTGCTTATTAGCCATTTGCATATCTCCTATGAGAAATGTCTATTCAAGCTCTTTGCCCGTTTTTGAATTGGGTTATTTGGTGTTATGGAGTTGTGGGAGCCCTTTATATATTCTGGATATTAATCCCTTATCAGATGTTCTTTGCAAATGTTTTACCCCATTATTTATTTATTATTTATTTATATATTTTGATAGTATCCTTTGGTACACAAACATTAATTTGATCAAGTCCAATTTATCATTTTTTTTCTTTTGTTACCTGTGCTTTGGTGTCATACTCATTAAGTCATTGCCAAATCCAATGTAATGAAGACTTTAAAATTATTTTCCCTGAGTTTTACAGTTTGAGCTCTTAAATTTAGATCTTTGATCCATTTTGAATTGACGTTTGCATTTAATAGGAGGTAAGGGTCCAACTTCTTTTGCACATGGATATCCAGTTTTCCCAGCATCATTTGTTGAAAAGACTTTCTTTTTCCCATTGAATGGTCTTGGCACCTTTGTCAAAAATCAATTTACCATATATGTGAGAGTTTATTTCTGAGCTCTCTATTCTGTGCCAGTTGTCTATATGTCTGTCCTTATGCGAATACCATTCTGTATTAGTTACTACAGCTTTGCAGTAAGTTTCAGAGTCAGGAAGTATGAGTCTTCCAGTTTTCTTTCTTTTCTGTAGGACTGTTTTAGCTATTTAAAGCCCCCTAAAATTCCATTTTTGTGAAAAGAACTATTGGTATTTTGATAGGGATGACATTGAATCTGTAGCTTGCTTTGGGTGGTATTAACATCATAAAAATATTAAGTCTTCCTAGCCATGAATATAAATATCTTTCCATTTATTTGTGTCTTCTTTAGTTTCTTATTTATTGATTCATTTATTTTTTGGCTGCGTTGGGTCTTCGTTGCTGCAAGCCGGCTCTCTCTAGTTGCACTGAGTGGGGGCTATTCTTTGTTGCAGTGCACAGGCTTCTCATTGCGGTGGTTTCTCTTGTTGCAGAGCAGGGGCTCTAGGCTTGTGGGCTCAGTAGTTTTGGCACGTGGGCTCAGTAGTTGTGGCACGCGGGCTGTAGAGTGCAGGCTCAGTAGTTGTGGTACATGAGCTTAGTTGCTCTGCAGCGTGTGGGATCTTCCCGGACCAGGGATCAAACCCCTGTCCCGTGCATTGGCAGGCGGATTCTTAACCACTGCTCCACCAGGGAAGTCCCTTCTTCAGTTTCTTTCAGCAGTATTTTGTAGTTTTCAGTGTACAACTCTTTCACCTGCTTGGTTAGATTTACTACAATGTATTTAATTCTTTTAGGTGCTATTATCAATAGAATCGTTTTCCTAAATTTTTTTTTGCCTTTTTTTATTGCTGGTATTTAGAAACGCATCTGATTTTTGCATGTTGATCTTGTACTCTGCAACTTCGCTGAATTTATTAGTTCTAGTAGCTTTCTACTTGGTGTATTCTATATATTGGATGGTGTCATCTGCAATAGTTTTAGCTCTTTCTATTTTGGATGCCTTTTATTCACTTTTCTTTTCTGATAGCTCTGGTTAGAACTTCCAGTAGAATGTTGAATAGCAGCAGTGAAAGTGGGTATTCTTGTTTTTGTTTCTTATCTTAGGTGGACAGTTTTCAGTCCCTTACCATTGATTATAATGTTAGCTGTGGGTTTTTCTAAATATTTTTTAATATGTTGAGGGATTTTCCCTCTATTTCCAGACTTCTGGAAGTTTTTTTATCATGAAAGTATGTTTGATTTTGTCAAATGACTTTTCTGCATCAATTGGGATAATCATGTGTTTGTTTTCCCTTTTTGTATTAATGTCACACATTACATTGATTAATATTCTTATGTTGAATGACTCTTACATTTCAGGAATAAATGGTATTTGGTCATGGTAAGTAATTATTTTAAAATGCTGTTGGATTCAATTTACTAATATTTTGTTGAGGACTTTTGCATCTATCTTCATAAGGGCTGTTGATCTGTGATTTACTTTTCTTGTGGTATTTTTTTTCTGGCTTTGATATAAATTAATGCTGGATTCATAAAATGAGGTAGGAAATGTTCCCTCCTTGTTAGTGATTTGGAAGAACTTAAGTAGGATTGATATTACTTCTTCTTTAAATGTTTGGTAGAATTCTTTTTTGAAGCCACCTGGTCCAGGACTTATCTTTGCTGGTAACTTTTAGATTAATAATTCAGTCTATTTACCTGTTATAGGTCTGTTGAGATTTTTATTTGTGAGTTGGTTTAGGGCATTTGTGTGTTTCAAGAAGTTTGTCCATTTCTCTTAATGGTTGTCTAATTTGTTGGCTTACAGTTGTTCATAGTATTCTTCTATAATTCCTTTTTGCCTCTATAAGGTTTGTAGTAATACTTCCACTGTTATTCTGATTTTAGTTATTTGTGTCTTCTCTTTTTTATTTTGTCAGTCTAGCTAAAGGTTTGTCAATTTTGTTTATTTTTTCAAAGAACCAATTTTTAGTTTCATTAATTTTTTTCTATTGTTTGATTTCTCCAGCTTGTTAACTTTGCTCTAAACTTTATTATTTCTTTCCATCTGCTAGCTTTGAGTTGGGCTTTATTTTCCTTTTCTAGTTCCTTATGGTGTGAAGCTGTTCATTTGAGATCTTACATTTTTTTACAATGTAAACATTTACACCTATCGATTTCCCTCTGAGCACTACTTGCACTGCATCCCATTAATTTGGTATGTTGTGTTTTTATGTTTATTTGTTTCTAAGTATTTTCTAATTTATCTTGTGATGGCTTCTTTAAGAGTATGTTGTTGAGTTTCCACAAATTTGTGAATTTTCCTGTTTTCTTTGTTACTGATTTTTAACTTCATCCTGTTGTGATTGGAGAAGGTACTTAGTATGATATCTGCCTTTTAAGCTATTCAGACTTATTTTGTGGTTTAACATGTGATCTGTCCTGTAGAATGTCCCATGTGCACTTGAAAAAAAAAACTGTATTCTGCTGTTTTGGGGTAGTGTTCTATATAACTTTTATATCTAGTTGGTTTGTTGCATTTTTCAAGTCCTCTATTTTCTTACATCTCTTATGTCTGACTGATCTATCCATTACTGAAAGCGAGGCATTGATATCACCACCATTATTATAGCGCTCTCTATTTCTCACCTTCTGTTCTATCAATTTGATGCTTCATATATTTTGAGGTATTTTATTAGGTGCATAAATGTTTGTAATTTCTATTTTCATTGTGATATCGAACCTTTTTTAATTTAATTTTTTATTGAAGTATAGTTGATTTACAACATTTTATTAGTTTCAGGTGTACAACATAGTTATTCAATATTTTTACAAGTTATACTCCGTTTAACGTTATTACAAAATAATGGCTCTATTCCCTGTGTTCTACAATATATCCTTTTTGCTTGTGTATTTTAGATCTAGTAGTTTCTATCTCTTAATCCCATACCCCTATCTTGCCCTTCTCTCCTTCTCTCTCCCCACTGCTAACCACTAGTTTGTTTTCCATATCTGAGAGTCTGTTTCTAATTTGTTATATACCTTTGTTTTATTTTTTCAGATACCACATATGTGATAACAAAGAGTGTTTGTCTTTTTCTGTCTGACTTATTTCACTAAGCATAGTACTCTCTAGGTCCATTCAGTCTGTTGCAAGTGGCAGAATTTTATTCTTTTATATGACTGAGTAATATTCATAGTATATATATATACACCACATCTTTATCCATTTATCTGTTGATGAATACTTAGATTATTTCTTGAGACTTTTATCAAGATACATCTTCTTTGTATCTTGTAAACGTTTTAGAGTTAAGGTCTATTTTGTTTGATATGAGTATAGCCACTCCAGCCCTATTTTTGTCACCATTTTTATGAAATATGTTTTTGTATCCTTTTACGTTCAACCTATTTGTCTTCAGAAGTAATGTCTCTGATAGAGAGCACATAGTTGGATTATGAATTTTTATTCTTTTTGCCAATTTCTATATTTTTATTGGAGAGTTTAATCAATTTACACTTAAGGTAGTTACTGATAAGGAGGGATTTCCTTCTGCCATTTTTCAGAAAACAAATGTTTTCTCTATGCCTGTAGGTTTTTATGTCCCTCATTTTCTCCATTACTGCTTTATTTTTAGTTAACTTTTGATAGTGAAATGTTTCATTTCTCTTCTCAATTCTTTATATGTATATCCTATAGATATTTTCTTGGTGGTTACCATGGGTATGATATTGAATATCCCAAAGTTATAATAATCTAATTTGAATTGATGCCAACTTAACTTCAATAACATAAAAAAGCTCTACTACTATACCACACCACCCTCAGTTTCTGTTATTAATGTCATAGATTACATCATTACACATTTTGTGTACAATAAACTAGATTCATCATTTTTATGCATTTGTATTTTAAACCCTTTAGAAAATAAAAGTCAGGCTCAACCAAAATTACAGTAATAGGAGCTTTTACAGTTGCCCATACATTTACCTTACCCTAATTTCTTTATATGGCTTCAAGTACCATCTTCCTTTCATTTCAACCTGAAGCACTTCCTTTAACATTTCTTGGAGGGAAGGTGTGGTGGTAATGACCTCCCTCAGCTTTTTAAAATCTGGGGGTGTCATTTCTCCCTCATGTTTGAAGAGTAGCTTTATTGGATATAAAGTTTTCCATTGACAGTTTTGTTTTCCTTTAAGCATATGGGGTATATCAACCCACTGACTTCTGGCCTTCAAGCTTTCTGAAGAGAAATTGACAGATAACCTCATTGGGGATCACTTGTATGTGATGAGTCACTTCTCTCTTGCTGCTTTCAAGATTGTCTCTTTGTCTCTTTCAACATTTTGATTATAATGTATCTCAGTGTGAGTATTTTTGAGTAGATTCTAGTTGGAGTTTTTGAGCTTCTTGGATTTGTAGATGCATTTATTGCAATTTCAATCCTTTAAATTTGGGGAGTTTTCAGGCATTTTTCATTTCGTTCCTTTCTCTCTCTCTTCTGATGGCATTTCCACAATGCCTATGTTGGTCCACTTGATGGTGTTTCACAGGTCTCTTAGGCTCTGTTCAATTTTCTTCTTTCTTTTTTCTTTCTGTTCCTTAGACTTGATAATTTCAGTTTTTCTTTCTTTACATTCACTGATTCTTCCATTTGCACAAATCTGCTTTTTAACCCTTTTGAGGTAGTTTTCATTTCAGTTATTATACTTTTCAGCATCAAAATTTCTTTTTGGTTCTATTTGAAAATAATTTAATCTCTTCATTGATATTTTTTAATGTATTATTTTCCTTTGTCCATGTCTTCCTTTAGCTCTTTGAGTGTCTTTAAAAGAGTTGCTTTAAAATCTTTGTCCAGTAATTTTGACATTTGTGCTTCCTTGGGTACATTTTCTGTTGGTTTATTTTGCTTCTTTTTTTTTTTGTGGTACGTTGGCCTCTCACTGTTGTGGCCTCTTCCGTTGCAGACCACAGGCTCTGGACGCGCAGGTTCAGTGGTCACGGCTCACAGGCCCAGCCGCTCTGCGGCACGTGGGGTCCTCCCAGACCGGGGCATGAACCCATGTCCCCTGCATCAGCAGGTGGACTCTCAATCACTGTGCCACCAGGGAAGCCCCTTTTTGCTTCTATGAATCAGCTGTACATTCTTGTTTCTTTGTATGCCTTGTTGTTTTTTTACTGAAAATTGGACTTTTGAATTTGATAACATGGAAACTGGGGAAATCAGATTTTCCCTTTTCCCAGAGTTTGGTACTTCTTAAAGTTGCTATAAGGTGTCTCTGTATTGGAGTAAAAGCTTAAGACCTTCTGCATGTCTTTTCTGAGCTCCATATTTCCCTAGATATGCATGGTGGCTTTCTAAGTTCCCCCATATACATAGTTGCTTTTGAATATCAAAAACAAACAAACAAACAAAAAGGAAGCAAACAAAAAGACAGGTGGCTCTTTTAAATCTCCTGGAAATTACTTCAGCTGGTGGAATTTGGAACATTGGTGGCCAGCCTCGAAACCCACACTTCAGCAGTGAGAGTGGTAATTCACAGTTAGAACCAAGGACCCCTACATGTGGATGACAAGGATCTTATTGGCCACCCTGGCTCCAGAGGAACCTGCTCCAGATATCTGGGTTACGTTCTTCACAGCTGCCTGATATGGGGCTGGGTTAGGGGGCTGAGTAGCTGCAACCACGCTAATGGCTGAAATAAACCAAAATGAATGAAAATGCCCTAGGCAAGCTATCCCCTTGAAGTTACAAGTGTTCAAATAAACTCCAAACTTCCAAAATATCCACCTCTGATAGTTTCTCCTAGTACAGTTGCTGTCCAGGTAGAGAGATGAATTCTTGGTGCTTCCAACTTCACTATCTTCCCCGACTTTATTCTCTTGAGGTTTAATCTTAATAGTAATACACGATAACTTTTTACACCATATTGGTTTCCCTGTATTGGAGATCCTGATTTTCTCTTTTATTAAATTTAGTGTCCATGACCTGTTTATTGGCTACATTAAATACATAACTTTAAGAAACCTAGGTATTTTAATAAATCAGAAAATTACAGTGCACTAACATCCTAGTCAATCAAGTGTCTTCATGGCACTATAGTACCACTTTGTGGGGTAACTGAAATCACTTTTCTTTGCTATTACTAACTATCATGCAGTATGAAATAATTTAAAAAGTATAAAGGTTCTTGAGGAGAGCAATTTACCTGTGTTCTTTTTAAAAAACTTTTATTGGAATATAGTTGATTTACAATGTTGTGTTAGTTTCAGGTGTACAACAAATTGAGTCAGTTATATATGTATATATATATATATATATATATATATATATATATATATATATATATATATATATATATATCTCCACTGTTTTTTTTAAAAGATATTTTTCCCATATAGGCCATTACAGAGTATTGAGTAGCATTCCCTGTGCTATACAGCAGGTTCTTATTAGTTATCTATTTTATATATGGTAGTGTGTATATGTCAATACCAATCTCCCAATTTATTCTTCCCCCCACTTATCCCCTGGTAACCACAAGTTTGTTTTCTACATCTGTGATTCTACTTCTATTTTGTAAATAAGCTCATTTGTATCACTTATTTAGATTCCACATGTAAGTGATATCATATGCTATTTGTCTTTCTGTGTCTGACTTACTTCACTCAGTCTGACAATCTCTAGGTCCATCCATGTTGCTGCAAGTGACACTATTTTGTTCTTTTTTATGGCCGAGTAATATTCCATTGTATATATATAGATCACATCTTTTTTTTTCCAGTTTTTTTTTTAATTTTTTGCTTTATAACAAATTTAATCAGTTATACATATACATATGTTTCCATATCGCCTCCATTTTGCGTCTCCCTCCCACCCTCCCTATCCCACCCCTCCAGGCGGTCACAAAGCACCGAGCTGATCTCCCTGTGCTATGCGGCTGCTTCCCACTTGCTATCTACCTTACGTTTGGTAGTGTATATATGTCCTTGCCGCTCTTTCACTTTGTCCCAGCTTACCCTTCCCCCTCCCCATATCCTCAAGTCCATTCGCTAGTAGGTCTGTGTCTTTATTCCTGTCTTACCCCTATGTTCTTCATGACATTTTTTTTCTTAAATTCCATATATATGTGTCAGCATACAGTATTTGTCTTTCTCTTTCTGACTTACTTCACTCTGTATGACAGACTCTAGGTCTATCCACCTCATTACAAATAGCTCAATTTCATTTCTTTTTATGGCTGAGTAATATTCCATTGTATATATGTGCCACATCTTCTTTATCCATTCATCCGATGATGGACACTTAGGTTGTTTCCATCTCCAGGCTATTGTAAATAGGGCTGCTATGAACATTTTGGTAACTGTCTCTTTTTGAATTATGGTTTTCTCAGGGTATATGCCTAGTAGTGGGATTGCTGGGTCATATAGTAGTTCTATTTGTAGTTTTTTAAGGAACCTCCATACCGTTCTCCATAGCGGCTGTACCAATTCACATCCCACCAGCAGTGCAAGAGTGTTCCCTTTTCTCCACACCCTCTCCAGCATTTATTGTTTCTAGATTTTTTGATGATGGCCATTCTGACTGGTGTGAGGTGATATCTCATTGTAGTTTTGATTTGCATTTCTCTAATGAGTAAAGATGTTGAGCATCCTTTCATGTGTTTGTTGGCAGTCTGTATATCTTCTGTGGAGAAATGTCTATTTAGGTCTTCTGCCCATTTTTGGATTGGGTTGTTTGTTTTTTTGCTATTGAGCTGCATGTGCTGCTTATAAATTTTGGAGATTAATCCTTTGTCAGTTGCTTCATTTGCAAATATTTTCTCCCATTCTGAGGGTTGTTTTTAGTCTTGTTTATGGTTTCCTTTGCTGTTCAAAAGCTTTTAAGTTTCATTAGGTCCCATGTGTTTATTTTTGTCTTTATTTCCATTTCTCTAGGAGGTAGGTCAAAAAGGATCTTGCTGTGATTTATGTCATAGAGTGTTTTGCCTATGTTTTCCTCTAAGAGTTTGATAGTGTCTGGCCTTACATTTAGGTCTTTAATCCATTTTGAGCTTATTTTTGTGTATGGTGTTAGGGAGTGATCTAATCTCATACTTTTACATGTCCCTATCCAGTTTTCCCAGCACCACTTATTGAAGAGACTGTCCTTTCTCCACTGTACATTCCTGCCTCCTTTATCAAAGATAAGGTGACCATATGTGCGTGGGTTTATCTCTGGGTTTTCTATCCTGTTCCATTGATCTATCTTTCTGTTTTTGTGCCAGTACCATACTGTCTTGATTACTGTAGCTTTGTAGTATAGTCTGAAGTCAGGGAGCCTGATTCCTCCAGCTCCATTTTTCGTTCTCACGATTGCTTTGGCTATTCGGGGTCTTTTGTGTTTCCATACAAATTGTGAAATTTTTTGTTCTAGTTCTGTGAAAAATGCCAGTGGTAGTTTGATAGGGATTGCATTGAACCTGTAGATTGCTTTGGGTAGTAGAGTCATTTTCACAATGTTGATTCTTCCAATCCAAGAACATGGTACATCTCTCCATCTATTTGTATCATCTTTAATTTCTTTCATCAGTGTCTTATAATTTTCTGCATACAGGTCTTTTGTCTCCTTAGGTAGGTTTATTCCTAGATATTTTATTCTTTTTGTTGCAATGGTAAATGGGAGTGTTTCCTTGATTTCACTTTCAGATTTTTCATCATTAGTATATAGGAATGCCAGAGATTTATGTGCATTAATTTTGTATCCTGCAACTTTAGCAAATTCATTGATTAGCTCTAGTAGTTTTCTGGTAGCATCTTTAGGATTCTCTATGTATAGTATCATGTCATCTGCAAACAGTGACAGCTTTACTTCTTCTTTTCCAATTTGGATTCCTTTTATTTCCTTTTCTTCTCTGATTGCTGTGGCTAAAACTTCCAAAACCATGTTGATTAAGAGTGGTGAGAGTGGGCAACCTTGTCTTGTTCCTGATCTTTTGGAAATGGTTTCAGTTTTTCACCATTGAGGACGATGTTGGCTGTGGGTTTGTCATATATGGCCTTTATTATGTTGAGGAAAGTTCCCTCTGTGCCTACTTTCTGCAGGGTTTTTATCATAAATGGGTGTTGAATTTTGTCGAAAGCTTTCTCTGCATCTATTGAGATGATCATATGGTTTTTCTCCTTCAATTTGTTAATATGGTGTATCACGTTGATTGATTTGCGTATATTGAAGAATCCTTGCATTCCTGGAATAAACCCCACTTGATCATGGTGTATGATCCTTTTAATGTGCTGTTGGATTCTGTTTGCTAGTATTTTGTTGAGGATTTTTGCATCTATGCTCATCAGTGATATTGGCCTGTAGTTTTCTTTCTTTGTGACATCCTTGTCTGGTTTTGGTATCAAGGTGATGGTGGCCTCGTAGAATGAGTTTGGGAGTGTTCCTCCCTCTGCTATATTTTGGAAGAGTTTCAGAAGGATAGGTGTTAGCTCTTCTCTAAATGCTTGATAGAATTCGCCTGTGAAGCCATCTGGTCCTGGGCTTTTGTTTGTTGGAAGATTTTTTATCACAGTTTCAATTTCAGTGCTTGTGATTGGTCTGTTCATATTTTCTGTTTCTTCCTGGTTCAGTCTCGGCAGGTTGTGCATTTCTAAGAATTTGTCCATTTCTTCCAGGTTGTCCATTTTATTGGCATAGAGTTGCTTATAGTAATCTCTCATGATCTTTTGTATTTCTGCAGTGTCAGTTGTTACTTCTCCTTTTTCATTTCTAATTCTATTGATTTGAGTCTTCTCCCTTTTTTTCTTGATGAGTCTGGCTAATGGTTTATCAATTTTGTTTATCATCTCAAAGAACCAGCTTTTAGTTTTATTGATCTTTGCTATCGTTTCCTTCTTTTTCATTTATTTCTGATCTGATTTTTATGATTTCTTTCCTTCTGCTAACTTTGGGATGTTTTTGTTCTTCTTTCTCTAATTGCTTTAGGTGCAAGTTTAGGTTATTTATTCGAGATGTTTCCTGTTTCTTAAGGTGGGATTGTATTGCTATAAACTTCCCTCTTAGAACTGCTTTTGCTGCATCCCATAGGTTTTGGGTCGTCGTGTCTCCATTGTCATTTCTTTCTAGGTATTTTTTAATTTCCTCTTTGATTTCTTCAGTGATCACTTCGTTATTCAGTAGTGTATTGTTTAGCCTCCATGTGTTTGTATTTTTTACAGCTCTTTTCCTGTAATTGATATCTAGTCTCATAGCATTGTGGTCGGAAAAGATACTTGATACAATTTCAATTTTCTTAAATTTAACAAGGCTTGATTTGTGACCCAAGATATGATCTATCCTGGAGTATGTTCCATGAGCACTTGAGAAAAATGTGTATTCTGTTGTTTTTGGATGGAATGTCCTATAAATATCAATTAAGTCCATCTTGTTTAATGTATCATTTAAATCTTGTGTTTCCTTATTTATTTTCATTTTGGATGATCTGTCCATTGGTGAAAGTGGGGTGTTAAAGTCCCCTACTATGATTGTGTTACTGTCGATTTCTCCTTTTATGGCTGTTAGTATTTGCCTTATGTATTGAGGTGCTCCTATGTCAGGTGCATAAATATTGAAAATTGTTATATCTTCTTCTTGGATCGATCCCTTGATCATTAGGTAGTGTCCTTCTTTGTCTCTTCTAGTAGTCTTTATTTTAAAGTCTATTTTGTCTGATATGAGAATTCCTACTCCAGCTTTCTTTTGATTTCCATTTGCATGGAATATCTTTTTCCATCCCCTTACTTTCAGTCTGTATTTCTCTCTAGGTCTGAAGTGGGTCTCTTGTAGACAGCATATATATGGGTCTTGTTTTTGTATCCATTCAGCCACTCTGTGTCTTTTGGTGGGAGCATTTAATCCATTTACATTTAAGGTAATTATCGATATTTATGTTCCTATTCCCATTTTCTTAATTGTTTTGGGTTCGTTATTGTAGGTCTTTTACTTCTGTTGTGTTTCTTGCCTAGAGAAGTGCCTTTAGCATTTGTTGTAAAGCTGGTTTGGTGGTGCTGAACTCTCTCAGCTTTTGCTTGTCTGTAAACGTTTTAATTTCTCCATCCAATCTGAATGAGATCGTTGCTGGGTAGAGTAATCTTGGTTGCAGGTTTTTCTCCTTCATCACTTTAATTATGTCCTGCCACTCCCTTCTGGCTTGTAGAGTTTCTGCTGAGAGATCAGCTGTTATCCTGATGGGGATTCCCTTGTGTGTTATTTGTTGTTTTTGCCTTGCTGCTTTTAATATGATTTCTTTGTGTTTAATTTTTGACAGTTTGATTAATATGTGTCTTGGCGTATTTCTCCTTGGATTTATTCTGTATGGGACTCTCTGTGCCTCCTGGACTTGATTAACTATTTCCTTTCCCATATTAGGGAAGTTTTCAACTATAATCTCTTCAACTATTTTCTCAGTCCCTTTCTTTTTCTCTTCTTCTTCTGGAACCCCTATAATTCGAATGTTGGTGCGTTTAATGTTGTCCCAGAGGTCTCTGAGACTGTCCTCTGTTCTTTTCATTCTTTTTTCTTTATTTTGCTCTGCAGCAGTTATTTCCACTATTTTATCTTCCACCTCACTTATCCGTTCTTCTGCCTCAGTTATTCTGCTATTGATCCCATCTAGAGTATTTTTTATTTCATGTATTGTGTTTTTAATCGATGCTTGATTCATCTTTAGTTCTTCTAGGTCCTTGTTAACTGTTTCTTGCATTTTGTCTATTCTATTTCCAAGATTTTGGATCTGGGAAATAGAATCTTGGATCATCTTTACCATCATTATTCTGAATTCTTTTTCAGGTAGACTGCCTATTACCTCTTCATTTGTTAGATCTGGTGGGTTTTTATCTTGCTCCTTCTCCTGCTGTGTGTTTTTCTGTCTTCTCATTTTGCTTATGTTACTGTGTTTGGGGTCTCCTTTTTGCAGACTGCCGGTTCGTAGTTCCCGTTGTTTTTGGTGTCTGTACCCAGTGGCTAAGGTTGGTTTAGTGGGTTGTGTAGGCTTCCTGGTGGAGGGGACTAGTGCCTGTGTTCTGGTGGATGAGGCTGGATCTTGTCTTTCTGGTGGGCAGGTCCACGTCTGGTGGTGTGTTTTGGGGTGTCTGCGGACTTTTTATGATTTTAGGCCACCTCTCTGCTAATGGGTGGCGTTGTGTTCCTGTCTTGCTAGTTGTTTGGCATAGGGTGTCCAGCACTGTAGCTTGCTGGTCGTTGAGTGAAGCTGGGTGCTGGTGTTGAGATGGAGATCTCTGGAAGATTTTTGCCATTTGATATTATGTGGAGCTGGGAGGTCTCTTGTGGACCAGTGTCCTGAAGTTGGCTCTCCCACCTCAGAGGCACAGCACTGACTCCGGGCTCCTCAATTTGGGATGATGTGTTGTCTATTCATGTATTCCACAGATGCAGGGTACATCAAGTTGATTGTGGAGCTTTAATCCGCTGCTTCTGAGGCTGCTATGAGAGGTTTCCCTTTCTATTCTTTGTTCTCACAGCTCCTGGGTCTCAGCTTTGGATTTGGCCCTGCCTCTGCGTGTAGGTCGCCGGAGGGCATCTGTTCTTCGCTCAGACAGGACAGGGTTAAAGGAGCAGCCGCTTCGGGGACTCTTGCTCACTCAAGCCGGGTGGGAGAGAGGGGGACAGAGTGCGGGGCGAGCCTGCAGCGGCAGAGGTCGGCGTGACGTTGCACCAGCCCAAGGAGCGCCGTGCGTTCTCCCAGGGAAGCCGCCCCTGGATCCCGGGACCCCAGCAGTTGCGGGCTGCACAGGCTCCCGGAAGGGCGGTGTGGGCAGTGACCTGCGCTCGCACACAGGCTTCTTGGCGGCAGCAGCAGCAGCCCCAGCGTCCCACGCCCGTCACTGGACTCCGTGCTTTCTGTCGCGACTCGCGCCCGTCTGTGGAGCCCCTTTAAGCAGCGCTCTTAATCCCCTCTCCTCGTGCACCAGGAAACCAAGAGGGAAGAAAAAGTCTCTTGCTCGTTCGGCAGCTCCAGAGTTTTCCCGGACTCCCTGCCGGCTAGCTGTGGCACATTAGCCCCCTTCACGCTGAGTTCTCGCCGCCAGCCCCAGTCCTCTCCCTGCGCTCTGACCGAAGCCCGAGCCTCAGCTTGCAGCGCTGCGCGCCCCGGCGGGCGAGCAGACAAGCCTCTCGGGCTGGTGAGTGCCGCTCGGCACCGATCCTCTGTGTGGGGATCTCTCCGCTTTGCCCTACCCAGGTATGTGGGGAGTTTCTTGCCTTTTGGGAGGTCTGGGGTCTTCTGCCAGCGTTCAGTAGGTGTTCTGTAGGAGTTGTTCCACGTGTAGCTGTATTTCTGGTGTATCCGTGGGGAGGAAGGTGATCTCCGCCAGATCACATCTTCTTTATCCATTTCTTTGTTGATGGACATTTAGGTTGCTTCCATGTCCTGGCTATTGTAAATAGTGCTGCAAAAAACATTGGGGTGCATATATCTTTTGAAATTATGGTTTTCTCTGGGTATATGCCCAGGAGGGGGATTGCTGGATTATATTGTAGTTTTATTTTTAGTTTTTTAAGGAACCTCCATACTGTTTTCTGTAGTGGCTGTACCAGTTTACATCCCCACCAACAGTATAGGAGGGTTCCGTTTTCTCTACACACTCTCCAGCATTTTGGTTTGTAGGTTTTTGATGACAGCCATTCTGGCCAGTGTGAGGTGATACCTCACTGTAGTTGTGATTTGCATTTCTCTAATAATTAGTGATGTTGAACATCTTTTTATGTGCTTTTTCGCCATCTGTATATCTTATTTGGAGAAATGTCTATTTAGGTCTTCTGCCCATTGTTTGATTGAATTATTTATTTTTTTGATATTGAGCTGCATGAGCTGTTTGTATATTTTGGAGATGAATCCCTTGTCAATTGCTTCATTTGCAAATATTTTCTTCCATTCTGAGGGTTGTCCTTTTGTTTTGTTTATGGTTTCCATTGTTGTGCCAAAGCTTTTAAGCTTCATTAGGTCCCATGTGTTTATCTTTGTTTTTATTTTCATAACTCTAGGAGGTGGATCAAAAAAGATCTTTCTGCGATTTATGTCAGAGAGTGTTCGGCTTATGTTTTTCTCTAAGGGTTTTATAGTGTCTGGTTTTACATTTAGGTCTTTAATCCATTTTGAGTTTAGTTTTGTGTATGGTGTTAGGAAGTGTTCTAATTTCATTATTTTACATGTAGTTGTCCAGTTTTCCCAGCACCACTTATTGAAGAGGCTGTCTTTTCTCCATTGTATATTCTTGCCTCCAGTATCAAAAATAAGGTGACCATATGTGTGTGGGTTTATCTCTGGACTTTCTATCCTGTACCATTGATCTATATTTCTGTTTTTGTGCTAGTACCATACTGTCTTGATTATTGTAGGTTTGTAGTATAGTGTGAGTCAGGGAGCTTGATTTCTCCAGCTCCATTTTTCTTTCTCAAGAGTGCTTTGGTTATTTGGGGTCTTTTGTGTTTCCATACAAACTGTAAACGTTTTTGTTCTAATTCTGTGGAAAATGCCATTGGTAGTTTGATAGGGATTGCATTGAATCTGTAGATTGCTTTGGGTAGTATAGTCATTTTCACAATATTCCTTCTTCCAATCCAAGAACATGGTCCATCTCTCCATCTGTTTGTGTCATCTTTGATTTATTTCATCAGTATCTTACAGTTTCCTGAGTACAGGTCTTTTGCCTCCTTAGGTAGGTTTATTCCTAGGTATTTTATTCTTTTTGTTGTGATTCTCTATATTCTTGGCATTAACATGTACTAATAGAGTGAGTTCCTTCTGGGAAAAATCAGCTTAAGTGAGTTCAAAGTTTTGGAGAGTACCACCATGGTAAAAATAGGTGGGTATGTATAGATAGATTTCAGTGTGAAAAATTATCAATTTGCCAATAATAGCCCTGGGTTTGGTGTTCTAAGTGCACGTAAAGGCATGACTTAACATAGAGGGATTTAGAAAGGAAATGCGGTTGACTTCCCAAGCTGTGCACTTCATGGGATGCAGTTTTGTAATAAAGACCGTAGAAAATTATGAAACTTCTGAAACAAACTTCCTGTCTGTGTATGTATATGTGTGTGTTTACAGTTTATACTGGATTAGGATTATAAACATTGATAGTGTCTAAAAATACTAAAGGGGAATATGAGGATGTAAGCCAAATAAATGAGGCGTGCTAGAATGCTTAATTGTGTATTAGTATTTTTTTTAGCAGTGTATATTCTTCAGGAAACAGCTGCCTGAGAACCCATCTCCTGATAGAAAACAGTTCTGAGTTTGAAATTCAAGGCTCTCAGAATGAAAAATGGTGACCCTCTAGAATTTTAGTCTTATCACTAAATTTGCAAAGTTGGATTAGACCAAGCCCAGCTACTTATCAACTGTATTATTACTCTCTCCCTTGGGCCTTGGTTAACTCATCCATGGAAATGCGGAGTCACACTCGATATCCTTAAAGTCCCTCTTAAATGCATGTCCTCTGGTCACACACATGTCAATCCTCTAGTTAAACTTTCTGTGCCACAGATGGTGTTTTGTATAGCATCCTGCAAGTGTTTCCCAACTCTGCTGAGAGGGCTCCAGGCAGACCAGGAGAGTCTGGGTTCATTACAAACAGCCCTCTTTGAAAACTAATATCCGTGGTATTCACCTATCTTTTCTTAGCTAGTTGGATCTTACTTCCATATGTTACTACTCCTCCTTTAGGTCTTATACTTTCAGCCAGTCTTACACATGTCCGTTGAGTTCTAAGGACAAGTTTTCAGAATGCTCATCTCCTGTTTGTTTTCCTCTAGAGCTACATTTGTTCATTAATGTGCCTTTTGTAATGTGGTATTCACCCTGACTGAAGCTACTAAAATTGTAGCTACTAAAATAGTTGCTGAGATCCTTCAGTGGTTAGACGTGTTCTTCATACTTACTGGTCAGTATGAATTTTAAAATTAAAGTGCGTATTTAATCTAGTATTTATTTTTCCTCCTTTAGTCCTCTTAAAATATTAATGGTGTCTCTTATAATCAATAATTCTTGTGCTGAAAAAGTAATAAATTGCCCTGATGTTTGCACAAATTTCTAATAATAATGTACTAAAAGATAAAGTATATAAAGTACAACTATCTTGCCATAATCAGTCCTAAGGAATTGGTTTTCATTCTGGAATTACACTTGAATTTCAATTTCTTATTAAACCCAAGCCCATTTTTCTCCCCTGTGATATATATATATATATATATATATATATATATATATATATATAATCATATGGGTATTATTTTAGTTGTTATAGAGCCTGGTAACAGCTATTTGATGTTGACTGTCCACTTCTGTTCAACTGCTAACGATAGCAAGAGCTCTGTCGTCCCATAGGACTCATATTTTATTATATTGCTATTGCTGCCATGCTTGTTATTTCCTCAGCCTCTTCTGCAGATGAATTCTGTAGGAATGTTTACGTAATTTCAGTTTTGAATTTTGTTTAACATAACAGCATGCTCACTTTTAAAAATAAAGGAAGGAGACTGATTTCTACTCTTTGCCATCCTATTTATTTATTTATTTGTGGTCTAGTTGATTACAATGTTGTGCCAATCTCTGTTGTACAGCAAAGTGACTCAGTTGTACACAGAGACATTTTTAAAAATATTATTTTCCATTATGGTTTATCCCAGGAGATTTGGTATAGGTCCCTGTGCTGTAGAGTAGGACCTTGTTGTTTATCCATCCTGTATATAATAGTTTGCATCTGCTATAAAATAAAATTTGTTTAAAATAAAATTTATTTTCAGCTATAAAATAAAGAAGTCATAGGGATGTAATGTACAGCATGGTGACTACAGTTAATAATACTGTACTGTGTATTTGAAAGTTGCTAAGAGAGTAGATCTTGAAAGTTCTCATCAGGACTTCCCAGGTGGTGCAGTGGTTAAGAATCCGCCTGTCAATGCAGGGGACATGGGTTCAATCCCTGGTCTGGGAAGATCCCACATGCCTTGGAGCAATTAAGCCAGTGAGCCACAACTACTGAGCCCATGTGCCCTAGAGCACACGCGCTGCAACTGCTGAAGCCCGTGTGCCTAGAGCCCATGCTCCACAACAAGAGAAGCCTCCGCAATGAGAAGCACCCACCTGCCGCAACTAGAGAAAGCCCACGTGCAGCAACAAAGACCTAGCACAGCCAAAAGAAAATAAATTTAAAAAGAAAAGTTTGCATCACAAGAAAAAATTCTTGTGTATGGTGATGGATGCTAACTAGATCTGTTGTGGTGATCATTTTGCAATATATGTAAATATTGAATCATTATGTTGTACACTTGAAACTAATACAATGTTCTATGTCAATTGTACCTCAATTTAAAAAAAGAAAATTTCAAGTGTATATGTAATTTGGAGAAGAGAAATGGAGGAGTATTTAGAGGTGGATATGGAGGTCAAAAGAGGCATTATGTATGTATGTATTTATTTATTTTTCTGTGGTACGTGGGCCTCTCACTGTCGTGGCCTCTCCCGTTGCAGAGCACAGGTTCCGGATGCTCAGTCTCAGCGGCCATGGCTCACGGACCCAGCTGCTCTGCAGCACGTGGTATCTTCCCGGACCGGGGCACGAACCCGTGTCCCCTGCATTGGCAGGCGGACTCTCAACCACTGCACCACCAGGGAAGCCCTATGTATTTATTTTTTAAGATGCAAAAATTATGGTACCATTGTATGCTGATTGTTATGATTAAATAAAATGTTTATTTTTTATCCATGAGGTGGTGTTGCTGATTATCTGGGGCAGTATACTGCCTTGTATCTTTCTGTTGGGGAGAGTAGATAGATTCTGGTGCAAAGTGGAAGGTTTGGTCTCTGCAAGGGTCATGGACAGTGAATCCACTGTGTCAGGAGAGAAGTCAGGGTGCATGGACACAATGGCATGTAGGTGGGCAGATGTGGGGAAAATAGGGAAGTTGCCTTCCGATTGCTTCTGTCTTCTCAGGCCTATGGAAATGTCACATACAAATTGGCACTTGCCATCTACCTCTACAAAAATTAAATTATGAGACGCTGCATCTGCTGACCTTCAACACCCCCTGAAAGGAATTCAGGGTGGAGGTCAGAAATGAGGCACTCTGTGCTCTGGAAAAAACTGGCAGAACAGGTCCTTAGACAGTTAGATATTTTCAGGAGATGATTTTACGAGCCCAATTCTTGCATCTCCTCATATCTAGAAAAGCACTAAAAAATTCTTCATGGTGATGTCTGCTCCTCGGGACTAGCAGTAACCCTCATGAAACTAGCAGAACCTTCTGCAAAAGTATCTGCTTGATTGCATGTACTCCCCCTTCACCAAAATCACTTATATACTGACCTTCCCAACTTCCTCTTCGGAGCAGTTTCTCAGAGCTATTTGATATGCTGTTTCCCAGGCTATAGTCCTCATTTTGCCCCAAATAAAACTTAACTCACAGCTCTCACGCTGTGCAATTTTTTTTAGTCAGCAGAAACAAATCATCAGCTGAGTGTGGTCACTGAGGAGGAGAAGACTTGGGAAGTTTTCAGAAAGAGAAGGTGTGAAGTATGAAATAGTTGAGGAGCGTGAGAGAGTGAGCAGACAAAGGAATATGTTAGAATTGTCGGGCAACAGTGAGGGCCCTTGTGAAGTTATTGGTCATGAGTTAAAGCGAGACCAAAACTTAGACATCTTAGAGGAGGTCTGGTCCAGATCAAACCTGGTTGTTCCTGTTAATTAGATTCATCACCTGGACCAGGTCCATTAATTGATGCCTGAGCCCCATGGAGGAGAGGACAAAGATTTAGACGTGCAAACAAAAAAACTGTCAACAAAAGCTCTGAAATTTTGATACTTCTTTAAATTTTGTAAACCAAAGCAGGAAAGAAGACCATGTCTGCTCTCCTGCCCCTCATCAAGGGGCACGTCAAGGAATCTCCTGCTTTGCCACTGGTGGAATTATCGGCCACACCAGGTGAGGATGGTAGTGTCTTTGAGGAACTTTATGAAACCTGATGAATGAGGAAAAGCTGGGGAACGTCGCAGTCCCCAGGAAGATGTAGAGGATTAATGTGTAATTATCACATGGTAACTAACTAGAATGTTTCATCATCAACTACAAGACCCCTCTGGGAAATCCCAGAAGGGCTTAAATGCACTTAACTTATTACAGGAAGATTTCTAAACCTGGTCTTCCAAGATTCCTGTTCTCTGATTCTTCATTGAAACACTAATCTGGATACTGCTGTGAAGAGAATTTACAGTTGTAAAACTGAATGGATTGATCTTAATACATAGAGTTTATCCAGGTGGACTGGACCCAATCAGGTAAACACTTTATGTACAGAGTTTGCTCCAGCTGGCAGCAGAAGAGAAGATCAGAGAGATTTGATGTACAAGGTGACTTGATACATCATTGCTGGCCTGAAGGCAGAGGACAACACATGAAAAGGAATGTGGGTGGTCTTAAGATGCTGAGAGAGGACCCTGGGTGACAGCCAGAGAAGAAGGGACCTAGCACTTCCAACAGCAAGGAACCGTACTCTAACAACCTAAATGAGCCTAGAGGCAGATGTCTTCCTAGAGCCTCCAGACAAGGAATCTGCCTTGCTAACACCTTCCTCTCAGCCTTATGATACTCTGACCATTGAATCCAGGCTGCTGTAAACTATACGATAATAAACGGGTGTTATTTGAAGCCACTTAGCTTGTGGTAATCAGTTATGCATCAACAAAAAACTAATACATAGTCCGTGACTCCAGTCATCACAATTCTTCATGACCTTTGTCATCACAATGGTCCATTCCCTCGTCATCACAAGGCTCTGTGACTTATGTCACCACAATGCTCCATGAACTTTTCCTCACAATGCTCTTTGACCCTTGTCATCACTATGCTCCATGCCTTTGTCAGCACAATGCTCCATGACCCTTGTCATTACAATTCTCCATCCACTTGTCATCACAATGCTCCATGACGCATGTCATCACAATGTGCCAGGTGCTTCTCAGCACAATGCTCCACAAACTTGTCATCACAATGCTCCATAAACCTTGTCATCAAAATGCTCCATGCACTTCTCATCAAAATGCTCTCTCATGACTGATATCACAATGCTCCATCACTATTCATCACAATACTCCCTCACACCTGTCATCACAATGTTCCATGAACACATTCATCACAGTGCTACATTCCCTTATCATCACAATACTCCATGACCCATGACATCACAATGTTCCATAACCCTTTTCATCAAAATGTTCCATGACCCTTTTCATCACAATGTTCCATGAACCCTGACATCACTGTGTTCCATAACCCCTGTCATCAAAATATTCCATGACACTTTTCATCAAATTGCTCCATCACCCTGTCATCAAAACGCTCCCTGCAATTCTCATCACAATGCAACCCGCCCTTGTCATCAAAATGCTCCATGACCTTTGTCATCACAAAGCTCCATGACCCATTGCATCACAATGCTCCATGCCATTGTCATCACAATGCTCCATGAAACCTCTCATCACATTGTTCCATGCCCTCGTCATCACAAAACTCCATGACGCTTGTCATCACAAAGCTCCATGCGCTTCTCATCACAATGCTCCATGCCCTTGTGATTAAAATCCTCCATAACCCATGTATCACAGTTTTTCTTTCCCTTGTCATCACAATTCTCCATGCCCACTCTCATCACAATAATCCATGAAATTTTTCAGACCAATGCTCCATGACGTTGTCATCACAATGCTCCATTACTCCTGTAAAAACAATGCTCGATGACCCCTGCCATCATAATGTTCCATGGCCTTGTCATCACAAGGCTCCATGGCCCTTGTCATCGAAATGCTCCAAGACCCCTGTAATCACAACGCTCCATGCCACTTTTCATCTCAATGCTCCATGAACCCTGTCATCACAATGCACCATGCCCATCATCATAATGCTTCATGCTATTGTCATCACAATGAAATCAAAATGCTTCATTACCTCTGTCATCACAATGCTCCAAACCCTTGTGGTCACAATGTTCCATAACATTTGTCATCACAATGCCCCTTGATGATCGTCATCACAATTATCCATGTTCTTCTTTTTTTTTTTTAAATAAATTTATTTATTTATTAATGGCTGTGTTGGGTCTTCATTTCTGTGCAAGGGCTTTTCTCTAGTTGCGGCGAGTGGGGGCCATTCTTCATCGCGGTGCGTGGGCCTTTCACTGTCGCAGCCTCTCTTGTTGTGGAGCACAAGCTCCAGACGCGCAGGCTCAGTAGTTGTGGCTCACGGCCCCAGTTGCTCGGCGGCATGTGGGATCCTCCCAGACCAGGGCTCGAACCCGTGTCCCCTGCATCGTCAGGCAGATTCCCAACCACTGTGCCACCAGGGGAGCCCTATCCATGTTCTTCTCATCACAATGCTCAAAGACCTTTGTCATCACAATGCTCAATACACTTGTCATCACCATGCTACCTGACACTTGCCATCAGTATGCTCCTTGAACCCTGTCATGACAAGGCTCCATGCAATTTTCATCACAATGATCCATGCCCTTTTCATCACAGTGCTCCAAGACACATGTAATCACAATGCTCCATGCCCTTTTCATCACAAAGCTCCATGACGCATATTATCAGAATGCTCCATGGCCTTCTCATCACAATGCTCCATGCCCTTGTCATCACAATGCTCCAAGACACCTGTAATCACAATGTTCCATGCCCCTTTTCATCTGAATGCTCCATGAACACTGTCATCACCATGCACCATGCCCATAAATATAATGCTTCATGCTATTGTCATCACAATGAAATCAAAATGCTCCATGACCCCTGTCACCACAATAATACATGAAAATTTTCAGCCCAATGCTCCATGACATTCTCATCACAATGCTCCATGACCCCTGTCATCACAATGCTCCATGACGACTGTCATCACAATACTCCATGAATATTTTCAGCCCAATGATCCATGACCTTCTCATCACAATGCTCCATGACACGTGTCATTACAATGCTCCATGACCCCTGTCATCAAAATGCTCCATGAATCCTGACAACAAAATGATCCGGGACTATTGTAATCAAAATGCTCCATGTTACTTGTCATCACAATGATCCATGCCCTTGTCATCCCAATGATCCATGACCCCTGTAATCACAATGCTACCTGACGCTTGTCATCACAGTGCTCCATGACACTTGACATTACAATGCTCCATGCCTTTGTCAGCAAAATGCTACAGGACCTTGTCATCACAATATTCCATGTGCTTGTCATCACAACACTCTAATTCCTTTGTCATCACAATCCTCCATGACCCTTGGGATGACATTGCTTCATGCCCTTGTCTTCACAATGCTCCATGCTCCTTGAAATCAAAATGATCCAGGACCCCAGTCATCACAATGCTCCGTGACTCCAGTCATCACAATACATCATGACCTTTGTCAACACAGTGATCCATGCCCTCGTCATCACAAGGCTCTGTGACCTTTTTCACCACAATGCTCCATGAACTTTTCATCACAATGCTCTGTGACCCTTGTCATCACAATGCTCCATGCCGTTTTCAGCACAATGCGCCATGATCCTTGTCATCACAATGCTCCAGGCACTTGTCAAAACAATGCTCCATGACCCATGCCATCACAATGTGCCATGCGCTTGTCATCACAATGCTCCACAACCTTGTCATCACAATGCCTGAAAAACATTTTCCTCACAATGCTCCATACACTTCTCATAAAAATGCTCTCTCACCACTGATATCACAATGTTCCATCACTAGTCATAACAATTCTCCCTCACCCCTGTCTTCACAATGTTCCATGAACACTGTCATCACAATGCTACATGCCCTTATCATCACAATGCTCCATGACCACTGACATCACAATGTTCCATAACCCCTGTCATCAAAATGATCCATGACACTTTTCATCACAATGCTCCATGAACCCTGACATTACTTGTTATATAACACCTGTCATCAAAATGTTCCATGACACTTTAGATCAAATTTCTCCATGACCCTGTCATCACAATGCTCCCTGCCCGTCTCATCACAATGCACCATGCCCTTGTCATCAAAATGCTCCATGACCTTAGTCATCAAAAAGCTCCATGACCCTTGGCATCACAATGCTCCATGCCATTGTCACCACAATGCTCCATGAACACTCTCATCACATTGCTCCATGTCCTTGTCATCACAAAGCTCCATGACGCTTGTCATCACAATGCTCGATGCCCTTCTTATCACAATGCTCCATGCCCTTGTCATTACAATCCACCATGACCCATGTATCACACTGTCCCTTGCCTTTGTCATCACAATTCTCCATGCCCTCTCTCATCACAATAATCCATGAAAATTTTCAAATCAATGCTCCATGCCCTTTTCATCAAAATGCTCCTTTACCCCTGTCGTAACAATGCTCCATGACCCCTGCCTTCACAATGTTCCACGGCCTTGTCATCACAAGGCTCCATGATCCTTGCCATCATAATGCTCCAAGACCCCTGTAATCACAATGCTCCATGCCTTTGTCATATCAAAGCTCCATGACTCATGTCATCAGAATGCTCCATGGCCTTCTCATCACAATGGTCCATGCCATTGTCATCACAATGCTCTAAGACCCATGTAACCACAGTGCTCCATGCCCCTTTTCATCAGAATGCTCCATGAGACTTGTCATCACAAGGCTCCATGGTCTTCTCATCACAATGCTCCAGGAACTTGTCATCACAATGCTCCATTCCCTTGTCATCACAATGCTCCATGACCCCTGTCATCACGATACTCCATGAATATTTTCAGCCCAATGCTCCATGACCTTCTCATCCCAAAGCTCCATGACCCCTGTCATCACAATGCTCCATGACCCCTGACAACAAAATGATCCGGGACTCTTGTCATCAAAATGCTCCATGACACTTGTCATCACAATGATCCATGCCCTTATCATCCCAATGCTCCATGGACCCTGTAATCACAATGCTCCGTGACGCTTGTCATCAAAGTGTTCCGTGCCCTTGTCATCACAATTCTCCATGCCCACTCTTATCACAATAATCTATGAAATTTTTCAGACCTATGCTCCCTCCACTTGTCATCATACTGCTCCATTACCCCATCACAGCAATGCTCCATGACCACTGCCATCAAAATATTCCTCACCCTTGTCATCACAAGGCTCCATGACCCCTGTAATCACATTGCTCCTTGACGCTTGTCATCACAGTGCTCCATGACGCTTGTCATCACAATGCTCCATGCCTTTGTCAGCAAAATGCTACATGACCTTGTCATCACAATGCTCCGTTCGCTTTTCATCACAATACTCGATTACCATTGTCATCACAATCCTCCATGAACCTTGGGATCACATTGCTTCATGCCCTTGTCATCACAATGCTCCATGCTCCTTGAAATCAAAATGATCCATGACCTCTCTCATCACAATGCTCCAAACGCTTGTGATCACAATGTTCCATAACACTTGTCATCACAACGCTCCATGATTCCTGTCATCACAGTGCTCCACGGTCTTCCCATCACAGTTCTCCATGTCCCTTGTCATCACAATTCTCAACGTCCTTGTCATCACAATGCTCCATGACACTACTCATCACAATCTTACATGCTCTTGTCATCACAATTCTCCATGCACTTATCATCGCAATGCTCCATGACCCCTGTCATAGCCAGCTCCATGCGCTTGTCATCACAATGCCTCATGACCTTTTCATCAAAATTCTCAATGGCCCTTGTCATCACAATGCTCCATTACCTTGTTCATCACAATCCTCCATGACATTTGGCATCATAATGTTCCATGCCATTGTCATCACAATGGACCATGACATATGTCATCACAATGCTCCCTGACACCAGTCTTCACAATACTCCATGACCTTGTCGTCACAATGCTCCATGCCCTTGTCATCACATATCGCCATGCCCACTGTCATCACAATAATCCATGAAACTTATCCGACCAATGCTCCATGCCCCTGTCATCACAATGCTCCATGACCTTGTCATCGCAATGCTCCATGACCACTGTCATCACAATACTCCGTGACTCCAGTCATCAAAATGCTTCATGACCTTTATCATCACAATGGTCCATTCCCTCGTCATCACAATGCTCTGTGAACTTTGTCACCACAATGCTCCATGAACTTTTCATCACGTTGTTCCATGACCCTTGTCATCACATTGCTCCATGCCTTTGTCAGCACAATGCTCCATGACCCTTGGCATCACAGTGCTCCATGAACTTGTCAGCACATTGCTCCATGACCCTTCTCATCACAGTGCTTCAAGAGCCCTGTAATCACAATGCTCCATGCCCTTGTCATCACAAAGCTCCATTACACATGTCATCAGAGTGTTCCATGGCCTTCTTATCACTATGCTCCATGCCCTTGTCATCACAATGCTCCAAGACCCCTGTAATCACAATGCTGCATGCCACTTTTCATCATGTTTGACCAAATTTCAAAAAAGAAGTGAAGAAAGAACCTACCTGCCAGGAAGGGACATCGTGGGGTGCAGCATCCAGTCTGATCAGGGCTCTGCATCTCCTGCTCAGAAACCTTCGCCACCTGGCTCATGGTGATGCTTGCAGCTGAGCAGCCCTGGAGAAGGCGATCCTGTCTCCAGGCCTCGCAGAGAACAGGGGAGGTCCCTGGAGGAGGTGGCCCACACCCTGGTAAGCTCTGAGTGCCTCCTCCCATCGGCTCTGAGCAGGCTCTGACCTCTGGGCCCCGTGGTGGGGAAGGGCTGTCAAATACATACGCACGGCTGTGGGGCCTGCAGAGCCTGTGCCCAGGCAGGGTGAGCTCTGAAGTAGATGGTTTCCACAGTCCCCAACAGTCTCCGCATGTTGTCCCATCCCGTGCCAAACACCTGCCACCCACAGCGAGAAGACCCAGCCACTAGAAAGTCCAGAAGGGGCCCCGCCCTTTGCCTTTGGGCTGGGGTTTCTCCACCAACTGGGCTTGCATGTGCCCCCTGCCTCACCCACTGCCCCGCCTACCCTTTCTCTGTGACACGTACAATGTACATGTCACAGAGGCAGGTGGAGCCTTCAGATATAAAAGGAGTGAGAAGCTCTCCCATTGTCACTCTCTGTTCTCAGATCAGGCATGCAGCAGCTCTGATATGGAAGCCATGGACACCACACCTCCTTCCCACGCCATCATCTACCATTCTGCTCCTCTTTTCCCCAGCACCCCATTTACGGCTTTGGTAGGCATTGGTGCTTCAGCAGGCAGCACGTCTGACCCCAAACCTATGGACACCACACCTCCTTCCCACATCGCCATCTTCCATTCTGCTCCTGTTTTCTCCAGCATCCAATTTACGGCTTTGTTGGGCATCGGTGCTTCAGCAGGCAGCACCTCAGACCCCGAACCTATGGACACCACACCTCCTTCCCACGCTGTCATCTTCCATTCTGCTCCTGCTTTCTCTAGCACCTGTTCACGGCTTTGGAGGTCATGGCATTGGCGGGTGTCGGTGCTTTGGCAGGCAGCACATCTCACACCAAAGCTACGGACACCTCACCTCCTATCCAGGCTGACAAGACCCAACAGATATAAAGCAGAAAAAAATACAAAAATACAAAAATACAAAAAACAAACAAACAAAACAAAACAAAAAAATAGACGAACACTTCAATGTTATGACAGAAAGTTGAGTAAGGTATACGTTTGGAATTTCATTTATTATTATTAAAAAGCACAACTGTAGTGCTTAGACTATAACAAGTACTATTCTAAGTTCTTACCAAATATTGACCCACATATTCCTCATAATGGCAACCCTATAGGCAGTTAATGTTCTTTTTTTGAGGTACGCAGGCCTCTCACTGTTGTGACCTCTCCCATTGCGGAGCACTGGCTCTGGACGCACAGGCTCAGTGGCCATGGCTCACGGGCCCAGCCGCTCCACAGCATGTGGGATCCTCCCGGATATGGGCACGAACCCGTGCCCCCTGCATCAGCAGGCGGACTCCCAACCACTGCACCACTATGGAAGCCTGGCAGGTAATATTCATAATATTCACTTTGGGGGGGTAACTGAGGCCCAGAGACGTTGAATAGCTTGCCTAATGCCACACAGTAAGTAGGTGGCAAAAACCCAGGATTAAAACCAGACCGTCTAGACTTTCATCACATTGCTGTGTCACCTTATTATAAGTTGTGGTTAGGGAAGGGACTAAATTGGCAAGACTCTGAATTCAAGGGATAAGGGAGAAATGAGAAAATGAGTGATCCTAGAAACTAGAGAAGATTTAGGCTCAGAAATTTCTGGTGATGAGACCCGGAAGATCAAGAACTTGGTTGGAATATTAACTTGGGGTGGTATCTGCATCCATTGAGAAATGGTTTGTTTTCTGTAAAATTTAGAAAGGCCAGGTGGATAAAGAGTAATGAAGAAAAAAGAAGGAAGGAAAAGGAAAAGGTGCCTTAAGTGAGACATAACCACTTCACTCTAAGTACTAGGCGTGTGGTCCTGTGGGAAAGGATGGAGCTCTCTCTACCAGGTTTGTCACCAGGATGAACAAGGAGAAACATGGCAACCATTGTACTGGTTTTGATGATCCCTCAAAACCACAGCTTCAGTTTCCAAGCATGACCTACGGTAGCATAACTACTGTGTGTCAGACATGCCACTAAGTGTGTTTCCAGTCACACATTTGAATTGGAGAAAAGGTTCAATAGTCTTATCTACCTAAGATCACACAGAGGGTGGGAGAGCCTGTTGTTAAACCATCTGCCTCCAATTCCAGGTGCCAGGAGCCAGACTCAGCCTACAGGTCTCTTCTGCTCGCCTGGAAGTGAAACCATGTGTCATGATTAGTGAAATCCTGTCTTCACTCATCAAGGCACCTTGAACACTTGCACGTCCTCCAAGTAGCATGTAGCAGAAGCAATAAGATGTTTGCCCCGGTATTGTCCAGGAACTTGGAATCAGCTGTGCCTAGTTAGGCAGAGCTAGTTTAGAGTGGAGAGGACCACCGATCTTCCACCTGGGCAAGTGCCTTTTGACTTTCTGCCATCAGAGGGCCAAATGCTCCAACCTGAGAATGTGCTGAGCCCTGTAGCCTATTACAGCATCTCAGAACAATGATGAGCACATCTTTTTCCAATCACCTTTCCTCATGCTCCCCATGACCCATACTGCCCTGCTTCTTTATTCTTTATCCCACAGATACCCCAAGCCCCTTGCCTTCGGGAAGGAGGATTTGACACGTATTCTCACGTCAATTCCTCACTTGGCTGCACTGTGAATAAACCTCCTCTTTGCTTCAAACCTCAGCATCTCAGTGTTTTGGCTTGCTGCACCTCAGACGCAATGGTTGGGAGCAGTGGTAAAGGTCCCTTGCCTGTAAGGGAAGCTGGTGCCTAGTAGTCACTTTGCGGATGTTTTCTCCTCCCGGGGTGCAGACGTCCTGCTCTTCCAGAAAGGGAGAAATGCAGGAGCTGGACCCTTGCCCTCAGCATCACCATCACCTAGGAGCTTCTTAGAAGCACAGAATCCAGGCCCCACCCAGAACTACTGAATACCAGCCTGCATTTAACAAGATCCCCAAGAGAGGCACACCCATATGAAAGTTGGAGAGGCACCAAGCTGTCATCCTCTTCTCCGCAGCTAATGAAAACCAAGCAAAGATTCAT
Organism: Mesoplodon mirus; assembly: GCF_964341445.2. NCBI lineage: Eukaryota > Metazoa > Chordata > Mammalia > Artiodactyla > Ziphiidae > Mesoplodon > Mesoplodon mirus. The sequence continues at coordinate 196,674,626 of NC_138976.1, read as the reverse complement.
CCCGAGCCTACTCTGCCTCAGTCACTTGGATATCACATGAGCTCATTTAATCCTACCCAGAACCTGCAAATGAGACTGCCCATGCCACGGAGCAATTAAGACCGTGTGCCACAACTATTGAGCCTGCGCTCTAGAGCCTGTGAACCACAACTACTGAAGCCCACACATATACACTCCATGCTCAGCAACAACAAGAAGCCACCCCAATGAGAAGCCTGTGCACTGCAACAAAGAGTAGCCCCCACTCACTGCAACTAGAGAAAGCCCATGCACAGCAATGAAGAGCCTATGCAGCCAAAAATAAATAAATACATAAAGCTGTTAAAAAATAAATAGTGTTTTAGTAACTTACTAAAAGGCACACAATCAGTAAATTTGAGCAAGAATTCAATCCCAAATCTGTCACACTGAAGTTTAAGCTAGTACTTGAGATTAATAAAAACAGCACTAAATTAAAAGTTCAGATATATATATATATATATATATATATATATATATATATATATATATATATATATATATATATATATATTTATTTCATACTCTTTCACTAACACTCTTTGGAGATAAATCATTTCATTTATATGGGCCATAGTTTTTACAACTATAATAGTTGGAAGCTTGACTAGATGATCTGTATGTAGTCTTCCAATTCTAAAATGTTCCACTAATTTGGATTCCTACAATAATTGCTCTTGCAATACATGCTTGCGGCCACCAAGTAGCAGTAGAGACTACTAGTTCCTTTTTTATCCCTAGTGGGGAGTGCATTTTGACATCAGACTTATCCGTCAATAGTACAACCTGTTAGTATAACTATAAAATAACAGAATAATCTGATATTCTTTCCTGCAAAGCAGAAGCTTTACATTGTGTCTGTGAGTCGTATCACAATCACTTGTAGGTTTTGAAACATAGAGGAAATCCAGAACCCATTGAATGAGAATCTTCAGAGACAGGATTTGGGCATCTGGATTGTTGGGCTCCCATCATTTATATATTTTATTTCATTTTATTTTTTGCCTAGGTACAATATTAGTCACATCCTTTTGAATCTTTAAAAGTTTCTTTTTGTTTTAAAATTTAGAATATTCCATAATCTTCACCTACTTGTCCTAAGGTGTTATCTGTTATGTGTATTCGATCTTGTGCTTCTCCTGGTTAAGACTTCATTATTTACTTTTTTTTTTTCCAGGGCCCTGCCTCATGTCTTGCAGGATCTTAGTTCCCTGACCTGGGATTGGACTCAAGGGCCACAGCAGTGAAAGCGCCAAGTTCTAACCACTGGACCACCAGGGAATTCCCAAGGCTTCTGTTTTAAATGACTTTTTTCCCACTCTAATTCATTCCTGGGATGAATTTCATGCTTGAACATTAAAGCAACCTGGCATTACCAAAATAAAGCTACTTTGATTGGAGATAGATGTCACGGGGGCCGTGCCAACTGTGACAGTGCCCACGCTGACAAAGCCCATGGTGATACTTCCCATTGTGACAGTGCCCACGGTGACAGAGCCCATGGTGACGGTGCCCAAGATCACAGTGCCCATGGTGAGAGTGCTAACGGTGACTGTGCCCATGGTGACAGTTCCCAGTGTGACAACGCCCATTGTGACAGTGCTCACAGTGTCCATGATGATGATGACAGTGCCGATGGTGATAGTCCCAATAGTGAGAGTGCTCACAGTGAAACTGCCCATGGAGACACTGCCCATGGTGATAGTGCTCATCGTGACAACCCCTCGGAGGCAGTGCCAATGGTGAGAGACTCCGTGGTGACTGTTCTCACGGTGAAAGTGACCCTGTTGAAATATCTCATGGTGACAGTGCTCATGGTGACAGTGCTCATAGTGACAGTGCTCAAGGTGATAGTCTCCATGTTGACAGTGCACATGCTGACTGTTCTCACGGTGACAGTGCCTATGGTGATAATGCTCTTAGTGACAGTGCTCACGGTGACAGTGCCCATGGTGACAGTGACCACGGTGAATGTTCTCACCGTGATAGTGCCCCTGGTGACAGTGTTCATGGTGACAGTCCGCATTGAGGCTGTGCCCGTGGTGACAGTGCTCAGTGTGATAGTGCTCACGGTGATAGTACTCACGTTGACAGGGCCAAGGTGACAATACCCACGGTGACAGTAATCATGGTGAAAGTGCCCATGGTGGCAGTTCTCATAGTGACAGTTCTTGTGACAGTGCTCGTGGTGAGAGTGCTCTCAGTGACAGTGCTCATGGTGGCAGTGCCCATGGTGAGACTACCCATGGTGACACTGCCCATGGTGACAGTGTACATGGTCATGGTGCATCTGGTGGCAGTGCAAAATAGTGACAGTGCCCATGGTGATATTGCTCATGGTGATAGTGCCCATGGTGAGAGTGCCCATGGTTACAGTGCTCATGGTGACAGTGCCCATGGTGACAGTGCCCCTGGTGACAGTGCACACCGTGAGAGTGCCCATGGTGGCCGTGCCCATGTTGACCGTTCTTATCATGATAGTGCTCACGGTAGCAGTGTTCATGGTAATAGTGCTGATGGTGGCAGTGCCCACAATGAGACTGCCAATGGTGAGAATACTGTGACAGTGCCCATGGTGACTTTTCTCTCTGTGACATTGCCCTTGGGGACAGTTAGCACGCTGAGATTTCTCACGGTGATAGTGCCCATTGTTTCAGTGCTCATGGTGACAAGAACCATGGCGCCAGTGCCCATCATGGCATTGCTCACAGTGATAGTTCTCTCTGTGACAGTGCCCATGTTGCTATTACTCATGGTGACAGTACTCAGTGATAAAGTGCTCATGGTGACAGTGCCTAAGGTGATACTGCACATGGTGGCAGTGCAAAATGGTGACAGTACCCATGGTGACATTGCTTAATGTGATAGTCCTTGCGGTGATAGTGCGCATGGTGACACTGCCCACCGTAACACTGCTCACGGTGATAGTGCCAATGTTGGAAGTGCCCATCGTTAAAATGCCCATGGTGACAGTTCTTATGGTGAGAGTGGTCAGAGTGGCAGTGCTCATGGTGAAATTGCCCATGGTGACAGAGCTCACAGTGACAGTGCCCATAATTATAGTGTCCATGGTGACAGTACTAACTGTGAAATTGTCCATGGGGTCACTGCCCATGGTGACAGTGCCCATGGTCACAACCCTCAGGGTGATAGTGCTCACCCTGACAATTCCCATGGTGACAGTGACCACAGTGACAGTTCTAACGGTAATAGTGCCCATGATGACAGTGCTCATGGTGACAGTCCACATTGTGCCAGTGCCCAAGGTGCCAGTGCTCATGGTGACAGTGCCCAAAGTCACAATACCCATGGTGACAGTTCCCAGGCTGACAGTTCTCATGTTGATAGTGCCCATGGTGACAGTGCACATGGTGATACTGAGAATGGTGACAGTGCTTATGTTGACAGTGGTCATCGTTGCAGTACCCATGGTGATAGTGCAGAAACTGACAGTGCCCTTGGTGATAGTGCCCATGGTGAGTGTGCTCATGTTAATAGTGACCATGGTGGCAGTACCCATTGTGAAAGTGCTCATGGTGACAGTGCCCATGTTGGTAGTTCCCATGGTGACAGTGCTCACGGTGATAGTGACCATGGTAACAGTGCACATGGTAGCTGTGCCCTTGGTGACAGTGCCCGTGATGACAGTACTCATGGTGACAGTGCTCACGGTGATAGTGCCCATGGTGACAGTGCACATGGTGGTAGTGCACATTGTGGCAGTGAAAAATGGTGACAGTGCCCATGCTGACAATTCTCATGTTGACAGTGCACACAGTCACAACCCATGCTGACAGTGCTCATGGTAGAAGTACCCGTGGTGACAGTGCTCACAGTGATAGTGCCCATGGTGGCAGTGCCCATGGAGACACTGCCAACAGTGACAATGCCCATGATGACAGTGCCCATGGTGACAGTGCCCACGGTGCCATTTTCTTTGGTGACAGTGCTCACAGTGACAGTACCCATGGTAACAGTGACCACGGTGAGAGTGCTCATGGTGGTAGTGTCTATGGTGACAGGGCTCATTGTGACAGTCCGCACTGTGCCAGTCCCCAGAGTGAAAATACTCACGGTGAGAGTGCCCATGGTGAGAGTGCTCACAGTGGTAGTGCTCACAGTAATAGTGCTCATGATGACAGTGCCGAAGTTGAAAGTGTTCACGGTGACAGTGCTCATGGTGATAGTGCCCATGGTAAGAGTCCACACGTTGATAGTGCCCATGGTGGCAGTTCCCATTGTGAAAGTGCTCATGATGACATTGCCCATGTTGGTAGTTCCCATGGTGACAGTGCTCAAGGTGATAGTGACCATGGTAACAGTGCAGATGGTGGCTGTGCCCTTGGTGACAGTGCCCATGATGACAGGACTCATGGTGACAGTTCTCATTGTGATAGTGCCCACGGTGACATTGCATATGGTGGCAGTGAGAAATGGTGACAGTGCCCATGTTGACTGTTCTCATTGTGACAGTGCACAGGTGACAACCCATGCGGACAGTACTCACAGTGACAGTTCTCTTTGTTGCAGTACCCATGGTGACAGTGCTCACAGTCATATTGCCCATGATGACAGTGCCCATGGTGAGAGTGCCCACGGCGCCATTGCCTATGGCGAAAGTGCTCATGGTAACAGTTCCCATGGTGACAGTGACCAAGGAGATGGTGCTCACAGTGATAGTGCCCATGGTGACAGGGCTTATGGTGCCAGTCCGCATTGTGCCACTACCCATGGCGACAGTGCTCATGGTGACAGTGACCACAGTGAGAGTGCTCACAGTGATAGTGCTCACGGTAATAGTGCTCATGGTGACAGTGCAAATGTTGACAATACCCATGGTGACAGTACTCATGTTGAAAATACCCATGGTGAACAGTTCTCATAGCGACAGTTTTCATGGTGACAGTACTCATAATAGCAGTGCCCAAGGTTGCAGTGTTCGTGGTGACAGTGCTAATGCTGACACTGCACTTGGTGGCAGTTCCTATGGGGACAGTACCGTTGGTGACACTGCGCATTGTTACAGTGCCCATGGTAACTGTGCTCACAGTGATAGTGCACATCGTGACAGTGTCCATGGTGGTAGTTCACCTGGTGACAGTGCTAAATAGTGACAGTGCACATGCTGACAGTGCTCATGGTGATAGTGCCCATGGTGACAGTGCAGACGGTGATAATGGACATTGTTACAGTGTTCATGGTGACAGAACCCAAGGTGGCAGTGGCCATGGTGACAGTGCCCACAATGAGAGTGCCCATGGTGACAGTGCCAACAGTGACAGTGCCCATGGTGACACTTCTCACGGTGACAGTGCCCATGGGGACAGTTAGCAAGGTGAGATTTCTCACGATGATATTTCCCGTTGTGATGGTGCTCACAGTGACCTTGCCCTTGGTGCCAGTTCCCATAGAGACATTCTGCAAGGTCACATTTCTCACGGTGAAAATGCTTATGGTGATATTACCCATGGTGACACTGCACATGGTGGCAATGCAAAATGGTGACAGTGCCCATGGTGACATTGCTCATGGTGACTTTTCTTACTGTGATAGTCCTTATGGTGACAGTGCACATGGGGACACTGCACACAGTGACAGTGTTCATGGTGACAGTGTTCACGGTAATAGTTCCCATGGTGAGAGTGTCCATGGTGACATTGCCCATAGTCACAAATCTCATAGTGTAGTGCTCACAGTGACAGTGCCCATGGTGAAAGTACCCTGGGTGACAGTACTCATGGTGACAGTGTTCATGGTGATAGTGCCCATGGTGACAGTGCCCATGTTCACAATTCTCACAGTGATAATGCCTATAATGAGAGTACCTAGGGTGACAATGCCCATGGTGACAGTGCCCATGGTGTCATGCACATGGTGACGGTGCTCATGGTGATAGTGCTCATGTTGGCAGTGCCATAAATAACAGTGCTCATTGTGGCAGTACTCATGGTGACCATGCTCATTGTGACAGTGCCCCTGTTTACAGTGTTTATGGTGATAGATGTCATGGTGGCAGTTCCCACGGCGAAAGTGCCCATGCTGACAAAGCCCATGCTCATTCTTCCCATTGTGACAGTGCCCACGGTGACATTGCCCATGGTGACAGTGCCCAGTGTGACAAGGCCCATGGTGACAGTCCTCACGTTGACCGTGCCCATGGTGACAGTGTTGATGGTGAGAGTGACAATAGTGACAGTGCTCATGGTGAAACTGCCCATGGAGATATTGTCCATGATGATAGTGCTCATGGTGACAGTGCCAATGATGATCATCCCCGTGGTGACAGTTCTTACATTGAATGTGACCATGGTGACATTGATGATGGTGACAGTGCTCAAGGTGATGGTCTCCATGTTGACAGTGCCCATGGTGACATTTCTCACGGTGACAGTGCCTATGTTGAAAATTCTCATAGTGAGAGTGCTCATGGTGACAGTGCCCATGGTGATATTACCCATGGTGACAGTACTCATGGTAAAAGTGCCCATGGTGACACTGCACATGGTGGCAGTGCAAAATGGTGACAGTGCCCTTGGTGATATTGCTCATTGTGACATTGCTTATTGTGATAGTCCTTACAGTCATAGTGTGTATGGTGAAACTGCACACAGTGACAGAACTCATGGTGACAGTGTTCACGGCGATAGTGCCGATGGTGAATGTGCCCATGGTGACAGTGCCCATAGTCACAATTCTCACGGTGTAGTGCTCATGGTGACAGTGCCCATGGCGACAATACACAGGTTGACAGTATTCATGGTGACATTGCTCATGGTGATAGTGTCCATGGTGAGAGTGCCAATGTTCACAACTCTCAAGGTGATAGTGCCCATGTTCACAACTCTCAAGGTGATAGTGCCCATGGTGATAATACCCAGGGTGACAGAGCTCATGGTAAAAGTGCTCAAGGTGACAGTGCCCATGGTGACAGTACCTAAGGTGAGAATTCCCATGGTGAGTGTGCTCATGGTGATATTGCCCATGGTGACAATACCCTGTGTGTCCTGCCCAAGGTGACAGTGATCATGGTGACACTGCTCATGTGGACAGTGCCATAAGTGACAGTGCTCATTGTGGAAGTGCTCTTGGTGACCGTGCTCATGGTGACAGTGCCCATGGTTACAGTGCTTAAAGTGATACATGTCATGGTGGCCATGCCCACGGTGAAAGTGCCCATACTGACAAAGCCCATGGTGATACTTCCCATTGTGACAGTGCCCACGGTTACAGAGCCTATGGTGACAGTGCCCAAGATTACAGTGCCCATGGTGACTGTGCCCATGTTGACAGTGCTCAGTGTGACAATGCACATTGTGACAGTGCTCACGGTGACCGTGCCGATGCTAACAGTGCCAATGGTGATAGTGCCAATAGTGAGTGCTCATGGTGAAACTGCCCATGGAGACACTGCCCATGTTGATAGTGCTCATCGTGACAAACCCTCGGAGGCAGTGCCAATGGTGAGAGTCCCCGTGGTAACAGTTCTCACGGTGAAAGTGACCCTGTTGAAATTGCTCATGGTGACTGTGCTCATGGTGACAGTGCTCAAGGTGATAGTCTCCATGTTGACAGTACCCATGGTGACTGTTCTAATGGTGACAGTGCCTATGGTGATAATTCCCTTAATGACAGTGCTCATGGTGACAGTGCCCATGGTGACAGTGACCACGGTGACTGTTCTCACCATGATAGTGCCCATGGTGACACTGTTCATGGTGACAGTCTGCATTGAGGCTGTGCCCGTGGTGACAGGGCTCAGGGTGATAGTGCTCACAGTGATAGTACTCACGTTGACAGTGCCCAAGGTGACAATAACCACGGTGACATTAATCATGGTGAAAGTGCCCATGGTGGCAATTCTCATAGTGACAGTTCTTGTGACAGTGCTCATGGGAGCAGTGCTCGTGGTGAAAGTGCTTTTGGTGACAGTGCTCATGGTGGCAGTGCTCACAGTGAGACTACCGATGGTGACACTGCCCCTGGTGACACTGCACATGGTCATGGTGCATCTGGTGGCAGTGCAAAATAGTGAAAGTGCCGGTGGTGATATTGCTCATGGTGATAATGCCCATGGTGAGATTGACCATGGTTACAGTGCTCATGGTGACAGTGCCCATGGTGACATTGCTTAATGTGATAGTCCTTGAGGTGATTGTGCGCATGGTGACACTGCCCACCATGACAGTGCTCTTGTTGACAGTGCTTACGGTGATAGTGCATTGCTGGAAGGGCCCATCGTGAAAGTGCCCATGGTGACATTTCTTATGTTGAGAATGGTCACAGTGGCAGTGCTCATGATGAAAGTGTCCATTGTGACAGAGCTCATGGTGACAGTCCCCATAGTTATAGTGTCCATGGTGACAGTACTAACAGTGAAATGTTCCATGGGGACCCTGCCATGGTGACAGTGCATATGGTCACTACCCTCATGGTGATAGTGCTCACGGTGACAGTGCCCATGGTGACAGTGACCACGGTGACAGTTCTAACGGTAATAGTGCCCATGATGACAGTGCTCATGGTGACAGTTCACATATTGCCAGTGCCCAAGGTGACACTGCTCATGGTGACAGTGCCCTAAGTCACAATACCCATGGCGACAGTGCCCAGGCTGACAGTTCTCATGGTGATAGTGCCCATGGTGACAGTGCACATGGTGATACTGAGAATGGTGACAGTGCTTATGGTGACAATGGTCATGGTTGCAGTACCCATGGTGATAGTGCTGAAACTGACAGTGCCCTTGGTGATACTGCCCATGGTGAGTGTGCTCACGTTAATAGTGCCCATGGTGGAAGTTCCTCTTGTGAAAGTGCTCATGGTGACCGTGCCCATGTTGGTAGTTCCCATGGTGACAGTGCTCACGGTGATAGTGACCATGGTAACAGTGCACATGGTAGCTGTGCCCCTGGTGACAGTGCCCATGATGACAGTACTCATGGTGACAGTGCTCACGGTCAGAGTGCCCACGATGACAGTGCTCATGGTGGTAGTGCATATGGTGGCAGTAAAAAATGGTGACAGCACCCATGCTGACACTTCTCATGGTGACAGTGCACATGGTGACAACCCATGCTGACAGTGCTCATGGTAGCAGTAAGCGTGGTGACAGTGCTCACAGTGACAGTGCTCATGGTAGCAGTACCCGTGGTGATACAGCTCACAGTGATAGTGCCCATGGTTGCAGTGCCCATGGTGACACTGCCCATGGTGACAATGTCCATGATGACAGTGCCCATGGTGACAGTGCCCACAGTGCCATTCCCTATGGTGACAGTGCTCACAGTGACAGTACCCATGGTAACAGTGACCACGGTGAGAGTGCTCATGATGATAGAGTCCATGGTGACAGGCCTCATTGTGACAGTCCGCATTGTGCCAGTACCCATAGTGAAAGTGGCCACGGTGACAGTGACCATGGTGAGAGTGCTCACGGTGGTAGTACTCACAGTAATATTGCTCATGATGACAGTGCCGACAGTGACAGTGCCCATGTTGGTAGTTCCCATGGTGAGAGTGCTCAAGGTTATAGTGACCATGGTAACAGTGCACATGGTGGCCATGCCCTTGGTGACAGTGCCCATGATGACAGGACTCATGGTGACAGTTCTCATGGTGATAGTGCCCACGGTGACATTTCACATGGTGACAGTGAAAAATGGTGACAGTGCCCATGTTGACAGTTCTCATGGTGACAGTGCACACGGTGACAACCCATGCAGACAGTACTCACGGTGACAGTTATCTTTGTTGCAGTACCCTTGGTGACAGTGCTCACAGTGATATTGCCCATGGTGGCAGTGCCCATGGTTACAGTTCCCATGGTGACACTGCCCATGATGACAGTGCCCATGGTGACCGTGCCCACGGCACCATTGCCTATGGTGAAAGTGCTCATGGTAACAGTGCCCATGGTGACAGTGACCACAGTGAGAGTGCTCACAGTGATAGTGCCCATGGTGACAGGGCTCATGGTGCCAGTCCGCATTGCATCAGTACCCATGGCAACAGTGCTCATCGTGACAGTGACCACAGTGAGAGTGCTCATGGTGAGAGTGCTGACGGTAATAGTGCTCATGGTGACAGTGCAAATGGTGACAATACCCGTGGTGACAGTACTCATGTTGAAAATACCCATGGTGGCAGTTCTCATATCGACAGTTTTCATGGTGACAGTGCTCATAATAGCAGTGCCCAAGGTGGCACTGCTCGTGGTGACAGTGCTAATGGTGACAGTGTTCTTGGTGGCAGTTCCCATGGGGACAGTACCCATGGTGACACTGAGCATTGTTACAGTGCCCATGGTAACCGTGCTCACGGTGATAGTGCACATTGTGACAGTGCCCATGGTGGTAGTTCACCTGGTGACAGTGCTAAATAGTGAGAGTGCACATGCTGACAGTGCTCATGGTGAGAGAGCCCATGGTGACAGTGCACACGGTGATAATGGGCATTGTTACAGTGTTCATGGTGACAGAGCCCAAGGTGGCAGTGGCCATGGTGACAGTGCCCACAATGACAGTGCCCATGGCAACACTTCTCACGGTGACAGTGCCCAAGGGGACAGTTAGCATGGTGAGATTTCTCATGGTGACAGTGCCCGTTGTGACAGTGCTCACAGTGACAATGCCCATGGTGCCACTGCCCATAGAGACATTCTGCACGGTCACATTTCTCACGGTGAAAGTGCCTACGGTGATATTACCCATGGTGACACTGCACATGGTGGCAGTGCAAAATTGTGACATTGCTCATGGTGACTTTTCTTACGGTGATAGTCATTACGGTGAGAGTGCGCATGGTGACACTGCACACAGTGACAGTGTTCATGGTGACAGTGTTAACGGTGATAGTTCCCATGGTGAGAGTGTCCATGGTGACAGTGCCCATAGTCACAATTCTCATGGTGTAGTGCTAACACTGACAGTGCCAATGGTGAAAATACCCAGGGTGACATTAGTCATGGTGACAGTGCTCATGGTGACAGTGCCCATGTTCACAATTCTCACAGTGATAATGACTATGGTGAGAGTACCTAGGGTGACAATGCCCATGGTGACAGTGCCCCTTGTGCCATGCCTATCGTGACAGTGCTCATGGTGATAGTGCTCATGTTGGCAGTGCCATAAATAACAGTGATCATTGTGGCAGTGCTTATGGTGACCATGCTCATGGTGACAGTGCCCATGTTTACAGTGTTTATGGTGATAGATGTCACAGTGTCAGTGCCCATGGGGACAGTGCCCAGGGTGACAAAGCCCATGGTGATACTTCCCATTGTGACAGTGCACACGGTGACAGTGCCCATGGTGACAGCACCCATTGTGACAAGGCCCATGGTGACAGTGCTCATGGTGACCATGCTCATTGTGACAGTGTCCACGTTTACAGTGTTTATGCTAATAGATGTCATGGTGTCAGTATCCACCGGGACAGTGCCCACACTGACAAAGCCCATGGTGATACTTCCCATTGTGAAAGCGCCCATGGTGAGAGCGCCCAGTGTGACAAGGCCCATGGTGACACTGCTCACGTTGACCATGCCCATGGTGACAGTGCCAATGGTGAGAGTGCCAATAGTGACAGTGCTCATGGTGAAACTGCCCATGGAGATATTGCCCATGGTGATACTGCTCATGGTGACAACCCCACGGTGACATTGCCAATGGTGATAGTCCCCGTGGTGACAGTTCTTACGTTGAATGTGACCATAGTGACAGTTCTCATGGTGTCAGTGCCTATGGTGAAAATTCTCATAGTGACAGTGCTCATGGTGACAGTGCCCATGGTGATATTACCCATGGTGACAGTACTCATGGTAAAAGTGTCCATGGTGATACTGCACATGGTGGCAGTGCAAAATGGTGACAGTGCCCATGGTGATATTGCTCATGGTGACATTGCTTACGGTGATAGTGTGTATGGTGAGACTGCACAGTGACAGTGCTAATGGTGACACTGCCCTTGGTGGCAGTTCCCATGGGAACAGTACCGATGGAGACACTTTGCATTGTTAGAGTGCCCATGGTAAGCATGCTCACCGTGATAGTGCACATCATGACAGTGCCCATGGTGGTAGTTCACCTGGCGACAGTGCTAAATAGTGAGAGTGCACATGCTGACAGTGCTCATGGTGATAGTGCCCATGGTGACAGTGCACACAGTGATAATGGGCATTGTAACAGTGTTCATGGTGACAGAGCCCAAGGTGGCAGTGGCCATGGTGACAGTGCCCAAAATGACAGTGCCCAAAGTGACAGTGCTGACAGTGACAGTACCCATGGTGAATCTTCTCCCGGTGACAGTGCCTATGGGGACAGTTAGCATGGTGAGATTTCTCACGGTGATTGTGCCCTTTTTGACAGTGCTCTCAGTGAGAAGGCCCATGGTGCCAGTGCCCATAGAGACATTCCCCACAGTCACATTTCTAATGGTGAAAGTGCCTATAGTGATATTACCCATGGTGACACTGCACATGGTGGCAGTGCAAGATTGTGACAGTGCCCATGGTGACATTGCTCATGGTGACTTTGCTTACAGTGATAGTCCTTATGGTGACAGTGTGCATGGTGACACTGCACACGGTGACAGTGTGCATGGTGACAGTGTTCACGGTGATAGTTGCCATGGTGAGAGTGTCCATAGTAACAGTGCCCATAGTCACAATTCTCATGGTGTAGTGCTCACAGTGACAGTGTCCATGGTGAAAATACCCAGGGTGACAGTACTCATGGTGACAGTGCTCATGGTGATAGTGCTTATGGTGACCATGCTCATGGTGACAGTGTGCATGGTGACACTGCCCACCGTGATAGTGCCAATGTTGGAAGTGCCCATCATGAAAGTGCCCACGGTGACAGTTCTTAGGGTGAGAGTGCCCATGATGACAGTGCTCATGGTGACAGTCCACATTGTGCCAGTGCCCAATGTGACAGTGCTCACGGTGACAGTGCACCAAGTCACAATACCCATGGTGACAGTGCCCAGGCTGACAGTTCTCATGGTGATAGTGCCCATGGTGACAGTGCCCATGGTGATACTGAGAATGGTGACAGTGCTAATGGTGACAGTGGTCATGGTTGCAGTACCCATGGTGATAGTCCTGAAACTGAGAGTGCCCTGGGTGATAGTGCCCATGGTGAGTGTGCTCACGTTAATAGTGCCGTGGTGGCAGTTCCCATTGTGAAAGTGCTCATGATGATAGTGCCCATGTTGGTAGTTCCCATGGTGATAGTGACCATGGTAACAGTGCACATGGTGGCTGTGCCCTTGGTGACGGTGCCCATGATGACAGTACTCATGGTGACAGTGCTCATGGTGACAGTGCCCATGGTGAGAGTGCACATGGTGGTAGTGCACATGGTGGCAGTGAAAAATGGTGACAGTGTCCATGCTGACAGTTCTCATGGTGACAGTGCACACGGTGACAACCCATGCTGACATTGCTCACAGTGACAGTGCACATGGTAGCAGTACCCGTGGTGACAGTGCTCACAGTGCTAGTGCCCAGGGTGGCCATGCCCATGGTGACACAGCCCACAGTGACAATACCCATGATGACAGTGCCCATGGTGACAGTAACCACGGTGCCATTGCCTATGGTGACAGTGCTCACAGTGACGGTACCCATGGTAACAGTGACCACAGTGAGAGTGCTCATGGTGATAGTGTCCATGGTGATAAGGCTCATTGTGACAGCCCGCATTGTGCCAGTACACATAGTGACAGTGCTCACAGTGACAGTTCCCATGGTGACAGTTACCACAGTAAGAGTGCTCATGGTGCTAGTGCTCACAGTAATAGTGCTCATGGTGACAGGGCCAACGGTGACAGTGCTCACAGTGATAGTGCCTATGTTGATAGTGCCAATGGTGAGAGTCTGCACGTTGATAGTGCCCATGGTGGCAGTTCCCACTGTGAAAGTGCTCATGATGACATTGCTCAAGTTGGTAGTTCCCATGGTGACAGTGCTCACTGAGAAAGTGACCATGGTAACAGTACACGTGGTGGCTGTGCCCTTGGTGACAGTGCCCATGATGACAGTACTCATGGTGACAGTGCTCATAATAGCAGTGTCCAGGGTGGCAGTGCTCGTGGTGACAGTGCTAATGGTGACAGTGCTCTTGGTGGCAGTTCCCATGGGGACAGCCACCGATGGTAACACTGCACATTGTTACAGTGCCAATGGTAACAGTGCTCACAGTGATAGTGCACATTGTGACAGTGCCCATGGTGGTAGTTCACCTGGTGACAGTGCTAAATAGTGACAGTGCACATGCTGACAGTGCTCATGGTGATAGTGCCCATGGTGACAATGCACATGGGGATAATGGGCATTGTTACAGTGTTCATGGTGACAGAGACCAAGGTGGCAGTAACCATGGTGACAGTTCCCAAAATGACAGTACCCATGGTGACAGTGCCGACAGTGACAGTGCCATGGTGACCCTTCTCATGGTGACAGTGCCCATGGGGACACTTAGCATGGTGAGATTTCTCACGGTGATAGTGCCCGTTGTGACAGTACTCACAGTGACAAGGCCTATGTTGCCAGTGCCCATCGAGACATTCCGGACAGTCACATTTTTCACCATGAAAGTGCCTAAGGTGATATTACCAATGGTGATATTGCACATGGTGGCAGTGAAAAATGTTGACAGCGCCCATGGTGACATTGCTCATGGTGACTTTGCTTACGGTGATAGTCCTTACGGTGACAGTGCACATGGTGACACTGCCCACAGTGACAGTGTTCATGGTGACAGTGTACACGGTGATAGTTCCCATGGTGAGAGTGTACATGGTGACAGTGCCCATAGTCACAATTCTCATGGTTTAGTGCTCACAGTGACATTGCCCATGTTCACAATTCTCATAGTGATAATGCCTATGGTGAGAGTACCTAGGGTGACAATGCCCATGGTGAGAGTGCCCATGGTGTCATGCCCATGGTGACAGTGCTCATGGTGACAGTGCTCATGTTGACAGTGCCATAGATAACAGTGCTCATTGTGGCAGGGCTCATGGTGACCATACTCATGGTGACAGTGCCCATGTTTACAGTGTTTATGGTGATAGATGTCACGGTGTCATTGGCCATGGCGACAGTGCCCACACTGACAAAGCCCATGCTGATACTTCCCATTGTGACAGTGCCCATGGTGACAGTGCCCATGGTGACAGCACCTACTGTGACAAGGCCCCTGGTGACAGTGCTCATGGTGACCGTGCCCATGGTGACATTGCCGATGGTGATAGTGCTCATGGTGACAACCACATGGTGACAGTGCCAATGGTGATAGTCCCTGTGGTGACACTACTTACGTTGAATGTGACCATGGTGACATTGATGATGGTGACAGTGCTCATGGTGACAGTGCTCAAGGTGATGGTCTCCATGTTGACAGTGCCCATGGTGACAGTGCCTATGGGGAAAATTCTCATAGTGACAGTGCTCACAGTGACAATGCCCATGGTGATATTACCCATAGTGACAGTACTCACGGTAAAAGTGTCCATGGTGACACTGCACGTGGTGGCAGT
The DNA here is from genome assembly GCF_964341445.2 of Mesoplodon mirus. Lineage (NCBI taxonomy): Eukaryota > Metazoa > Chordata > Mammalia > Artiodactyla > Ziphiidae > Mesoplodon > Mesoplodon mirus. Next base: position 196,659,065 of record NC_138976.1, on the reverse strand, counting down.
GCAAAATGGTGACAGTGTACATGGTGATATTGCTCATGGTGACATTGCTTACAGTGATAATCCTTATGGTGATAGTGTGTATGGTGAAACTGCACACAGTGACAGTGCTCATGGTGACAGTGCTCATGGTGACAGTGTTCACGGTGATAGTGCCGACGGTGAATGTGCCCATGGTGACAGTGCCCATAGTCACAATTCTCACGGTGTAGTGCTCATGGTGACAGTGCCCATGGTGACAATACATAGGGTGACAGTATTCATGGTGACATTGCTCATGGTGATAGTGTCCACGGTAAGAGTGCACATGTTCACAACTCTCAAGGTCATATTGCCCATGATGACAATACCCAGGGTGATAGACCTCATGGTAAAAGTGCTCACGGTGACAGTGCCCATGGTGACAGTACCTAAGGTGAAAATACCCATGGTGAGAGTGCTCATGGTGACAGTGCCCATGGTGACAATACCCAGTGTGTCCTGCCCATGGTGAGAGTGATCATCCTGACACTGCTCATGTGGACAGTGCCATAAGTGACAGTGCTCATTGTGGCAGTGCTCATGGTGACCGTGCTCATGCTGACAGTACCCATGGTTACAGTGCTTATGGTGATAGATGTCAGGGTGGCTGTGCCCACGGTGACAGTGCCCACGCTGACAAAGCCGATGGTGATACTTCCCATTGTGACAGTGCCCACGGTGACAGAGCCCATGGTGGCAGTGCCCAATATCACAGTGCCCATGATGAGAGTACTAATGGTGACTGTGACCATAGTGACATCCCCCAGTGTGACAAAGCCCATTGTGACAGAGCTCATAGTGACCATGCCGATGCTGACAGTGCCGATGGTGATAGTGCCAATAGTAAGAGTGCTCAACGTGAAACTGCCCAAGGAGACACTGCCCATGGTGATAGTGCTCATCATGACAAGACCTCGGAGGCATTGCCAATGGAGACAGTCCCCGTGGTGACAGTTCTCATGGTGAAAGTGACCCTGCTGAAATTGCTCATGGTGACAGTGCTCAAGGTGATATTCTCCATGTTGACAGTGCCCATGCTGACTGTTCTCACGGAGACAGTGCCTATCGTGATAATGCTCTTAGTGACAGTGCTCACGGTGACAGTGCCCATGGTGACAGTGCCCATGCTGACTGTTCTCACGGAGACAGTGCCTATCGTGATAATGCTCTTAGTGACAGTGCTCACGGTGACAGTGACCATGGTGACTGTTCTCACTGTGATAGTGCCCATGGTGACAGTGTTCATTGTGACTGTCCGCATTGAGGCTGTGCCCATGGTGACAGTGCTCAGGGAGATAGTGCTCATGGTGATAGTACTCACGTTGACAGTGCATAAGGTGACGATACCCATGGTGACAGTAATCATGGTGAAAGTGTCCATGGTGGCAGTTCTCATAGTGACAGTTCTTGTGACAGTGCTCATGGTGGCAGTGCTCGTGGTGAAAGTGCTCTTGGTGACAGTGCTCATGGTGGCAGTGCCCATGGTGAGACTACCGATGGTGACACTGCCCATGGTGACAGTTCACATGGTGACAGTGACCATGGTGACATTTCTAACAGTGATAGTGCCCATGGCGACAGTGCTCATGGTGACAGTGACCACAGTGAGAGTGCTCATGGTGATAGTGCTCACGGTAATAGTGCTCATGGTGACAGTGCAAATGGTGACAATACCCATGGTGACAGTACTCAAGGTGAAAATACACATGGTGGCAGTTCTCATAGCGACAGTTCTCATGGTGACAGTGCTCATATTAGCAGTGCTCAAGGTGGCAGTGCTCGTGGTGACAGTGCTAATTGTGACAGTGTTATTGGTGGCAGTTCCCATGGGGACAGTACCGATGCTGACACTGCGCATTGTTACAGTGCCCATGGTAACTGTGCTCATGGTGATAGTGCACATCGTGACAGTGCCCATGGTGGTAGTTCACCTGGTGACAGTGTTAAATAGTGACAGTGCACATGCTGACAGTGCTCATGGTGATAGTGCCCATGGTGACAGTTCACACAGTGATAATGGGCATTGTTAAAGTGTTCATGGTGACAGAGACCAAAGTGGCAGTGGCCATGGTGACAGTGCCCACAATGACAGTGCCCATGGTGACAGTGCCGACAGTGACAGAGCCCATGGTGACCCTTCTCACGGTGACAGTGCCCATGGGGACAGTTAGCATGGTGAGATTTCTCACGGTGATAGTTCCCATTGTGACAGTGCTCACAGTGACAATGCCCATGATGCCAGTGCCCATAGACATTCTGCATGGTCACATTTCTCACGGTGAAAGTGTCTATGGTGATATTACCCATGGTGACACTGCACATGGTGGCAGTGCAGAATGGTGACAGTGCCCATGGTAACGTTCCTCATGGTGACTTTGCTTACGGTGATATTCCTTACGGTGACAGTGCACATGGTGAGACTGCACACAGTGACATTGTTCATGGTGACAGTGTTCACGGTGATAGTTCCCATGTTGAGAGTGTCCATGATGACAGTGCCCATTGTCACAATTCTCATGGTGTAGTTCTCACAGTGACAGTGCCCGTGGTGAAAATACCCAGGGTGACAGTACTCATGGTGACAGTGCTCATTGTGATAATGCCCATGGACACAGTGCCCATGTTCACAATTCTCACAGTGATAATGCCTATGGTGAGAGTACCTGGGGTGACAATGCCCATGGTGACAGTGCCCATGGTGTCATGCCCATGGTGACAGTGCTCATGTTGACAGTGCCATAAATAACAGTGTTCATTGTGGCAGTGCTCATGGTGACCGTGCTCATGGTGACAGTGCCCATGTTTACAGTGTTTATGGTGACATATGTCACGGTGTCAATGCCACGGGGACAGTGCCCACGCTGACAAAGCCCATGGTGATACTTCCCATTGTGACAGTGCCCATGGTGACAGTGCCCATGGTGACACCGCACAGTGTCACAAGGCCCATGGTGACAGTGCTCATGGTGACAGTGTTCATGGTGAAACTGTCCATGTAGACATTTCCCATGGTGATAGTGCTCATGGTGACAACCCCGCTGTGACATTGCCCATGGTGATAGTGCACATGGTGACAAACCCACAGTGACAGTGCCAATGGTGATAGTCCCCATGGTGACTGTTCTTACGTTGAATGTAACCATGGTGACATTTCTCATGGTGACAGTGCTCAAGGTGATGGTCTCCATGTTGACAGTGCCCATGGTGACAGTTCTCACGGTGACAGTGCCTTTGGTGAAAATTCTCATAGTGACAGTGCTCACAGTGACAGTGCCCATGGTGATATTACCCATGGTGACAATACTCATGGTAAAAGTGCCCATGGTGACACTGCACATGGTTGCAGTGCAAAATGGTGACAGTGCCCATGGTGATATTGCTCATTGTGACATTGCTTACGGTGATAGTCCTTACGGTGATCGTGTGTATGGTGAAACTGCACACAGTGACAGTGCTCATGGTGAAAGTGTTCACAGCTATAGAGCCGATGGTGAATGTGCCCATGGTGACAGTGCCCATAGTCACAATTCTCACGGTGACAGTGCCCATGGTGACAATATATAGGGTGACAGTATTCATGGTGACATTGCTCATGGTGATAGTGTCCATGGTGAGAGTGCCCATGTTCACAATTCTCATGGTGATAGTGCCCATGGTGACAATACCCAGGGTGACAGAGCTCATGGTAAAAGTGCTCACAGTGACACTGCCCATGGTGAAAGTACCTAAGGTGACAATTCCTATGGTGAGAGTGCTCATGGTGACAGTGCCCATGGTGACAATACCCAGGGTGTCCTGCCCATGGTGAGAGTGATCATGGTGACACTGCTCATGTGGACAGTGTCATAAGTGACAGTGCTCATTGTGGTGGTGCTCATGGTGACTGTGCTCATGGTGACAGTGCCCATGTTTACAGTGCTTATGGTGATAGATGTCAGGGTGGCATTGCCCACGGTGACAGTGCCCACGCTGATATAGCCCTTGGTGATATTTCCCATTGTGACAGTACCCACAGTGACAGAGCCCATGGTGACAGTGCCGAAGATCACAGTGTCCATGGTGAGACTGCTAATGGTGACTGTGCCCATGGTGACAGCGCCCAGGGTGACAACACCCATTGTGAAAGTGCTCACAGTGACCGTGCCGATGTTGACAGTCCCAAAGGTGATAGTGCCAATAGTGAGGGTGCTCGTGGTGAAACTGCCCATGGAGACACTGCCCATGGTGATAGTGCTCATCGTGACAACCTCTCGGAGGCAGTGACAATGGTGAGAGTCCCGGTGATGACAGTTCTCATGGTGAAAGTGACCCTGTTGAAATTGCTCATGGTGACATTGCTCATGTTGACAGTGTTCAAGGTGATAGTCTCCATGTTCACACTACCCTTGGTGACTTTTCTCATGGTGACAATGCCTATGGTGATAATGCTCTTAGTGACAGTGCTCATGGTGACAGTGCCCATGGTGACAGTGACCACCGTGACTGTTTTCACCGTGATAGTGCCCATTGTGACAGTGTTCATGGTGACAGTCTGCATTGAGGCTGTGCCCGTGGTGACAGTGCTCAGGGTGATAGTGCTCACGGTGATAGTACTCACGTTGACAGTGCCCAAGTTGGCTATACCCACGGTGACAGTAATCATGGTGAAAGTGCCCATGGTGGCAATTCTCATAGTGACAGTTCTTGTGACAGTGCTCATGGTGGCAGTGCTCGTGGTGACAGTGCTCTTGGTGACAGTGCTCATGGTGGCAGTGCCCATGGTGAGACTACCGATGGTGACACTGCCCATGGTGGCAGTGCACATGGTCATGGTGCATCTGGTGGCAGTGCAAAATAGTGACAGTGCCCATAGTGATATTGCTCATAGTGATAATGCCCATGGTGAGAGTGCCCACGGTTACAGTGCTCATGGTGACAGTGCCCATGGTGACAGTGCCCATAGTGCCAGTGCCCCTTGTGACTGTGCACACCATGAGAGTTCCCTTGGTGGCCGTGCCCATTGTGACAGATCTTATCGTGAGAAATCTCACCATGCTAATTGTCCCCAAGGACAGTGTCACAGAGAGAAAAGTCACCATGTGCACTGTCACAGTCAGTATTCTCCCCTTTGGAACTCTCATTGTGGGCACTGCCACCGTGAGTACTATTACCATGAACACTGCTACGGTGAGCACTATCATGATAAAAACTGTCACCATGGGCACGGCCACCATGGGCACTCTCACGGTGTGCACTCTCAGCAGGGGCACTGTCACCATGAGGACTGTAACCATGGGCACTCTCACCATAGGCACTATTACCATGAGCAATATCACCATGGGCACTGTCACTATTTTGCACTGCCACCAGATGCACCATGACCATGTGCACTGTCACCATGGGCAGTGTCACCATCGGTAGTCTCACCATGGGCACTGCCACCATGAGCACTGTCACAAGAACTTCACTATGAGAGCTGCCACCATGGGCACTTTCACCATGATTACTGTCACCATGGGTATTGTCACCTTGGACACTGTCAACGTGAGTACTATCACTGTGAGCACTATCACCCTGAGAACTGTCACCACGGGCACAGCCTCAATGAAGAGTGTCACCATGAACACTGTCACCATGGGCACTATCACGGTGAGAACAGTCACTGTGGCCACTGTCTACCATGGGCACTGTCACTGTGAGCACTGTCACTAAGAGCATTATCACCATAGGCACTGTCACCATGAGAACAGTCACCATGGGCACTGTCAACATGGAGACTATCACCTTGAGCACTGCCACCATGAGCACTGTTACCATGAGCAATTTCAACAGGGTCACTTTCACCATGAGAACTGTCACCACGAGGACTCTCACCATTGGCACTGCCTCCGAGGGGTTGTCACGATGAGCACTATCAACATGGGCAGTGTCTCCATGGGCAGTTTCACCGTGAGCACTCTCACTATTGGCACTATCACCATCGGCACTGTCAGCATCGGCACGGCCACTGTGAGCACTGTCACAATGGGCATTGTCACACTGGGTGCTGTCTCCATGGGCACAGTCACTGTTATCACTCTCACCATGGGCTCTCTTATCTTGGGCACTGTCACCATGGGCTCTGTCACCCTGGGCACTGTCACAATGGGAAATATCACCATGGGCTTTGTCATTGTTGGCACTGTCACTGTGGGCACAGCCACTGTGACATCGATCACCATAAACACTGTAACCATGGGCACTGTCAGCATGAGCACAGTCACCATGAGCACTGCCACAATGAGCACTGTCACTTATGGCACTGTCCACATGAGCAGTGTCACCATGATCACTGTCACCATGGGCAGGACACCCTGGGTATTGTCACCATGGGCACTATCACCATGAGGGTTGTGAACATGGGCACTCTCACCATGGGCACTATCACCGTGAGCAATGTCACCAAGAGCACTGTCACCACGAACACTGCCACCACGAACACTGTCACAAGAACTGTCACTATGAGAACTGCCACCATGGGCACTTTCACCATGATTACTGTCACCGTGGGTATTGTTACCTTGGGCATTGTCAACGTGAGTACTATCACCGTGAGCACTATCACCCTGAGCACTGTCCACACGGGCACAGCCTCAATGCGGACTGTCACCATGAACACTGTCACCATGGGCACTATCATGGTGAGAACAGTCACCATGGTCACTGTCACCATGGGCACTGTCACCATGAGCACTGTCACTAAGAACATTATCACCATAGGCAATGTCACCATGAGAAGAGTTACCATGAGTACTGTCAACATGGAAACTATCATCTTGAGCACTGTCACCATGAGCACTGTCACCATGAGCAATTTCAACAGGGTCACTTTCACCATGAGAACTGTTACCACGGGGATTCTCACCATTGACACTGCCTCCGAGAGGTTGTCACGATGAGCACTATCACCATGGGCAGTGTCTCCATGGGCAGTTTCACCGTGAGCACTCTCACTATTGGCACTATCACCATTGGCACTGTCAGCATTGGCACGGCCACCGTGAGCACTGACACAATGGGCATTGTCACACTGGGTGCTGTCACCATGGGCACAGTCACCGTTAACACTCTCACCATGGGCACTGTGATCTTGGGCACTGTCACCATGGGCTCTGTCACTGTGGGCACTGCAACAATGGGAAGTATCACCATGGCCTTTTTCAGTGTGGGCACTGTCCCCATGGACACGGCCACGTGACATCTATCACCACAAGCACTGTAACCATGGGCACTGTCACCATTAGCATGATCACCATGAGCACTGCCACAATGAGCACTGTCACTTATGGCACTGTCCACATGAGCAGTGTCACCATGATCACTGTCACCATGGGCAGGACACCCTGGGTATTGTCACCATAGGCACTGTCACCATGAGCACTCTCACCACGGGAATTGGCACCTTAGGTACTGTCTCCATGGGCACTGTCACTGTGAGCACTTTTACCATGAACTCTGTCACCCTGGGTATTGTCACCATGGTCATTATCACTGTGAGAGTTGTGAACATCAGCACTATCACCATGAGCAGTGTCACCATGAATACTGTCACCCTGCGTTTTGTCACCATGGGCACTGTCACCGTGAGCACTACACTGTGAGAATTGTGACTATGGGCACTGTCACCATGGGCACATTCACCATCAGCACTATCGCCATGAACACTGTCACCATGAGCACTGTCACTGTGTGCAGTTTCAGCGTACACACTATCACCGTAAGGACTATCACCGTAAGAAATGTCACCATGAGCAAAATCACCATGGACACTGTCACCATTTTGCACTGCCACCATGTGCAGTGTCACCATTGGCACTTTTACCATGAGTACTGTCACCATGTGTAATATCACCATGGGCACTGTCACCGTGAGCACAGTCACTATGATAATTTTCACCATAGGCACTGTCACTGTGAGAACTGTCACCATGGTCACATTCAACATAAGAACTGTCACAATGGGGACTATCACCATTGGCACTGTAACCTTGGGGTTGTCACCATGAGCACTATCACCATGGGCAATGTCTCCATGGGTAGTTTCACCATAAGCACTGTCACTATTGGCACTGTCAGCATCGGCACTGTCACCATGGGCACGGTCACCATGAGGACTGTCACCACGGGCCTTGTCACACTGGGCGCTGTCACCATGGGCACTGTCACCATGGGCGCAGTCACCATTAACACTCTCCCCATGGGCACTGTGATCTTGGGCAGTGTCACCATGGGCTCTGTCACCGTGGGCACTGTCACAAGGGGAAGTATCACCATGGGTTTTGTCAGCCTGGGCACTGTCACCATGTGCATGGCCACCATGATATCTATCACCATAAGCACTATAACCATGGGCACTGTCACCATGAGCACGTTCACCATGAGCACTGCCACAATGAGCACTGTCACTTATAGCACTGTCCACATGAGCAGTGTCACCATGATCTCTGTCACCATGGGCAGGACACCCTGGGTATTGTCACCATGGGCACTGTCACCAGGAGAACTCTCACCATGGGAATTGTCACCTTAGGTACTGTCACCATGGGCACTGTCACCAGAAGCACTTTTACCATGAGCTCTGTCACCCTGGGTATTGTCACCATGGACATTATCACCATGAGAGTTGTGAACATGGGCACTCTCACCATGGGCACTATCACCATGAGCAATGTCACCATGAATACTGTCACCCTGGGCACTGTCACTGTGAGCACTACACCATAAGAATTGTGACTGTGGGCACTGTCACCATGGGCACATTCACCATCGGCACTATCACCGTGAACACTGTCACCATGAGCACTGTCACTGTGTGCATTTTCACCATACACACTATCACCGTAAGGATTATCACCATAAGCAATGTCACCATGAGCAATATCACCATTGGAACTGTCACCATTTTGCACTGCCACCATGTGCAGTGTCACCATGGGCACGTTTACATGAGTACTGTCACCATGGGTAATATCACCATGGGCACTGTCACGTGAGCACTGTCACTATGAGAATTTTTGCCATAGGCACTGTCACCGTGGGAATTGTCACCATGGTCACATTCAACATAAGAACTGTCACCACGGGGACTATCACCATTGGCAGTGTCACCGTGGTGTTGTCACCATGAGCACTATCACCATGGGCAATGTCTCCATGGGCAGTTTCACCATGAGCACTGTCACTATTGGCAATCTCACCATCGGCACCATCACCATGGGCACGGTAACTGTGAGCACTGTCACCATGGGCCTTGTCACACTGGGCGCTGTCACCATGGGCACTGTCTCCGTGGGAACTGTCACAATGGGAAGTATCACCATGGGCTTTGTCAGCCTGGGCACTGTCCCCGTGGGCACTGACACCATGACATCTATCACCATAAACACTTTAAACATGGGCACTCTCACTATGAGCATGGTCATCATGAGAACTGCCACAATGAGCACTGTTATTTATGGCACTGCCAACATGAGCACTGCCACCATGAGCACTGTCACCATGGGCATGACACCATGGGCACGGTCACCATGGGCATTTTCAACCTAGGTACTCTCCCCATAGGCATTATCACTGTGAGAATTGTGAACATGGGCACTGTTACCATAGGTACTATCACCATGAGCACTGTCACCATGAGTACTGTCACCCTGGGTACTTTCACCATGTGCACTGTCACTGTGAGCACTACACCATTAGAATTGTGGCTATGGGCACTGTCACCATGGACACTCTCACCATGGGAACTATCACCGTGAACACTGTCACCATGAACACTGTCTCTGTGTGCAGTGTCCCCATGTGCACTGTCACCGTAAGGACTATCACCATAAGCAAAGTCACCATGAGCAATGTCACCATGGGCACGCTCACCATTTTGCACTGCCACCATGTGCAGTGTCACCATGGGTAATATCACCATAGGCAATTTCACCGTGAGAAATGTGACGGTGCGGAATGTCTCTATGGGCACTGGCACCATGGGCATTGTCACTGTGAGCACTGGCACAACGGGCACTATCACCGTGAGAAATCTCACCATGCTAAGTGACCCCATGGGCACTGTCACTGTGAGAAGTGTCACCATGGGCACTGTCACTGTCGGCACTGTAACCATGGGCACTCTCATTGTGGGCACTGTCACCATGGCCACTGTCACCTTGGTCTCTGTCACCATGAACACTGTAACAATGCCCATTATCACTGTGTGCACTGTCACCAAGGGCACTATCACCATGAGCACTGTCAGTATGTGCACTGTCACTACTTAGCACTGTCACCAGGTGAACTACCACCATGGGCACTGTAATGATGTGCACTATCACCATGAGCACAGTTACAATAGGCACTGTAACAATGCACAGAGTTACCATCGGTACTGTCGCCATGGGAACTGACACCAACAGCACTGTCACCATTAGCACTTTCACTACCTTGAGCACTGCTATTATGAGCAGTGTCACCATGAGAACTGCCACCATGGGTATTTTCACCATGAGTACAGTCACCATGGGTATTTTCACCATTTGCACTGTCACCATGAGCACTATTACTGTGAGCACTATCACCATGACCACTCTCACTGTGGTCACTGTCACCATGAGCACTGTTGCCATGGGTACTGTCACAATGCAGACTGGCACCATGAGCCTTGTCCCCATGGACACTATCACTGTGAGCACTCTCACCATGGTCACTGACACCATGGGCACCGTTACCATGAGCAGTGTCACCATGGGCACTGCCACCATCGGTATTATAACTGTGAGCACTGTCACCATGTGTACTGCAAGCATGAGAACGGTCACCGTGAGTATTGTCTGCATGGTTGTCACCATGTGCACTGTCATCATGAGAACTGTCAACATGTGCACTGTCACCATTTTTCACTGCCACCATGTGCAATATCACCATGGGCACTATCACCGTAAGAACTGTCACCATGAGTACTGTCATCATGGGCACTGTCACCAAGGGCACAGCAACCATCTGCACTGTTACCATGGTCACTATCACCGTGAGCACTGTCACCATGGGAACTACCAACATGGACAATGTCATCGTGAGCAATTTCACAATAGGAACTGCCACCATGGGCACTATCAAGGTGCGGACTCTCACCATGGGCACTATCACCATGGGCACTGTCACCGTGAGCACTGTCATCATCGGCACTGTCACCATGAGCATTATTATTGTGAGCACTACCACCATGAGCACTCTCACCGTGGTCACTGTCACCATGGGCACTGTCACCGTGAGCACTGTCTCTATGGTTACTGGCACAGTGCGGACTGTCACAATGAGCCCTGTCACCATGGACACTATCACCATGAGCACTCTTACCGTGGTCACTGTTACCATGGGTACTGTCACTGTGAGCACTGTCACCATAGGCAATGGCAACATGGGCACTGTCACCATGGGCACTGTCATCATGGGCATTGTCACCATGGGCACTGCCACCATGGGCACTGTCACTGTGAGCACTGTCACCACGGGTACTGCTACCATGAGCACTGTCAGCATGGGTTGTCACCGTGTGTACTGTCACCATGAGAACTGTCAGCATGGGCACTGTCACCATTTTTCACTGTCACCATGTGCACTACCACCATGTGAACTGTCACCATGGGCACTATCACCGTGAGCACTGTCACCATGAGTACTGTCATCACGGGCACTGTCACCAAGGGCATAGCCACCATGTGCACGTTTACCATGGTCACTATTACCGTGAGCACTGTCACCATGGGAACTACCAACATGAACACTGTCATCATGAGCACTTTCACAATGGGAACAGCCACCATGGCACTATTAACGTGAGCACACTCACCACGGGCAGTATCACCAAGGGCACTGTCAGTTTCAGCACTATCACCATGGGTACTGCAACCATGTCCACTGTCACCATAAGCACTGTCACCATTCTCAGTACCACCATGTGCACTGTCACCATGAGCACCTTCACCGTGAGGGTTGCGACCATGGGCACTGTCACCGTGAGCACTGTCACATTGCGCACTGGCACAATGTGGACTGTCACCATGAGCACTTTCATCATGGGCACTATCACCTGTAGAACAGTCACCGTGGTCACTGTCACCATGCACAATGTCACCGTGAGCACTGTCACCTTGGGCACTGGCACAATGTGGACTGTCACTATGAGCACTGTCATCATGGGCACTATCACCATTAGAACTGTCATCGTGGTCACTGTTACAATGGGCACTGTCACCGTGAGCACTATCACCCTGAGGGTTGTGACCATGGGCACTGTCACACTGGGCAGTGTCCCCATGGACAATTTCACTGTTAGTACTGTCACCATGGACACTATAACTATGGACAATGTCACTGTGAGCTCTGTCACCATGGGCACTTTCACCATGAGCACTGCCACTCTGAGCACTCTCACCATAAGAACTGTCACCATGGGCACTTTCACGATGGGCCCTTCCAACATTGGCACTATCACCGTGAGCACTGTCAACAAGAGCACTGTTACAGTGGGCAGTATCACCATGCGCACTATCACCGCAAGGACTATCACATTAAGCAATGTCACCATGAGCACTGTCACCATTTTGCACTGTGACCATGTGCACTATCACCTTGGGCACTGTCACCATGAGCACTTTATCACTGATTACTGTCACCATGGGTAATATCACCATGGGCACTGTCACTGTGAGAATTATTACCGTGAGCAATGCCATGATGGGCACTGACGTCATGCATCTTGTCACTATGAAAACTGAAACAATGGGCACTATCACTGTGAGAATTCTCACCATGCTAACTGTCCCCAAGGGCACTGTCACAGAGTGAAAAGTCACCATGGGCACTGTCAGAGTCAGTATTCGCACCATTGGCACTCTCATTGTGGGAATTGCTATCGTGAGCACTATTACCATGAACACTGGTACCTTGAGCACTATCATGCTAAGAACTGTCACCATGGGCTCAGCCACCATGGGCAGTCTCACAGTGTGCACTGTCACCAGGGGCACTGTCACCATGGGTAATGTCACCATGAGCACTGTAACCATGGGCAAACACCATGGGCACTGTCACTATTTGGAATTGCCACCAGATGCACAACGACCAAGTGCACTGTCACCATGGGCAGTGTCACCATCGGTAGTCTCACCATGGGCACTGCCACCATGAGCACTGTCACCAAGAACACTGTTACCAAGAGCACTGCCACCATGAGCACTGTCACAAGAACTGTCACTATGAGAACTGCCACCATGGGCACTTTCTAATTGATTACTGTCACCGTGGGTCTTGTAGCATTGTGATGACAAGGGTCATGGAGTCTTGTGATGACAAGGCCATGGAACATTGTGATGGCAGTGGTCATGGAGCATTGTGATGACAAGGGCATGGAGCATTGTGATGAAAGGGGTCATGGGATAATGTGATGACAAGGGTGAGGGAGTATTGTGATGACTAGTGATGGAACATTGAGATATCAGTGGTGAGAGAGCATTTTGATGAGAAGTGCATGGAGCATTGTGATGACAAGTTTTATGGAGAATTGTGATGAAAAGGTTTTGGAGCATTGTGATGACAAGTGCATGGAACATTGTGATGACATGGTCCATGGAGCATTGTGATGACAAACGCATGGAGCATTGTGATGACAAGGGTCATGGAGCATTGTGATGAGAAGTTCATGGAGCATTGTGGTGAAAAAAGTCATAAAGCATTGTGATGAGTGGAGTCACGGAGCATTGTGATGACAGGGGTCATAGAGCATTGTGATGACAAGGGCATGGAGCATTGTGATGACAGGGGCACGGAGCATTGGTCTGACAGGTTTCATGGATTATTTTGATGAAAATGGGCATGGCGCATTGTGATGACAAGGGCATGGAGCATTGTGAGGATAAGGGCATGTAGCATTATGATGACAAGGTTTATGGATCTTTGTGATGACAAGGTTGTAGAGCATTGTGTTGACAAGCGCATGGCGCATTGTGATGACATGTATAATGCAGCATTGTGCTGACAAGCGCATGGAGCATTGTGATGACAAGTGTCATGGAGCATTGTGCTGACAAAGGCATGGAGCATTGTGATGACAGGGGTCACAGAGCATTGTGATGAAAAGTTCATTGAGAATTGTGGTGACAAAGATCACAGAGCCTTGTGATGACAAGGGCACGGACCATTGTGATGACAAAGGTCATGAAGTATTGTGATGACTAGAGTCACGGAGCATTGTGATGACAGGGGTCATGGAGCATAGTGATGACAAGGGCATGGATCATTGTGATGAAAGGGGCATGGAGCATTGCTCTGAGAAGTTTCATGGATTATTGTGATGACAATGGGCATGGCACATTGTGATGACAAGGGCATGGAGGATTGAGATGACAAGGGCATGGAGTACTGTGAAGACAGGTGTCAGGGAGCATTGTGATGACATATGTCATGGTCCATTGTGATGACAAAGACATGGAGCATTGGGATGCCAAATGTTATGGTGGATTGTGATGACAAAGGTAATGGAGCATTGTGATGACAAGGGCTTGGAGCATTGTGATGACAAGGGTCATGGAGCATTGTGAAGACAAGGGCATGGAGCATTGTGATGACAAGGGCGATTGAGAATTTTGATGACAAGGTCGTGAAACATTGTGATGACAGGCGCATGGAGCTTGCTATGTCAGCGGTCATGGAGCATTGCGATGACAATTGCATCGCGAATTGTGATGACAAGAGCATGTAACATTGTGATGAGAAGTGTCATGGAACATTGTGATGACAACGACGTGAAGAAATGTGATGATAAGGGACATGGAGCACTGTGATGATAGGGCATGGAGCATTGTGATGGCAAGTCCGTGGAGCACTGTGATGAGAAGGCCATGGATAATTTTGATGACGAGCGTCATGGAACACTGTAATGACAAGGGGCATGAAGCATTGTGATGACAAGGGTCATGGAGCATTCGGATAACCAGCTTGTGGAGTATTGTGATGACAATGGCATGGAGCATTGTGATGAAAAGGGAATGGAGCATTGTGATGACAAGGTCCTGGAGCATTGAGATGAGAAGACCGTGGAGCCTTGTGATGACAAGTCTCATAAAGCATTCTGATGAAAAGGGGCAAGGAATATTGTGATTATAGGGGTCTTAGATCATTGTGATGACAAGGGCTTGAAGCATTGTGATGAGAAGGCCATGGAGCATTCTGATGACATGCGTCATGGAGCTTTGTGATGACAAGGACATGGAGCATTGTGATGACAAGTGTATTGAGCATTGTGATGACAAAGGTCATGGAGCCTTGTGCTGAGAAGACCATGGATAATTGTGATGACCAGCATCATGGGACATTGTGATGACAAGTGTTATGGAACATTGTGATCACAAAGTGTTGGAGCATTGTGATGACAGAGGTCATGGAGCATATTGATTTCATTGTGATGACAATAGCATGAAGCATTATTATGATGGGAATGGTGTATTTTGATTACAGGGTTCATGGAGCATTGAGATGAAAAGGGGCATGGGGCATTGTGATTACATGGGTCTTTGAGCATTGTGATGACAAGGACAAGGAGCATTATGATAAGAAGGCCATGGAACATTCTGATGACATGCCTCATGGAGCTTTGTGATGACAAGGGCATGGAGCATTGTGATTACAGGTGTTTTGGAGCATTGTGATGACAAGGGTCATGGAGCCTTGTGATAACAAGGCCGCAGAACATTGTGATGGCAAGGGTCATGGAGCATTGTGATGACACTGGCATGGAGCATTGGTCTGAAATGTTTCATGGTTATTGTGATGAGAGTGGGCATAGAGAATTGTGATGAAAAAGGCATGGAGCCTTTTGATGACAGGGTTCAAGGAGCATTCTGACGCCAAGTGTCAGGGAGCATTGTGATGACAAGTGTATTGAGCATTGTGATGACAAAGCTCATGGAGCATTGTGATGACAAGGGCATGGAGTATTGTGATGACAGGCATCATGGAGCGTTGTGATGACAAGTGATATGGGACAGTGTGATTACAAGGTTTTGGAGCATTGTGATGACAGAGGTGATGGATCATTTTGATTTCTAGGAGCAAGGAGCATTGTGATGACAAGGGCATGAAACAATGTGATCCCAACGTTCATGGAGGATTGTGATGACAAGCGCATGGAGCAATGTGATGACAAGGTCATGTAGCAATTTGCTGACAAAGGCATGAAGCATTGTGATGACAAGGGTCATGGAGCACTGTGATAACAAGCGTCACGGAGCATTGTGATTACAGGGGTCATGGAGCATTTGGATGTCAAGGGCATGGATCACTGTGATGACAATGGTCATGGAGCATTTTGATGACAGGAGTCCCGGTTCATTGTGTTGTCAGTGGTCATGGAGCATTGGGCTGAAAATGTTCATAGAGTATTCTGATGACAGGGGTCATGGAACATTGTGATGACGGGGGAGAGGGAGTATTGTGATGACTAGTGACGGAACATTGTGATATCAGTGGTGAGAGAGCATTTTGTTGAGAAGTGCATGGTGCATTGTGATGACATGGGTCATGGAGCATTGTGATGACAAGCGCATGGAGCATTGTGATGACAATGATCATGGAGCTTTGTGCTGACAAAGGCATGGAGCATTATGATGACAAGGGTCACAGAGCATTGTGATGTAAAATTCATGGAGAATTGTGGTGACAAAGGTCACAGAGCCTTGTGATGACGAGAGCATGGACCATTGTGATTATAAAGGTCATGAAGCATTGTCATGACTGGAGTCACGAGCATTGTGATGACAGTGGTCATGGAGCATTGTGATGACAAGGGCCTGGAGCGTTGTGATGACAGGGGAATGGAACTTTGGTCTGACATGTTTCATGGATTATTGTGATGACAGGGGGCATGGCGCATTGTGATGACAAGGGCATGGAATATTGTGATGACAAGGTCAGGGAGTATTGTGAAGACAGGTGTCAGGGAGCACTGTGATGACATATGTCATGGTCCATTGTGATGACAATGGCACAGAGCATTGTGATGACAAGGTCATGGAGCATTTTGATGACAAGTGCCATTGAGAATATTGATGACAAGGTCGTGAAGCATTGTGATGACAAGCGCATGGAGCTTCGTCTGACAGGTGTCATGGAGCACTGTGATGAAAATTGCATGGTGAATTTTGATGGCAAGATCATGTAACATCGTGATGAGAAGTGTCATGGAGCACTGTGATGACAAGGACGTGGAGAATTGTGATGACAAGAGAAATGGAGCATTGTGGTGACCAGGGCATGGAGCATTGTGATGGCAAGACCGTGAAGCATTGTGATGAGAAGACCATGGATAACTGTGATGACAAACGTCATGGGGCACTGTAATGACAAGGGACATGGAGCACTGTGATGACAGGTGTCATGGAGCATTGTGAAGACAGGGGTCATGGAGCATTGTGAGGAAAAGCGTCATGGAGAATTCTGATGACAAGCTTGTGGAGTATTATGGTGACAATGGCATGGAGCATTGTGAAGAAAATGGAATGGAGCACTGTGATGAAAAAGGCATCGAGCCTTTTCATGACAGGGTTCAAGGAGCATTCTGACGACAAGTGTCAGGGAACAATGTGATGACAAGTGTATTGAGCATTGTGATTACAAACGTCATGGAGCATTGTGATGACAAGGGCATGGTGTATTATGATGACAGGCATCATGGAGCGTTGTGTTGACAAGTGTTATGGAACCTTGTGATCACAATAGTTTGGAGCATTGTGATGAAAGAGGTCATGGATCATTTTGATTTCAAGGAGCATGGAGCATTGTGATGACAAGGGCATGGAGCATTTTGATGACAAGTTCATGGATTATTGCGAAGACAGGTGTCACGGAGCATTGTGATGACATATGTCATTGTCCATTGTGAAGACAATGGAATGGAGCATCGTGATGAGAATACCATGCAGCCTTGTGATGACAAGTGCATGAAGCAATGTGATCCCAAGTTTCATGGAGGAATGTGATGACAATGGTAATGGAGTATTGTGATGACAAGCGCATAGATCATTGTGATGGCAGGTGTCAGGGAGCACTGTTATGACAAGTGTCACGGAGCATTGTGATTACAGAGGTCATGGAACACTGGGATGACAGACGCATGGATCATTGTGATGACAAGGGTCATGGAACATTTTGATGACAAGAGTCCCGGATCAATGTGTTGTCAGGGGTCATGGAGCGTTGTGGTGACTGTGGTCATGGAGCTTTGTGATGAGAAAGTCATGGAGCATTGGGCTGAAAATATTCATGGAGCATTGTGATGACAGGCGTCATGGAGCATTGTGATGACAGGGGAATGGAGCATTGTGATGACACGGTCCTGGAGCATTGTGATGAGAAGACCATGGAGCCTTGTGATGACAAGTCTCATTGAGCATTCTGATGAAAAGGAGCATGGAGCATTGTGATTACAGGGTTCTTGGAGCATTGTGATGACAAGGGCATGGAGCATTGTGATGAGAAGGCCAAGGAGCATTCTGATGACATGCGTCATGGAGCTTTGTGAAGACAAGGGCATGGAGCATTGTGATTAAAGGGATCTTGGAGTATTGTGATGTAAAGGGCATGGATCATTCTGATGAAAAAGGCATGGAGCCTTGTCATGACAGGATTCAAGGGGAATACTGACGACAAGTGTCAGGGAGCATTGTGATGACAAGTGTGTTGAGCATTGTGATGACAAAGATCATGGAGCATTGTGATGAGAAGACCATGGATAATTGTGATGACGAACATCATGGGGCATTGTGATGACAAGTGTTATGGAACATTGTGATCACAAGGGTTTGGAACATTGTGATGACAGAGGTCATGGAGCATTTTAATTTCATTGTGATGACAATTGCCTGAAGCATTATGATGATGGGCATAGTGAATTGTGATGACTGCGCTCATGGAGCATCGAGATGAAATGGGGCCTGGAGTACTGTGATTACAGGGGTCTTGGAGCACTGTGATGACAAGGGAATAGAGCATTTTGATGAGAAGTCCATAGAGCATTCTGATGACATGTGTCATGGAGCTTTGTGATGACAAGGGCATGGAGCATTGTGATTAGAGGGGTCTTGGATCATTGTGATGACAAGAGTCATGGAGCCTTGTGATGACAAGGCCGTGGAATATTGTGATGGCAGGGGTCATGGAGGATTTTTATGACAGGTGTAATGAAGCATTGTGATGACAAGGGCATGGAGCTTTGGTCTGAAATATTTCATGGATTATTGTGATGAGAGTGGGCATAGAGCATTTTGATGACAAGGGCACAGATTACTGTGATACATGAGTGATGGAGGATTGTAATGACAAGGGCATGGAGCATTGTGATGGCAAGACCGTGGAGCATTG
The DNA here is from genome assembly GCF_964341445.2 of Mesoplodon mirus. NCBI lineage: Eukaryota > Metazoa > Chordata > Mammalia > Artiodactyla > Ziphiidae > Mesoplodon > Mesoplodon mirus. The sequence goes on along the minus strand of NC_138976.1, from coordinate 196,639,628 downwards.
TGATGAAAAGACCATGGATAATTGTGATGACAAGCGTCATGGAGCTGTGTGATGAAAAGGGCATGGAGCAATGTGATGAGATTGTTCATGGAGCATTTTGATGACAATGGCATGGAGCATTTTGATGCCCAGGGTCATGGAGGTTTGTGATGACAAAGGTCATGGAGCATTTTGATGACAAAGGCGTGGTGTATTGTGATGTGGAGGGCAGGGAGCATTGTGATGACAGGGTCATGGAGCAATTTGATGAAAAATGTCATGGAATATTTTGATGACAGGGGTTATGGAGCATAGTGATGTTATGGGTCATGGAGCATTGTGATGATAAGGGCATGTAGTATTGTGATGACAGAGGTCATGGAACATTGTGATGAAACGGGTGAGGGAGTATTGTGATGATTATTGATGGAACATTATGGTATCAGTGATGAGAGAGCATTTTGATGAGAAGTGCATGAAGCATTGTGATGAGAAATTTTATGGAGCACTGTGATGACAAGGTTGTTGAGCATTGTGATGAGAAGCGCATGGCACATTGTGATGACATGGGTCATGGAGCATTGTGCTGACAAAGGCATTGAGCATTGCGATGACAAGGGTCACAGAGCATTGTGATGAAAAGTTCATGGAGCATTTTGGTGACAAATGTCACAAAGCCTTGTGATGACGAAGACATGGACCATTGTGATGACAAACTTCATGAAGCATTGTGATGACAGGAGTTACGGAGCATTGTGATGACACTGCGTCATGGAGCATTGTGATGACAGAGGTCATGGATCATTTTGATTTCAAGGAGCATGGAGCATTGTGATGACAAGGGCATGAAGCAATGTGATCCCAAGTTTCATGGAGGATTGTGATGACAATGGTAATGGAGTATTGTGATGACAAGCACATGGAGCATTGTGATGACAAGGTCATGTAACATTTTGCTGGCAAAGGCATGGAGCATTGTGATGACAAGTGTCATGGAGCACTTTTATGACAAGTGTCACGGAGCATTGTGATTGCAGAGGTCAAGGAGCATAGGGATGACAAGGGCATGGATCATTGTGATGACAAGTGTCATGGAGCATTTTGAGGACAAGAATCCCGAATCATTGTGTTGTCAAGGGTCATGTAGCATTGTGATAACAGGTGTCATGGAGCATTTTGATGAAAAGGTCATGGAGCTTTGGGCTTAAAATGTTCATGGAGTATTGTGATGACAGAAGTCATGGAGCATTGTGATGACAAGGGAATGGAGCATTGTGATGACAAGTTCCTGGAGCATTGTGATGAGAAGACCATGGAGCCTTGTGTTGACAAATCTCATGGAGCATTCTGATGAAAAGGGAGCATGGAGCATTGTGATACCAGGGGTTTTGGAGCATTGTGATGACAAGGGCATGGAGCATTGTGATGAGAAGGCCATGGAGCATTCTGATGACATGTGTCATGGAGCTTTGTGATGACAAAGGCAAGGAGCATTGTGATTACAGGGGTCTTGGAGCATTGTGATGAAAAGGGCATGGATCATTCTGATGAAAAAGGCATGAAGCCTTGTCATGACAGGGTTCAAGGAACATACTGATGAAAATTGTCAGGGAGCATTGTGATGACAAGTGTATTGAGCATTGTGATGACAACAGTCATGGTGCATTGTGATAAAAAGACCATGGATAATTGTGATGACGAGCATCATGGGACGTTGTGATGACAAGTGTTATGGAACATTGTGATCACAAAGTTTTGGAGCATGGTGGTGACAGAAGTTATAGATCATTTTGATTTCTAGGAGCAAGGAGCATTGTGATAACAAGGGCATGAAGCAATGTGATCCCAAGGTTCATGGAGGATTGTGATGACAAGCGCATGGAGCATTGTGAATGACAAGGTCATGTAGCAATTTGCTGACAAAGGCATGGAGCATTGTGATGACAAGTGTCATGGAGCACCGTGATAACAAGCGTCACGGAGCATTGTGATTACAGGGGTCATGGAGCATTGGGATGACAATGGTCATGGAGCATTGTGATGAGAGGAGTCCAGTATCATTGTGTTGTCAGGGGTCATGGAGCGTTTTGATGACAGTGGTCATGGAGCATTGTGATGAAAGGGGTCATGGAGCATTGTGATGAGAATGTCATGGAGCATTGGGCTGAATATGTTCATGGAGTAATGTGATGACAGGGGTTATGGAGCATTGTGATGACTAGGGAATAGAGCATTGTGATGACAAAGTCCTGGAGCATTGTGATGAGAAGACCATGGAGCCTTGTGATGACAAGTCTCATGGAGCATTCTAATAAAATGGAGCATGGAGCATTGTGATTACAGGGGTCTTGGAGCATTGTGATGACAAGGGCATGAAGCATTGTAATGAGAAGGCCATGGAACATTCTGATGACATGCGTCATGGAGCTTTGTGAATGACAAGGGCATGGAGCATTGTGAGTACAGGGGTCTTGGAGCATTGTGATGAAAAGGGCATGGATCATTGTGATGAAAAAGGCATGGAGCCTTGTCATGACAGGGTTCAAGGAGCATACTGACGACAAGTGTCAGGGAGCATTGTGATGACAAGTGTATTGAGCATTGTGATGACAAATGTCAAGGAGCATTGTGATGAGAAGACCATGGAAAATTGTGATGATGAGCGTCATGGGGCTTTGTGATGAAAAGTGTTATGGAACATTGTGATCACAAGTGTTTGGAGCATTGTGATGACTGAGGACATGGAGCATTTTGATTTCATTTTGATGACAATAGCATGAAGCATTATGATGATGGGCATGGTGCATTTTGATGACAGGGTTCATGGGGCACTGAGATGAAAAGGGGCATGTGGCATTGTGATTACAGGGGTCTTGGAGCATTGTGATGACAAGAACATGGAGCAATGTGATGAGAATGCCATGGAGTATTCTGATTACATGTGGCATGGTGCCTTGTGATGAGAAGCCGTGGAACATTTTGATGGCAGTGTTCATGGAGCATTGTTATTACAGGTGTAATGGAGCATTGTGATGACAAGGGCAAGAAGGATTGATCTAAAAATTTTCATGCATCATTGTGATGAGAGTGGGCATGGAGCATTGTGATGACAAGGGCACGGGACACTGTGATACATGGGTCATGGAGGATTGTAATGACAAGGGCATGGAGCATTGTGATGAGAAGGGCATCGAGCATTGTGACGACAAGCGTCAGGGAGCTTTGTGATGACAAGGGCGTGGAGCAATGTGATGAGAGGGTTCATGGAGCATTGTGATGACAATGGCATGGAGCATTGTGATGCCAACGTTCATGGATCTTTGTGATGACAAAGGTCATGGAGCATTGTGATGACAAGGGCGTGGTTCATTGTGATGCAAAGGGCAGGGAGCATGGTGAATACATGGTCATGGAGCAATTTGATGAAAAGGGTTATGGAACATTTTGATGAAAGGGGTTATGGAACATTGTGATGTCAGGGATCATGGAGCATTGTGATGACAGGGGTTATGGAACTTTGTGATGTCAGGGGTCATGGAGCATTGTGATGATAAGGGCATGTAGCATTGTGATGACTAGTGTCATGGAATATTTTGATGACAGGGTTGAGGGACTATTGTGAATACTAGTGATGGAACATTGTGATATCAGTGGTGAGAGAGCATTTTGATGAGAAGTCCCTGGATCATTGTGATGACAACGTTTATGAAGCATTGTGATGACAATGTTTATGGAGCATTGCTATGACAAAGTTGTGGAACATTGTGATAACAAGCGAATGGCGCATTGTGATGACATGGGTCATGGAGCATTGTGCTGACAAGCGAATGGATCATTATGGTGACAAGGGTCATGGTGCATTGTGCTGGCAAAGGCATGGAGCTTTGTGATGACAAGGGTCAAGGAGCATTGTGATGAAATGTTCATGCAGCATTGTGGTGAAAAAATCACAGAGGTTTGTGATGACGAGGGCATGGATCATTGTGATGACAAAGGTCATGAGGCATTGTTATGACTGGTGTCAAGGAGCTTTGTGATAACAGGGGTCATGGAGCATTGTGATGACAAGGGCATGGAGCATTTTCATGACAGGGGCATGGAGTATTGGTCTGACTAGTTTCATGAATTATTGTGATGATAGTGGGCATGGTGCATTGTGATGACAAGGGCATGGAGCATTGTGATGAAAAGGTCATGGAGTATTTTGAAGACAGGTGTCAGGGAGCATTGTGATGACATATGTCAAGGTCCATTGTGTGACAATGGCATGGAGCATATTGATGCCAAGTGTCATGGAGGATTGTGATGGCAAAGGTAATGGAGCATTGTGATGACAAGGGCTTGGAGCATTGTGATGGCAAGGGTCATGTAGCATTGTGATGATAAGGGCATGGAGCATTGTGATGACAAGGGCCATTGAGAATTTTGATGACAAGTTCGTGAAGCATTTTGATGACAACCGCATGGAGCTTGCTATGACAGGGGTCTTGGAGCATTGCAATGACAAGTGCATGGAGAATTGTGATGACAAGAGCATGTAACATTGTGATGAGAAGTATCAAGAACCATTGTGATGACAAGAATGTAGAGAATTGTGATGACAAGGGACATGGAGCATTGTGATGACCAGGGCATGGGGCTTTGTGATGGCAAGACTGTGGAGCATTGTGATGAGAAGTCCATGGATAATTGTGATGACGAGCATCATAGAGCACTGTAATGACAAGTGTCATGGAGCATTCTGATGACAAGCTTGTGGAATATTGTGATGACAATGGCATGGAACATTGTGATGAAAAGGGCATGGAGCATTGTGATGAAAAAGGCATGGAGTCTTTTCATGACAGGGTTCAAGGAGCATTCTGACGACAAGTGTCAAGGAGCATTGTGATGACATGTGTATTGAGTATTGTGATGAAAAAGGTCATGGAGTATTGTGATGACAAGTGTTATGTAACATTGTGATCACAAGGGTTTGGAGGATTGTGATGACAATGGTAATGAGTATTGTGATGACAAGGGCATGGAGCAATGTGATGAAGAGGTCACGTAGCATTTTGCTGACAAATGCATGGAGCATTGTGATGACAAGTGTCATGGAGCACTGTGATGACAAGCGTCATGGAACAGTGTGATTACAGGGGTCATGGAGCACTGAGATGACAGGGGCATTGATCATAGTGATGACAAGTGTCATGGAGCTTTTTGATGACCAGAGTCACGGATCATTGTGTTGTCCGGGGTCATGGATCGTTGTGATGACATTGGTCATGGAGCATTGTGATGACAGCTGTCCTGGAGCATTGTGATGAGAACGTCATGGAGCATTGTGCAGAAAATGTTATGGAGTATTGTGATGACAGGGGTCATGGAGCATTGTGATGACAAGGGCATGGAGCATTGTCATGAGAAGGCCATGGAGCATTCTGATGATATGCATCATGGAGCTTTGTGATGACAAGGGCATGGATCATTGTGATTACAGGGGTCTTGGTGCATTGTGATGACAAGGGTCATGGAGCATTTTGATGACAAGGGCGTGGTGCATTTTGATGAAAAGGGCAGGGAGTAATGTGATGACAGGGTCATGGAGTTATTTGAAGAAGAGGGTCATGGAATATTTTGATGACAGGGGTTATGCAACATTGTGATATCAGGGTTCATGGAGCATTGTGATGATAAGGGCATGTAGCATTTTGATGAGAGGGGTCATGGAACATTGTGATGACAGGGGTGAGGGAGTATTGTGAGGACTAGTGATGGAACATTGTGATATCAGTGGTGAGACAGCATTTTGATGAGAAGTGCATGGAGCATTGTGATGACAAGATTTATGGAACATTGTGATGACAAGGTTCTAGAGCTTTTTGCTGACAAGCGCATGGCGCATTGTGATAATATGGGTCATGGAGCATTTTGCTGACAAGCGCATGGAGCATTGTGATGACAAGGGTCATGGAGCATTGTGCTGACAAAGGCATAGAGCATTGTGATGACAATGGCATGGAGCATTGTGATGACAAGTGGCATGGAGTATTGTGATGACCAGGTCATGGAGCACTGGAATGGCAAGACCATGGAACATTGTGATGAGAAGACCATGGATAATTGTGATGATGACTGTCATGGAGCACTGTAATGACAAGGGGAATGGAGCATTGTGATGACAAGTGTCATGGAGCATTCTGATGACAGGCTTGTGGAGTATTGTGATGACAATGGCATGGAGCTTTTTGATGACAAGGTCCTGGAGAATTGTGATGAGAAGACCATGGAGCCTTGTGATGAAAATTCTCATGGAGCATTCTGATGAAAAGGGGCATGGAGCATTGTGATGAGAAGGCCAAGGAGCATTCTGATGACGTGCAACATTGATCTTTGTGATGAGAAGAGCATGGAGCATTGTGATTACAGGGGTCTGGGAGCATTGTGATGAAAGTGGCATGGATCATTGTGATGAAAAAGGCATGGAGACTTGTCATGACAGGGATCAAAGAGCATACTGATGACAAGTGTCAGGGAGCATTGTGATGACAAGTGTACTGAGCATTGTGATGACAAAGGTCATAGAGCATTGTGATGAGAAGACCATGGATAATTGTGATGACGAGCGTCATGGGGCGTTGCGATGACAAGTGTTATGGAATACTGTGATCACAAGGGTTTGGAGCATTGTGATGACAGATCATGGAGTATTTAATTTCATTGTGATGACAATAGCATGAAGCATTATGATGATGGGCATGGTGCATTGTGATGACAGGTTTCATGGAGCATTGAGATGAAAAGGGGCATGGACCATTGTGATTACAGTGGTCTTGGAGCATTGTGATGACAAGGGAATGGAGCATTGTGATAAGAAGGCCATGGAACATTCTGATGACATGCGTCATGGAGCTGTGTGATGACAAGGGCATGGACCATTGTGATTACAGGGGTCTTGGAACATTGTGATGACAAGGATCATGGAGCCTTGTGATGAAAAGGCCGTGGAACATGGTGATGGCAGGGGTCATGGAGCATTGTTATGACAGGGGTAATGGAGCATTGTGATGACAAGGGCATGGAGCATTGGTCTGAAAATTTTCATGTATTATTGTAATGAGAGTGGGCATGGAGCATTGTGATGACAAGGGCACGGAACACTGTGATACATGGGTCATGGAGGATTGTAATGACAAGGGCATGGAGCATTGTGAAGAGAAGGGCGTCTAGCATTGTGATGACAAGCGTCTTGGAGCTTTGTGATGACAAGGGCATGGAGAATTGTGATGAGAGGCTTCATGGAGCATTTTGATGACAATGGCATGGAGCATTTTTATGCCAAGGGTCACTGAGCTTTGTGATGACAAAGGTCATGGAGCATTTTGATGACAAGGGCGTGGTGCATTGTGATGAGAATTGCAGGGCACATTGTGATGACAGGGTTATGGAGCATTTTGCTGAAAAGGGTCTTGGTACATTTTGATGATAGGGTTTATGGAACATTGTTTTGTCAGGGGTCATGGAGCATTGTGATGAAAAGTGTCATGGAGCATTTTGATGACAGGGGTTATTGAACATTGTGATGTCAGGGCTCGCTGAGCATTGTGATGATAAGGGCATGTAGCATTGTGATGACAGGGGTCATGGAACATTGTGATGACATGGGTGAGGGCGTATTGTGATGACTAGTGATGGCACATTGTGATATCAGTTGTGAGAGAGCATTTTGTTGAGAAGTGCATGGAGCATTGTGATGACAAGGTTTATGGAGCATTGTGATGACAAGCTTGTGGAGCATTGTGATGACAAGTGCAAGGCGCATTGTGATGACATGGGTCAAGGAGCATTGTGCTGACAAATGCATGGAACATTGTGATGACAAGTGTCTTTGATCATCGTGATGAAAAGTTCATAGAACATTGTGGTGACAAAGGTCTAAGAGCCTTGTGATTACGAGGGCATGGACCATTGTGATGACAAAGTTCATGAATCATTGTGATGACTGGAGTCACGGAGCATTGTGATGACAGGGTTCATGGAGCATTGTGATGACAGGGGCATGGAGCATTGGTCTGACAAGTTTCAAGGATTTTTGTGATGACAGTGGGCATGGCGCATTGTGATGACAAGGGCATGGAGCATTGTGACGACAAGGTCATGTAGTATTGTGAAGACAGGTGTCAGGGAGCATTGTTATGACATATGTCATGTTCTATTGTGAGGACAATTCTATGGAGCATTGTGATTACAAAGGCCATTGAGAATTTTGATGAAAAGTTCGTGAAGCATTGTGATGACAAGTGCATGGATCTTGCTATGACAGGGGTCATGGACAATTGTGATGACAAGTGCATGGAGAATTGTGATGACAAGAGCATGTAACATTGCAATGAAAAGTGTCATGGAGCATTGTGATGACAAGGATGTGGAGAATTGTGATGACAAGGGACATGGAGCATTGTCATGACCAGGGCATGGAGCTTTGTGATGGCAAGACCGTGGAGCATTGTGATGAGAAGACCATGGATAATTGTGATGACGAACATCATGGAGCACTGTAATGGCATGGGGCATGGAGCATTGTGATGACAGGTGTCATGGAACATTGTGATGACAGGGGTCATGGAGCATGGTGATGACAATGGTCATGGAGCATTCTGATGACAAGCTTGTGGAGTATTGTGATGACAATGGCATGGAGCATTGTGATGAAAAAGCATGGAGCCTCCTCATGACAGTGTTCAAGGGAGCATTCTGACGACAAGTGTCAGAAGCATTGTGATGACAAATGTATTGAGCATTGTTATGAAAAAGGTCATGGAGCATTGTGATGACAAGGGCATGGAGTATTGTGATGACAGGCATCATGGAGCGTTGTGATGACAAGTGTTTTGGAACATTGTGATCAGAAGTGTTTGGAGCATTGTGATGACAGTGGTCATGAATCATTTTGATTTCAAGGAGCATGTAGCATTGTGATGACAAGAGCATGAAGCAATGTGATCCCAAGGTTCTTGGGGGATGGTGATGACAACGGTAATGGAGTATTGTGATTATAAGCGCATGGAGCTTTTTGATGACAAAGTCATTTAACATTTTACTGACAAAGGCATGGAGAACTGTGATGACAACGGTCATGGAGCACTGTGATGAAAAGCGTCACGGAGCTTTGTGATAACAGAGGTCATGGAGCATTTGCATGACAAGGGCATGGATCATTGTGATGACAAGGGTCATGGAGCATTTTGATGACAAGAGTCCCGGATCATTGTGTTGTCAGGGGTCATGGAGAGTAGTGATGACAGTGGTCATTGAGCATTGTGATTACTGGGGTCATGGAGCATTGTGATGATAAGGGAATGGCTCATTGTGATTACAAGGTCGTGGAGCATTGTGATGAGAAGACCGTGGAGACTTGTGATGACAAGTCTCATGGAGCATTCTGATGAAAACAGGCATGGAGCATTGTGATTACTGCGGTCTTGGAGCATTGTGATGACAAGGGCAAGGAACACTGGGATGAGAATACCATGGAGCATTCTGATGACATGCGTCATGGAGCTTTGTGATGACAAGGGCATGGAGAATTGTGATTACAGGGGTCTTGGAGCATTGTGATGACAAAGGTCATGGAGTCTTTTGATGACAAGGCCTTGGAACATTGTGATGGCAGGGGTCATGGAGTATTGTTATGACAGGGGTCATGGAGCATTGTGATGACAAGGGCATGGAGCAATGGTCTGAAAAATTTCATGTATTATTGTGATGAGAGTGTGCATGGAGCATTGGAATGACAAGGGCACGGAACACTGTGATACATGGGTCATGGAAGATTGTAATGACAAGGGCATGGAGCATTGTGATGAGAAGGGCATCGAGCATTGTGATGACAAGCGTCATGGAGCTTTGTGATGGCAATGGCGTGGAGCAATGTGATGAGAGGGTTCTTGGAGCATTGTGATGACAATGGCATGGAACATTGTGTTGCCAAGGGTCATGGCGCTTTGTGATGAAAAAGTCATGGAGCATTTTGATGACAAGTGTGTGTTTCATTGTGATGAGAAGGGCAGGGAGCATTGTGATGAGAGGGTCATGGAGCAATTTGATGAAAAGTGTCATGGAACATTGTGATGACAGGGGTTATGGAACATTGTGATGTCAGGTGTCATGGACCATTGTGATGAAAAGGGTTATGGAGCAGTTTGATGACAGGGGTTATGGAATATTGTGATGACGGGGATGAGGGAGTATTTGTGATGACTAGTGATGGAACATTGTGATATCAGTGGTGAGAAAGCATTTTCATGAGAATTGAATGGAGCATTGTGATGACAATGTTTATGGAGCATTGTGGTGACAAGGGTGTGGAGCATTGTGATAACAAGCGCATGGCACATTGTGATGACATGTGTCATGGAGCATTGTGCTGACAAGCGCATGGAGCATTGTGATGGCAAGGGTCATGGAACATTGTGCTGACAAAGGCATGGAGCATTGTGATGACAAGGGTCACAGGGTTTTGTGATGAAATGTTCATGGAGCATTGTTGTGACAGAAGTCACAGAGCCTTGTGATGACGAGGGCATGGACCATGGTGTTGACAAAGTCAAGAAGCATTGTGATGACTGGAGTCACGGAGCATTGTGATGACAGGGGTCAAGGACCATTGTGATGACAGGGGCATGGCACATTGGTCTGACAAATTTCATGGATTATTGTGATGACAGTGGGCATGGCACATTTTGATGACAAGGGCATGGAGCATTGTGATGACAATGTCATGGATTATTGTGAAGACAGGTGTCAGGGAGCATTGTGATGACACTTGTCATGGTCCATTGTGATGAAAATGCCATCGAGGATTGTGATGCCAAGTGTCATGGAGGATTGGGATGACAAAGGTAATGGAGCATTGTGATGACAAGGGTCATGTAGCTTTGTGATGACAAGGACATGGAGCATTGTGATGACAAGGGCCATTGAGAATTTTGATTAGAAAATCGTGAAGCATTGTGATTTCAAGCGCATGGAGCTTGCTATGACAGGGGCCATGGAGCTTTGCGATTACAAGTGCATGGAGAATTGTGATGAAAACAGCATGTAACATTGTGATGAGAAGTGTCATGGAGCATTGTGATGACAAGGACGTCGAGAATTGTGATGCCAAGGGACATGGAGCATTGTGATGACCAGGGCATGGAGCATTGTGATGGCAAGACCGTGGAGCATTATGAGGAGAAGACCATGGATAATTGTGATAACCAGCATCATAAAGCACTGTAGTGATAAGGGGCAAGGAGCATGGTGATGACAGGTGTCATATAGCATTGTGATGACAGGGGTCATGGAACATTTTGATGAGAAGTCCATGGAGCATTCTGATGACATGCGTCATGGAGCTTTGTGATGACAAGGGCATGGAGCATTGTGATTACAGTGGTCTTGGAGCATTGTGATGAGAACGGCATGGAGTATTGTGATGACAGGCATCATGGAGCGTGGTGATGACAAGTGTTATGGAACATTGTGATCAAAAGGTTTGGAGCATTGTGAATGACAGAGGTCATGGAGTATTTTGATTTCAAGGATCAAGGAGCATTGTGATGACAAGTGTATGGAGCATTGTGATGACAAAGGTCATATAGCATTTTGCTGACAAAGGCATGGAGCATTGTGATTACATGGGTCATAGAGTTTTGGGATGACCAGGGCATGGAGCATTGGGCTGAAAATATTCATGTAGTATTGTGATGAGCGGGGACATGGAGCATTGTGATGACAAGCCCATGGAGCATTGTGATGAGAAGGCCATGGAGAATTGTGATGACAAGCGTCATGGAGCTTTGTGATGACAAGGGCATGGAGCATTGTAATTACAGGGGTCTTGGAGCACTGTGATGACAAGGGTCATGGAGTCTTGTGATGACTAGGGCATGGAAAACTGTGATGACAAGTGTCATGGAGCATTGTGATGGCAAGAGCATGGAGCATTGTGATGAAAAGTGTCATGGAGCATGTGATGAAAAGGTCATGCAGCATTGTGAATTCAGTGGCGTGGAGAACCATTGTGATGATAAGGGGCAATGTTTTTGTGATTACAATGGCATGAAGCATTATGAAGATAGGCATGGAGCATTGTGATTACAGGGTTCTTGGAGCATTTTGATGAAAAGTTTCATGGAGCATTGTGATGAGAGGTGTCCTGGAGCATTGTGGTGACAAGTGTCTTGGAACATTGTGTTTGACAAGGGCACTGAACATTGTGATACAAGGGTCATGGAGCATTGTAATGACAGGGCATGGAGAATTGTGATGAGAAGGGCATGGATCATTGAGATGACAAGCGTCATGGAGCATTGTGATGACAGGGGTAATGGAGCATTGTGATGAGAAAGTCATGGAACATTTGGCTGAAATTTTTCATTGAGTATTGTGATGACAGGTGTCATGGAGCATTGTGATGACAAGGGAATGGAGCATTCTGAGGACAAGGTCCTGGAGCATTGTGATGAGAAGACCATGGAGCCCTGTGATGACAAGTCTCATGGAGCATTCTGATGAAAAGGGGCATGGAACATTGTGATTACAGGGGTCGTGGAGCATTGTGATGACAAGGGCATGGAGCATTGTGATGAGAAGGCCATGGAGCATTCTGATGACATGCGTCATAGAGCTTTGTGATGAAAACGACATGGAGCATTGTGATAACAAAGGTCATGGAGCCTTGTGATAAAAAGGCCGTGGAACATTGTGATGGCAGGGGTCATGGAGTATTGTTATGAGAGCGATAATGGAGCATTGTGATGACAAGGGCATGGAGCAATAGTCTGAAAAGTTTCATGGATTATTGTGATGAGAGTGGGCATGGAGCTTCTTGATGACAAGGACAAGGAACACTGTGATACATGGGTCATGGAGGATTGTCATGACAAGTGCATGGAGCATTGTGATGAGAAGGGCATGGAGCATTGTGATGAGAAGCGTCATGGAGCTTTGTGGTGACAATGGCATGGAGCAATGTGATGAGAGGTTTCATGGAGCATTGTTATGACAATGGCATGGAGCATTTTAATGAAAAGGCAATGGACCATAGTGATAAAAAAAGCATGGAACCTTTTCATGACAGGGTTCAAGGAGCATTCTGATGACAAGTGTCAGGGAGCATTGTGATTACAAGTGCATTGAGCATTGTGATGACAAAGGTCATGGAGCATTTTGATGACAAGGACATGGATTATTGTGATGACAGGCATCATGGAGCGTTGTGATGAGAAGTGATATGGCACATTGAGATCACAAGGGTTTGCAGCATTGTGATGACAGAGGTGATGGATCATTTTGATTTCAAGGAGCATGGAGCATTGTGATGACAACGGCAGGAAGCAATGTGATCCAAATGTTCATGGTGGATTGTGATGACAATGGTAATGGAGTATAGTGATGACAAGCACATGGAGCATTGTGATGAAAATGTCCTGTAGCATTTTGCTGACAAAGCATGGAACATTGTGATGACAAGTGTCATGGAACATTTTGATGACAAGTGTCCCGGATCATTGTGTTGTCAGGGGTCAAGGAGCATTTTGATGACAGTGGTCATGGAACATTTTGATGACAGGGGTCATGGAGCATTGTGATGAGAAGTTCATGGAGCATTGGGCTGAAAATATTCATGGAGTATTGTGATGAAAGTGGTCATGGAGCACTGTGATGACAAGGGAATGGAGCATAGTGATGACAATGTCCTGGAGCATTTTGATGAGAAGACCATGGAGCCTTGTGATGAAAATTCTCATGGAGCATTCTGATGTAAAGGGCCATGGAACATTGTGATTACAGGGGTCTTGGAGCATTGTGATGACAAGGCCATGGAGCATTGTGATGAGAAGTCTATGGAGCATTCTGATGACATGCATCATGGAACATTGTGATGACAAGGAAATGGAGCATTTTGATGTCAAGGGCATGGAGCATTGTGATGAGAAGTGCATGGAGCATTCTGATGACATACATCATGGAGCTTTGTGATGACAAGGGCATGGAGCTTTGTGATTACAGTGTTCTCGGAGCATTGTGATGAAAAGGGCATGGATCATTGTGATGAAAAATGCATGGAGCCTTGTCATGACAGGGTTCAAGGAGCATACTGACGACAAGTGTCAGGGAGCATTGTGATGACAAGTGTATTGAGCATTGTGATGACAAACGTCATGGAGCATTGTGATGAGAAGACCATGGATAATTGTGATGACGAGCGTCATGGGGCGTTGTGATGGCAAGTGTTATGGAATATTGTGATCACAAGGGTTTGTAACATTGTTATGACAGAGGTCATGGAGCATTTTGATTTCATTGTGAGGACAATAGCATGAAGCAGTATGATGATGGGCATGGTGCATTGTGATGACAGGGTTCATGGAGCATTGAGATGAAAAGGGGCATGGAGCATTGTGATTACAGGCGTCTAGGAGCATTGTGATGACAAGGGCATGAAGCATTGTGATCAGAAGGCCATTGAGCATTCTGATGACATGCGTCATGGAGCTTTGTGATGACAAGGTCATGGAGCATTGTGATTAGCGGGGTCATGGAGCATTGTGATGACAAGGGTCATGGAGCCTTGTGAAGACAAGGCCGAACAACATTGTCATGGCAGGGTTCATGGAGCATTGTTATGACAGGGGTAATGGAGCATTGTGATGACAAGGGCATGGAGCATTGGTTTGAAAATTTTTATGGATTATAGTGAGGAGAGTGTGCATGTAGCATTGTGATGACAAGTGCACGGAACACTGTGATACATGGGTCATGAAGGATTGTACTGACAAAGGCCTGGAACATTGTGATGAGAACGGCATCGAGCATTGTGATGACAAGCATCATGGAGCTTTGTGATGACAATGTCATGGAGCAATGTGATGAGAGGGTTCATGGAGCATTGTGATGACAGTGGCATGAAGCATTGTGATGACATGGGTCATGGAGCTTTGTGATGACAAAGGTCATGGAGCATTTTGATGAGAAGGGTGTGGTGTATTATAATGAGAAGGGCAGGGAGCATTGTGATGACAGGGTCATGGACCAATTTGATGAAAAGGCTCATGATCCATATTGATGACAGGGGTTATGGAACATTGTGATGTCAGGGGTCATGGAGCATTGTGATGATAAGCGGATGTAGCATTTTGTTGAGAGGGGTCATTGAGCATTGTGATGACCGGGGTGAGGGAGTATTGTTATGACTAGTGATGGAACATTGTGATATCAGTTGTGTGAGAGCCTTTTGATGAGATGTGCATGGAGCATTGTGATGACAAGGTTTATGGAGCATTGTGATAACAAGGTTGTGGAGCATTGTGATGACAAGGTTTATGGAGCATTGTGACAACAAGGTGGTGGAGCATTGTGATGACAACGGAATGTCACATGGTGATGACATGGGTCATGGAGCATTGTGCTTACAAGCGCATGGAGCATTGTGATGACAAGGGTCACGGAGCATTTTGATGAAAAGTTCATGGAGCATTGTGGTGGAAAATTTCACAGAGCCTTGTGATGACGAGGGCATGGACCATTGTGATAACAAATGTCATTAAGCATTGTGATGACTGGAGTCACAGAACATTGTGATGACAAGGTTCATGGAGCATTGTGATGACAAGGGCATGGAGCCTTGTGAAGACAAGGCCGTAGAACATTGTGATGGCAGGGTACAGGGAGCATTGTTATGACAGGGGTAATGGAGCATTGCAATGACAAGGGCATGGAGCATTGGTTTGAAAATTTTCATGGATTATTGTGAGGAGAGTGGGCATGTAGCATTGTGATGACAAGGGCACGGAACACTGTGATACATGGGTCATGGAGGACTGTAATGACAAGGGCCTGGAACATTGTGATGAGAAGGGCATCGAGCATTGTGATGACAAGCATCATGGAGCTTTTTGATGACAATGTCATGGAGCAATGTGATGAGAGGGTTCATGGAGCATTGTGATGAAAATGGCATGGAGCATTATGATGCCAAGGGTAATGGAGCATTGTGATGACAAAGGACATGGAGCATTTTGATGACAAGGGTGTGGTGTATTATAATGAGAAGGGCAGGGAGCATTGTGGTGACAGGGTCATGGAGCAATTTGATGAAAAGTGTCATGATACATATTGATGACAGGGGTTATGGAACATTGTGATGTCAGGGGTCATGGAGCATTGTGATGATAAGCTGATGTAGCATTTTGTTGAGAGGGGTCATTGAGCATTGTGATGACCGGGGTGAGGGAGTATTGTCATGACTAGTGATGGAACATTGTGATATCAGTGGTGTGAGAGCCTTTTGATGAGATGTGCATGGAGCATTGTGATGACAAGGTTTATGGAGCATTGTGATAACAAGGTTGTGGAGCATTGTGATGACAACGGAATGGCACATGGTGATGACATGGGTGATGGAGCATTGTGCTGACAAGCGCATGGAGCATTGTGATGACAAGGGTCACGGAGCATTGTGCTGACAAAGGCATGGAGCATTGTGATGAGAAGGGTCACGGAGCATTGTGATGAAATGTTCATGGAGCATTGTGGTGACAAAGGTCACAGAGCCTTGTGATGACAAGCGCATGGACCATTGTGATAACAAAGGTCATTAAGCATTGTGATGACTGGAGTCACGGAGCATTGTGATGACAGGGGCATGGAGCATTGGTCTGACAAGTTTCATGGATTATTTTGATGACAGTGGGCATGGCGCATTGTGATGACAAGGGCATGGAATATTGTGATGACAAGGTCATGGAGTATTGTGAACACAGGTGTCAGGGAGCATTGTGATGACATATATCATGGTCCATTGTGGTGACAAGGGCTTGGAGCATTGTAATGACAAGGGTAATGGAGCATTGTTATGAGAAGGGCATGGAGCATTGTGATGACAAGGTCCATTGAGAATTTTGATGACAAAGTCGTGAAGTTTTGTGATGACAAGCAAATGGAGCTTGCTATGACAGGGGTCCTGGATCATTGCGATGACAAGTGCATGGAGAATTGTGAAGAGAGGAGCATGTCACATTGTGATGAGAAGTGTCTTGGAGCATTGTGATGACAAGGACGTGGAGAATTGTGATGACAAGGGACATGGAGGAATGTGATGACCAGGGCATGGAGCATTGTGATGGCAAGACCGTGGAGCATTGTGATGAGAAGACCGTGGATAATTGTGATGATGAGCATCAGGGAGCACTGTAATGGCAAGGGGCATGGAGCATTGTGATGACAGGTGTTATGGAGCATTGTGATGACAAGTTTGTGTAGTATTGTGATGACAATGGCATAGAGCAATGTGATGAAAAGGGCATGGATCATTGTGATGAAAAAAGCATGGAGCCTTGTCATGAAATGGTTCAAGGAGCATACTGACGACAAGTGTCAGGGAGCATTGTGATGACAAGTGTATTTAGCATTGTGATGACAAAGGTCATGGAGCATTGTGATGAGAAGACCATGGATAATTGTGATGACGAGTGTCATGGGGCGTTGTGATGACAAGTATTATGGAACATTCTGATCTCAAGGATTTGGAGCATTGTTATGATAGAGGTCATGGAGCATTTTGATTTCATTGTGATGACAATAGCATGAAGCATTATGATGATGGGCATGGTGCATTGTGATTACACGGTTCATGGAACATTGTTATGAGAAGGCCATGGAGCATTCTGATGACATGCGTCATGGAGCTTTGTGATGACAAGGGCATGGAGCATTGTGATGACAAGGGTCATGGAGCCTTGTGATGAATAGGCCATGGAACATTGTGCTGGCAGGGGTCATGGAGCATTGTTATGACAGGGGTAATGGAGCATTGTGATGACAAGTGCATGGAGCATTGGTCTGAAAAATTTCATGGATTATTGTGATGAGGGTGGGCATGGAGCATTGTGATGACAAAATCACGGAACACTGTGATACATGGGTCATAGAGAATTGTAATGACAAGGGCATTGAGCATTGTGAAGAGAAGGGCATCAAACATTGTGATGACAATGTCATGGAGCAATGTGATGAGAGTGTTCATGGAGAATTGTGATGACATTGACATGGAGCATTGTGATGCCAAGTGTCATGGAGCAATGTGATGACAAAAGTCATGGAGGATTTTGATGACACGGGCGTGGTGCATTGTGATGAGTAGGGCAGGGAGCATTGTGATGACAGGGTCATGGAGCAATTAGATGAAAACGGTCATGGAACATTTTGATGACAGGAGTAATTGAACATTGTGATCTCAGGGTTCAGTGAGCATTGTGATGACAAGGGCATGGAGCACTGTGATGAAAAGGGCCATTAAGAATTTTGATGACTAGGTCGTGAAGCATTGTGGTGACAAACGCATAGAGCTTGCTATGACAGGCGTCATGGAGAATTGTGATGACAAGTGAATGGAGAATTGTGATGACAAGAGCATGTAACTTTGTGATGAGAAGTGTCATGGAGCATTGTCAGGGCAAGGACGTGGAGAATTGTGATGACAAGGGTCATGGAGCATTCTGGTGACAATCTTGAGGAGTATTGTGATGACAATGGCATGGAGCATTTTGATGAAAAAGCCATGGAGCATTGTGATGACTAGTGCATGGATTATTGTGATGACACACATGGAGCATTGTGATGACAAGTGTTATGGAACATTGTGATCACAAGGGTTTTGAACATTGTAATGACAGAGGTCATGGATCATTCTGATTTCACGGAGCATGGAGCATTGTGATGACAATGGAATGAATCAACGTGATCCCATGGTTCATGGAGGATTGTGATGACAAGCGCATGGAGCATTGTGATGACAATGTCATGGAGCATTTTGCTGACAAAGGCATGGAGAATTGTGATGACAAGAATCCCGGTTCATTGTGTTTTCAGTGGTCATGGAGCGTTGTGATGACCGTGGTCATGGAGTATTGTGATGACAGGTGTCATGGAGCATTGTGATGACAAGGGAATGGAGCATTGTGCTGAAAAGGTCCTGGAACATTGTGATGAGAAGACCATGGAGCCTTGTGTTGACAAGTCTCATGGAGCATTCTGATGACAAGGGGCATGGATCATTGTGATTACAGGGGTCTTGGAGCATTGTGATGACAAGGGCATGGATCATTGTGATGAAAACGGCATGGAGCCTTTTCATGACAGGGTTCAAGGAGCATAATGACGACAAGTGTCATGGAGCATTGTGATGACAAGTGTATTTAGCATTGTGATGACAAAGGTTATGGAGCATTGTGATGAGAAGACCTTGGATAATTGTGATGACAAGCATCATGGGGCGTTGTGATGACAAGTGTTATGGAACATTGTGATCACAAGGGTTTGGAGCATTGTGATGACAGAAGTCATGGAGCATATTGATTTCATTGTGATGACAATAGCATGAAGCATTATGATGATGGGCATGCTGCATTGTGATGACAGGTTTCATGGTGCATTGAAATGAAAAGGGGCATGGAGCATTGTGATTACAGGGTTCTTGGAGCATTGTGATGACAAGGGCATGGAGCATTGTGATTACAGGGGTCTTGGAGCACTGTGATGACAAGGGTCATGGAGCCTTATGATGACAAGGCCGTGGAATATTTTGATGGCTGGGGTCATGGAGCATTGTTATGACAGGTGTATTGGAGCATTGTGATGATAAGGGCATGGAACATAGGTCTGAAATTTTTCATGAATTATTGTGATGAGAGTGGACATGGAGCATTGTGATGACAAGGGCATGGAACACTGTGATACGTGGGTCATGGAGGTTTGTAGTGACAAGGGCATGGAGCATTTAGATGAGAATTGCATCGAACATTGTGATGACAAGCGTCATGGAGCATTGTGATGCCAAGGGTCATGGAGCTTTGTGATGACAAAGGTCATGGAGCATTTTGATGACAAGGGCATGGTGCATTGTGATGAGAAGGGCAGGAAGCATTGTGATGACAGGTTCAAAGAGCAATTTGATGAAAAGTGTCATGGAACATTTTGATGACAGCGGTTATGGAACATTGTGATGTCAGGGGTCATGGAGCATTGTGATGAAATGTGTCATGGAGCATTTTGATGACAGGGGTTATGGAACATTTTGATGTCAGGGGTCATGGAGCATTGTGATGATATGGGCATGTAGCATTTTGATGACAGGTGTCATGGAACGTTGTGATGACAGGGTTGAGGGAGTATTGTGATGACTAGTGGTGGAACATTGTGACATCTGTGGTGAGAGAGAATTTTGATGAGAAGTGCATGGAGCCTTGTGATGACAAGGTTTAAAGAGCATTGTGATGAAAAGTTTGTGGAACATTGTGATGATAAGCACATGGCGCACTGTGATGACAAGGGTCATGGAGCATTGTGATGACAAAAGTCACGTTGCATTGTGATGAAAAATTCAGGTAACATTGTGGTGACAAAGGTCAAAGAGTCTTGTGATGACGAAGGCATGGACCATTGTGATGACAAAGGTCATGAAACATTGTGATGACTGGAGTCACGGAGCATTGTGATGACAGGGGTCATGGAACATTGTGAAGACAGGGGCATGGAAAATTGGTCTGACAAGTTTCATGGATTATTGTGATGACAGTGGGCATGGCACATTGTGATGACAAGGGCATCGAGCATTTTGATGACAAGGTCATAGAGTATTGTGAAGACTAGTGTCAGGGAGCATTGTGATGACATATGTCATGGTCCATTGTTATGATAATGGCTTGGAGCATTGTGATGCAAAGTGTCATGGAGGATTGTGATTACAGGTTTCTTGGAGCATTGTGATGACAGGGTTCATAGTGCATTGAGATGAAAAGGGGCATGGAGCATTGTGATTACAGGTTTCTTGGAGCATTGTGATGACAAGGGCATGGAGCACTGTGATGAGAAGGTCATAGAGCATTCTGATGACATGCATCATGGAGCTTTGTGATGACAAGGGCATTGAGCACTGTGATTACAGGGGTCTTCGAGCACTGTTATGACAAGGGTCATGGAAACTTGTGATGACAAGGCCGTGTAATATTTTGATGGCTTCTGTCATGGAACATTGTTATTTCAGGGGTAATGGAGCATTGGGATGACAAGGGCATGGAGCTTAGGTCTGAACAATTTCATGGATTATTGTGATGAGAGTGCACATGGAGCATTGTGATGACAAGGGCAAGGAACACTGTGATATATGGGTCATGGAGGATTGTAATGAGAAGGGCATGGAGCATTGTGATGAGAAGGGCATCGAGCATTGTGATGACAAGCGTAATGCAGCATTGTGATGCCAAGGGTCATAGATCTTTGTGATGACAAAGGTCATGGAGTATATTGATGACGATGGCGTGGTGCATTGTGATGAGAAGGGCAGGAAGCATTTTTATGACAGGGTCAAGGAGCAATTTGATGACAAGGGCAGGGAGCATTGTGATGACAAGTGCTTGTGGAATTGTGATGACAAGTGTCATGGAGCACTGTGATGACAAGGGCATGGAGCATTGTGGTGACAAGGGCTATTGAGAACTTTGGTGATAAGGTCGTGAAGAATTGTGATGACAAGCGCATGGAACTTGCTATGAAAGGGGTCAAGGAGCATTGCGATGACAAGTGCATGGAGCATTGTGATGAAAAAGGAATATTTTCAAAGAATATTCTTTTGACTAGCTAAATCACCTCAATTTTATATGTTTTCTGTTTTATTAAGCTCTTCTCATATCTTTATTTATATATTTTTTTAGGTTCTCAGGGTTTATTGTTTTGATCTTCTGATGTCAAATAAAACACTTGGATATTAATTTTAATAAATCTTTTTAATTATAAAGACTTGAAAAGTTTGAAGGATCCAACTTACTTGTAAGTATCTAATGGTCACGTCCAGCACATTGTTGTAGGCCTAAGGCTTAGTTCACCATATATCAATGTATATATTGACATATTTTCCCCTTGCCTTTCTGTGATTCCCTACATCTCACCTTTCTTTGCAGACAAGCCATTTGAAATACCCTCAACTTATTTCACAGCCAATAACTCTTTGAAATAATGTGTATTTTTAGATAAATCTTCTTATATAATTAGGCAGAAAATCACACCTGCCATATTTTTCAAAACAGCATAATTTCACTCTTCTCAATGATTAATCTGTTGTATTACACAAGCTGTGAGTATTTAGCTTTATCAATGACATGTACTTTAAAAATGTTTTAAAGATCCTACCAGTCTTTGAAAACATCCTTGTTCCTTGTTTCAGTTCCAGTTTTATGTATATTTTCTGCCTTGCACCTGATTATTCCAACATCTGATGGATGGCCTTGGGAATCTAATTTTGGTATTGATTGTTTTTGCTGATTGTCTCCCCTTGTAGCTGATTTCTTCATTATTGTGTAAATTTAGATCATGAGCTCATGTTTAGCTAAACAGCTGACCTTGTAAGAGGCTTAGGTGTGAACGTTTGTGAGTTTGAGCAGAAAGTTGGCAAAGAATTTTTTGTGTCCCTACACTGAATTGACCGCAAGGATCCCGTTAACTAGAAGTGTTGGGCCAATACTCCCTCTGGTGGCAGGGCACTCAGACAGGGCTGTGTTGGGGCCCCCGCTCTGAGTCAGGGGAACTGAGTGGGCAGGGGCCCAGCAGGAGCCTCTCTGCATATGCCCCATGTTCCCAACAGCCTGTGACCTTCGGTCACCTGGCAGGAATCTACAAAGCCCAGACCTATGGTAACCTGTGCAGGGAGGTGTACCTCGCGGATATGTTCCACACACACTTCAAGTAGGATGGCGGCCTGTGTGGAAAGGTGAGTGGCCGGGCTGCCGCAAAGACCAAAAATGCGCTGTTTGGCTTTTGCCTAAATGCTAGTGCCACACCCGTCATCCTGCCGGGATATGAGTGCCCTGCCCTGTGCCCCCTGCTCCCCTGCCCTTTGTTCAGACACAGCAGAGATGGTCACACCCACTCCCTCAGTGAGGACAGTGTTCCAACCTCCTGCAACCTCTCCCCCTCTCCGCAGGTTGCCATGGACTACAGAAGCTGCCTCCTGAGGCCAGGGCGTTCTGAGGATGCCAAGGGCAGGCATGATGGCCTTAAATGATTTCCTCCTCTGTCAGTGTTGGTAAACCTTAGGAGCTAGGAAATTGTTCACTTTACATAAAAGTTCAAATTTACTGATATTTCATATAGTCTATGCTATAGTATTGCCCTGATACTTTCTGTGTATTATTTACTTAAGTTTTTGTTTTGCTTAATCAAAGTGTATTTTTTAAATCTTTTCAAAGAATATTCTTTTGACTTACCAAATCACCTCAGTTTTATACGTTTTCTATTTTATTAAGTTTTGCTCATATTTAATTTATATACTTTCTGTGTTCTCACGGTTTATTGTTTTGATTTTCTGATGTCAATTAAAACACATGTTTATTAATTTTAGTAAATCTTTTTAATTATAAAGAGTTAAACTTTTTGAAGATTCCAGTTTACTTGTAAGTATCTAAGGGTCAGGTCCTCCACATTGTTGCTGGCTTAAGGCTTAATTTACCATATAGCAATGTATATACTGACGTATTTTCCTCTTGACTTTCTGTGTTTTCCCCCTTCTCACCTTTCTTTGAAGACAAGCTCTTTGAAATACCCTTAACTTATTTTACCGCCAATAAGTCTTTAAAATAATGTGTATTTTTTAAGATAAATCTTCTCTTATAATTAGGCAGAAAATCTGACCTGCCATATTTTTCAAAACAGTATAATTTCATTCTTCTCCATGAGTATTCTGTTGTATTACACAACCTTCGAGTTTTTAGCTTTATCAATGACATGTATTTTAAAACAGTTCTAATGATCCTACTAGTCTTTGAAAACATCCTTGTTCCTTGTTTCAATTCTACTTTTATGTATATTTTCTGTCTTGCACCTGATTATTCCAACATCTGATGGATGGCCTTGGGAATCTAATTCTGGTATTGATTGCTTTTGCTGATTGTCTCCACTTGTAGCTGATTGCTTCATTACTGTGTCAATTTAGATCATGAGCTCATGTTTAGCTAAACAGCTGACCTTGTAAGAGGCTTAGGTGTGAACACTCGTAAGCTTCAGCAGAAAGTCTGCAAAGATTTATTTGTTTCCCTCCAATGAATTGACCGCAAGGACCCCGTTAACTCGAAGTGTTGTGTCAGTACTCCCTCTAGTAGCGGGGCACTCAGACTGGACTGCTTTGTGGACCCCGTTCTGAGGCAGGGGCATTGAGAGGCCAGGGGCACCGGCAGGAGCTTCTCATCATGTGTCACAGGGATCCAACTGCCAGTGAACATCAGTCACCTGGAAGGAAACTACGAAGCCCAGACATATATTTACCCGTGAAGCGAGGTGTACTCCCTGTACACGTTTCACACACACATCAAGTAGGAGGGCGGCCTGCGTGGAAAGCTGAAAGGCCAGGTTCCCGTGCAGACAAGGAAGGCACTCTTCAGCCTCAGCCTAAATGCTTGTGCCACCCGCCTGTGCCTGCCAGTCTCTGACGTCCCTGAAATGTGCCCCAAGCTCCCCTGCACTTTGTTCAGTCACAGCAGAGAGGGCCATATGCACACCCTCAGTGAGGGCAGTGTTCCAACCTCCTGCAGCCCCTCACCCTCTCTGCAGATTTCCATGGACTACAGAAGCTGCATCCTGATGCCAGGGCTTTCCAAGAATTCCAAGGGCAGATATGATGGCCTTAAATGATTACCTCTTGTGTCAGTTTTTGTAAACTTTAGGAGCTAGGAAATGGTCCACTTTACAGAAACGTTCAAATTTACTGACATTTCATATATTCTCTTCTATATCATTGTCCTGATTCTTTCTGTATATTATTTACTTATGTTTTTGTTTTGCTTACTTAAAGAGTGTTTTTTAAATGTTTTCAAAGAATATTCTTTTGACTTACTAAATCACCTCAATTTTATAAGTTTTATCTTTTCTTAAGTTCTGCTTATATTTTATTTATATTTTTTCTCTGTTCTCAGGGTTTATTATTTTGATTTTGTGATATCAATTAAAACACTTGGATATTAATTTTAATACATGTTTTTAATTATAAAGAGTTGAACTTTCGAAGACTACAGCATACTTGTAAGTATCTAAGGGTCAGGTCCTCCGCATTGTTGCTGGCTTAAAGCTTAGTTCACCATATAGCAATGTATATATTTACATATTTTCCACTCGACTTTCTGTGTTTTCCCACTTCTCAAATTTACTTGCGAACAATACCTTTGAAATACCCTTAACTTATTTTACAGCCAATAAGTCTTTAAAACAATGTGTATGTTTTTAGATAAATCTTCTTATATAATTAGGCAGAAAATCTGATCTGCCATATTTTTCAAAACATCTTAATTTCACTCTTCTCCGTGAAAAATCTGTTGTATTACACAACCTTCGCATATTTAGCTTTCTCAATGACATGTAATTTAAAAATGTTTTAAAGATCCTACCAGTCTTTGAAAACATCCTTGTTCCTTGTTTCAGTTCTAGTTTTATGTATATTTTCTGCCTTGCACCTGATTATTCCAACATCTGATGGATGGCCTTGGGAATCTAATTTTGGTATTGATTGTTTTTGCTGATTGTCTCCCCTTGTAGCTGATTTCTTCATTATTGTGTAAATTTAGATCATGAGCTCATGTTTAGCTAAACAGCTGACCTTGTAAGAGGCTTAGGTGTGAACGCTCGTAAGCTTCAGCGGAAAGTTGGCAAAGATTTATTTTGTCCCTCCACTGATTTGCCCGCACGGACCCCGTTTTCTAGAAGTGTTGAGCCAATACTCCCTCTAGAGGCAGGCGACTCATACAGGGCTGATTTGTGGCCCCCGCTCTGGGGCAGGGGCACTTGGCGGCCAGGGGCCTTGGTAGGAGCCTCTCTGCATGTGTCCCAGGGACCTTTGGTCACGTGGCAGGAAGCTACAATGCCCAGGCCTATGGTTACCTGTGCAGTGAGGTGTACTCCGCGGACACGTTCCACACACACTTCAAGTAGGAGGGCAGCCTGAGTGGAAAGATGAGAGACCGGGCGGCTGCGCCGAAAAAGATGGCGCTGTTTGGCCTGGGCCGAAATGCTTGTGCCACCCCCTGGGCCTGCCGGGCTCTGAGGGCCCTGCCCTGGGCCCCCTGCTCCAATGCCCTTTGTTCAGTCAGGGCAGAGACGGCCACACCCACACCCTCAGTGAGAGCAGTGTTCCAACTTCCTCCAGACCTGCCCCCACTCCGCAGGTTGCCATGGACTACAGAAGCTGCATCCTGAGCTCTGGACGTTCCAAGGATGTCAAGGGCAGACATGATGTCCTCAAATGATTTCCCCTTGTGTCAGTTTTGGTAAACTTTAGGAGCTAGGAAATTGTCCACTTTACAGAAATGTTCAAATTTACTGGCATTTTATATATTCTCTGCTAAGACATTGTCCTGATTCTTTCAGTATATTATTTACTTATGTTTTGTTTTGCTTAATCAAAGTGTTTTTTTTAATCTTTTCAAAGAATATTCTTTTGACTTACTAAATCACCTCAATTTTATACGTTTTCTGTTTCGTTTAGTTCTGCTCATATCTTTATTTATATTTTTTTCTATGTTCTCAGGGTTTATTGTTTTGATCTTCTAATGTCAAATAAAACACTTGGTTATTAATTTTAATATATTTTTTTTAATTTTAAAGTGTTGAAATGTTTGAAGACTCCAGCTTACTTTTAAGTATCTAAGGGTCAAGTCCTCCCGATAGCTGCAGGCCTAAGGCTTAGTTCACCATATAGCTATGTATATATTAACATATTTTCCCCTCGACTTTCTGTGATTCTCTACATCTCATCTTTCTTTGTAGACAAGCCATTTGAAATACCCTTAACTTATTTCACAAACAATAAGTCTTTGAAATAATGTGTATTTTTCTAGATAAATCTTCTTTTATAATTAGGCAGGAAATCTGATCTGCCCTATTTTTCAAAACAGCATAATTTCACTCTTCTCCATGATTAATCTGTTGTATTATACAACTTTCGAGTTTTTAGCTTTATCAAAGACATGTACTTTAAAAATGTGTTAAAGATCCTACCAGTCTTTTAAAACATGCTTGTTCATTGTTTCAGTTCTAGTTTTATGTATATTTTCTGTCTTGCACCTGATTATTCCAACATCTGATGTGTAGCCTTGGGAATCTAATTCTGGTATTGATTGTTTTTGCTGATTGTCTCCACTTGTAGCTGACTTCTTCATTATTGTGTAAATTTAGATCATGAGCTCATGTTTAGCTAAACAGCTGACCTTTTAAGAGGTTTAGGTGTGTACGCTCGTGAACTTCAGCAGAAAGTCAACAAAGATTTATTTGTGTCCCTCCACTGAGTTGCCCGCAAGGACCCCATTTTCTAAAAGTGTTTTGCCAATAGTACCTCTAGTGGCAGGGGACTCAGACAGGGCTGCTTTGTGGAACCCACTCTGAGGCAGCTGCACTGAGCAGCAAGGTGCCCGAGCAGCAGCCTCTCTGCATGTGTCCCAGGGGCCCACCTGCCTGAGACCTTCGGTCACATGGCAGCAACTTATGACCCCCAGACCTATGGTTACCTGTGCAGCAACGTGTATTCCGTGTACATGTTCCACACACTCTTCAAATAGGAAGGCAGCCTGAGTGGAAAGGTGAGTGGCTGGGCTGCCACACAGACCAGGAAGGTGCTCTGTGGCCTGGGCCTAAATCCTTGTGCCACACCACTGGGCCTGCCTGGTTCTGAGGGCACTTCACAGTGCCCCATGCTCCCCTGCCATTTGTTCAGTCCCAGCAGAGATGGCCACACCCACAACCTCAGTGAGGGCAGTGTTCCATCGTCCTGCAGCCCCACTCTCTCTCCACAGGTGGCCATGGACTACAGAAGCTGCATCCTGAGGCCAGGGAGTCCCGAGAATGCCAAGGGCAGACATGATGGTCTTAAATGATTTCCTATTGTGTCAGTTTTGGTAAACTTTAGGAGCTAGGAAATTGTCAACTTTATAGAAATGTTCATATTTACTGGCATTTCATATGTTCTATTCTATAACATTGTCCAGATTCTTTCTGTATATTGTTTACTTATGTTTTTGTTTTGGTTAGTCAAAGTGTGTTTTTTAAATCTTTTCAAAGAATATTCCTTTGACTTTCTAAATCACCTCAATTTTATACGTTTTCTATTTTCTTAAGCTCTGCTCATATTTTAATTATATTCTTTCTATGTTCTCAGGGTTTATTGTTTTGATCTTCTGATGTCAATTATAACACTTGGTTATTAACTTTAATAAATCTTCTTAATTATAAAGAGTCGTACATTTTGAAGATTCCAGCTTACTTGTAAGTTTGTAAGGGTCAGGTCCTCCACATTGTTGCTGGCATAAGGCTTAATTCATCATATAGCAATTTATATATTGACATATTTTCCCCTCGACTTTCTGTGTTTTCCCACTTCTCACCTTTCTTTGAAGACAAGCCCTTTGAAATACCCTTAACTTATTTTACAGCCAATAAGTCTTTAAAATAATGTGTATTTATTAAGATAAATATTCTTATATAATTAGGCAGAAAATCTGATCTGCCCTATTTTTCAAAACAGCATAATTTCACTCTTCTCCATGATTAATCTGTTGTATTATACAACTTTCGAGTTTTTAGCTTTATCAAAGACATGCAATTTAAAAATGTGTTAAAGATCCTACCAGTCTTTTAAAACATCCTAGTTCCGTTTTACAGTTCTAGTTTTATGTACATTTTCTGCCTTGCACCTGATTATTCCAACATCTGATGGATGGCCTTGGGAATCTAATTCTGGTATGATTGTGTTTGCTGATTGTCTCAACTTGTAGCTGCTTTCTTCATTTTTCTGTAAATTTAGATCATGAGCTCATGTTTAGCTAAACAGCTGTCCATGTAAGAGGCTTAGGTTTGAACGCTCGTGAGCTTCAGCAGAAAGTCATCAAAGATTTATTTGTCTCTCTCCAATGAGATGCCTGCAAGAACCCCGTTTTCTAGAAATTTTGGGCCAATACTCCCTCGAGTGGCAGGGCCCTCAGACAGGGGTGCTTTGTGGCCCCCACTCTGGGGCATTGGCAGTGAACAGCCAGGGTCCTGGGCAGAAGCCTCTCCGCGTGTGTCCCAGGGACCAATCTGCCTGTGACCTTCGGTCACCTAGCAGTTAGCTACGACGCCCAGACCTATGGATACCTGTGCAGGGATGTGTACTCCGTGGATATGTTCCACACACACTTCATGTAGGAGGGCGGTCTGAGTGTTAAGGTGAGTGCCCGGGCTGCCACGCAGACCAAGGAGGCACTCTTTGGCCTGGGCATAAATGCTTCTGCCATGCCCCTGGGCCTGCCGTGCTCTGATGGTCCTAAACTGGGCGCCCTGCTCCCCTGCCTTTTGTGCAGTGACATCAGAGACGGCCTCAACCACACCCTCAGTGAAGGCCATGTCTCAACCTCCTGCAGCCCCGCCCCCTCTCCGCAGGTTGCCATGGACTACAGAAGCGGCATCCTGTGGCCAGGGCATTCGTAGGATGCCAAGGGCAGACATGATGACCTTAAATGATTTCCTCTTGTGTCAGTTTTGGTAAATTTTAGGAGCCAGGAAATTGTCCACTTTACAGAAATGTTCAAATTTACTGGCATTTCATATATTCTATGGTATAACATTGTCCTGATTCTTACTGTATATTATTTACTTTTGTTTTCGTTTTGCTTAATAGATGTGTGTTTTTAAGTCTTTCCAAAGAATATTCTTTTGACTTACTAAATCACCTGTATTTTATACGTTTTCTGTTTTATTTATTTCTGCTCATATCTTTATTTATATTTTTTCTATGTTCTCAGGGTTTATTGTTTTGATCTTCTGATGTCAAATAAAACACTTGGTTATTAATTTTAATAAATCTTTTAAATTATAATAGGTTGAAATTTTTGAAGATTCCAGCTTACTTGTAAGTATCTAACGATCTGGTCCTCCACATCGTTGCTTGCCTAAGGCTTAATTCATCATATAGCAATGTATACACTGAAATATTTTCCCCTCGACTTTCTGTGTTTTCCCACTTCTCACCTTTCCTTGAAGACAAGCCCTTTGAAATACCCTTCACTTATTTTACATCCAATAAGTCTTTAAAGCAATCCTTATTTTTAAGATAAATCTTCTTATATAATTAGGCAGAAAATCTGATCTGCCATATTTTTCAAAACAGCATATTTTCACTCTTCTCCATGATTAATCTGTTGTATTACACAGCCTTCGAGTTTTTAGCTTTATCAATGACATGTATTTTAAAAATGTTTTAAATATCCTACCTGTCTTTTAAAACATCCTTGTAACTTGTTTCTGTTCTAGTTGAATTTATATCTTTTGCCTTGCACCTGATTATTCCAACATCTGATGGATGCCCTTGGGAATCTAATTCTGGTATTGATTGTTTTAGCGGATTGTCTCCACTTGTAGCTTATTTCTTCATTAATGTGTAAATTTAGATCATGAGCTCAAGCTTAGCTAAAATGATGACCTTGTAAGAGGCTTAGGTCTGAACTTTCATGAATTTGAGCAGAAAGTCGGCAAAGATTTATATGTGTACCTCCAATGAATAGACCGCAAGACCCCATTAAATAGAAGTGTTGCACCAGTACTCCCTCTTGTGGCAGGGCACTCAGACAAGGCAGCTTTGTGCCCCCCGTTCTAGGGCAGGGGCACTGAGTGGACAGGGTCCCTGGCAGGAGCCTCTCCGAGTGTGTCACAGGCACCCACCTGCCTGCGACCTTCGGTCACCTGGCAGGAAGCTACGACGCCCAGACCTATGGGGAGGTGTACTCTGCCGACATGTTCCACAGACACTTCAAGTTGGAGTGCGGCCTGTGTGGAAAGTTGAGAAGCTGTGTTGCTGCGCAGACCAAGAAGTCACTATTTGGCCTGGGCCTAAATGCTTGTGCCTCACCCCTGGGCCTTCCGGGATCTGAGGGCACTGCCCTTGGCCCCCTGCTCCCCTGCCCTTTGTTCAGTCAGAGCAGAGATGGCCACACCCACACCCTCAGCGAGGGCAGTGTTCCAAACTCCTGCATCCCCGCATCCTATCCGGAGTTTGCCATGGACTACAGAAGCTGTATCCTGAGGCCAGGGCATTCCTAGAATGCCAAGGGCAGACATGATGGCCTTAAATGATTTCCTCTTGTGTCAGTTTTTTAAACTTTAGGAGCTAGGAAATTTTCCACTTTACAGAAATATTCAAATTTACTAGCATTTCATATATTATGTGCTATAACATTGTCCTGATTCTTCCTGTATATTATTTACTTATGTTTTTGTTTTGCTTAATCAAAGTGTGTTTTTTAAATCTGTTCAAAGAATATTCTTATGACTTACTAAATCACCTCAGTTTTATACGTTTTCTATTTTATTAAGTTCTGCTCATATTTTATTTATTTTCTTTCTATGTTCTCACGGTTTATTGTTTGGATCTTCTGATATCAATTAAAACACTTAGTTATTAAGTTTAATATTCTTTTTAATTATAAAGTTTTGAACTTTTTGAAGATTCCACCTTACTCGTAAGTATGTAAGGGTCAAGTCCTACACATTGTAGAGGGCCTAAGGCTTAGTTCACCATATAACAATGTATATATTTACATATTTTTCCCTCAACTTTCTGTGTTTTCCCACTTCTCACCTTTCTTTGAAGACATGCCCTTTGAAATACCTTTAAATTATATTACAGCCAATAAGTCTTTAAAATAATGTGTATTCTTAAGATAAATCTTCTTATATAATTAGGCAGAAAATCTGATCTGCCCTATTTTTCAAAACAGCATATTTTCACTCTTCTCCATGATTAATCTGTTGTATTACACAACCTTCCAGTTTTTAGCTTTATCAATGACATGTATTTTAAAAATGTTTTAAAGAGCATACCAGTCTTTAAAAACATCCTTGTTCCTTGTTTCATGTGCAGTGTCAACAAGAGCACTATCACATGGAGCAGTATCACCATGTGTACTGTCAACTTAGGCACTGTCACCATGGGCACGGTCACCAAGTACACTATAACTTTGTTCACTCTTACTGTGAACACTGTCACCATGGGCACCTTAACCATGGGCATTATCACCAGGAGCATTATCAGCATTGGCACAGCAGCCGTGATAAATGTAACCATGGGTCATATCACCGTGAGCACGGTTAGCATGGGCACTGTCACCATGTGCACTGCCCCATTTGTACTCTCACTATGGGAACTGCCACCATGAGCACTGTCACCATGAACACTGACACCAGGAGCACTGCCACCCAGGGCACTGCCACCATGAGAACTGTCACCATGAGAACTATTACTATGAGAATTGTAACCATGGGCAATTTTTCGATGAGTACTGTCACCATCGGTATTTTCACCTTGGGCACTCTCACCGTAAATAGTATTACCATG
The DNA here is from genome assembly GCF_964341445.2 of Mesoplodon mirus. Classification (NCBI taxonomy): domain Eukaryota; kingdom Metazoa; phylum Chordata; class Mammalia; order Artiodactyla; family Ziphiidae; genus Mesoplodon; species Mesoplodon mirus. Next base: position 196,607,221 of record NC_138976.1, on the reverse strand, counting down.
AGCAATTTCACTGTGAGCACTCTTACCATGGGTACTGGCACAATGCAGACTGTCACCATGAGCCCTGTCACCATGGCAATGTCACCGTAAGAAGTGTCACCATATGCAATGTCACCATGACAATGTTACCATGAGCACTGCCATTTTGAGCACTGTCACCATGAGTACTGTCAGCATTGGCAGTATCAACATGTGCACTATCACCATGGGTACTATCACTATGAGAACTTTCAGCGTGAGCACTGTCACTGTGGGCAGTGCCATCGTGAGCAATTCTACCATGGGCAATGTAACATGGAAATTATCACTGTGAGCACTGTGAATATGAGCAAGTCACCATGGGAATTCTCAACATAGGTACTCTCTCCAATGGCAATGTCACCATGAGCATTGTCAGCATGGGCAATTTCACCATGAGTACTGTCACCAAAGGCAGTATCACCATGAGAAATGTCACAGTGGGCACTGCCAGCAGGGGCACTATCACCGTGGTTAATGTTATCATGCGCCGTTTCCCAGTGAGCACTGTCACCATGGGCAGTGTCATCATGGGCACTATCATCATTGTCACTGTCACCGTGAGCTCTCTCACCATTGCATTGTGATCTAGGGCACTCTCAACATGAGTGTATCACAGTGGGTATTGCCAGCATGAGCAGTGTCACTAAGGGCAATGCCACCTTGAGCATTATCACCTTGAAAACGACACTGTGAACACTATCACCATAAGCAGTGTCATCATTGTCACTGTCCCCATGAGCACTGCCACAATGAGCACTGTCACCATGGGCACTTCCACCATGAGCACTGTAACCATGAGCCCTGACACAGTGAGGACGGTCTCTATTGGCAATGTCACAATGGAGACTATCACCGTGTGCACTATCACCATGAGCATGGTTACCATGGGCACTGTCACCATGAGCACTACCACATCATTACTCTCACCATGGGAACAGCCACCATGAGCACTGCCACAATGAATACTGTCACCATGAGGACTGTCATTATGAGAATTGCCACCATGGGCACATTCTCGATGAGTACTATGAGCATGGGTAAATTCACCTTGGGCACTGTCACCGTGAGCAGTATTACCATGAGCCCTTTCACTGTGAGCACTGTCACAAAGGGCAATGGCACAATACGGACTGTCACCATGAGCCCTGTCACAATGGGCACTATGACCGTGAGCACTCTCACCTTGGTCACTGTCACAATGGACAGTGTCACCGTGAGTACTGTCACCTTCAGCAGAGGCAGAATGCAGACTGTCACCATGAGCCCTGTCACCATAGGAAATGTCACCATGAGAAGTTTCAACAAAGACAATGTCACTGTGGAATCTGTCACCATGGGCACTGCCACCATTGGCACTGTTATTTTGAGGACTGTCACCATGGGTACTGCAACCATGTGCACTGTCACCATGGGCAATCATGCCATGGGCACTGTCACTGTGAGCACTGTCACCATGGGTATTGCAACCATTAACAGTGTCACAGTGAGTACTGTCAGCATGGGTTTTCACCGTGTGAACTATCACCATAAGCACTGTCACCATTTTTCACTGACACCACGTGCACTACCACCATGTGAATTCTCAACATGGACACTATAACCGTGAGCAGTGACACCATGAATACTATCTTCACGGGCACTGTCACCAGGGGCACGGACACCATGTGAATGGTTACCATCGTCAGTATCACTGTGATCACTGTCACCATGGGAACTACCAACATAGGCACTGTCATCATGAGCACTTTCAGAATGGGAAATGTCACCATGGGCACTATCACCGTGAAGACTCTCACCATGGGAATTATCGTCATGGGCACTACCACCTTGAGAATTATCACCATGAGGACTGTCACCATGGGTATTGTCACTATGGGCACTATCAGCATTAGAACTGTCACCGAGGTCACTGTCACGATGGAATTTGTCACTGTGAGCACTGTCACAATAGGCAAAGTCACGCTTTACACTGTCCCCTTGGGCCCTGTCACAGTGAGCACTATCACCTTGAGGGTGGTGTCCATGGGCACTGCCACCATGGACACTACCAACTGCAGAATTTTCCCCATTTGTACTCACAGCGTGGTAATGGTCAACAAGTGCACTATCACTATGCCCACTATTACCATGAGCACTGTCACCATGGGCAACTTAATCATGGGCACTATCACCGTGAGCACTACCACCGTCGGCACTATCACAGTGATCATGTCACCATGGACACTATCATGGTGAGCACAGTTAACATGAGCATTGTAACTGTGAGCACTGTCACAATGGGTAATGCAACCATGAGCCAAGTCACCGTGAGCACTGTCAGCATGGGTTGTCAACTTGTGCACTGTCAGCATGAGCACTGTCACCATGGGCACTATAACTATTTTTCAGTGCCACCATGTGCATTACAACCATGTGCACTGTCACCTTGCACACTTTCACCATGAGCACTGTCACCATGAGTACTGCCATCATGGGCAATGGCACAGCCACCATCTGCAATCTTACCATGGTCACTATCACTGTGAGCCCTGTCACCAATGGAACTCCCAACATGGGCAGTGTCATCATGAGCACTTTCACCATACGAACTGTCACCATGGGCACTATGAACGTGAGAATGTTCACCATGGGCACTGTCACCATGAGCATTGTCAACATAGGCACTGTAACCATGAGAACTGTCACAATGCGCAGGGTCAACAAGGGCACTATCACATGGAGCAGTATCACCATGTGTACTGTCACCGTAGGCACTGTCACCATGGGCACGAACACCAAGTACCCTATCACTATGCTCACTATTACTCTGAACACTGTCACCATGGGCACCTTAACCATGGACACTATCTCCGGGAGCATTATCAGCATCGGTACCACAATCAAGATAACTGTAACGATGGGTCATATCACCGTAAGCACGGTTACCATGGGCACTGTCAGCATTTGCACTGCCCCATCGTACTCTCACCATGGGAACTGCCACCATGAGCACTGTCACCATGAGCACTGACACCATGAGCACTGCCACCCAGGGCAGTGCCACCATGAGCACTGTCACCATAACTGTTGCTAAGAGAATTGTAACCATGGGTAATTTCTCAATGAGTAATGTCACCATGTGTATTTTCACCTTGGGCACTCTCAACGTAAACAGTATTACCATTAGCTCTTTCACTGTGAGCACTGTCACCATGGGAACTGGCACAATGTGGTGTGTCACCATGAGCCATGTCACCATGGGAAATGTCACCGTGAGAAGTGTCACCATAGGCAATGTCACCATGGGCAATGTCACCATGGGAAATGCCATTTTGAGCACTGTCACCATGGGTACTGCAACCATGAGTACTGTCACCATGAGTACTGTCACCATGGGCAGTATGACCATGTGCACTGTCACCATGGGAACTATCACCATGACAACACTCAGCGTGAGCACTGTCACTGTGGGAACAGGCATTGTGTGCAATTCCACCATGGGCAATGTCACCATGGGCACTATCACTGTGAGCACTGTCAATATGAGCACCTCAACATGAGCCCTGTCACCATGGGCAATGTCACAGTGAGAAGTGTCACTATAGGCAATGTCACCGTGGGCACTGTCACCATGGTCACTGCCACCATTGTCACTGTCATTTTGAGCACTGTCACCATGGGTACTGCAACCATGAGCGCTGTCACCATGAGCACTGTCACCAATGCGAGTATCACCATGTGCACTGTCACCATGGGCCCTATCACAATGAGAACGGTCAGCATGGGCACTGTCACTGTTGTCAAGGGCACCGTGGGCACTTCCACCATGGGCAATGTCACCATGGGCACTATCACCGTGAGGACTCTCACCATGGGAATTATCGCCATGGGCACTATCAGCATTAGAACTGTCACCGTGGTCACTGTCACGATGGAATATGTCACTGTGAGCACTGTGACGATAGGCAAAGTCACGGTTTGCACTGTCCCCTTGGGCCCTGTGAGGGTGAGCATTATCACTTTGACGGTGGTGTCCATGGGCACTGCCACCATGGACACTACCAACTTGAGAATTATCACCATTTGTACTCTCAGCGTGGTCACGGTCAACAAGTGCATTCTCACTATGCTCACTATGACTGTGAGCACTATCACCATCGGCACTATCACTGTGATCACTGTCACCATAGACACTCTCATGTTGAGCAAAGTTAACATGAGCATTGTAACTGTGAGCACTGTCACAATGGGTAATGCAACCATGAGCCCAGTCACTGTGAGCACTGTCAGCATGGGTTGTCACCTTGTGCACTCTCAGCATGAGCACTGTCACCATGGGCACTATAACTATTTTTCAGTGCCACCATGTGCATTACAACCATGTGCACTGTCACCTTGCACACTCTCACCATGAGCACTGTCACCATGAGTAATGTCATCATGGGCAATGGCACAGCCACCATCTGCAATCTTACTATGGTCACTATCACTGTGAGCACTGTCACCAATGGAACTACCAACATGAGCACTGTCATCATGAGCACATTCACCATACGAACTGTCACCATGGGCACTATGAACGTGACAACGGTCACCATGGGCACTGTCACCATGAGCATTGTCACCATAGGCACTATCACCGTGAGAACTGTCACCATGCGCAGGGTCAACACGGACACTATCACATGGAGCAGTATCACCATGTGTACTGTCACCGTAGGCACTGTCACCATGGGCACGGTCATCAAGTACACTATCACAATGCTCACTATTACACTGAACACTGTCACCATGGGCACCTTAACCATGGGCACTATCTCCGGGAGCATTATCAGCATCGGTACCACAATCATGATAACTGTAACCATGGGTCATATCACCGTAAGCACGGTTACCTTGGGGACTGTCACCATGTGCACAGCCCCATCGGTACTCTCACCATGGGAACTGCCACCATGAGCACTGTCACCATGAGCACTGACACCACGAGCACTGCCACCCAGGGAAGTGCCAAAATGAGCACTGTCACCATAACTGTGGCTATGAGAATTGTAACCATGGGCAATTTCTCAATGAGTAAATTCACCATGTGTATTTTCCCCTTGGGCACTCTCAATGTAAACAGTATTACCATTAGCACTTTCACTGTGAGCACTGTCACCATGGGCACTGGCACAATGTGGTGTGTCACCATGAGCCATGTCACCATGGGAATTGTCACCGTGAGAAGTGTCACCATAGGCAATGTCACCATGGGCAATGTCACCATGGGAATTGCCATTTTGAGCACTGTCACCATGGGTACTGCAACAATGAGTACTGTCACCTTGAGTACTGTCATCATTGGCAATATTACAATGTGCACTGTCATCATGGGCACTATCACCATGACAACTCACAGCGTGAGCACTGGCACTGTGGGAACTGGCATTGTGTGCAATTCCACCATGGGCAATATTACCATGGGCACTATCACTGTGAGGACTGTCAATATGAGCACCTCAACATGAGCCCTGTCACCATGGGCAATGTCACCGTGAGAACTGTCACTATAGGCAATGTCACCGTGGGCACTGTCACCATGGTCACTGCCACCACTGTCACTGTCATTTTGAGCACTGTCACCATGGGTACTGCAACCATGAGCGCTGTCACCATGAGCACTGTCACCATTGCGAGTATCACCATGTGCACTGTCACCATGGGCACTATCACAATGAGAACTGTCAGCGTGGGCACTGTCACTGTTGTCAAGGGCACCGTGGGCACTTCCACCATGGGCAATGTCACCATGGGCACTATCACTGTGAGCACTGTCAACATGAGCACATCACCATGGGCACTGTCAACATGGGTACTATCTCGAAGGGCAATGGCACCATGAGCATTGTCAGGATGGGCAATTTCACCATGAGCACTGTCACCAAAGGCACTATCACCATGAGCAATGTCACTGTGGGCCGTGTCACCAGGGGCACTATCACCATGGTTAATGTTATCATTGGCACTTTCCCCGTGAGCTCTGTCACCCTGGGCACTGTCATCATGGGCATGGTCACCGTGAGCACTCTCTCCATGAGCACAGCCACTGTGAACACCATCACCATAATCACTGGCCTCATCGGAACTGTCACCATGAGCACTGCCACAATGAGCACTGTCAGCATGGGCACTTTCCCCGTGAGCACTGTCACTATGAGAACTGCTACCATGGGTATTTTCACCATGAGTACTGTCACCCTGTGTATTGTCCCCATTTGCACTCTCACCATGAGGACTATTACCGTGAGCGCTATCACCGTGAGATCTCTCACCATGGTCACTGTCACCATGGCACCTTGCACAATGGGGGCGGTCAACATGAGTGCTGTCACCATTGGCACTATCACTGTGAGCATTCTCACTGTGGTCAATGTCACCATGGGCACTGTCACCATGAGAACTGTCACCATAGGCAATGTCACCGTGGTCAGTGTCACCATGAGCACTGTCAACATGGGCACTCATACAGTGGGCACTGTCACTGTGAGCACTGTCACCATGGGTACTGCCACCATGAGCAGTGTCTCTGTGAGTACTGTCAGCATGGGTTTTTACCATGAGCACTGTCACCATGAGCACAGTCACAATTTTTCAGTGATACCATGTGCACTACCACCAAGCGCACTCTCACCATGACCACTGTCACCGAGAAAACTGTCACCATAAGTACTGTCTTCATGGGCACTGTCACCAAGGGCACGGCCAACATGTGAACTGTAACCATTGTCAGTATCACTGTGAGAAGTGTCACCATGGGAATTACCAACATAGGCACTGTCATCATGAGCACTTTCAGAATGGGAACTGTCACCATGGGCACTATCACCGTGAGGACTCTCACCATGGGAATTATCGCCATGGCTCTATCAGCATTAGAACTGTCACCGTGGTCACTGTCACGATGGAATTTGTCACTGATAGCACTGTCACGATAGGCAAAGTCACGGTTTGCACTGTCCCCTTGGGCCCTGTCACAGTGAGCACTATCACTTTGATGGTGGTGTCCATGGGCACTGCCACAATGGACACTACCAACTTGAGAATTATCACCATTTGTACTCTCAGCGTGGTCACGGTCAACAAGTGCACTAACACCATTCTCACTATGACCGTGAGCACTGTCACCATGGGCACCTTAATCATGGGCACTATCACCGTGAGCACTATCACCATCGGCACTATCACTGTGATCACTGCCACCATACACACTATCATGGTGAGCACAGTTAACATGAGCATTGTAACTGTGAGCACTGTCACAATGGGTAATGCAACCATGAGCCCAGTCACTGTGAGCACTGTCAGCATGGGTTGTCACCTTGTGCACTGTCACCCTGAGCACTGTTGACATGGGAACTATAACTATTTTTCAGTGCCACCATGTGCACTGTCACCTTGGACACTACCACCGTGAGCACTGTCACCATGAGTACTGTCATCATGGGCAATGGCACAGCCACCATCTGCAATCTTACCATGGTCACTATCACTGTGAGCACTGTCACCAATGGAACTACCAACATGGGCACTGTCATCATGAGCACTTTCACCATACGAACTCTCACCATGGGAACTATGAACGTGAGAACGGTCACCATGGGCACTGTCACCATGAGCATTGTCATCATAGGCAATGTCACCGTGAGAACTATCACCATGCGCACTGTCCACAAGGGCACTATCACATTGAGCTGTATCACCATGTGTACTGTCATCTTGGGCACAGTCACCATGGGCACACTCACCAAGTACACTATCACTATGCTCACTATTACTCTGAACAATGTCACCATGGGTACCATAACCATGGGCACTATCACCATGAGCATTATCAGCATCAGGACAACAGGCGTGATAACTCTCACCGAGGGTCATATCACCGTGAGCACGGTTGCCATGGGCAATGTCACGATGTGCAATTCCCCAATGGTACGCTCACCATGGGAACTGCCACCATGAGCACTGTCACCATGAGCACTGACACCATGAGCACTGCCACAGAGGGCACTGTAACCATGAGCACTGTCACCATGAGAACTGATACTATGAGAAATATAACCATGGGCAATTTCTCAATGAGTACTCTCACCATGGGTATTTTCACCTTGGGCACTCTCAACATAAACAGTATTACCATGAGCACTTTCACTGTTAGCACTGTCACCATGGGCACTGTCACAATGCGGATTGTCACCATGAGACATGTCACCATGGGAAATGTCACCGTGAGAAGTGTCACCATAGGCAATGTCACCATGGGCAATGTCACCATGGGAAATGCCATTTTGAGCACTGTCACCTTGGGTACTGCCACCATGAGTACTGTCACCATGAGTACTGTCACCATTGGCCGTATCACCATGCGCACTGTCACCATGGGCACTATCACCATGACAACTCTCAGCGTGAGCACTGTCACTGTGGGCACTGGCATCGTGAGCAATTCCACCATGGACAATGTCACCATGGGCACTATCACTGTGAGCACTCTCAACATGAGCATGTCACCATGAGCCCTGTCACCATGGACAATATCACTGTGAGAAGTGTCACCATAGGCAATGTCACCGTGGGCACTGTCACCATGGTCACTGCCACCACTGTAACTGTCATTTTGAGCACTGTCACCAAGGGTACTGCAACCATGAGCACTGTCACCATGAGCACTGTCACCATTGCGAATATCAACATGTGCACTGTCACCATGGGCACTATCACAATGAGACCTGTCAGCGTGGGCACTGTCACTGTTGGCAAAGGCACCGTGGGCACATCCACAATGGGCAATGTCACCATGGGCACTATCACTGTGAGCACTGTCAACATGAGCACGTCACCATGGGCACTGTCACTGTAAGCACTGTCACCACGGGTACTGCCACTATGAGCAGTGTCTCTGTGAGTACTGTCAGCATGGGTTTTTACCATGAGCACTGTCACCATGAGCCTTGTAACAATTTTTCAGTGACACCATGTGCACTACCACCATGCCCACTCTCACCATGGGCACTGTCACCGAGAAAAGTGTCACCATAAGTACTGTCTTCATGGGCACTGTCAACAAGGGCACGGCCAACATGTGAACTGTAACCATTGTCAGTATCACTGTGAGAAGTGTCACCATGGGAATTACCAACATAGGCACTGTCATCATGAGCACTTTCCGAATGGGAACTGTCACCATGGGCACTATCACCGTGAAGACTCTCACCATGGGAATTATCACCATGGGCACTATCAGCATTAGAACTGTCACCGTGGACACTGTCACCATGGAATTTGTCACTGTAAGCACTGTCACGATAGGCAAAGTCACGGTTTGCACTGTCCCCTTGGGCCCTGTCACAGTGAGCACTATCACTTTGATGGTGGTGTCCATGGGCACTGCCACCATGGACACTACCAACTTGAGAATTATCACCATTTGTACTCTCATCGTGGTCACGGTCAACAAGTGCACTCTCACTATGCTCACAATGACCGTGAGCACTGTAACCATGGGCACCTTAACCATGGGCACTATCACCATGAGCACTATCACCATCGGCACTATCACTGTGATCACTGTCACCATAGACACTATCATGGTGAGCACAGTTAACATGAGCATTGTAACTGTGAGCACTGTCACAATGGGTAATGCAACCATGAGCCCAGTCACTGTGAGCACTGTCAGCATGGGTTGTCACCTTGTGCACTGTCAGCATGAGCACTGTTTACATGGGAACTATAACTATTTTTCAGTGCCACCATGTGCACTGTCACCTTGGACACTACCACCGTGAGCACTGTCACCATGAGTACTGTCATCATGGGCAATGGCACAGCCACCATCTGCAATCTTACCATGGTCACTATCAGTGTGAGCACTGTCACCAATGGAACTCCCAACATGGGCACTGTCATCATGAGCACTTTCACCATACGAACTGTCACCATGGGAAATATGAACGTGAGAACGGTCACCATGGGCACTGTCACCATGATCATTGTCATCATAGGCAGTGTCACCGTGAGAACTATCACCATGCGCCCTGTCCACAAGGCCACTATCCCATTGAGCTGTATCACCATGTGTACTCTCATCTTGGGCACAGTCACCATGGGCACACTCACCAAGTACACTATCACTATGCTCACTATTACTCTGAACAATGTCACCATGGGCAACGTAACCATGGGCACTATCACCGGAGCATTATCAGCATCGGGACAACAGGCGTGATAACTCTCACCGAGGGTCAAATCACCGTGAGCACGGTTGCCATGGGCAATGTCATGATGTGCAATTCCCCAATGGTACGCTCACCATGGGAACTGCCACCGTGAGCACTGTCACCATGAGCACTGACACCACGAGCACTGCCACCGAGGGCACTACAAACCAGAGCACTGTCTCCATGAGAACTGTTACTATGAGAAATGTAACCATGGACACATTCTCGATGAGTACTCTCACCATGGGTATTTTCACCTTGGGCACTCTCAACATAAACAGTATTACCATGAGCACGTTCACTGTGAGCACTGTCACCATGGGCACTGTCACAATGCGGAGTGTCACCATGAGCCATGTCACCATGGGAAATGTCACCGTGAGATGTGTCACCATAGGCAATGTCACCATGGGCAATGTCACCATGGGAAATGCCATTTTGAGCACTGTCACCATGGGTACGGCCACCATGAGTACTGCCACCATGAGTACTGTCACCATTGGCATTATCACCATGCGCAGTGTCACCATGGGCACTATCACCATGACAACTCTCAGCGTGAGCACTGTCAATGTGGGCACTGGCATCGTGAGCAATTCCACCATGGGCAATGTCACCATGGGCACTATCACTGTGAGCACTCTCAACATGAGCACGTCACCATGAGCCCTGTCACCATGGGCAATGTCACCGTGAGAAGTGTCACCATAGGCAATGTCACCATGGGCAATGTCACCATGGGAAAAGCCATTTTTAGCACTGTCACGATGGGTACTGCCACCATGAGTACTGTCACCACGAGTACTGTCACCATTGGCAGTATGACCATGTGCACTGTCACCATGGGCACTATCACCATGACAACTCTCAACGTGAGCACTGTCACTGTCGGAACTGGCATTGTGTGCAATTCCACAATGGGTAATGTCACCATGGGCACTATCACAGTGAGCATTCTCACTGTGGTCAGTGTCACCATGGGCACTGTCACCATGAGAAATGTCACCATAGGCAATGTCACCGTGGTCAGTGTCACCATGTGCACTGTCAACATGGGCACTCATACAGTGGGCATTGTCACTGTGAGCACTGTCACCATGGGTACTGCCACCATGAGCAGTGTCTCTGTGAGTACTGTCAGCATGGGTTTTTACCATGAGCACTGTCACCATGAGCCCAGTCACAATTTTTCAGTGATACCATGTGCACTACCACCAAGCGCACTCTCACCATGACCACTGTCACCAAGAAAACTGTCACCATAAGTACTGTCTTCATGGGCACTGTCACCAAGGGCACGGCCAACATGTGAACTGTAACCATTGTCAGTATCACTGTGAGAAGTGTCACCATGGGAATTACCAACATAGGGACTGTCATCATGAGCACTTTCAGAATGGGAACTGTCACCATGGGCACTATCACCGTGAGGACTCTCACCATGGGAATTATCGCCATGGGCACTACCACCTTGAGAATTATCACCATGAGTACTGTCACCATGGGTATTGTCACTATGGGCACTATCAGCATTAGAACTGTTACCGTGGTCACTGTCACAATGGAATTTGTCACTATGAGCACTGTCACGATAGGCAAAGTCACGGTTTGTACTGTCCCCTTGGGCCCTGTCACAGTGAGCACTATCACTATGAGGGTGGTGTCCATGGGCACTGCCACCATGGACACTACCAACTTGAGAAGTATCAACATTTGTACTCTCAGCGTGGCCATGGTCAACAAGTGCACTCTCACTATGCTCACTATGACCGTGAGCACTGTCAACATGGGCAACTTAACCATGGGCATTATCACCGTGAGCACTATCACCATCGGCACTATCACTGTGATCACTATCACCATGGACACTATCATGGTGAGCACAGTTAACTTGAGCATTGTAACTCTGAACACTCTCACAATGGGTAATGCAACCTTGAGCCCAGTCACCGTGAGCATTGTCAGCATGGGTTGTCACCTTGTGCACTGTCAGCATGAGCACTGTCACCATGGGCACTATAACTATTTTTCAGTGCCACCATGTGCATTACAACCATGTGCACTGTCACCTTGCACACTATCACCATGAGCACTGTCACCATGAGTACTCGCATCATGAGCAATGGCTCAGCCACCATCTGCAGTCTTACCATTGTCACTATCACTGTGAGCACAGTCACCAATGGAACTCCCAACATGGGCGCTCTCATCATGAGCACTTTCACCATACGAACTGTCACCATGGGCACTATGAACGTGAGAACGTTCACCATGGGCACTGTCACCATGAGCATTGTCATCATAGGCAATGTCACCGTGAGAACTATCACCATGCGCACTGTCCACAAGGGCACTATCACATTGAGCTGTATCACCATGTGTACTGTCATCTTGGGCACAGTCACCATGGGCACACTCACCAAGTACACTATCACTATGCTCACTATTACTCTGAACGCTGTCACCATGGGCACCATAACCATGGGCACTATCACCGGGAGCATTACCAGCATTCGCACAACAGGCGTGATAACTGTCAGCATGGGTCATATCACCGTGAGCACGGTTGCCATGGACACTGTCACGATGTGCAATGCCCCATTGGTACTCTCACCATGGGAACTGCCACCGTGAGCACTATCACCAGGAGCACTGACACCACAAGAACTGCCACCGAGGGCACTGCAACCATGAGCACTGTCACCATAACTCTTACTATGAGAAATGTAACCATGGGCAGTTTCTCGATGAGTAGTCTCACCATGGGTATTTTCACCTTGGGCACTTTCAACATAAACAGTATTACCATGAGCACTTTCACTGTGCGCACTTTCACCATGGGTACTGTCACATTGCGGAGTGTCACCATGAGCCATGTCACCATGGGAAATGTCACCGTGAGAAGTGTCACCATAGGCAATGTCACCATGGGCAATGTCACCATGGGAAATGCCATTTTGAGCACTATAACCATGGGTAATGCCACCATGAGTACTGTCACCATTGGCAGTATCACCATGCGCACTGTCACCATGGGCACTATCACCATGACACCTCTCTGTGTGAGCACTGTCACTGTGGGCACTGGCATCGTGAGCAATTCCACCATGGGCAATGTCACCATGGGCACTATCACTGTGAGCACTCTCAACATGAGCACGTCACCATGAGCCCTGTCACAATGGGCAATATCACCGTGAGAAGTGTCACCATAGGCAATGTCACCGTGGGCACTGTCACCATGGTCACTGCCACCACTGTCACTGTCATTTTGAGCACTGTCACCATGGGTACTGCAACCATGAGCACTGTCACCATGAGCACTGTCACCATTGCGAGTATCACCATGTGCACTGTCACCATGGGCATTATCACAATGAGAACTGTCAGCGTGGGCATGGTCACAAATGGCAAGGGCACCGTGGGCACTTCCACCATGGGCAATGTCACCATGGGCACTATCACTGTGAGCACTCTCAATATGAGCATGTCACCATGGGCACTGTCAACATGGGTACTATCTCGAAGGGCAATGTCACCATGAGCATTGTCAGGATGGGCAATTTCACCATGAGCACTGTCACCAAAGGCACTATCACCATGAGCAATGTCACTGTGGGCCGTGTCACCAGGGGCACTATCACCATGGTTAATGTTATCATTGGCAATTTCCCCGTGAGCACTGTCACCCTGGGCACTGTCACCATGGGCACGGTCACCGTGAGCACTATCTCCATGAGCACAGCCACTGTGAACACCATCACCATAATCACTGGCCTCATCAGTACTGTCACCATGAGCTCTGCCACAATGAGCACTGTCAGCATGGGCACTTCCCCCATGAGCACTGTCACTATGGGAATTGCTACCATGGGTCTTTTCACCATGAGTACTGTCACCCTGTGTATTGTCACCATTTGCACTGTCACCATGAGGACTATTACCGTGAGCGCTATCACCGTGAGATCTCTCACCATGGTCACTGTCACTTGCACAATGGGGGCTGTCAACATGAGTGCTGTCACCATTGGCACTATCACCATGAGCATTCTCACTGTGGTCAGTGTCACCATGGGCACTGTCACCATGAGCACTGTCACTATAGGCAATGTCACCGTGGTCAGTGTCACCATGAGCACTGTCAACATGGGCACTCATACAGTGGGCACTGTCACTGTGAGCACTGTCACCATGGGTACTGCCATCATGAGCAGTGTCTCTGTGAGTACTGTTAGCATGGGTTTTTACCATGAGCAATATCACCATGAGCCCTGTCACAATTTTTCAGTGACACCATGTGCACTACCACCAAGCGCACTCTCACCATGTGCACTGTCACCGAGAAAACTGTCACCATAAGTACTGTCTTCATGGGCACTGTCACCAAGGGCATGGCGAACATGTGAACTTTAACCATTGTCAGTATCACTGTGAGAAGTGTCACCATGGGAATTACCAACATAGGGACTGTCATCATGAGCACTTTCAGAATGGGAACTGTCACCATGGGCACTATCACCGTGAGGACTCTCACCATGGGAATTATCGCCATGGGCACTATCAGCATTAGAACTGTCACCGTGGTCACTGTCACGATGGAATTTGTCACTGTGGGCACTGTCACGATAGGCAAAGTCACGGTTTGCACTGTCCCCTTGGGCCCTGTCACAGTGAGCACTATCAGTTTGATGGTGGTGTCCATGGGCACTGCCACCTTGGGCACTACCAACTTGAGAATTATCAACATTTGGACTCTCAGCGTGGCCATGTTCAACAAGTGCACTGTCACTATGCTCACTATGGCCATGAGCACTGTCACCATGGGCACTCTCACCGTGAGCACTATCACCATCGGCACTATCACTGTGATCACTGTCACCATAGACACTATCATAATGAGTACAGTTAACATGATCATTGTAACTGTGAGCACTGTCACAATAGGTAATGCAACCAAGAGCCCAGTCACTGTGAGCACTGTCAGCATGGGTTGTCACCTTGTGCACTGTCAGCATGAGCACTGTCACAATGGGCACTATAACTATTTTTCAGTGCCACCATGTGCATTACAACCATGTGCACTGTCACCTTGGACACTATCACCATGAGCACTGTCACCATGAGTACTGTCATCATGGGCAATGGCACAGCCACCATCTGCAATCTTACCATGGTCACTATCACTGTGAGCACTGTCACCAATGGAACTCCCAACATGGGCACTGTCATCATGAGAACTTTCACCATACGAACTGTCACCATGGGCACTATGAATGTGAGAACGGTCACCATGGGCACTGTCACCATGAGCATTGTCATCATAGGCAATGTCAACGTGAGAACTATCACCATGCGCACTGTCCACAAGGGCACTATCACATTGAGCTGTATCACCATGTGTGCTGTCATCTTGGGCACAGTCACCATGGGCACACTCACCAAGTACACTATCACTATGCTCACTATTACTCTGAACACTGTCACCATGGGCACCGTAACCATGGGCACTATCACCGCGAGCATTATCAGCCTCGGCACAACAGGCGTTATAACTGTCACCATGGGTCATATCACCGTGAGCACGGTTGCCATGGGCACTGTCACGATGTGCAATGCCCCAATGGTACGCTCACCATGGGAACTGCCACCATGAGCATTGTCACCATGAGCACTGACACCACGAGCACTGCCACTGAGGGCACTGCAACCATGAGCACTGTCACCATGAGAACTGTTACTATGAGAAATGTAACCATGGGCAATTTCTCAGTGAGTACTCTCCCCATGGGTATTTTCACCTTGGGCACTCTCAACATAAACAATATTACCATGAGCACTTCACTGTGAGCACTGTCACCATGGGCACTGTCACACTGCAGAGTGTCACCATGAGCTATGTCACCATGGGAAATGTCACCGTGAGAAGTGTCACCATAGGCAATGTCACCATGGGCAATGTCACCATGGGAAATGCCATTTTGAGCACTGTCACCATGGGTACTGCCACCATGAGTACTGTCACCACGAGTACTGTCACCATTGGCAGTATCACCATGCGCACTGTCACCATGGGCACTATCACCATGACAACTCTCAGCGTGAGCACTGTCACTGTGGGCAATGGCATCGTGAGCAATTCCACCATGGGCAATGTCACCATGGGCACTATCACTGTGAGCACTCTCAACATGAGCACGTCACCATCAGCCCTGTCACCATGGGCGATGTCACCGTGAGAAGTGTCACCATAGGCAATGTCACCGTGGGCACTATGACTGTGAGCACTGTCAACATGAGCACGTCACCATGGGCACTGTCAATATGGGTACTCTCTCGAAGGGCAATGTCACTATG
This sequence comes from Mesoplodon mirus, assembly GCF_964341445.2. Lineage (NCBI taxonomy): Eukaryota > Metazoa > Chordata > Mammalia > Artiodactyla > Ziphiidae > Mesoplodon > Mesoplodon mirus. Next base: position 196,590,608 of record NC_138976.1, on the reverse strand, counting down.
AGCATTGTCAGGATGGGCAATTTCACCATGAGCACTGTCACCTAAGGCAATATCACCATGAGCAATATCACCGTGGGCCGTGTCACCAGGGGCACTATCATCATTGTTAATGTTATCATGGACAGTTTCCCCATGAGCACTGTCACCCTGGGCACTGTCATCATAGGCAGTGTCACCGTGAGCACTATCTCCATAAGCATAGCCCCTGTGAACACCATCACCATAAGCACTGGCATCATCGTCACTGTCACCATGAGCACTGCTACAATGAGCACTGTCACCATGGGCAGTTCCACCACGAGCACTCTCACTATAAGAACTGCCACCATGGGTATTTTCACCATGAGTACTGTCACCCTGGGTATTGTCACTATTGGCACTTTCACCATGAGCACTATTACCGTGAGCACTATAACCATGAGACGTCTCACTGTGGTCACTCTCACCATGGGCAGTGGCACAATGGGGACTGTCACCATGAGTGCTTTCGCCATGGGTACTATCACCGAGAGCATTCTCACTGTTGTCAGTGTCACCATGTGCACTGTCTCCGTGAGCAATGTCAACATATGCAATGTCACCATGGGCACTGTCACCATGGGCACTCTCATCATGGGCAGTGTCACCATGAGCACTGTCACCATGGGTACTCATACCGTGGGCACTGTCATAGTGAGCACTGTCACCATGGGTACTGCAACCATGAGCAGTGTCACTGTGAGTACTGTCAGCATTGGTTTTCACCGTGTGCACTATCACCTTGAGCATTGTCACCATTTTTCACTGCCAGCATGTGCACTCCCACCATGTGCTCTCTCACCATGGGCACTATCATCGTGAGCACTGTCACCATGAGTACTGTCATCATGGGAACTGTCACCAAGGGCACGGCCACCATGTGAACTGTTACCACCGTCAGTATCACCGTGAGCACTGTCACCATTGGAATTGTCAACATAAGCACTGTCGTCATGAGCACATTCAGAATCGGAACTGTCAGCATTGGCACTATTACCGTGAGGACTCTCACCATGGGCACTATCCCCATGGGCACTATCACCTTGAGCATTATCACCATGAGTACTGTCACCATGGGTATTGTCACTATGGGTACTATCAGCATTAGAACTGTCACCGTGGTCACTGTCACCATGGGCTTTGTCACTGTGATCACACTCTCGATAGGCCAAGTCACAGTTTGCACTGTCCCCATCGGCCCTGTCACAGTGAGCACTATCACCTTGCTGGTGGTGTCCATGGGCACTGCCACCATGGGCACTACCAACCTGAGAATTATCACCATGTGTACTGTCAGCATGGGCACGGTCAACAAGTGCACTATCACTATGCTCACTATTACCGTGAGCACTGTCACCATGGGCAACTTAACCATGGGCACTATCACTCTGAACACTGTCACCATCGGCACTATCACTGTGATCACTGTCACCATGGATACTATCATGGTGAGCACGGTTACAATGGGCACTGCAAATGTGAGCACTGTCACAATGTGTAATGCAACCATAAGCCCTGTCACCGTGTGCACTGTCACCATGAGCACTGTCACCATGGGCTCTTTCACCATTTTTCACTGCCACCATGTGCATTACAACAATGTGCACTGTCACTATGGACACTATCACCGTGAGAACTGTCATCATGAGGACTGTCATCATGGGCAATGTCACCAATGTCACGGCCATCATCTGCAGTTTTGCCATGGTCACTATCACTGTGAGCACTGTCACCAATGGTACTACCAACATGGGCACTCTCATCAGGAGAATTTTCACCAAGCGAACTGTCACCAGGGGCACTATCAATGTGAGAATGGTCACCATGGGAACTGTCACCATGAGTATTGTCACAATAGGCACTGTCACTGTGAGAACTATCACCATGTGCACTGTCACCAAGGGCAGTATAACCTTGAGCACAGACACTGTGAACACTATCAACCTAAGCACTGTCATCATCGGCACTGCCCCTTTAGCACTGCCACAATGAGCAATGTCACCATGGTCATTTCTAGCATGAGCACTGTAACTATGAGCACTGTCACAGTGAGGATGGTCTCCATTGGCAATGTCACAGTGGGCACTATCACCATTTGAACTATCACCATGAGCATGCTTACAATGGGCACTCTCATCTTGTGCACTACACCATCGGTACTCTCACCATGGGATCTGCCACCATCAGCACTGTCACCATGAGCACTTCCACCTAGGGCACTTGCACCATGACCTTTGTCACCATGAGAACTATCATTATGAGAATTGCCACAATGGGCATTATCTCGATGAGTACTGTCACCATGGGAAATTTCACATTGGGCACTGTCACAGTGAGCAGGATTACCATGAGCACTTTCACTATGAGCACTGTCACCATGGGCATTGGCACAATGTGGACTGTCCCCATGAGCCCAGGCACCATGGGCACTATCACCGTGAGCACTCTCACGTTGGTCACTGTCACCATGGACACTGTCACCGTTAGCACTGTCACCTTCGGCACCGGCACAATGCAGGCTGTCACCATGAGCCCTGACACCATGTGCAATGTCACCATGAGATGTGTCTCCATAGGAAATGTCAACGTGGGCACTGTTCACCATGAGCACTGTCATCATGGGCAATGTCACCAATGGCATTGCCATCATCGGCAATCTTACCATGGTCACTATCACTCTGAGCACTGTCACCAATGGAACTACCAACATGGGCACTCTCATCATGAGCACTTTCACCTCACAATGCTCAATGCCCTTGTCATTACAATCCTTCATGACCATGAATCACAGGGTTCTGTGCCCTTGTCATCACAATGCTCATTGCCCACTCTCATCACAATAATCCATGGAAGATTTCAGACCAATGCTGCATGCACTTGTCATAACAATGCTCCTTTACCTTTGTCATCACAAACCTCCATGACACTTGGCATCACAATGCTCCATGCCATTGTCATCACAATGGACCATGACATATGTCATCACAATGCTCCCTGACACCAGTCTTCACAATTGTCCATGAACTTGTCATTACAATGCACCATGCCTTTGTCATCACAATGCTCCATGACCCCTGTCAACACAATGCTCCGTGACTCCAGTCATCACAATGCTTCATGACCTTTGTCATCAGAATGGTCCATGCCCTCGTCATCAGAAGGCTCTGTGACATTTGTCACCACAATGCTCCATGAACTTTTCATCAGAATGCTCTATGACAATTGTCATCACAATTCTTCATGCACTTGTCAGAACCATGCTCCATGAACCATGTCATCACACAGCGACATGCACTTGTCATCACAATGCTACTCAAACTTGTCATCACAATGCTCCATAAACCTTGTCATCACAATGCTCCATGCACTTCTCATCAAAATTCTCTCTCACCACTGACATCACAATGTTCCATCACTACTCATCACAATACTCCCTCACCCCTGTAATCACAATGTTCCATGAACCCTGTCATCACAATGCTACATCCACTTATCATCACAATGCTCCATGACCCCTGACATCACAATGTTCCATAATGCCTGTCCTCAAAATGCTCCATGACCCTTTTCATCACAATGCTCCATAACCCCTGATATCACAATGTTCCATATCCCCTGTCATCAAAATATTCCATGACACTTTTCATCAAAGTGCTCCATGACCCTGTCATCACAATGCTCCCTGCCCTTCTCATCACAATGCACCACGCCCTTGTCATCAAAATGCTCCATGACCATTGTCATCACAAAGCTCCATAGCCATTGGCATCAAAATGCTCCATGCCATTGTCACCACAATGCTCCATGAACCCTCTCATCGCATTGCTCCATGCACTTGGCATCACAAAGCTCCATGACGCTTGTCATCACAATGCTTGATTCCTTTCTCATCTCAATGCTCCATGCCCTTGTCATTTCAATCCTCCATGACCCATGTATCACAGTATTCCGTGACTTTGTTATCACAATGCTCCATGCCCAATCTCATCACAATAATCCATGAAACATTTCAGACCAATGTTTCATTCCCTTGTCCTCACAATGCTCCGTTACCCCTGTCATAACAATGCTCCATGAACACTGCCATCACAATGTTCCACGGCCTTGTCATCACAAGACTCCTTAACCCTTGTCATCACAATGCTTAATGAACTTCTCATCACAATGCTACATTCCCTTCTCATCACAATGCTCCAAGATGGCTGTAATCAGAATGCTCCATGCCCCTTTTCATCTCAGTGCTCCATGAACCCTGTCATCACAATGCTCCAAACCCTTGTGACCACAATGTTCCATAACACTTGTCATCACAATGCCCCTTGACTCTCGTCATCACAATTTTCCACGTCCTTGTCATCACAATGCTGCATGACACTTCTATTCACAATGTTACATGCTCTTGTCATCACAATTCTCCATGAACTTTTCATCACAATGCTCCATGACCCCTGTCATAGCAAGCTCCATGCGCTTGTCATCACAATGCTTCACGAACTTGTCATCAAAATTCTCAAAGGCACTTGTCATTACAATGCTCCATGACCATTGTCATCACAATGCTCCAACCCCTTGTCATCACAATGCTCCATTTCCTTTTTCACCACAATCCTCCATGACACTAGGCATCACAATGTTCCGTGCCATTGTCATCATAATGGACCATGACATATGTCATCACAATGCTCCCTGACACCTGTCTTCACAATACTCCATGACTGTGACACCACAATGCTCCATGAACCTGTCATCACAATGCTCTGTGACTCCAGTCATCACAATACTTCATGACCTTGTCATCACAATGGTCAATGCCCTCGTCATCACAAGGTTCTGTGACCTCTGTCACCACAATGCTCCTTGAACATTTCCTCACAATGCTCCGTGACCCTTGTCATCACAATGCTCCATGCATTTGTCAGCACAATTGTCCATGACCCATATCATCAAAATGCTCCATGCACTTGTCTGTGCAATGCTCCATGATCCATGTCATCACAATGTGCCATGAGCTTGTGATCACAATTCTCCACAACCTTCTCATCACAATTCTCCATAAACCTTGTAATCACAATGCTCCATGCACTTCTCATCAAAATGCTCACTCACCACTGATATCACGATGTTCCATCACTAGTCATCACAATACTCCCTCTCCCGTGTCATCACAATCTTCCATGACCCCTGTCATCACAGTGCTACATGGCCTTATCATCACAATGCTCCATGAACACTGACATCACAATGCTCCATAACAACTGTCATCAAAGTGTCCCATGACCATTTTCATCACAATGCTCCATGACCCCTGACATCACAATGTTCCATAAACATTGCCATCACAGTTTTCCATAACCAATGTCATCAAAATGTTCCATGACCATTTTCATCAAATTGCTTCATGACCATGTCATCTCAATGCTCAGTGCCCTTCTCATCACAATGCACCACGCACTTCTCATCAAAATGCTCCATGACCATTGTCATCACAAAGCTCCATGACACTAGGCCTCACAATGCTCCATTCCATTGTCATCACAATGCTCCATGAACAATCTCATCACATTGCTCCATGCCCTTGTCATCAGAAAGCTCCATGACACTTGTCATCACAATGCTCCATGCCCTTGTCATTACAATCCTCCATGACCCATGTATCACAGTGTTCTGTGCCCTTGTCATCAGAATGCTCCATACCCAATCTCATCACAATAATCTGTGAAATTTTTCAGACCAATGCTCCATGTACCTGTCATCACAATGCTCCATTACCCCTGTCATAACAATGCTCCATGACACCTGCCATCACAATGTTCCATGGCCTTGGCATCACAAGGCTCCATGACCCTTGTCATCACAATGCACCAAGACCCCTGTAATCACAATACTCCATGCAGTTGTTATCACATAACTCCTTGACGCATGTCATCAGAATGCTCCATGGCCTTCTCATCTCAATGCTCCATGCCCTTTTCATCACAATGCTCCAAGACCCCTGTAATCACAATGCTCCATGCCCCTTTTCATCAGAATGCTCCATGAGACTTGTCATCAGAATGCTCCATGGTCTTCTCATCATAATGCTCCAGGAAGTTATCTATCACAATGCTCCATTCCCTTGTCTTCACAATGCTCCATGCCCCCTGTCATCACAATACTACATGAACATTTTCAGCCCAATGCTCCATGACCTTCTCATCACAATGCCCCATGACACCTGTCATCACAATGCTCCATGACCACTCTTATCACAACGCTCCATGAACCCTGAACAAATCAAAGATCTGGGACTCCTGTCATCACAATACTCCATGAACATTTTAAGCCCAATGCTTCATGAAATTCTCATCACAATGCTCCACGGCCTTGCCATCACAATGCTCCATAGCCTGGTCAACAAAATGCTCCATATCCCTTGTCATCACAATTCTCCACGTCTTTGTCATCACAATGCTCCATGACACTTCTCATCACAATGTTACATGCTCTTGTCATCACAATTCTCCATGCACTTGTCATTGCAATGCTCCATGACCCCTGTCATAGCAAGCTCCATGTGCTTGTCATCACAATGCTTCAGGAACTTGTCATCAAAATTCTCATTGGTCCTTGTCATCACAATGCTCCATGCCCCTTGTCATCACAATGCTCCATGACCAATGTCATCACAATGCTCAAAGCCCTTGTCAACACAGTGTTAAACTACCTTTGTCATCACAATCCTCCATGACACTTGGCATCACAATACTCCATGCCATTGTCATCAAAATGGACCATGACATATGTCATCACAATGCTCCCTGTCACCAGTCTTCACAATACTCCATGACTTTGTCATCACAATGCTCCATGCCCCTGTCATCACAATGATCCATGCCCACTGTCAACACAATAATCCATGAAACTTGTCAGACCAATGCTACATGCCCCTGTCATCACAATTCTCCCTGCCCTTGTCATCAAAATGCTCCATGACCACTGTTATAACAATGCTCTGTGACTCCAGTCATCATAATGCTTCATGAACATTGTCATCACAATGGTCCATGCCCTCGTCATCACAAGGCTCTGTGACATTTGTCACCACAATGCTCCATGAACTTCTCATCACAATGCTCCATGACCCTTGTCATCACAATGCTCCATGCGCTTCTCAGCACAATGCTCCATGACCCATGTCATCATAATGCACCATGCACTTGTCATCACAACGCTCCACAAACTTCTCATCACAATGCTCCATAAATTTGTGATCAAAATGCTCCATGCCCTTCTCATCAAAATGCTCTCTCACCACTGATATCACAATGTTCCATCACTAGTCATCACAATACTCCCTCAGCCCTGTCATCACAATGTTCCATGACACCGTCAACAAAATGCTACATGCCCTTATCATCACAATGCTCCATGACCCCTGACATCACAATGTTCCATAACCCCTGTCATCAAAATGCTCCATGACGCTTTTCAACACAATGCTCCATGACCCTTGACATCACAATGTACCATAACAACTGTCATCAAAAGTTTCCATGACCCTTTTCATCAAATTGCTCCATGACCTTGTCATCACAATGCTCCCTGCCCTTCTCATCACAATGCACCATGCCCTTGTCATCCCAATGCTCCCTGACACTTGCCAACAGTATGCTCCTTGAACCCTGTCATGACAAGGCTCCATGCCTTTTTCATCACGATGATCCATGCCCTTTTCATCACAATGCTGCAAGACCCATGTAATCACAATGCTCCATGCCCTTTTCATCACAAATCTCCGTGACGCATGTCATCAGAATGCCCCATGTCCTTCACATCAAAATGCTCCATGCCCTTGTCATCACAATGCTCCAAGACCTCTGTAATCACAATGCTCCATGCCCCTTTTCATCAGAATGTTCCATGAGACTTCTCATCACAAGGCTCCATGATCTTCTCATCACAATGCTCCAGGACCTTGTTATCACAATGCTCCATTCCCTTGTCATCACAATGATCCATGACCCCTTTCATCACAATACTACATGAATATTTTCAGCCCAATGCTCCATGACCTTCTCAGCACAATGCTCCCTGACCACTGTCATCACAATGCTCCATGACCACTTTCATCACAACGCTCCATGACCCCTGACATCACAATGATCCGGGACTCTTGTCATCAAACTGCTCCATGACCCTTGTCATCACAATGATCCATGCCCTTTTCATCCCAATGCTCCATGACGCCTGTAATCACGATGCTTCGTGATGCTTGTCATCACATTACTCCATTACTATTGTCATCACAATCCTCCGTGAACGTTGGGATCACATTGTTTCATTCCCTTTTCATCACAAAGTGCCATGCTCCTTGAAATCAAAATGATCCATGACCTATGTGATCACAATGCTCCAAACCCTTGTGATCACAATGTTCCATAACACTTGTCATCACAACATGCCATGATGCCTGTCATCACAATATTCCATGCACTTGTCATCACAATGCTCCATGACCTTTGTCATCACAATGCTGAATACACTTGTCATCACAATGCTCCCTGACATTTGTCATCAGAATGCTCCTTGAACACTGTCATGAAAAGGCTCCATGCCTTTTTCATCACAATGTTCCATGCACTTTTCATCACAATGCTCCATGCTATTGTCATCACAATACTCCACAAGCTTGTCATCAGAATGCTCCCTAACCTTTGTCATCACAATGATCCATGACACCTGCCAACACAATGCTCCATGACATCTGTCATCACAATGCTCCATGCCCATTGTCATTACAGTTCTCCATGATACTCGTCATCACAATTATCCATGGTCTTCTCATCACAGTGCTCCACGGTCTTGCCATCACAATGCTCTATGCCCTGGTCATCACAATGCTCCATATCACTTGTCATCACAATTCCCCACGTCCTTGTTATCACAATGCTCCATGACATTTCTCATCACAATGTTACATGCTCTTGTCATCACAATTCTCCATGCACTTGGCATCGCGATGCTCCATGACCCCTGTCATAGCAAGCTCTAGGCACTTGTCATCACAATGCTTCATGACCTTGTCATGAAAATTCTCAATGGCTCTTGTCATCACAATGCTCCATGCCCTTGTCATCACAATGCTCCATGACCCTTATCATCACAATGCTCCAAGCCCTTGTCATCACAATGCTCCATGCTCTTCTCTTCACAATGCTCCATGACCCCTTTCATCACAATGCTCCAGGACACCTGACATCACAATGCTCCATGACCGTGGTAATTACAGTGCTCCATGATGATCGTTATCACAATTATCACAGTCTTCTCATCACAATCCCCCACGGTCTTGCCATCACTTTGCTCCATGCCCTGGTCATCACAATGTTCCATATCCCTTGTCATCAGCATTCTCCACGTCCTTGTCATCAAAATACTCCATGACACTTCTCATCACAATGTTCCATGCTCTTGTCATCACAATTCTCCATGCACTTGTCATCGCAATGCTCCATGACCCCTGTCATAGCAAGCTCCATGCGCCTGTCATCACAGTGTTTCACGAACGTGTCATCAAAATCCTCAATGGCTATTATCATCACAATGCTCCTTGCCATTGTCATCACAATGCTCCCTGACCGTTGTCATCACAATGCTCCAAGCCCCTGTAATCACAATGCTCCATCACCTTTGTCATCACAATACTCCATGACACTTGGCAACACAATGATCCATGACATTGTCATCACAATGGACCATGACATATGTCATAACAATGCTCCCAAAAACGTGTCTTCACAATACTCCATGACCTTGTCATCACAATGTTCCATGCCTTTGTCATCACAATGTGCCATGCACACTGTCATCACAATAATCCTTGAAACTTGTCAAACCAATGCTCCATGCCCATGTCCTCACAAAGCTACATGACCGCTGTCATCAGAATGCTCCGTGCCTCCAGTCATCATAATGCTTCCTGACCTTTATCATCACAATGGCCCATGCCCAAGTCGTCAGAAGGCTCTGTGACCTTTGTCACAACAATGATCCATGAACTTTTCATCACAATGCTCCATGACCCTTGTCATCACAATGCTCCATGCCTTTCTCAGCAAAATTCTCCATGACACTTGTCATCACAATGCTCCATGCGCTTGTCAGCACAATGCTGCATGACACGTCATCACAATGTACCATGTGCTTGTCATCACAGTACTCCCCAACATTGTCATCACAATGCTCCATGCACTTCTCATCAAAATGCTCTCTCACCACTGATATCACAATGTTCAATCACAAGTCATCACAATAGTCCCTCATACATTTCATCACTATGTTCCATGAACACTGTCATCAAAATGCTACATGCCCTTATCACCACAATGCTCCATGACCCTTTTCATCACAATGCTCCATCAGCCCTGACTTCACAATGTTCCATAATACCTGTCATCAAAATGTTCCAAGACACTTTTCATCAAATTGCTCCATGACACTGTCATCACAATGTTCCCTGCCCTTCTCATCACAGTGCACCATGCCCTTGTCATCACAATGTTCCATGACCTTTGTCATCAAAAGCGCCATGACCCTTGGCATCACAGTGCTTCATGCCATTGTCATCAGAAGGCAACATGAATCCTCTCATCACATTGCTCCATGCCCTTGTCATCACAAAGCTCCTGATGCTCGTCATCACAATGCTCGGTGCACTTCTCATCACAATGCTCGATGCCCTTGTCGTTACAATCTTCCATGTCCCATGTATCACAGAGTTCTATGCCCTTTTCACCACAATACTCCATGCCCACTCTAATCACAATAATACATGATTTTTTTCAGATCAATGCTCCATGCCCTTCTCATCACAATGCTCCATTACACCTGTCATAACAATGCTCCATGACCACTGTCATCTCAATGTTCCACGGCCTTGTCATCAAAAGCCTCCATGACCCTTGTCATCACAATGATCCAAGACCCCTGTAAGCACAATGCTCCATGCCCTTGCCATTACAATGCTCCAAGACCCCTGTAATCACAATGCTCCATGCCCCTTTTCATCTCAATGCTCCATGAACCCTGTCATTACAATGCACCATGCCCATTATTATAATGCTTCATGCTATTGTCATCACAATGAAATCAAAATGCTCCATGACCTCTGTCATCACAATGCTCCAAACCCTTGTGATCAGAATGTTCCATAACACTTGTCATCACAACGCCCCATGACGTTCATCATCATAATTATCCCCGGTCTTCTCATCACAATGCTCCATGACGTTTGTCATCACAATGCTCAATACACATGTCATCACAATGCTCCCTGACACTTGCCGTCAGTATGCTCCTTGAACCCTGTTATCACAAGGCTCCATGCCTTTTTCATCACAATGATCCATGCCCTTTTCATCACAATGCTCCAATACCCCTGTAATCACAATGCTCCATGCCCCTGTCATCACAAACCTCCATGCTGCATGTCATCAGAATGTTCCATGGCCTTCTCATCACAATGCTCCATGCCCTTGTCATCACAATGCTCCAAGACCCCTGTAATCACAATGCTCCATGCCTCTTTTCATCAGAATGCTCCATGAGACTTGTCATCAAATGGCTCCATGGTCTTCTCATCACAATTCTCCAGGAAATTGTCTTCACAATGCTCCATTCCCCGGTCATCACAATGCTCCATGACCCCTGTCATCACAATACTCCATGAACATTTTCAGCCCAATGCTCCATGACCTTCTCATTACAATGCTCCATGACTCCTGTCATCACAATGCTCCATGACCCCTGTAAGCATAATGCTTCCTGATGCTTGTCATCACAGTGCTCCATGACCCTTGTCATCACAATGCTCCATGTTTTATCAGCAAAATGCAACATGACCTTGTCATCACAATGCTCCATGCGCTTGTCATCAGAATATTCCATTACCATTGTCATCACAATCCACCGTGAACCTTGTCAGCACAATGCTCCATGCCGTTTTCATAACAAAGCTCCATGCTCCATGAACTCAAAATGTTCTATGACCTCTGTCATCACAATGCTCCAAACCTTTGTGATCACGAAGTTCCATAACACTTGTCATCACATCGCGCCATGATGCCTGTCATCACCAGGCTCCCTGACACCTGTCATCACAATGCTCCATGACCCTTGTAATTAAAGTGCTCCATGATGCTCGTCATCACACATATCCACGGTCTTCTCATCACAATGTTCCACGGTCTTGCCATCACAATGCTCCATGCCCTGGTCATCACAAAGCTCCATATCCTTTGTCATCACAATTCTCCATGTCCTGGTCATCACAATGGTTCATGACACTACTCATCAAAATGTTACATGCTCTTGGCATCACAATTCTCCATGCACTTGTCATTGCAATGCTCCATGACCCCTGTCATAGCAAGCTCCATGCGCTTGTCATCACAAAGTTTCACGACCTTGTCATCAAAATTCTCAATGACACTTATCAGCACAATTCTCCATGCCCTTGTCCTCACAATGCTCCAAGCCCTTGTCATCACAATTCTCCATTACCTTTGTCATCATATTCCTCCATGACACTTCGCATCACAATGCTCAATGCCATTGTCATCACAATGGACCATGACATATGTCATCACAATTCTCCCTGACATCTGTCTTCACAATACTCCATGACCATGTCATCACAATGCTCCATGCCCTTGTCATCACAATGCGCCATACCCACTCTCCTCACAATAATCCTTGAAACTTGTCAGACCAATGCTCCATGCCCCTGTCATGACAATGCTCCATGCCCTTGTCATCACAATGTTCCATGATAGGTGTCATCACAATGCTCCATGACCGCTGTAATCACAATGCTCCCTGACTCCAGTCATCATAATGCTTCATGACCTTTGTCATCACAATGGTCCATGCCCTCGTCATCACAAGGCTCAGTGACCTTTGTCACCACAATGCTCCATGAACTTTTCATCACAATGCTCCATGACCCTTGTCATCACAATGCTCCATGCCTTTCTCAGCAAAATTCTCCATGACAATTGTCATTACAAAGCTCCATGCGCTTATCAGCACAATGCTCCATGACATATGTTATCACAATTCTCCCTGACATCTGTCTTCACAATACTCCATGCCCTTGTCATCACAATGCTCCAAGCCCTTGTCATCACAATTCTCCATTACCTTTGTCATCACAATCCTCCATGACACTTGGCATCACAATTTTCCAAGACCGTTGTCATCACAATGCTGCAAGCAGTTGTCAGCACAATGATCCATGGCCCATGTCATCATAATGCACCATGCGATTCTCATCACAATGCTCCACAACATTTTCATCACAATGCTCCATAAATCATTTCATAACAATGCTCCATGCACTTATCATCTAAATGCTCTCTCACCACTGATATCACAATGTTCCATCACTAGTCATCACAAAACTCCACCACCGCTGTCATCACAATATTCCATGACCACTGTCATCACAATGCTACATGCACTTCTCATTAAATGATCCATGAACCCTCTCATCACATTGCACCATGACGTTTGTCATCACAATGCTCGATGCCATTCTCATCGCAATGCTCCATGCCCTTGTCATTACACTCTTCCATGACCCATGTATCACAGTGTTCCGTGCCCTTGTCATGACAATGCTCCATTCCGAATCTCATAACAGTAATCCATGAAACTTTTCAGACCAATGCTCCAAGCCCTTGTCATCACAATGCTCCATGACCCCTGTCATAACAATGATCCATGACCCCTGCCATCACAATGTTCCACGGCCTTGTCATCACAATGCTCCCTGCACTTCTCATCATATTGCACCAAGCCCTTGTCATCAAAATGCTCAATGACCTTTGTCATCACAAAGCTCCATGACCCTTGGCATCAAAATGCTCCATGCCATTGTCATCACAATGCTCCAAGAGGCCTCTCATCACATTGCTCCATGCCCTTCTCAACACAACGCTCCATGACATTTGTCAGCACAATGCTCGATGCCCTTCTCATTACAATGCTCCATGCCCTTGTCATTACAATCCTCCATGACCCATGTATCACAGTTTTCCATGCCCTTGTCATCACAATGCTCCATTCCCACTCTCATCACAATAATCCATGAAACTTTTCAAACCAATGCTCCATTCCCTTCTCATAACAATGCTCCATGACACATGCCATCACAATGTTCCATGGCCTTGTCATCACAAGGCTCCATCACACTTGTCATCACAATGCTCCAAGACCCCTGTAATCACAATGCTCCATGGCCTTGTCATCAAAAAGCTCAATGACGCATGTCATCAGAATGCTCCATGGCCTTCTCATCACAATGCTCCATGTCCTTGTCATCACAATGCTCCAAGACCCATGTAATCACAATGCCCAATGCCCCATTTCATCTCAATGCTCCATGAAACCTGTCATCACAGTGCACCACGCCCATCATCATAGTGCTTCATGCTATTGTCATCACAATGAAATCAAAATGCTCCATGACCTCTGCCATCACAATGCTCCAAACCCTTGTGGTCACAATGTTCCATAACACTTGTCATCACAATGCCCCATGAAGCTCGTCATCACAATTATCCATGGTCTTCTCATCACAATGTTCCATGACCTTTGTCATCACAATGCTCAATACACTTGTCATCACAATGCTCCCTTACACTTGTAATCAGTATGCTCCTTGAACCCTGTCATGACAAGGCTCCATGCCTTTTTCATCACAATGATCCAAGACCCCTGTAATCACAATGCTCCATTCCTTGTCATCACAGAGCTCCATGAAACATGTCATCAGAATGCTCCATGGCATTCTCATCACAATGCTCCTTGCCCTTTTCATCACAATGCTCCAAGACCCCTGTAATCACAATGCTCCATGCCCCTTTTCATCAGAATGCTCCATGGGACTTGTCATCACAAGGCTCCATGGTCCTCTCATCACAATGCTCCAGGACCTTGTCATCACAATGCTCCATTCCCTTGTTATCACAATGCTCCATGAACAATTTCAGCCCAATGATCCATGACCTTCTCATCACAATGCTCCATGACCCCTGTCATCACGATGCTCCATGACCACTGTCATCACAATGCTCCATGACCCCTGACAACACAATGAACCGGGACTCTTGTCATCAAAATGCTCCATTACCCTTGAAATCACAATGATCCATGTCCTTGTCATCCCAATGCTCCATGACCCATAAACACAATGCTCTGTGACGCTTGCATCACAGTGCTCCATTACACTTGTCCTCACAATGCTCCATTTCTTTATCAGTAAAATGCTACATGACCTTGAAATCACAATGCTCCATGCCCTTGTCATCAAAATGCTCAAATACCCATGTAATCACAATGCTCCATGCCCCATTTCATCTCAATGCTCCATGAACCCTGTCATCACAATGCACCATGCCCATCATCCTAGTGCTTCATGCTATTGTCATCACAATGAAATCAAAATGCTCCATGACCTCTGTCATCACAAAGCTCCAAACCCTTGTGATCACAATGTTCCAAAACTCTTGTTATAATGACGCCCCATGACGCTCATCATCACAATTATCCATGGTTTTATCATCACAATGCTCCAAGACTTTGTCATCACAATGCTCAATACACTTGTCATCACAATGCTTCCTGACACTTGTCGTCAGTATGCTCCTTGAACCCTGTCATGACAAGGCTCCATGCCTTTTTCATCACAATGATCCATGCCCTTTTCATCACAATGCTCAAAGACCCCTGTAATCACAATGCTCCATGCCCTTGTCATCACAAAGCTCCATGACACATGTCAACAGAATGCTTCATGGCCTTCTCATCACAATGCTCCATGCCCTTGTCATCACAATGCTCCAAGACCCTTGTAATTACAATGCTCCATGCCCCTTTTCATCTCAATGCTCCATGAACCCTGTCATCACAGTGCACCACGCCCATCATCATAGTGCTTCATGCTATTGTCATCACAATGAAATCAAAGTGCTCCATGACGTCTGTCATCACAATGCTCCAAACCCATGTGATCACAATGTTCCTTAACACTTATCATCACAATGCCCCATGATGTTCATCATTACAGTGCTCCCTACGCTTCTCATGACAATGCACCATGCCCTTGTCATCAAAATGCTCCATGACCTTTTTCATCTCAAAGCTCCATGACCCTTGGCATCACAATGCTCCATGATCCCTCTCATCACATTGTTCCATGAAACCTGTCATCACATTGCTCCATTACGCTTGTCAACACAATGCTTGATGCCCTTCTAATCTCATTGCTCCATGACCTTGTCATTACAATCCTCCATTACCCATGTATCACAGTCTTCCATGCCCTTGTCATCACAATGCTCTATGCTCACTCTCATCACAATAATCCATGAAACTTTTCAG
The DNA here is from genome assembly GCF_964341445.2 of Mesoplodon mirus. Classification (NCBI taxonomy): domain Eukaryota; kingdom Metazoa; phylum Chordata; class Mammalia; order Artiodactyla; family Ziphiidae; genus Mesoplodon; species Mesoplodon mirus. The sequence continues at coordinate 196,574,168 of NC_138976.1, read as the reverse complement.
ACCAATATTCGATGGCCTTGTCATCACAATGCTAAATTACCCCTGTCATAACAATGCTCCATGACCCCTGCAATCACAATGTTCCACGGCCTTGTCATCACAATGCTCCATGACCTTTGACATCACAATGCTCAATACACTTGTCATCACAATGCTCCCTGACACTTGTCATCTGTATGCTCCTTGAACCATGTCATGACAAGGCCCCATGCCTTTTTCATCACAAGGCTCCATGCCCTTTTCATCACAAAACTCCATGACGCATGCCATCAGAATGCTCCATGGCCTTGTCATCACAATGTTCCATGCCCTTGTCATCACAATCCTCCAAGATCCCTGTAATCACAAAGCTTCTTGCACTTGTCATCACAAAGCTCCATGACGCATGTCATCAGAATGCTCCATGGCCTTCTCATCACAATGCTCCTTGCCCATGTCATCACAATGCTCTAAGACCCCTGTAATCACAATGCTCCATGCCACTTTTCATCAGAATGCTCCATGAGACTTGTCATCACAAGGCTCCATGGTGTTCTCATCACAATGTTCCATGCACTTGTCATCACAGTCCTCCATGAACCTTGGGATCACATTGCTTCATGCCCTTGTCATCACAATGGTCCATGCTCCTTGAAATCAAAATGATACATGACCACTGTCATCACAATGCTCCAAACCTTTTGATCACAATGTTCCATAACACTTGTCATCACAACGCTCCATGATGCCTGTCATCACAATACTCCATGCCCTTCTCATCACAATGCTCCATGACATTTGTCATCACAATGCTCAATATACTTGTCATCACAGTGCTCCTTGACACTTGTCATCAGAATGCTCCTTGAAGCCTGTCATCAAAAGGCTCCATTCCTTTTTAATCACAATGCTCCATGCCCTTTGCATCACAATGCTCCATGCCATGGTCATCACAATACTCCACAAGCTTGTCATCAGAATGCCCCATGACTCTTGTCATCACAATGCTCCATGCCCCTTGTCAAAACAGTGCTCCATGACGCTTGCCAACACAATTATTCATGGTCTTCTCATCAAAATGCTTCACGGTCTTGCCATCACAATGCTCCATGCCCTGGTCATCAATATGCTCCATGTCCCTTGTCATCACAATTCTCCACGTCCTTGTCATCACAATGTTCCTTGACACTGGTCATCACAATGTTACATGCTCTTGTCATCACAATTCTCCATGCACTTGTGATCGCAATGATCCATGTCCCTGACATAGCAAGCTCCATGCCCTTGTCATCAAAATGCTCCATGAACTTGTCATCAAACTGCTCCATGACCCTTGTCATCACAATGCTCCAAGCCCTTGTCACCACAATGCTCCATTACCTTTGTATTCACCATCCTCCATGACACTTGCCTCACAGTGCTCCATGCCATTGTCATCGCAATGGACCATGACATATGTCATCACAGTGCTCTCTGACACCTGTCTTCACAATATTCCATGACATTGTCATCACAATGTGCAATGCCCACTGTCATCACAATAATCCATCAAACTTTCAGACCAATGCTCCATGCCCCTCTCTTCACAATGCTCCATGACACCTGTCATCACAATGCTCCATGCACTTCTCATCAAAATTCTCTCTCACCAGTGATATCACCATGTTCCATCACTAGTCATCACAATACGCCCTCACCCCTGTCTTCACAATGTTCCATGACGCCTGTCATCACAATGCTATATGCCCTTATCATCGCAATGCTCCATGACCAATGACATCACAATGTTCCATAACCCCTGTCATCAAAATGCTCCTTGAACCTTTTCATGAAAAGGCTCCATGACCCCTGACATCACAATGTTCCATAACCCCAGTTATCAATATGTTTCATGACACTTTTCATCAAATTGCTCCATGACACTCTCATCACAGAGATCCCTGCCCTTCACATCACAGTGCCCCACCCACTTGTCATCAAAAAGCTCCATGACCTTTGTCATCACAAAGCTCCATGACACTCGGCATCACAATGCTCATTGCCATTGTCATCACAATGCTCTATGAACCCTCTCATCATACTGATCCATGCCACTGTCATCACAGTTCTCCATGACCCTTGTCATCACAGTGCTTGAAGCCTTATCAAAACAATGCTCCCTGCGCTTGTCATTACAATCCTCCATGACCCATGTATCACAGTGTTCCATGCCCTTGTCATCACAATGCTCCATGCCCACTCTCATCACAATAATCCTTGAAACTTTTCAGACCAATGTTCCATACCCTTGTCATCACAATGCTCCATTATCCCTGTCATAACAATGCTCCATGACACCTGCTATTGCAATGTTCCACAGCCTTTTCATCACGTGGCTCCATGACTCTTGTCATCACAATGCTCCAAGACCCATGTAATCACAATGATCCATGACCCTTGGCATTAAAGTGCTCCATAATGCTCGTCATCACAATAATCCATGGTCTTCTCTTCACAATGCTCCACGGTCTTTCCATCACAATGCTCCATATCCTGGTCATCACAATGTTCCATGTACTATGTCATCACAATTCTCCAAGTCCTTGTCATCACAATGCTCCATAACACTTCTCATCACAATGTTACATGCCCGTGTCATCACAATTCTCCAAGAACTTGTCATCACAATGCTCCATGACCCCTGTCATTGCAAGCACCATGCACTTGTCATCACAATGCTTCAGGAACTTGTCATCAAAATTCTCAATGGCCCTTGCCATCACAATGCTCCATGACACTTGTCATCACAATGCTCCATGATCCTTGTCATCACAATGCTCCATGACCTTTGTCATTACAATCCTCCACGACACTTGGCATCACAATGCTCCATGCCATATTCATCACAATGGACCATGACATATGTCATCACAATGCTCCCTGATACCTGTCTTCACAATAATCCATGACCTTTTCATCACAATGCTCCATGCCCTTGTCATCACAATGTGCCATGCCCACTATCATCACAACAATCCATGAAACTTGTAAGACCAATGCTCCATGCCCCTGTCATCACAATGCTCCATGCCCTTGTCATCACAATGCTCCATGACGCCTGTCATCACAATGCTCCATGACTCCAGTCATCACAATGCTTCATGACATTTGTCATCACAATGGTCCATGCCCTAGTCATCACATGGCTATGTGACCTGTGACACCACAATGCTCCATGAACTTTTCATCACAATTCTCTGTGACACTTGTCATCACAATGCTCCAAGCCTTTGTCAGCACAATGCTCCATGACACTTGCCATCAGTATGATCTTTGAACCCTGTCATAACAAGGCTCCATGCCTTTTTCATCACAATGATCCATGTCATTTTATTCACAATATTCCAAGAGCCCTGTAATGACAATGCTCCATGCCCTTGTCATCAAAAAGCTCCATGGGGCATGTCATCAGAGTGCTCCATGGCCTTCTCATCACAATGCTCCAGGCCCTTGTCATCACAATGCTCCAAGACACCTGTAATCAAAATGCTCCATGCCCCTTTTCATCAGAATGCTCCATGAGATTTGTCATCACCAGCTCCATGGTGTTCTCATCACAATGCTGCAGGAATATGTCATCACCATACTCCATTCTCTTGTCATCACACTGTTCCATGACCCATGTCATCACAATACTCCATGAATATTCTCAGCCCAATTCTCTTTGACCTTCTCATCACAATGCTCCATGACCAATGTCATCACAATACTCCATGAATATATTCAGCCCAATGCTCAATGACCTTCTCATCACAATGCTCCATGACCACTGTCATCACAATGCCCCATGACCACAGTCATCACAATGCTCCAAGACCCTGACAAGAAAATGATCCGGGACTCTTGTCATCAAAATGCTCCATGACACTTGTCATCACAATGATCCATGCCCTTGTCATCCCAATGCTCCATGACCCCTGAAATCAAAAGGCTCCATGACGCTTGTCATCACAGTGCTCCATGACCCTTGTCGTCACAATGCTCCATGCCTTTGTCAGCAAAATGCTACATGATCTTGTCATCACAATGCTCCAAGAGCTGGTTATCACCAATACTCCATTCCCATTGTCATCACAATCCTCCATGAAACTTGGGATCACATTTCTTCATGCCCTTGGGATCACAATGCTCCCTGCCCTTCTCATCACAATGCACCATGCGCTTGTCATCAAAATGCTCCATGACCTTTGTCATCACACTGTTCCTTGACCCTTGGCATCACAATGCTCCATGTCATTGTCATCACAATGCTCCAGGAACCCTGTCATCACATTGCTCCATGCTCTTGTCATCACAAAGTTCCATGACGCTTGTCATCACAATGTACAATGCCCTTCTCATCACAATGCTCCACGCCCTTGTCATTACAATCCTCCATGACCCATGTATCACAGTGTTCCTGGCCTTGTCATCACAATGCTCCATGCCCACTCTCATCACAATAATCCATGAAACTTTTCAGACCAATGCTCCATGCCTTTGTCATCACAATGCTCCATGACACCTGCCATTGCAATGTTCCACAGCCTTTTCATCACGTGGCTCCATGACCCTTGTAATCACGATGCTCCATGACCCCTGTAATCACAATTCACCATGCCCTGGTCACACAAAGCTCAATGACGCATGTAATCAGAATGCTCCATGGCCTTCTCATCAGAATGCTCCATGCCCTTGTCATCACAAGGCTCCATGACACTTGTCATCACAATGCTCCAAGAACCCTGTAATCACAATGATCCATGCCCCTGGTCATTAAAGTGCTCCATAACGCTCGTCATCACAATTATCCATGGACTTCTCATTACAATGCTCCACGGTCTTTCCATCAAAATGCTCCATGCCTGGTCATCACAATGCTCCATGTCCCTTGTCCTCACAATTCTGCACGTCCTTGTCATCACAATGCTCCATGACATTTCTCATCACAATGTTACATGCTCTTGTCATCAAATTCTCCATGCACTTGGCATCACAATGCTCCACGACCCCTGTCATAGCAAGCTCCATGCGCTTGTAATCACAATGCTTAACGACCTTGTCATCAAAATTCTCAATGACCCTTGTCATCACAAGGCTCCATTCCCTTGTCATTACAATGTTCCATGACCCATGTCATCACAAGGATCCAAGACCTTGTCATCACAATGCTCCATGCTATTGTCAGCACAATGCTCCATGACACTTGTCATCACAATGCTCCATTCGCTTGTCAGCACAATGCTCCATGACCCATGTCATCATAATGAGCCATGCGCTTGTCATCACAATGCTCCACAACATTGTCATCACAATACTCCATAAAGCTTGTCATCACAATGCTCCATACACTTCTCATCACAATTCTCTCTCACCACTGATATCACAATGTTCCATCACTAGTCATCACAATACTCCCTCACCACTGACATCACAATGTTCCATGACCCCTGTCATCACAATGCTACATGCCCTTATCATCACAATGCTCCATTACACCTGACATCACAATGTTCCATAAACACTGTCATCAAAATGATCCATGAATTTTTCATCAAATTGCTCCATGACTCTGTCTTCACAATGATCCTTGCCCATCTCATCACAGTGCACCATGCCCTTGGCATCAAGATGCTCCATGACATTTGTCATCACAAAGCTCCATGCCCCTTAGCATCACAATGCTCCATGCTACTGTCATCACAATGCTCCATGAACCCTCTCATCACAATGCTCCATGCCCTTGTCATTACAATCCTCTATTACCCTTTGATCACATTGTTCCATGCCCTTGTCATAACATTACTGCATGCCCACTCTCATCACAATAATCCATGAAAGTTTTCAGACCAATGTCCCATGCCCTTGTCATCAAAATGCTCCTTTACCCCGTCATAACAATGCTCCATAACCCCTGCCATCACAATGTTCCACGGCCTTGTCATCACAAGGCTCCATGAACCTTGTCATCACAATGCTCCAAGACCACTGTAATCACAATGCTCCATGCCCTTGTCATCACAAAGCTCCATGATGCATGTTATCAGAATGCTCCATGGCCTTCTCCTCACAATGCTCCATGCCCTTGTCATCACAATGCTCCAAGCCCCCTGTAATCACAATGCACCATGCCCCTTTTCTTCAGAATGCTCCATGAGACTTGTCATCACAAGGCTCCATCGTCTTCTCATCAAAATGCTTCAGGACCTTGTCATCACAATGTTCCCTCACCGTTGTCGTCAGAATACTCCTTGAACCCTGTCATGAAAAGGCTCCAGGCCTTTTTCAACACAATTCTCCATGCCCTTTTCATCTCAATGCTCCATGACATTCTCATCACAATACTCCACAAGCTTGTCATCAGAATTCTCCATGACCCTTGTCATCACAATGCTCCATAAACTTTGTCATAACAATTCTCCATGAATTTCTCATCAAAATGCTCTCTCACCACTGATATCACAATGTTCCATAAATAGTCATCACAATATTCCCTCACCCCTGTCATCAAAATGTTCCATGACCCCGTCATCATATTGCTACATGCCCTTATCATCACAATGCTCCATGACTCCTGACATCACAATGTTCCATAACCCCTGTCATCAAAATGATCCATGACCCTTTTCATCACAATGCTCCATGACCCCTGACATCACAATGTTCCAAAACCCCTGTCATCCAAATGTGTCATGACCCTTTTCATCAAATTGCTCCATGGCCCTGTCATCACAATGTTCCCTGCCCTTCTCATTACAATGCACCACACCCTTGTCATCAAAATGCTCCATGACCGTTGTCATCACAAATCTTCATGATGCTTGTCATCACGATGCTCCATGACATTGTCATCACAATTCTCCAAGATACCTGTTATTAAAAGGCTCCGTGCCTTTATCATCACAAAGCTCCATGACGCATGTCATCAGAGTGGTCCATGGACTTCTCATCACAATGCTCCATGCCATTGTCATCACAATGCTCCAAGACACCTGTAATCACAATGCTCCATGCCCCTTTTCAACTCAATGCTCCATGAACCCTGTCATCACAATGCACCATGCCCATCATCATAATGCTTCATGCTATTGTCATCACAATGAAATCAAAATGCTCCATGACCTCTGTCTTCACAATGCTCCAAACCCTTGTGATCACAATGTTCCATAACACTTGTCATCACAACGCCCCATGACGCTTGTCATCACAAATATCCATGGTCTTCTCATCACAATGCTCCATGCTATTTGTCATCACAATGCTCAATACCCTTGCCATCACAATGCTCCATGACACTTGTCGTCAGTATGCTCCTTGAACCCTGTCATGACAAGGCTCCATGCATTTTTCATCACAATGATTCATGCCCTTTTCATCACAATGCTCCATGACCCTTGTAATGACAATGTTCCATGCCCTTGTCATCACAAAGCTCCATGACGCATGTCACCAGAATGTTCCATGGCCTTCTCATCACAATGCTCCATTCCCTTGTCATCACAATGCTCCACGCCCCTGTAATCACAATGCTCCATGCCCCTTTTCATCAGAATGTTCCATGAGACTTGTCATCACAAGGCTCCATGGTCTTCTCATCACAATGCTCCATGACGTTTGTCATCATAATGCTCAATACGCTTGTCATCACACTGCTCCCTGAGACTTGTCATCACAATGCTCCTTGAACCCTGTCATGAAAAGGCTCCTTGCCTTTTTCATCACAAGGGTCCATGCCCTTTTCATCAAATGCTCCATGCCATTGTCATCACAATACTCCACAAGCTTGTCATCAGAATGTTCCATGAATATTGTCGTCTCAATGGTCCATGACCCCTGTCATCACAATGTACCATGACACCTGTCATCACAATGCTCCATGCCCCTTGCCATTACAGTGCTCCATGACGCTCGTCATCACAATTATCCATGGACTTCTCATCACAATGCTCCACGGTCTTGCCATCACAATGCTGCATGCCCTGGTCATCACAATGCTCCATGTCCCTTGTCATCAAATTTCTCCACCTCCTTGTCATCGCAATGCTCCATGACTGCTGTCATAGCAAGCTCCATGCGCTTGTCAACAAAATGCTTCATGAATTTGACATCAAAATTCTCAATGGCCATTGTCCTCACAAGGCTCCTTTTCCTTGTCATCACAATGCTCCATGACCATTGTCATCACAATGCTCCATTCCCCTCTCATCACAATACTCCATGACCACTGTCATCACAATATTCCATGAATATTTTCATCCCAATGCTCCAAGACCTTCTCATCACAATGCTCCATGACCCCTGTCATCACAATGCTCCATGACCCATGACAACACAATGATCCCGGACTCTTGTCATCAAAATTCTCCATGAAACTTGTCATCAAAATGATCCATACACTTGTCATCCCAATGCTCCATGACACCTGTAATAACAATGCTCTGTGACGCTTCTCACCACAGTTCTCCATGACAATTGTCATCACAATACTCCATGCCTTTGTCAGCAAAATTCTACATGACCTTGTCATAACAATGCTCAATGCGCTTGTCATCACAATACTCCCTTCCCATTATAATCACAATCCTCCATGAACCTTTGGATAACATTGCTTCATTTTTGTGTCATCACAATGCTCCATGCCCCTTGAAATCAAAATATTCCATGACCTCTGTCATCACAATGCCTCAAAGCCTTATGATCACAATGTGCCATAACACTTGTCATCACAACGCTCCATGATGCCTGTCATCACAATACTCCATGCCCTTGTCATCACAATGCTCAATGACCTTTTCATCACAATGCTCAATACACTTGTCATCACAATGTTCCCTGACACTTGTCGTCAGAATGCTCCTTGTACCCTGTCAAGAAAAGGCTCCATACCTTTTTCATCACAATGCTCCATGCCCTTTTCATCATAATGCTCCATGCCATTGTCATCACAAATCTCCACGAGCTTGTCATCTGAATGCTCCATGACCACTGTCATCACAATGCTCCATATCTCTGTCAGCAAAATGCTACATGACCATGTCATCACAATGCTCCACTCTCTTGTCAGCACAATACTCCATTCCCATTATCATCACAATCCTCCATGAACCTTGGGATCACTTTGCTTCATGCCCTTTTCTTCACAATGCTCCATGCTCCATGAAATCAAAATGATCCATGACATCTCTCATCCCAATGCTCCAAATCCTTGTGATCACAATGTGCCATAACACTTGTCATCACAACGCTCCATGTTACCTGTCATCACAATACTCCATGCCCTTGTCATCAAAATGCTCCATGATCTTTTTCATAACAATGCTGAATACACTTGTCATCACAATTCTCCCTGACACTTGTCGTCAGAACACTGTCATGAAAAGGCTCCATGCCTTTTTCATCAAAATGCTCCATGCCCTTTTCATCTCAATGCTCCATGTCATTGTTATCACAATACTTCACAAGTTTGTCATCAGAATGCTCCATGACACTTATCATCACAATGCTCCAGGACACTGTCATCACAATGCTCCATGCCCCTTGTCATTACAGTGCTCCTTGAGGCTCATCAACACAATTATCCATGGTCTTCTCATCACAATGCTCCACGGTCTTGCCATCACAATGCTCCATGCCCTGGTCATCACAATGCTCCACGTCCTTTTTCAACACAATTCTCCACGTCCTTGTCATCACAATGCTCCATGACATTTCTCATCACAATGTTACATGCTCTTGTCATCACAATTATCCATGCACTTTTCATCGCAATGCTCCATGACCGTGTCATAGCAACCTCCATTCGTGTGTCAGCACAATGCTTCACGAACTTGTCATCAAAATTCTCAATGGCACTTGTCATCACAATGCACAATGCCCTTGTCATTACAATGCTCAATGACCCTTGTCATCACAATGCTCCAAGCCCTTGTCATCACAATGCTCCATTACCTTTGCCATCACTATCCTCAATGACCTTTTCATCACAATGCTCCATGCCCTTGTCATCAAAATGCGCCATGCCCACTGTCATTGCAATGATCCATGAAACTTGTCAGACCAATGCTCCATGCTCCTGTCATCACAATGCTCTTGCCCTTGTCATCACAATGCTCCATGAACCCTGTCTTCACAATGCTCCATGACTCTACTCATCACAATGCTTCATGAAGTTTGTCATAACAATGTTCAATATACTTGTCCAAACAATGCTCCTTGACACTTGTCGTTAGTATGCCCTTTGAACCCAGTCATGACAAGGCTCCATGCCTTTTTCATCACAATGATCCATGCCTTTTCATCACAATGCTCCAAGACCCCTGTAATCACAATGCTCCATGCCCTTGTCATCACAAAGCTCCATGACACATGTCATCAGAATGCTCCATGGCCTTCTCACCACAATGCTCCATGACCATGTCATCTCAATGCTCCAAGCCCCCTGTAATCACAATGCTCCACGCCCCTTTTCATAAGAATGCTCCAAGAGACTTGTCATCACAAGGCTCCATGGTCTTCTCATCACAATGCTTCAGGACCTTGTCATCACAATGCTCCATTCCCTTGTCATCACAATGTTCCCCGACACTTGTCGTCAGAATGCTCCTTGAATCCTGTCCTGAAAAGGCTCCATGCCTTTTTCATCACAATGCTCCATGCACTTTTCATCTCAATGCTCCATGCCATTCTCATCACAATACTCCACAAGCTTGTCATCAGAATTCTCCATGATCCTTGTCATCAAAATGCTCCATGACCACTGTCATCACAATGCTCCATGCCCCTTGTCATTACAGTGCTCCATGACGCTCATCATCACAATTATCTATGGTCTTCTCATCACAATGCTATGCGGTCTTGCCATCACAATGCTCCATGCCCTGGTCATTACAATGCTCCATGTCCCTTGTCATCACAATTCTCCACGTCCTTCAATTCACAATGCTCCATGACACTTCTCATCACAATGTTACATGCTCTTGTCATCAAAATTATCCATGCACCTGTAATCACAATGCTCCATGACCCCTGTCATTGCAAGCACCATGCACTTGTCATCACAATATTTCACGACATTGTCATCAAAATTCTCAATGGCCCTTGTCATCAAAATGCTCCATGACCCTTGTCATCACAATGCTCCATTACCTTTGTCATCACAATCCTCCATGACACTTGGCATCACTATGCTCCATGCCATTGTCATCACAATGGACCATGACATATGTCATCACAGTGCTCCCTGACACCTGTCTTCACAATACTCTATGACCTTGTCATCACCATGCTCCATGCCCTTGTCATCACAATGCGCCATGCCCACTGTCATCACAACAATCCATGAAACGTTTAAGACCAATGCTCCTTGTCCCTGTCATCACAATGCTCCATGCCCTTGTCAGCACAATGCTCCATGACGCCTGTCATCACAATGCTCTGCGACTCCAGTCATCACAGTGATTCATGACATTTGTCATCACAATGGTCCATGCCCTCGTCATCACATGGCTATGTGACAATTGTCACCACAATACTCCATGAACTTTGCATCACAATGCTCTGTGACCCTTGTTATCACAATGCTCCAAGCCTTTGTCAGCACAATGATCCATGACACTTGCCATCAGTATCCTCCTTGAACCCTTTCAGGACAAGGCTCCATGCCTTTTTCATCACAATGATCCATGCCATTTTCTTCACAATACTCCAAGAGCCCATTAATGACAATGCTCCATGCCCTTGTCATCAAAAAGCTCCATGAGACATGTCATCAGAGTGCTCCATGGCCTTCTCATCACAATGCTCCATGCCATTGTCATCACAATGCTCCAAGACAACTGTAATCACAATGTTCCATGCCCCTTTTCATCAGAATGCTCCATGAGACTTGTCATCACAAAGCTCCATGGTGTTCTCATCACAATGCTCCAGGAACTTGTCATCACCATACTCCACGCCCTTGTCATCACAATGTTCCATGACCCCTGTCATCACAATACTCCATGAACATTTTCAGCCCAATTCTTTTGACCTCCTCATCACAATGCTCCATGACCACTGTCATCACAATACTCCATGAATATTTTCAGCCCAATGCTCCATGACATTCTCATCACAATGCTCCAAGACCAATGTCATCACAATGCTCCATGACCCTGTAAACAAAATGATCCGGGGCTGTTGTCATCAAAATGCTCCATGACACTTGTCAACACAATGATCCATGCCCATGTTATCCCAATGCTTCATGACCCATGTAATCAAAATGCTCTGTGACGATTGTCATCACAGTGCTCCATGACCCTTGTCATCACAATGCTCCATGACTTGTTATCACCAATACTCCATTCCCATTATCATCACAATCCTCCATGAAACTTGGGATCACATTGCTTCATGCCCTTGTCATCACAATGCTCCCTGCCCTTCTCATCACAATGCACCATGCTCTTGTCATCAAAATGATCCATGACCTTTGTCATCACACTGTTCCTTGACCCTTGGCATCACAATGCTCCATGTCATTGTCATCACAATGCTCCATGAACCCTCTCATCACATTGCTCCATGCTCTTGTCATCACAAAGTTCCATGACGCTTGTCATCACAATGTTTGATGCCCTTCTCATCACCATGCTCCATTCCCTTGTCATTACAATCCTCCATGACCCATGTATCACAGTGTTCCGTGCCCTTGTCATCACAATGCTCCATGCCCACTCTCATCACAATAATCCATGAAACTTTTCAGACCAATGCTCCATGCCTTTGTCATCACAATGCTCCATTACCCCTGTCATCACAATGCTCCATGACACCTGCCATTGCAATGTTCCACAGCCTTTTCATCACATGGCTCCATGAACCTTGTCATCACTATGCTCCATGACCCCTTTAATCACAATTCACCATGCACTGGTCACACAAAGCTCAATGACGAATGTCATCAGAATGCTCCATGGCCTTCTCATCAGAATGCTCCATGCTCTTGTCATCACAAGGCTCCATGAAAATTGTCATCACAATGCTCCAAGAACCCTGTAATCACAATGATCCATGCCCCTTGTCATTAAAGTACTCCATAATGCTGATCATCACAATTATCCATGGTCTTCTCATCAGAATGCTCCACGGTCTTTCCATCAAAATGCTCCATGCCCTGGTCATCACAATACTCCATGTCCCTTGTCATCACAATTCTCCTCGTCCTTGTCATCACAATGCTCCATGACACTTCTCATCACAATGTTACATGCTCTTGTCATCACAATTCTCCATGCAATTGTCATCGCAATGCTCCATGACCCCTGTCATAGCAAGCTCCATGCGCTTGTCATCACAATGCTTGACGACCTTGTCATCAAAGTACTCAATGGCCCTTGTCATCACAATGCTCCATGCCCTTGTCATCACAATGCTCCATCACCCATGTCATCACAATGCTCCAAGATCTTGTCATCACAATGCTCCATTCGCTTGTCAGCACAATGCTCCATGACCCATGCCATCACAATGCGCCATGCGCTTGTCATCACAATGCTCCACAACCATGTCATCACAATACTCCATAAAGCTTGTCATCACAATGCTCCAAGCACTTCTCATCAAAATGCTCTCTCACCACAGATATCACAATGTTCCATCACTACTTGTCACAATACACCCTCACCCCTGTCATCACAATGTTCCATGACCCCTGTCATCAAAATGTTCCATGACTTTGCATCAAATTGCTCCATGACCCTGTCTTCACAATGATCCTAGCCCGTCTCATCACAATGCACCACGCCCATGGCATCAAAATGCTCCATGACATTTGTCATCACAAAGCACCATGAGCCTTAGCATCACAATGCTCCATGCCACTGTCATCACAATGCTCCATGAACCCTCTCATCGCATTGCTCCATGCCCTTGTCATCACAAAGCTCCATGAGGCTTATCATCACAATGCTTGATGCCCTTCTCATCACAATGCACCATGCCCCTGTCATTACAATACTCTATGACCCATTTATCACATTGTTCCGGCCCTTGTCATCACAATGCTCCATGCCCACTCTCATCACAATAATCCATAAAATGTTTCAGACCAATGCTCCATTCCCTTGTCATCAAAATGCTCCATTACCCGTCATAACAATGCTCTATGTCCCATGCCATCACAATGTTCCACGGCCTTGTCATCAAAAGACTCCATGACCATTGTCATCACGATGATCCAAGAGCCCTGTAATCACAATGTTCCATGCCCTTGTCATCACAAAGCTCCATGATGCATGTTACAAGAATGCTCCATGGCCTTCTCCTCACAATGCTCCATGCCCTTGTCATCACAATGCTCCAAGCCCCCTGTAATCTCAATGCACCATGCCCCTTTTCATCAGAATGCTCCATGAGACTTGTCATCACAAGGCTCCATGGTTTTCTCATCACAATGCTTCAGGACCTTCTCATCACAATGCTCCATTCCCTTGTTATCACAATGTTCCCTGACACTTGTCGTCAGAATGCTCTTTGAACCCTGTCATTAAAAGGGTCCATGCCTTTTACATCACATTTCTCCATGCCCTTTTCATCTCAATGCTCCATGCCATTCTCATCACAATACTCCACAAACTTCTCATCAGAATACTCCATGACCCTTTTCATCACAATGCTCCATAAACTTTGTCATAACAATTCTCCATGAACTTCTCATCAAAATGCTCTCTCAACACTGATATCACAATGTTCCATAACTAGTCATCACAATATTCCCTCACCCCTGTCATCAAAATGTTCCATGACCCTGTCATCACACTGCTACATGCACTTATCATCACAATGCTCCATGACTCCTGACATCACAATGTTCCATAAAACCTGTCATCAAAATGATCCATGACCCTTTTAATCACAATGCTCCATGACACCTGATATCACAATGTTACATAACCCCTGTCATCCAAATGTGTCATGACCCTTTTCATCAAATTCCTCCATGACCCTGTCATCACAATGCTCTCTGCTCTTCTCATTACAATGCACCACAGCCTTGTCATCAAAAGGCTCCCTGACTTATTTCATCACAATGCTCTACTGCCCTTCTCATCACAAAGAACCACGCCCTTGTCATCAAAATGCTCCATGACCGTTGTCATCACAAATCTTCATGACGCTTGTCAGCACGATGCTCCATGACATTGTCATCACAATTCTCCAAGATACCTGTTATAACAATGCTCCATGCCTTTGTCATCACAAACCTCCATGACACATGTCATCAGAGTGGTCCATGGACTTCTCATCACAATGCTCCATGCCATTGTCATCACAATGCTCCAAGACCCCTTTAATCACAATGCTCCATGCCCCTTTTCTTCTAAATGTTCCATGCTCTTGTCATCACAAAGCTCCATGACGCATGTCATCTGAGTGGTCCATGGATTTCTCATCACAATGCTCCATGCCCTTGTCATCACAATGCTCCAAGACCCCTGTAATCACAATGCTCCATGCCGCTTTTCATCTCAATGCTCCATGAACCCTGTCATCAAAATGCACCATGCCCATCATCATAATGCTTCATGCTATTGTCATCAAAATGAAATCAAAACGCTCCATGACCTCTGTCATAACAATGCTCCAAACCCATTTGATCACAATGTTCCATAACACTTGTCATCACAAAGCCCCATGACGCTTGTCATCACAATTATCCATGGTCTTCTCATCACAATGCTCCATGATATTTGTCATCATAATGCTCAATACCCTTGCCATCACAATGCTCCTTGACACTTGTCATCAGTATGCTCATTGAACCCTGTCATGACAAGGCTCCATACATTTTTTAATCAAAATGATCCATTCCCTTTTCATCAAAATGCTCCATGACCCCTGTAATCACAATGCTCCATGCCATTGTCACCACAAAGCTCCTTGACGCATGTCATCAGAATGTTCCATGGCCTTCTCATCACAATGCTCCATTCCTTTGTCATCACAATGCTCCACGACCCCTGTAATCACAATGCTCCATGCCCCTTTTCATCAGAATGCTCCATGAGACTTGTCATCACAAGGCTCCATAGTCTTCTGCTCACAATGCTCCAGGACCTTGTCATCACAATTCTCCATTCCCTGGTCATTACAATGCTCCATAACCCCTGTCATCACAATTCTCCATGAATATTTTCAGCCCAATGCTCCATGACCTTCTCATCATAATGCTCAATGACCCCTGTCATCACAATGCTCCATTACCACTGTCATCAGAACGCTCCATGAACCCTGATAACGCAATGATCCAGGAGTATTGTCATCAAAATGCTCCATGACACTTGACTTCACAATGCTCCATGCCCTTGACATCCCAATGCTCCATGACCCCTGTAATCACAATGTTCCGTTACACTTGTCATGACAGTGCTAGATGACGATTGTCATCACAATGCTCCATGCCTTTGTCAGCAAAATGTTACATGACCTTGTCATCACAATGCTCCATGTGCTTGTCTTCACAATACTCCATTCCCATTGTCATCACAATCCTCCATGAATCTGGGATCACATTGCTTCATGCCCTTGTCATCACAATGCTCCATGCTCCATGAAATCAAAATGATCCATGACCTCTGTCATCAAAATGCTCCAAACTCTTGTGATCACAATGTGCCATAACACTTGTCATCACAATGCGCCATGATGCCTTTCATCACAATACTCCATTCCCTTGTCATCACAATGCTCCATGACGTTTGTCATCATAATGCTCAATACGCTTGTCATCACACTGCTCCCTGAGACTTGTCGTCACAATGCTCCTTGAACCATGTCATGAAAAGGCTCCTTGCATTTTTCATCACAAGGATCCATGCCCTTTTCATCAAATGCTCCATGTCATTGTCATCACAATACTCCACGAGCTTGTCATCCGAATGTTCCATGAATATTGTCATCTCAGTGGACCATGACCCCTGTCATCACAATGCTCCATTACACCTGTCATCACAATGCTCCATGCACCTTGTCATTACAGTGCTCCATGACGCTCGTCATCACAATTATCCATGGACTTCTCATCACAATGCTCCACGGTCTTGCCATCACAATGCTACATGCCCTGGTCATCACAATGCTCCATGTCCCTTGTCATCAAAATTCTCCACCTCCTTGTCATCACAATTCTTCATGACTCTTCTCATCACAATGTTACATGCACTTGTCGTCAAAATTCTTCATGCACTTGTCATCGCAATGCTCCATGACCAATGTCATAGCAAGCTCCAAGCGCTTGTCATTAAAATGCTTCAGTAATTTGACATCAAAATTCTCAATGGTCATTGTCCTCACAAGGCTCCATGCCCTTGTCATCACAATGCACCATGACCCTTGTCATCACAATGCTCCATTCCCTTGTCATCATAATACTCCATGACCACTGTCATCAAAATACTCCATGAATATTTCCATCCCAATGTTCCATGACCTTCTCATCAAAATGCTCCATAACCCCTGTCATCACAATGCTCCATGACCCATGACAACACAACGATCCGGGACTCTTGGCATCAAAATTCTCCTTGTCATCAAAATAATCTATGCTCTTGTCATCACAATGCTCCATGACACCTGTAATAACAATGCTCCATGACGCTTCTCACCACAGTTCTCCATGACACTTGTCATCACAATGCCCCATGCCTTTGTCAGCAAAATTCTACATGACCTTGTCATCACTATGCTCCATGCGCTTGTCATCACAATACTCCCTTCCCATTATCATCACAATCCTCCATGAACCTTGGGATCACATTGCTTCATGTCCATGTCATCACAGTGCTCCATGCTCCTTGAAATCAAAATGTTCCATGACCTCTGTCATCACAATGTCTCAAACAATTGTGATCACAATGAGCCATAGCACTTGTCATAACAATGCTCCATGATGCCTGTCATCACAATACTAAATGCCCTTGTCATCACAATGCTCCATGAACTTTGTCATCACAATGCTCAATACACTTGTCATCACAATGCTCCATGACACTTGTCATCAGAATGCTCCTTGAACCCTGTCATGAAAAGGCTCCATGCCTTTTTCACCACAATGCTCCATGCACTTTTCATCACAATGCTCCATGCCATTGTCATCACAAAACTCCAGGAGCTTATCATCAGAATGCTCCATGACCACTGTCATCACAATGCTCCATGCCCTTTTCATCACAATGCTCCACGTCCTTGTCATCACAATGCTGCATGACACTTCTGATCACAGTGTTACGTGCTCTTTTCATCACAATTCTCCATGCACATCTCATCACAATGCTCCATGACCCCTGTTATTGCAAGCACCATGCACTTATCATCACAATATTTCACGACATTGTCATCAAAATTCTCAATGGCCCTTGTCATCACAATGCTCCATGACCCTTGTCAGCACAATGCTCCATGACCCTTGGCATCACAATGCTCCATGACTCTTTTCATCACAATGCTCCAGGCCCTTGTCATCACAATGCTCCATTACCTTTGCCATCACAATCATCCATGACCTTGTCATAACAATGCTCCATGCCCTTGTCATCAAAATGTGCCATACCCAATGTCATTGCAATAATCCATGAAACTTGTCAAACCAATGCTCCATGCCCATGTCAACACAATGCTCCTTGCCCTTGTCATCACAATGCTCCATGAACCCTGTCATCGCAATGCTCCATGATTCCACTCATCACAATACTTCATGAACTTTGTCTTTACAATGGTCCATGCCCTCGTCATCCCAAGGCTCTGTTACCATTGTCACCACAATACTCCATGCATTTTTCATCACAATTCTCTGTGAACCTTGTCATCACAATGCGCCATGCCTTTGTCAGCAGAATGCTCCATGACCCTTGTCATCACAATGCTCCATGTGCTTGTCAGCAAAATGCTCCATGACCCATGTCATCACAATGTACCATGCACTTGTCATCAAAATGCTCCACCACATTGTCATCACAATGCTCCATAAAGCTTGTCCTCACAATGCTCCATGCACTTCCCATCAAAATGCTATCTCACCACTGATATCACAATGTTCCCTCACTAGTCATCACAATACTCCCTCACCCCTGTCATCACAATGTTCCATGACCCCTGTCATCACAATGCTCCATGACCTTATCATCACAATGCTCCATGACCCCTGACATCACAATGTTCCATAACACCTATTACCAAAATGCTCCATGACCCTTTTAATCACAATGCTCCATGACCCCTGACATCACAATGTTCCATAACCCCTGTCATCAAAAGGTTCCATGACACTTTTCAACAAATTGCTCCATGCCCCTGTCATCACAATGTTCCTTGACCTTTGCATCACAATGCTCCATGACCCCTGTCATCGCAATACTCCATGATTCCACTCATCACAATGCTCCATGCCATTGTCATCACAATGCTCCATGAACACTCACGCAATGCTCCATGCCCTTTTCATCACAAAGCTCCATGACGCTTCTCATCACAATGCTCGATGCCCTTCTCATCACAATGCTCCATGCCCTTGTCATTACAATCCACCATGACCCATGTATCACAGTGTTCCGTGCCCTTGTCACCACAATGCTCCATTCCCACTCTCATCCCAATAATCCATGAAACTTTTCAGACCAATGCTCCATGAACTTGTCCTAACAATGCTCCATTACCCCTGTCATAACAATGCTCCATGACCCCTGCCATCACAGTGTTCCAAGGCCTTGTCATCACAAAGCTCCATGACCCTTGTGATCAGAATGCTCCATGCCGTTTTCATCACAAAGCTCCATGAAGCATTTCATCAGAATGCTCCAAGGCCTTCTCAACACAATGCTCCAAGATATGGTCATCACATTGCTCCATTACCTTTGTCATCAGAATCCTCCATGGTACTTGGCATCACAATACACCATGCCATTGTCATCACAATACTCAATACACATGTCAGAATGCTCCTTGAACCCTGTCATGAAAAGGCTCCATGCCTTTTCCATCACAATGCTACATGCCATTGTCATCACAATGGACCATGACATATGTCATCACAATGCTCCCTGACACCTGTCTTCACAAAACTCTATTACATTGTCTTCACAATGCTCCATGCCCTTGTCATCACAATGCGCCATGCCCACTGTCATCACAATAATCCATGAAACGTGTAAGACCAATGCACCATGCCCCTATCATCACAATGCTCCATGCACTTGTCATCACAATGCTCCATGACGACTGTCATCACAATGCTCCGTGACTCCTCTCATCACAATGCTTCATGACATTTGTCATCACAAAATGGTCCATGAACTCGTCATCACATGGCTATTTGACCTTTGTCACCACAATGCTCCATGAACTTTTCATCACAATGCTCTGTGACCCTTGTCATCTCAATGCTCCAAGCGTTTGTCAGCACAATGCTCCATGACACTTGCCATCACTATGCTCCTTCAAACCTGTCATGACAAGGCTCCATGCCTTTTTCATCACAATGATCCATGCCATTTTCTTCACAATGCTCCAAGACCACTCTAATGACAATGCTCCATGCCCTTGTCCTCACAAAGCTCCACGACGCATGTCATCAGAGTGCTCCATGGCATTCTCATCAGAATGCCCCATGCCCTTGTCATCACAATGCTCCAAGACACCTGTAATCACAATTCCCCATGCCCCTGTTCATCAGAATGCTCCATGAGACTTGTCATCACAAAGCTCCATGCTGTTCTCATCACAATGCTCCAGGACCTTGTCATCAACATACTCCATTCCCTTGTCATTACAATGCTCCATGACCACTGACAACATAATGATCCGGGACTCTTGTCATCAAAATGCTCCATGACACTTGTCATCACAATTCTCCATGCACTTGTCATCGCAATGCTCCATGACCCTGTCATAGAAAGCTCCATGCGCGTGTCATCACAATGCTTCACGAAATTGTCATCAGAATTCTCAATGGACATTTTCATCGCAATGCTCCATGCCCTTGTCATCACAATGCTCCCTGACCCTTTTCATCACAATGCTCCAGGCCCTTGTCATCACAATGCTCCATTACCTTTGCCATCACAATCATCCATGACCTTGTCATAACAATGCTCCATGCCCTTGTCATCAAAATGTGCCATGCCCAATGTCATTGCAATAATCCTTGAAACTTGTCAGACCAATGCTCCATGCCCATGTCAACACAATGCTCCTTGCCCTTGTCATCACAATGCTCCATGAACCCTGTCATCGCAATGCTCCATGATTCCACTCATCACAATACTTCATGAACTTTGTCATAACAGTGGTCCATGCCCTCGTCATCCCCAGGATCTGTTACATTTGTCACCACAATTCTCCAGGAATTTTTCATCACAATTCTCTGTGAACCTTGTCATCACAATGCGCCATGCCGTTGTCAGCACAATGCTCCATGACCCTTGTCATCACAATGCTCCATGCGCTTGTAAGCAAAATGCTCCATGACCCATGTCATCACAATGTACCATGCGCTTTTCATCAAAATGCTCCACAACATTGTCATCACAATGTTCCATAAAGCTTGTCCTCACAATGCTCCATGCACTTCCCATCAAAATGCTATCTCACCACTGATATCACAATGTTCCATCACTAGTCATCACAATACTCCCTCACCCCTGTCATCACAATGTTCCATGACCCCTGTCATCACAGTGCTACATGACCTTATCATCACAATGCTCCATGACCCCTGACATCACAATGTTCCATAACACCTATCATCAAATTGCTCCATGACCCTTTTCATCACAATGCTCCATGACCCTTGACATCACAATGTTCCATAAACCCTGTTGTCAAAATGTTCCATGACACTTTTCATCAAATTGCTCCATGCCCCTGTCATCACAATGTTCCTTGCCCTTGTCATCACAATGCTCCATGACCCCTGTCATCGCAATGCTCCATGAGTCCACTCATCACAATGCTCCATGCCATTGTCATCACAATGCTCTATGAACACTCACGCAATGCTCCATGCTCTTTTCATCACAAAGCTCCATGACGCTTCTCATCACAATGCACCATGCCCATCATCATAATGCTTCATTCTATTGTCATCACAATGAAATCAAAATGCTCCATGGTCTCTGTCATCACAAGGCTCCAAAACCTTGTGATCACAATGTTCCAAAACACTTGTTATCACAACGCCCCATGACGCTCATCATCACAATTATCCATGGTCTTCTCATCACAATGCTCCAAGACCTTGCCATCACATTGCTCCATTACCTTTGTCATCAGAATCCTCCATGATACTTGGCATCACAATGCACCATGCCATTGTCATCACAATACTCAATACACATGTCAGAATGCTCCTAGAACCCTGTCCTGTAAAGGCTCCATGCCTTTTTCATCACAATGCTACATGCCATTGTCATCACAATGGACCATGACATATGTCATCACAATGCTCCCTGACACCTGTCTTCACAATACTCTATGACCTTGTCATCGTAATGCTCCATACCCTTGTCATCACAATGCGCCATGCCCACTGTCATCACAATAATCCATGAAACGAGTAAGACCAATGCTCCATGCCCCTGTCATCACAAATCTCCATGCCCTTGTCATCACAATGCTCCATGACGCCTGTCATCACAATGCTCTGTGACTCCTGTCATCACAATGCTTCATGACATTTGTCATCACAATGGTCCATGCCCTCGTCATCACATGGTTATATGACCTTTGTCACCACAATGCTCCATGAACTTTGCATCACAATGCTCTGTGACCCTTGTCATCACAATGCTCCAAGCCTTTGTCAGCACAATGCTCCATGACACTTGCCAGCACTATGCTCCTTGAACCCTGTCATGACAAGGCTCCATGCCATTTTCATCACAATGATCCATGCCATTTTCTTCACAATGCTCCAAGACCCCTGTAATGACAATGCTCCATGCCCTTGTCATCACAAAGCTCCATGAGGCAAGTCATCAAAGTGCTCCATGGCCTTCTCATCACAATGCTCCATGCCCTTGTCATCACAATGCTCCAAGACACCTGTAATCACAATGCTCCATGCCCCTTTTCATCAGAATGCTCCATGAGACTTGTCATCACAAAGCTCCATGGTGTTCTCATCACAATGCTCCAGGACCTTGTCATCACCATACTCCATTCTCTTGTCATCACACTGTTCCATGACCCATGTCATCACAATACTCCATGAACATTTTCAGCCCAATTCTCTTTGACCTTCTCATCACAATGCTCCAGGACCACTGTCATCACAGTGCTCCATGACCACAGTCATCACAATGCTCCATGACCCTGACAACAAAATGATCCGGGACTCTTGTCATCAAAATGCTCCATGACAATTGTCATCACAATGATCCATGCCCTTGTCATCCCAATGCTCCATGACCCCTGTAATCACAATGCTCCGTGATGCTTTTCATCACAGTGCTCCATGACCGTTGTCATCACAATGCTCCATGCCTTTGTCAGCAAAATGCTACATAACCTTGTCATCACAATGCTCCATGAGCTTGTTATCACCAATACTCCATTCCCATTGACATCACAATCCTCCATGAACCTTGTGATCACATTGTTTCATGCCCGTGTCATCACAATGTTCCATGCTCCTTGAATTCAAAGTGATCCATGACCTCTGTCATTACAAAGCTCCAAACCCTTGTGATCACTATGTTCCATAACACTTGTCATCACAACGCTCCATGATGCCTGTCATCACAATAATCCATGCCCTTGTCATCACAGTGCTCCATGATCTTTTTCATCACATTACTCAATACACATGTCATCACAATGCTCCTTGATACTTGTCAGCAGAATGCTCCTTGAATCCTGTCAAGAAAAGGCTCCTTGCCTTTTTCATCACAATGTTCCTTGCCCTTTTCACCACAATGCTCCATGCCATTGTCATCACAAATCTCCACGAGCTTGTCATCAGAATGCTCCATGAGCTTGTTATCACCAATACTCCATTCCCATTGTCATCACAATCCTCCAAAAACCTTGGGATCACTTTGCTTTATGCCCTTGTCATCACAATGCTCCATTCTCCATGAAGTCAAAATGATCCATGACCTCTGTCATCACAATGCTCCAAACCCTGTGATCACAATGTTCCATAACACTTGTCATCACAACGCTCCATGATGCCTATCATCACAATAATCCATGACCTTGTCATCACAATGCTCCATGACCTTTGTCATCACAATGCTCAATACATAGTCATCACAATGCTCTCTGACACTTGTCATCAGAATGCTCCTTGAACATGGTCATGAAAAGGCTCCATGCCTTTTTCATCACAATGCTCCATGCCATTGTCATCACAATGCTCCACAAGCTTGTCATCAGAGTGTTCCATGACACTTGTCATCACAATGCTCCATGACCCCTGTCATGACAATGCTCCATGACACCTGTCATCACAATGCTCCATGCCCCTTGTCATTACAGTGCTCCAGACGCTCGTCATCACAATTATCAAGGGTCTTCTCATCACAGTGCTCCACGGTCTTGCCATCACTATGCTCCATGCCCTGGTCATCACAATGCACCATGTCCCTTTGCATCACAATTCTCCACGTCCCTGTCATCACAATGCTCCATGACACTTCTCATCAAAATGTTACATGCTCTTCTCATCACAATTCTCCATGCACTTGTCATCGCAATACTCCATTACCCTGTCATAGAAAGCTCCATGCGTGTGTCATCACAATGCTTCACGAACTTGTCATCAAAATTCTCAATGGACCTTTTCATCGCAATGCTCCATGCCCTTGTCATCACAATGCTCCCTGACACTTTTCATCACAATGCTCTAGGCCCTTGTCATCACAATGCTCCATTACCTTTGCCATCACAATCATCCATGACCTTGTCATAACAATGCTCCATGCCCTTGTCATCAAAATGCGCCATGCCCAATATCATTGCAATAATCCATGAAACTAGTCAGACCAATGCTCCATGCCCATGTCAACACAATGCTCCTTGCCCTTGTCATCACAATGCTCCATGACCCCTGTCATCGCAATGCTCCATGATTCCACTCATCACAATACTTAATGAACTTTGTCATCACAATGGTCCATGCCCTCGTCATCCCAAGGCTCTGTTACCTTTGTAACCACAATTCTCCATGAATTTTTCATCACAATTCTCTGTGAACCTTGTCATCACAATGCGCCATGCCTTTGTCAGCACAATGCTCCATGACCCTTGTCATCACAATGCTCCATGCGCTTGTCAGCAAAATGCTCCATGACCCATGTCATCACAATGTACCATGCGCTTGTCATCAAAATGCTCCACAACATTGTCATCACAATGCTCCATAAAGCTTGTCCTCACAATGCTCCATGCACTTCCCATCAAAATGCTATCTCACCACTGATATCACAATGTTCCATCACTAGTCATCACAATACTCCCTCACCCCTGTCGTCAAAATATTCCATGACACTTTTCATCAAATTGCTCCATGCCCCTGTCATCACAATGTTCCTTGTCCTTGTCATCACAGTGCTCCATGACCCCTGTCATCGCAATGCTCCATGATTCCACTCATCACAATGCTCCATGACGACTGTCATCACAATGCTCCGTCACTCCTGTCATCATAATGCTTCATGACATGTGTCATCACAATGGTCCATGCCCTCGTCATCACATGGCTATTTGACCTTTGTCACCACAATGCTCCATGAACTTTTCATCACAATGCTCTGTGACCCTTGTCATCACAATGCTCCAAGCCATTGTCAGCACAATGCTCCATGACACTTGCCATCTCTATGCTCCTTGAACCCTGTCATGACAAGGCTCCATGCCTTTTTCTTCACAGTGATCCATGCCATTTTCTTCACAATGCTCCAAGACCCCTGTAATGACAATGCTCCATGCCCTTGTCATCACAAACCTCCACGAGGCATGTCATCAGACTGCTCCATGGCTTTCTCATCACGATGCTCCATGCCCTTGTCATCACAATGCTCCAAGACACCTGTAATCACAATGCCCCATGCCCCTGTTCATCAGAATGCTCCATGAGACTTGTCATAACAAAGTTCCATGGTGTTCTCATCACAATGCTCCAGGACCTTGTCATCACCATACTCCATTCCCTTGTCAAAACAATGCTCCATGACCCCTGTCATCACAATACTCCATGAACATTGTCAGCCCAATTATCTTTGACTTTCCAATCACAATGCTCCATGACCACTGTCATCACAATGCTCCATTACCACAGTCATCACAATGCTCCATGACCCCTGACAACAAAATGATCCGGGACTCTTGTCATCCAAATGCTCCATGACACTTGTCATCACAATGATCCATGCCCTTGTCATCCCAATGCTCCATGACCCACGTAATCACAATGCTCCGTGATGCTTGTCACCACAGTGCCCCATGACGCTTGTTATCACACTGCTCCATGCCTTTGTCAGCAAAATGCTACATGACCTTTTCATCACAATGCTCCATGAGCTTGTTATCACCAATACTCCGTTCCCATTGTCATCACAATCCTCCATGAACCTTGGGATCACATTGCTTCATGCCCTTGTCATCACAATGTTCCATGTTCCTTGAAATCAAAATGTTCCATGACCTCTGTCATCACAATGCTCCAAACCCTTGTGATCACAATGTTCCATAACACTTGTCATCACAACGCTCCATGATGCCTGTCATCACAATAATCCATGCCCTTGTCATCAAAATGCTCCATGACCTTTGTCATCACAATACTCAATACACGTCATCACAATGCTCCCTGATACTTGTCGTCAGAATGCTCCTTGAACCGTGTCATGTAAAGGCTCCATGCCTTTTTCATCACAATGCTCCATGCCATTGTCATCACAATACTCCACAAGCTTGTCATCACAATGCTCCATGCCCCGTGTCATTACAGTGCTCCATGACGCTCGTCATCACAATTATCTATGGTCTTCTCATCACAATGCTCCACGGTCTTGCCATGACAGTGCTCCATGCCCTGGTTATCACAATGCTCCATGACCCTTGTCATCACAATTCTCCTCGTCCTTGTCATCAGCATGCTACATGACACTTCTCATCACAATGTTACATGCTCTTCTCATCACAATTCTCCATGCACTTGTCATCTCAATGTTCCTTGACCCCTGTCACAGATAGTTCCATAAGCTTGTCATCACAATGCTTCACGACTTGTCATCAAAATTCTCAATGGCCCTTGTCATCACCATACTCCATGCCCTTGTCTTAAAAATGCTCCATGACCCTTGTCATCACAATGCTCCAAGCCCTTATCATCACATTGCTCCATAACTTTTGTCATCACAATCCTCCATGATACTTGGCATCACAATGCTCCATGCCCTTTTCATCACAATGGACCATGTTATATGTCATCACAATGCTCCCTGAAACCTGTCTTCACAATACTCCATGACCTTGTCATCACAATGCTCCATTCACTTGTCATCACAATGTGCCGTGCCCACTGTCTTCACAGTAATACATGAAACTTGTCAGACAATTCCTCCAAGACGCTCTCATCACAATTCTCCATGCCTTTGTCATCACAATGCTCCATGACCCCTGTCATCACAATGCACTGTGACTCCAGACATCACAATGCTTCATGACCTTTTCAATCACAATGGTCCATGCCCTCGTCATCACAAGGCTCTGTGACCATTTTCACCACAATTCTCCAAGAACTTTTCATCACAATGCTCCATAACCCTTGTCATCACAATGCTCCATGCGCTTGTCAGCACCATGCTCCATGACCCATATCATCACAATGCGCCATGCACTTGTCATCACATTCCTCCACAACCTTGTCATCACAATGCTCCATGCCCCTCTCACACAAAGCTCCATGACGCATGTCATCAGAATGCTCCATGGCCTTCTCATCAGAATGCCCCATGCCCTTGTCATCACAAGGCTCCATGACACTTGTCATCACAATGCTCCAAGACCCATGTAATCACAATGATCCATGACCCTTGTTATTACAGTGCTCCATAATGCTCGTCATCACAATTATCCATGGCCTTCTCATCACAATGCTCCACGGCCTTTCCATCAAAATGCTCCATGCCCTGGTCATCACAATGCTCCATGTCCCTTGTCCTCACAATTCTCCACGTCCTTGTCATCACAATGCTCCATGACCCTTCTTATCACAATGTTACATGCTCTTGTCATCACAATTCTCCATGAAATTGTCATCGCAATGCTCCATGACCCCTGTCATGGCAAGCACCATGCACTTGTCATCACAATGCTACACGAACTTGTCATCAAAATTCTCAATGGCCCTTGTCATCACAATGCTCCATAACCCTTGTCATTACAATGCTGCATGACCCTTGTCATCACAATGTTCCATGACCTTTGTCATCACATTCCTCCATGACACTTGGCATCACAATGCTTCATGCCATTGTCATCACAATGGACCATGACATATGGCATCACAATGCTCCCTGACACCTGTCTTCACAATACTCTATGACCTTGTCATCACAATGCTCCATACCCTTGTCATCACAATGCGCCATGCCCACTGTCATCACAATAATCCATGAAACGAGTAAGACCAATGCTCCATGCCCCTGTCATCACAATGCTCCATGCCCTTGTCATCACAATGCTCCATGACGCCTGTCATCACAATGCTCCGTGACTCCAGTCGTCACAAAGCTTAATGACATTTGTTATCACCATGGTCTATGCCCTCGTCATCACATGACTCTGTGACCTGTGTCACCACAATGCTCCATGAACTTTTCATCACAATGCTCTGTGACACTTGTCATCACAATGCTCCGAGGCTTTGTCAGCACAATGCTCCATGAAACTTGCCAGCAGTATCCTCTTTGAACCATGTCATGACAAGGCTCCATGCCTTTTTCATCACAATCATCCATGCCATTTTCTTCACAATGCTCCAAGGCCCCTGTAATGACAATGCTCCTTGCCCTTGTCATCACAAAGCTCCATGAGGCAAGTCATCAGAGTGCTCCATGGCCTTCTCATCACAATGCTCCATGTCCTTGTCATCACAATGCTCCAAGACACCTGTAATCACAATGCTTCATGCCCCTTTTCATCAGAATGCTCCATGAGACTCGTCATCACAAAGCTCCATGGTGTTCTCATCACAATGCTCCAGGACCTTG
Organism: Mesoplodon mirus; assembly: GCF_964341445.2. NCBI lineage: Eukaryota > Metazoa > Chordata > Mammalia > Artiodactyla > Ziphiidae > Mesoplodon > Mesoplodon mirus. The sequence goes on along the minus strand of NC_138976.1, from coordinate 196,544,919 downwards.
TCATCCCAATGCTCCATGACCCCTGTAATCACAATGCTCCGTGATGCTTTTCATCACAGTGCTCCATGACCCTAGTCATCACAATGCTCCATGCCTTTGTCAGCAAAATGCTACATGACCTTGTCATCACAATGTTCCATGAGCTTGTTATCACCAATACTCCATTCCCATTGTCATCACAATCCTCCATGAACCTTGGGATCACATTGCTTCATGCCCTTGTCATCACAATGTTCCATGCTCCTTGAATTCAAAATGATCCATGACCTCTGTCATTACAAAGCTCCAAACCCTTGTGATCACTATGTTCCATAACACTTGTCATCACAACGCTCCATGATGCCTGTCATCACAATAATCCATGCGCTTGTCATCACAATGCTCCATGACCTTTTTCATCACATTACTCAATACTCGTGTCATCACAATGCTCCCTGATACATGTCGTCAGAATGCTCCTTGAATTTTGTCAAGAAAAGGCTCCTTGCCTTTTTCATCACAATGCTCCTTGCCCTTTTCACCACAATGCTCCATGCCATTGTCATCACAAATCTCCACGAGCTTGTCATCAGAATGCTCCATGAGCTTGGTATCACCAATACTCCATTCCCATTGTCATCACAATCCTCCTAGAACCTTGGGATCACTTTGCTTCATGCCCTTGTCATCACAATGCTCCATTCTCCATGAAATCAAAATGATCCATGACATCTGTCATCACAATGCTCCACACCCTGTGATCACAATGTTCCATAACACTTGTCATCACAACGCTCCATGATGCCTATCATCACGATAATCCATGACCTTGTCATCACAATGCTCCATGCCATTATCATCACAATGCTCCACAAGCTTGTCATCAGAAAGTTCCATGACACTTGTCATCACAATGCTCCATGACCCCTGTCATGACAATGCTCCATGAAACCTGTCATCACAATGCTCCATGCCCCTTGTCATTACAGTGCTTCATGACGCTCGTCATCACAATTATCCGGGGTCTTCTCATCACAGTGCTCCACGGTCTTGCCATCACTATGCTCCATGCCCTGGTCATCACAATGCACCATGTCCCTTTGCATCACAATTCTCCACGTCCCTGTCATCACAATGCTCCATGACACTTCTCATCAAAATGTTACATGCTCTTGTCATCACAATTCTCCATGCACTTGTCATCACAATGCTCCATGACCCTGTCATAGAAAGCTCCATGGGCATGTCATCACAATTCTTCATGAACTTGTCATCAAAATTCTCAATGGACCTTTTCATCGCAATGCTCCATGCCCTTGTCATCACAATGCTCCCTGACCCATTTCATCAAAATGCTCCAGGCCCTTGTCATCAAAATGCTCCATTACCTTTGCCATCACAATCATCCATGACCTTGTCATAACAATGCACCATGCCCTTGTCATCAAAATGCGCCATGCCCAATGTCATCACAATACTCAATGCACATATCATCACAATGCTCCCTGATACTTGTCGTCAGAATGCTCCTTGAACCCTGTCATGAAAAGGCTCCATGCCTTTTTCATCACAATGCTCCATGCCACTGTCTTCACAATACTCCACAAGCTTGTCATCACAATGCTCCATGCCCCTTGTCATTACAGTGCTCCATGAGGCTCGTCATCACAATTATCTATGGTCTTCTCATCACAATGCTCCACGGTCTTGCCATCACAAAGCTCCATGCCCTGGTTATCACAATGCTCCATGACCCTTGTCATCACAATTCTCCTCGTCCTTGTCATCACAATGCTACATGACACTTCTCATCACAATGTTACATGCTCTTGTCATCACAATTCTCCATGCACTTGTCATCGCTATGCTCCTTGACCACTGTCATAGAAAGTTCCATGAGCTTGTCATCAAAATTCTTCACGACTTGTCATCAAAATTCTCAATGGCCCTTGTCATCACCATACTCCATGCCCTTGTCTTAAAAATGCTCTAAGACCCTTGTCATCACAATGCTCCAAGCCCTTATCATCACATTGCTCCATAAAATTTGTCATCACAATCCTCCATGATACTTGGCATCACAATGCTCCATGCCCTTTTCATCACAATGGACCATGTTATATGTCATCACAATGCTCCCTGAATCCTGTCTTCACAATATTCCATGACCTTGTCATCACAATGCTCCATTCACTTGTCATCACAATGCGCCGTGCCCACTGTCTTCACAGTAATACATGAAACTTGTCAGACAATTCCTCCAAGACGCTCTCATCACAATTCTCCATGACTTTGTCATCACAATGCTCCATTACCTCTGTCATCACAATGCTCTGTGACTCTAGTCATCACAATGCTTCATGACATTTTCAATCACAATTGTCCATGCCCTCGTCATCACAAGGCTCTGTGACCATTTTCACCACAATTCTCCAAGAACTTTTCATCACAATGCTCCATAACCCTTGTCATCACAATGCTCCATGCGCTTGTCAGCACCATGCTCCATGACCCATATCATCACAATGCACCATGCACTTGTCATCACATTCCTCCACAACCTTGTCATCACAATGCTCCATGCCCCTCTCACACAAAGCTCCATGACGCATGTCATCAGAATGCTCCATGGCCTTCTCATCAGAATGCCCCATGCCCTTGTCATCACAAGGCTCCATGACACTTGTCATCACAATGCTCCAAGACCCATGTAATCACAATGATCCATGCCCCTTGTTATTACAGTGCTCCATAATGCTCGTCATCACAATTATCCATGGCCTTCTCATCACAATGCTCCACGGTCTTTCCATCAAAATGCTCCATGCCCTGGTCATCACAATGCTCCATGTCCCTTGTCCTCACAATTCTCCACGTCCTTGTCATCACAATGCTCCATGACTCTTCTTATCACAATGTTACATGCTCTTGTCATCACAATTCTCCATGAAATTGTCATCGCAATGCTCCATGACCCCTGTCATGGCAAGCACCATGCACTTGTCATCACAATGCTACACGAACTTGTCATCAAAATTCTCAATGGCCCTTGTCATCACAATGCCCCATGACCCTTGTCATCACAATGCTCCATGACCCTTGTCATCACAATGCTCCCTGACCCTTGTCATCACAATGCTCCATGAACTTTGTCATCACATTCCTCCATGACACTTGGCATCACAATGCTCCATGCCATTGTCATCACAATGGACCATGACATATGTCATCACAATGCTCCCTGACACCTGTCTTCACAATACTCTATGACCTTGTCATCACAATGCTCCATACCCTTGTCATCACAATGTGCCATGCCCAATGTCATCACAATAATCCATGAAACGAGTAAGACCAATGCTCCATGCCCCTGTCATCACAATGCTCCATGCCCTTGTCATCACAATGCTCCATGACGCCTATCATCACAATGCTCTGTGACTCCAGTCATCACAAAGCTTAATGACATTTGTTATCACCATGGTCCATGCCCTCGTCATCACATGGCTATGTGACCTGTGTCACCACAATGCTCCATGAAATTTTTATCACAATGCTCTGTGACACTTGTCACAACAATGCTCCAAGTCTTTGTCAGCACAATGCACCATGACACTTGCCAACAGTATCCTCTTTGAACCATGTCATGACAAGGCTCCATGCCTTTGTCATCACAATGATCCATGCCATTTTCTTCACAATGCTCCAACACCCCTGTAATGACAATGCTCCATGCCCTTGTCATCACAAAGCTCCATGAGGCAAGTCATCAGAGTGCTTCATGTCCTTCTCATCACAATGCTCCATGCCTTTGTCATCACAATGCTCCAAGACACCTGTAATCACAATGCCCCATGCCCCTGTTCATCAGAATGCTCCATGAGATTGTCATCACAATTCTCCATGGTGTTCTCATCACAATGCTCCAGGACCTTGTCATCACCATACTCCATTCCCTTGCCATCACAATGCTCCATTCTCCATGAAATCAAAATGATCCATGACCTCTGTCATCACAATGCCCCAAACCCTGTGATCACAATGTTCCATAACACTTGTCATCACAACGCTCCATGATGCCTATCATCACAATAATCCATGATCTTGTCATCACAATGCTCCATGACCTTTGTCATCACAATGCTCAATACATAGTCATCACAATGCTCTCTGACACTTGTCATCAGAATGCTCCTTGAACACAGTCATGAAAAGGCTCCATGCCTTGTTCATCACAATGCTCCATGCCATTGTAATCACAAGGCTCCACAAGCTTGTCATCAGAATGTTCCATGACACTTGTCATCACAATGCTCCATGACCCCTGTCATGACAATGCTCCATGAAACCTGTCATCACAATGCTCCATGCCCCTTGTCATTACAGTGCTACATGACGCTCGTCATCACAATTATCTGGGGTCTTCTCATCACAGTGTTCCACGGTCTTGCCATCACTATGCTCCATGCCCTGGTCATCACAATGCACCATGTCCCTTTGCATCACAATTCTCCACGTCCCTGTCATCACAATGCTCCATGACACTTCTCATCAAAATGTTACATGCTCTTGTCATCACAATTCTCCATGCACTTGTCATCGCAATGCTCCATGACCCTGTCATAGAAAGCTCCATGCGTGTGTCATCACAATGCTTCACGAACTTGTCATCAAAATTCTCAATGGACCTTTTCATCGCAATGCTCCATGCCCTTGTCATCACAATGCTCCCTGACCCCTGACATCACAATGTTCCATAACCCCTGTTGTCAAAATGTTCCATGACACTTTTCATCAAATTGCTCCATGCCCCTGTCATCACAATGTTCCTAGCCCTTGTCATCACAATGCTCTATGACCCCTGTCATCGCAGTGCTCCATGAGTCCACTCATCACAATGCTCCATGCCATTGTCATCACAATGCTCCATGAACACTCACGCAATGCTCCATGCCCTTTTCATCACAAAGCTCCATGACGCTTCTCATCACAATGTACCATGCCCATCATCATAATGCTTCATGCTATTGTTATTACAATGAAATCAAAATGCTCCATGGTCTCTGTCATCACAAGGCTCCAAAACCTTGTGATCACAATGTTCCAAAACACTTGTTATCACAATGCCCCATGACACTCATCATCACAATTATCCATGGTCTTCTCATCACAATGCTCCAAGAACTTGCCATCACATTGCTCCATTACCTTTGTCATCAGAATCCTCCATGATACTTGGCATCACAATGCACCATGCCATTGTCATCACAATACTCAATACACATGTCAGAATGCTCCTTAAACCCTGTCATATAAAGGCTCCATGACTTTTTCATCACAATGCTCCATGCCATTGTCATCACAATGGACCATGACATATGTCATCACAATGGCCCTGACACTTGTATTCACAAAACTCTATTGCCTTGTCTTCACAATGCTCCATGACCCCTGTCATCACAATGCTCTGTGACTCCAGTCATCACAATGCTTCATGACCTTTTCAATCACAATGGTCCATGCCCTCGTCATCACAATGCTCTGTGACCATTTTCACCACAATTCTCCAAGAACTTTTCATCACAATGCTCCATAACCCTTGTCATCACAATGCTCCATGCGCTTGTCAGCACCATGCTCCATGACCCATATCATCACAATGCACCATGCACTTGTCATCACATTCCTCCACAACCTTGTCATCACAATTCTCCATGCCCCTGTCACACAAAGCTCCATGACGCATGTCATCAGAATGCTCCATGGCCTTCTCATCAGAATGCCCCATGCCCTTGTCATCACAAGGCTCCATGACACTTGTCATCACAATGCTCCAAGACCCATGTAATCACAATGATCCATGCCCCTTGTAATTACAGTGCTCCATAATGCTCGTCATCACAATTATCCATGGCCTTCTCATCACAATGCTCCACGGTCTTTCCATCAAAATGCTCCATGACCTGGGCATCACAATGCTCCATGTCCTTTGTCCTCACAATTCTCCACGTCCTTGTCATCACAATGCTCCATGACTCTTCTTATCACAATGTTACATGCTCTTGTCATCACAATTCTCCATGAAATTTTCATCGCAATGCTCCATGACCCCTGTCATGGCAAGCACCATGCACTTGTCATCACAATGCTACACGAAATTGTCATCAAAATTCTCAATGGCCCTTGTCATCACAATGTCCCATGACCCTTGTCATCACAATGCTCCATGACCCTTGTCATCACAATGCTCCATGCCATGGTCATCACAATGGACCATGACATATGTCATCACAATGCTCCCTGACACCTGTCTTCACAATACTCTATGACCTTGTCATCACAATGCTCCATACCCTTGTCATCACAATGCGCCATGCCCACTGTCATCACAATAATCCATGAAACGAGTAAGACCAATGCTCCATGCCCCTGTCATCACAATGCTCCATGCCCTTGTCATCACAATGCTCCATGGCGCCTGTCATCACAATGCTCCGTGACTCCAGTCATCACAAAGCTTAATGACATTTGTTATCACCATGGTCCATGCCCTCTTCATCACATGGCTATGTGACCTGTGTCACCACAATGCTCCATGAACTTTCCATCACAATTCTCGGTGACACTTTTCATCACAATGCTCCAAGCCTTTGCCAGCACAATGCTCCTTGAAACTTGCCAGCAGTATCCTCTTTGAACCATGTCATGACAAGGCTCCATGCCTTTTTCATCACAATGATCCATGCCATTTTCTTCACAATGCTCCAAGACCCCTGTAATGACAATGCTCCATGCCCTTGTCATCACAAAGCTCCATGAGGCAAGTCATCAGTGTGCTCCATGGCCTTCTCATTACAATGCTCCATGCCCTTGTCATCACAATGCTCCAAGACACCTGTAATCACAATGCTCCATGCCCCTTTTCATCAGAATGCTCCATGAGACTTGTCATAACACAGCTCCAAGGTGTTCTCATCACAATGCTCCAGGACCTTGTCATCACCATACTCCATTCCCCTGTCATCACAATGTTCCATGACCCATGTCATCACAATACTCCATGAACATTGTCAGCCCAATTCTCTTTGACCTTCTCATCACAATGCTCCAGGACCACTGTCATCACAGTGCTCCATGACCACAGTCATCACAATGCTCCATGACCCTGACAACAAAATGATCCGGGACTCTTGTCATCAAAATGCTCCATGACAATTGTCATCACAATGATCCATGCCCTTGTCATTCCAATGCTCCATGACCCCTGTAATCACAATGCTCCGTGATGCTTTTCATCACAGTGCTCCATGACCCTTGTCATCACAATGCTCCATGCCTTTGTCAGCAAAATGCTACATGACCTTGTCATCACAATGCTCCATGAGCTTGTTATCACCAATACTCCATTCCCATTGTCATCACAATCCTCCATGAACCTTGGGATCACATTGCTTCATGCCCTTGTCATGACAATGTTCCATGCTCCTTGAATTCAAAGTGATCCATGACCTCTGTCATTACAAAGCTCCAAACCCTTGTGATCACTATGTTCCATAACACTTGTCATCACAACGCTCCATGATGCCTGTCATCACAATAATCCATGCCCTTGTCATCACAGTGCTCCATGACCTTTTTCATCACATTACTCAATACACATGTCATCACAATGCTCCCTGATACTTGTCGTCAGAATGCTCCTTGAATCCTGTCAAGAAAAGGCTCCTTGCCTTTTTCATCACAATGCTCCTTGCCCTTTTCACCACAATGCTCCATGCCATTGTCATCACAAATATCCACGAGCTTGTCATCAGAATGCTCCATGAGCTTGTTATCACCAATACTCCATTCCCATTGTCATCACAATCCTCCAAGAACCTTGGGATAACTTTGCTTCATGCCCTTGTCATCACAATGCTCCATTCTCCATGAAATCAAAATGAACCATGACCTCTGCCATCAGAATGCTCCAAACCCTGTGATCACAATGTTCCATAACACTTGTCATCACAACGCTCCATGATGCCTATCATCACAATAATCCATGACCTTGTCATCACAATTCTCCATGACCTTTGACATCACAATGCTCAATACATAGTCATCACAATGCTCTCTGACACTTGTCATCAGAATGCTGCTTGAACACTGTCATGAAAAGGCTCCATGCCTTGTTCATCACAATGCTCCATGCCATTGTCATCACAATGCTCCACAAGCTTGTCATCAGAATGTTCCATGACACTTGTCATCACAATGCTCCATGACCCCTGTCATGACAATGCTCCATGACACCTGTCATCACAATGCTCCATGCCCCTTGTCATTACAGTGCTCCATGACGCTCGTCATCACAATTATCCGGGGTCTTCTCATCACAGTGCTCCACGGTCTTGCCATCACTATGCTCCATGCCCTGGTCATCACAATGCACCATGTCCCTTTGCATCACAATGCTCCATGACACTTCTCATCAAAATGTTACATGCTCTTGTCATCACAATTCTCCATGCACTTGTCATCGCAATGCTCCATGACCCTGTCATAGAAAGCTCCATGCGTGTGTCATCACAATGCTTCACGAACTTGTCATCAAAATTCTCAATGGAAGTTTTCATCACAATGCTCCATGCCCTTCTCATCACAATGCTCCCTGACCCTTTTCATCACAATGCTCCAGGCCCTTGTCATCACAATGCTCCATTACCTTTGCCATCACAATCATCCATGACCTTGTCATAACAATGCTCCATGCCCTTGTCATCAAAATGCGCCATGCCCAATGTCATTGCAATAATCCATGAAACTTGTCAGACCAATGCTCCATGCCCATGGCAACACAATGCTCCTTGCCCTTGTCATCACAATGCTCCATGACCCCTGTCATCGCAATGCTCCATGATTCCACTCATCACAATACTTCATGAACTTTGTCATCACAATGGTCCATGCCCTCGTCATCCCCAGGCTCTGTTACCTTTGTCACCACAATGCTCCATGAATTTTTCATCACAATTCTCTGTGAACCTTGTCATCACAATGCACCATGCCTTTGTCAGCACAATGCTCCATGACCCTTGTCATCACAATGCTCCATGCGCTTGTCAGCAAAATGCTCCATGACCCATGTCATCACAATGTACCATGCGCTTGTCATCAAAATGCTCCACCACATTGTCATCTCAATGCTCCATAAAGCTTGTCCTCACAATGCTCCATGCACTTCCCATCAAAATGCTATCTCACCACTGATATCACAATGTTCCATCACTAGTCATCACAATACTCCCTCACCCCTGTCATCACAATGTTCCATGACCCCTGTCATCACAATGCTCCATGACCTTATCATCACAATGCTCCATGACCCCTGACATCACAATGTTCCATAACACCTATCATCAAAATGCTCCATGACCATTTTCATCACAATGCTCCATGACCCCTGACATCACAATGTTCCATAACCCCTCTCGTCAAATTGTTCCATGACACTTTTCTTCAAATTGCTCCATGCCCCTGTCATTACAATATTCCATGTCCTTGTCATCACAATGCTCCATGACCCCTGTCATCGCAATGCTCCATGATTCCACTCATCACAATACTCCAAGCCATTTTCATCACAATGCTCCATGAACACTCACGCAATGCTCCATGCCCTTTTCATCACAAAGCTCCATGACGCTTCTTATCACAATGCACCATGCCCATCATCATAATGCTTCATGCTATTGTCATCACAATGAAATCAAAATGCTCCATGGTCTCTGTCATCACAAGGCTCCAAAACCTTGTGATCACAATGTTCCAAAACACTTGTTATCACAACGCCCCATGACGCTCATCATCACAATTATCCATGGTCTTCTCATCACAATGCTCCAAGACCTTGTCATCATATTGCTCCATTACCTTTGTCATCAGAAAACTCCATGATACTTGGCATCACAATGCACCATGCCACTGTCATCACAATACTCAATACACATGTCAGAATGCTCCTTGAACCCTGTCATGAAAAGGCTCCATGCCTTTTCCATCACAATGCTACATGCCATTGTCATCACAATGGACCATGACATATGTCATCACAATGCTCCCTGACACCTGTCTTCACAAAACTCTATTACCTTGTCTTCACAATGCTCCATGCTCTTGACATCACAATGCTCCAAGACACCTGTAATCACAATGCCCCATGCCCCTGTACATCAGAATGCTCCATGACACTTGTCATCACAAAGCTCCATGGTGTTCTCATCAGAATGCTCCAGGACCTTGTCATCACAATACTCTACAAGCTTGTCATCACAATGCTCCATGCCCCTTGTCATTACAGTGCTCCATGACGCTCGTCATCACAATTATCTATGGTCTTCTCATCACAATGCTCCACGGTCTTGCCATCACAATGCTCCATGCCGTGTTTATCACAATGCTCCATGACCCTTGTCATCACAATTATCCTCGTCCTTGTCATCACAATGCTACATGACACTTCTCATCACAATGTTACATGCTCTTGTCATCACAATTCTCCATGCACTTGTCATCGCTATGCTCCTTGACCCCTGTCATAGAAAGATCCAGGAGCTTGTCATCACAATGCTTCACGACTTGTCATCAAAATTCTCAATGGCCCTTGTCATCACCATACTCCATGCCCTTGTCTTAAAAATGCTCCATGACCCTTGTCATCACAATGCTCCAAGCTCTTATCATCACATTGCTCCATAACCTTTGTCATCACAATCCTCCATGATACTTGGCATCACAATGCTCCATGCCCTTTTCATCACAATGGACCATGTTATATATCATCACAATGCTCCCTGAAACCTGTCTTCACAATAATCCATGACCTTGTCATCACAATGCTCCATTCACTTGTCATCACAATGTGCCGTGCCCACTCTCTTCACAGTAATACATGAATCTTGTCAGACAATTGCTCCAAGACGCTCTCATCACAATTATTCATGCCTTTGTCATCACAATGCTCCATGACCCCTGTCATCACAATGCTCTGTGACTCCACTCATCACAATGCTTCATGACATTTTCAATCACAATGGTCCATGCCCTCGTCATCACAAGGCTCTGGGACCATTTTCACCACAATTCTCCAAGAACTTTTCATCACAATGCTCCATAACCCTTGTCATCACAATGCTCCATGCGCTTGTCAGCACCATGCTCCATGACCCATATCATCACAATGCGCCATGCACTTGTCATCACATTCCTCCACAACCTTGTCATCACAATGCTCCTTAAACCTTGTCATCACAATGCTCCATGCTCTTCCCATCAAAATGCTCTCTCACCACTGATATCACAATGTTCCATAACTAGTCATCACAATACTCCCTCACCCCTCTCATCACAATGTCCAATGTCCCCTGTCATCACAGTGCTACATGCCCTTATCATCACAAGGCTCCATGACCTCTGACATCGCAATGTTCCATAAGCCCTGTCATCAAAATGCTCCATGACCCATTTCATCACCATGCTCAATGACCTCTGACATCACAATGTTCCATAACCCCTGTCATCAAAATGATCTATGACCCTTTTCGTCAACTTGCTCCAAGACCCTGTCATCACAATGCTCCCTGCCCTTGGCATCACAATGCACCACGCCCTTGTCATCAAAATGCTCCATGTCCTTTTTCGTCACACAGTTCCTTGACCCTTGGCATCACAATGCTCCATGTCATTTTCATCGTCATCACAATGCTCCATGAACCCTCTCATCACATTTTTCCATGACCTTGTCATCACAAAGCTCCATGACGCTTGTCATCACAATAGTCGATGCCCTTTTCATCACAATGCTCCACCCTCTTGTCATTACAATCCTCTATGACCCATGTATCACAGTGTTCCGTGCCCTTGTCATCACAATGCTCCATGCCCACTCTCATCACAATAATCCATGAAAGTTTTAAGACCAATGCTCCATGCCTTTGTCATCACAATGCTCCATTACCCCTGTCATAACAATGCTCCATGACACCTGCCATTGCAATATTCCACAGCCTTTTCATCACGTGACTCCATGACCTTTGTCATCGCAATGCTCCAAGACCACTGTAATCACAATGCACGATGCCCTTTACACACAAATCTCAAAGACGCATGTCATAAGAATGCTCCATGGCCTTCTCATCAGAATGCTCCATGCCCTTGTCATCACAAGGTTCCAAGAACCCGATAATCACAATGCTTCATGCCCCTTGTCATTACAGTGCTCCATAATGCTCATCATCACAATTATCCATGGTCTTCTCACTACAGTGCTCCACGGCTTTTCCATCACAATGCTCCATGCCCTGGTCATCACAATGCTCCATGTCCCTTGTCATCAAAATTCTCCACGTCCTTGTAATCACAATGTTCCATGACACTTCTCCTCACAATGCTCCATGATCACTGTCATCACAATGATTCATGACCAGTGTCATCAAAACCCTCCATGACCACTGACAACACAATGATCCGGGACACTTGTCATCAAAATGATCCATGTCCATGTCATCACAATGCTCCATGACCCCTGTCATCACAAAGCTCTGTGACACCTGTCATCACAATGCTTCATGAACTTTGTCATAACAATGATCCATGCCCTCGTCATCACAAGACTCTGTGACCTTTGTCACCACAATGTTCCATGAAGTTTTCATCACAATGCTCTGTGACCCTTGTCATCACAATTCTCCATGCCTTTGTCAGCACAATGCTCCATTACGCTTGTCATCACAATGCTCCATGCGCTTGTCAGCACAATTCTCCATGACCCATGTCATCACAATGTGCCATGCGCTTGTCATCACAATGCTCCACAATCTTGTCATCACAATGCTCCTTAAACCTTGCCATCACAATGTTCCATGCACTTCTCATCAAAATGCTCTCTCACCACTGATATCACAATGTTCCATCACTAGTCATTACAATCCTCCTTCACACCCGTCATTACAATGTTCTATGACCCCTGTCATCACAATGCTCCAAGACCCCTGTAATCACAGTGCTCCACGCCCCTTTTCATATCAATGCTCCATGAACCCTCTCATCAAAATTCACCATGCCCATCATCATAATGCTTCATGCTATTGTCATCACAATGAAATTAAAATGCTCCATGACTTCTGTCATCACAATGCTCCAAACCCTTGTGATCACAATGTTCCATAACACTTGTCATTACAACGTCCCATGACACTCGTCATCACAATTATCCATGTACTTCTCATCACAATGCTCCATGACCTTTGTCACCACAATGCTCAATACACTTGTCATAACAATGCTCCGTGACACTTGTCATCAGTATGCACCTTGAACCATGTCATGACAAGGCTCCATGCATTTTTCATCACAATAATTGCCCTTGTCATCACAATGCTTCAAGACCCCTGTAATGACAATGATCCAATCCCTTGTCATCACAATGCTCCATGATACATATCATCAGAAAACTCCATGTTCTTCTCATCACAATGCTCCAGGCCCTTGTCATCACAACGATCCATGACCACTGTAATCACAATACTCCATGAACATAATCACCCCAATGCTCCATGACCTTCTCATCACAATGCTCCATGACCCCTGTCATCAGAATGCTCCATGACCACTGTCCTCACAACGCTCCATAACACCAAACAGCACAATGTTACTGGACACTTGTTATCACAATACTCCATGATCATTTTCAGCCCAACGCTCCATGAATTCTCATCACAATGCTCCATGACCTTTCCATCACAATGTTCCATGTCCTGATCATCACAATGCTTCATGTACCTTGTCATCACAATTCTCCACGTTCTTGTCATCACAATGCTCCATGACACTTTTCATCACATTGTTACATGCTCTTTTCATCCCAATTCTCCATGCAATTGTCATCGCAATGCTCCATGTCCCTTGCCATAGCAAGGTCCATTCGCTTGTAATCACAATGCTTCACGACCTTTTCATCAATATTCTCACTGGCACTTGTAATAAAAATATTCCATGCCCTTTTCATCACAATGTTCCATGACCCTTCTCATCACAATGCTCCATGGACTTTGTCACCACAATGCTCAATACAATTGTCATCACAATGCTCCCTGACACTTGTCGTCAGTATGCTCCTTGAACGCTGTCATGACAAGGCTCCATGCCTTTTTCATCACAGTGATGCAGGCCCTTTTCATCACAATGATCCAAGACCCCTGTAATCACAATGCTCCAGGCACTTGTCATCACAAAGCTGCATGACGCATGTCATCATAATGCTACATGGCCTGCTCATCACAATGCTCCATGCCCTTGTCATCACAATGCTCCAAGACACCTGTAATCACAATGCTCCATGCCCCTTTTCATCAGAATACTCCATGAGACATGTCATCACAAGGCTCCATGGTCTTCTCATCACAATGCTCCAGGACCTTGTCATCACAATGCTCCATTCCCTGGTCATCAAAATGCTCCATGACACCTGTCATCACTATACTCCATGAATATTTTCAGCCCTATGCTCCATGACATTCTCATCACAGTGCTCCAGTACCCCTGTCATCACAATGCTCCAAGGTCCCTGTAACCACAATGTTCCATGCCCCTTTTCATCATTATGCTCCATGAGACTTGTCATCACAAGGCTCCATGGTCCTCTCATGAAAATGCTCCAGGACATTGTCATCACAATGCTCCATACCCTTGTCATCAAAATGCTCCATGACACCTCTCATCACAATACTCCATGAACATTTTCAGCCCAATGCTCTATGACCTTCTCATCACAATGCTCCAGGACCCCTCTCATCACAATGCTCCACGACCACTGTCATCACAACGCTCCATGATCCCGACAACAAAATGATCCGTAACTCTTGTCATCAAAATGCTCCATGACCCTTGTGATCACAATGATCCATGCCTTTGTCATCCCAATGTTCCATAACCCCTGTAATCACAATGCTCCATGATGCATGTCATCACAGTGCTCCGTGACACTTGTCATCACAATGCTCCATGCTTTTGTCAGCAAAATGCTACATGACATTGTCATCAAAATGCTCCATGTGCTTGTCATCACAATCCTCCATGAACCTTGGGATAACATTGCTTCATGCCATTGTCATCACAATACTCCATTACCATTGTCATCACAATCCTCCATGAACCTTGGGATCACATTGCTTCATGCCCTTGTCATCACAAGGCTCCATGCTCCTTGAAATCAAAATGATCCATGACCTCTGTCATCACAATGCTCCAAACCCTTGTGATCACAATGTTCCATAACACTTTTCATCACAATGCTCCGTGATGCTCGTCATCACAATACTCCATGCCCTTTTTATCACAATGCTCCATGAGCTTTTTTCATCACAATGCTCAATACACTTGTCATCTCAATGCTCCCTGAAACTTTTGGTCAGAATGCTCCTTGAACATAGGCAGGAAAAGGCTCCATGCCGTTTTCATCACAAGGCTCAATGCCTTTTTCATCACAATGCTCCATGCCATTTTCATCACAATGCTCCATGACACCTGTCATCACAATGCTCTATGCCTCTTTTCATTACAGTGCTCCATGACGCTCGTCATCACAATTATCCATGGTCTTCTCATCACAATGCTCCACTGTCTTGCCATCACAATGCTCTATGCCTTGGTCATCACAGTGTTCCATGTCCCTTGTCATCACAATTCTCCATGTCCTTGCCAACACAAGGCTTCATGACACTTCTCATCACAATGTTACATGCTATTGTAATCACAATTCTCCATGCACTTGTCATCGGAATGCTCCATGACCCCTGTCATAGCAAGCTTCATGCGCTTGTCATCACAATGCTTCATGAACTTGTCACCAAAATTCTCAATGGCCCTTGTCATCACAATGCTCCATGCCCTTGTCATCACAATGCTCCCTGACACTTGCCGTCAGTATGCTCCTTGAACACAGTCATGAAGAGGCTCCATGCCTTTTTCATCACAATGCTCCAAGAATCCTGTAATCACAATGCTCCATGCACTTGTCTTCACAAAGCTCCTTGACGCATGTCATCAGGTTGCTCCATGGCTTTCTCATCACAATGCTCCATGCCCTTGTCATCATAGTGCTCCAAGGCCCCTGTAATCACAATGCTCCATGCCTGTTTTCATCAGAATGATCCATGAGACTTGTCATCACAAGGATCCATGGACTTCTCATCACAATGCTCCACTACTTTGTCATCACAATGCTCCATACCCTTGTCATCACAATGATCCATGACACCCCTCATCACAATACTCCATGAATATTTTCAGCCCAATGATCCATGACCTTCTCATCACAATGCTCCAAGAACCCTGTCATCACAATGCTCCATGACCACTGTCATCACAACGCTCCAAGATCACTGACAAAACAATGATCCGGGACTATTGTCACCTAAATACTCCATGCACTTATCATCAAAATGATCCATGTCCTTGTCATCCCAATGCTCCATGACCCCTGTAATCACAGTGCTCCTTGACTCTTGTCATCTCAGTGCTCCATGACACTTGTCATCACAATGCTCCATGCCTTTGTCAGCAAAATGCTACATGACCTTTTCATCACAATGCTCCATACGCTGGTCATCACAATACTCCATTACCATTGTCACCACAATCCTCCATGAAACTTGGGATCACATTGCTTCATGCCTTTGGCATCACAATGCTCCATGTTCCTTGAAATCAAAATGATCCAGGACCCCGTTCATCACAATGCTCCGTGACTGCAGTCATCACTATATGTCATGAACTTTGTCATAACAACGATCCATGCAATCATCATCACAAGGCTCTGTGACATTTGTCACCACAATGCTCCATGAACTTTTCATCACAATGCTCTGTGACCATTGTCATCACAATGCTCCATGCCTTTGTCAGCACAATGCTCCATTACTCTTGTCATCACAATGCTCCATGTGCTTCTCAGCACAATGCTCCATGAATCATGTCATCACAATGTGCCCTACGCTTGTCATCACAATGCCCCACAAATTTGTCATCGAAATGCTCCATAAACATTGTCTTCACAATGCTCCATGCACTTCTCATAAAAATGCTCTCTCACCACTGATATCACAATGTTCCATCTGTAGTCATCACAATACTCCCTCACCCCTGTCATCACAATGTTCCATGACCACTGTCATCACAATGCTACATGCCGTTTTCATCACAATGCTCCATGACCCCTGACATCACAATGTTCCCTATCCACTGTCATAAAAATGTTCTATGACCGTTTTCATCTAATTGCTCCATGACCCTGTCATCACAATGATCCCTGCCCTTCTCATCACAATGCACCACGCCCTTGTCATCAAAATGCTCCATGACCTTTGTCATCACAAATCACCATGACCTTTGGCATCAAAATGCTCCATGCCATTGTCATCACTATGCTCCATGAACACTCTCATCACATTACTCCATGCCCTTGTCTTCACAAAGCTCCATGACGCTTGTCATCAAAATGCTCAATGCCGTTCTCATCACAATGTTCCGTGCCCCTGTCATTACAATCTTCCATTACCAATGTATCACAGTGTTCCGTGACCTTGTCATCAAAATGCTCCATTACACCTGTCATAACTATGTTCCAGGACCCCTGACATCACAATGTTCCACGGCCTTGACATCACAAGGCTCCATGACCCTTGTCTTCACAATGCTCCCAGACCCCTTTAATCACAATGCTCCATGCCCTTGTCATCACAAATCTCCATGACACATGTCATCAGAATGCTCCATGGCCTTCTCATCACAATGCTCCATGAACCCTGTCATCACAATGCACCAAGCCCATCATCATAATGCTTCATGTTATTTTCATCACAATGAAATCAGAATGCTCCATGAGCTCTGTCATCACAATGCCCCAAACCCTTGTGATCACAATGTTCCATAACACTTGTCATCACAACGCCTCATGACGCTCGTCATCACAATTATCCATGTTCTTCTCATCACAATGCTCCATGCCCTTGTCATCACAATGCTGAATACACTTGTCATCACAATGCTCAATGATATTTGCTGTCGGTATGCTCCTTGAATCCTGTAACGAAAAGGCTCCATACCTTTTTCATCACAATTATCCATGCCCTTTTCATCACACTGCTCAAAGACACCTGTAATCACAATGCTCCATGCCCTTGGCATCACAAAGCTCCATGACGCATGTCATCAGAATGCTCCATGGCCTTCTCATCACAATGCTCCATGAACCCTGTCATCACAATGCACCATGCCCATCATCATAATGCTTCATGCTATTTTCATCACAATGCAATCAGAATGCTCCATGACCTCTGTCATCACAATGCCCCAAACCCTTGTGATCACAATGTTCCATAACACTTGTCATCACAACGCCTCATGACGCTCGTCATCACAATTATCCATGGTCTTCTCATCACAATGCTCCATGCCCTTGTCATCACTATGCTCAATACACTTGTCATCACAATGGACAATGACATTTGCTGTCGGTATGCTCCTTGAACCCTCTAACGAAAAGGCTCCATACCTTTATCATCACAATGATCCATGCCCTTTTCATCACAATGCTCAAAGACCCCTGTAATCACAATGCTCCATGCCCTTGGCATCACAAATCTCCATGACGCATGTCATCACAATGCTCCATGGCCTTCTAATCAAAATGCTCCATGCCCTTTTCATCACAATGCTCCAAGACCCCTGCAATCACAGTGCTCCATGCCCCTTTTCATCAGAATGCTCCCTGAGACTTCTCATCACAAGGCTCCATGGAATTTTCATCACAATGCTCCTTTCCCTTGTCATCACAATGCTCCATGACACCTGTCATCACAATACTCCATGAACATTCTCAACCCAATGCTCAATGACATCATCACAATGCTCCATGACCACGGTCATCACAATGCTCCATGACCCCTGACAACACAATGATCCGGGATTCTTGTCATCAAAATGCTCCATGACCCTTGTCATCACAAGGATCCATGCTCTTGTAATCCCAATGCTCCATGACCCCTGTAATCCCAATGCTCCATGCCTTTGTTAGCCAAATGCTACATGACCTTGTCATCACAGTGCTCCTTGTCCTTGTCATCACAATACTCCATTAGCATTGTCATCACAATCCTCCATGGAACTTGGGATCACAATACTCCATGCCCTTCTCAACACAATGCTCCATGACCTTTGTCATCACAATGCTCAATACACTTGTCATCACAATGCTCCCGACACTTGTCTTCAGAATGTTCTTTCAACACTGTCGTGAATTGGCTCCATGTCATTTTCATCACAATGATCCATGCCCATTTCATCGAAATGCTCCATGCCATTGTCATAACAATACTCCACAAGATTGTCATCACAATGCTCCATGACACCTGTCATCACAATGCTCCATGCCGCTTGTCATTATAGTGGTCCTGGACGCTCGTCATCACAATTATCCATGGTCTTCTTATCACAATGCTCCACGGTCTTGTCATCAAAATGGTCAATGTCCTGGTCATCTACAATGCTCCATGCTCTTGTCATGGCAATGCTCCATGACACATGTCATAGCAAGCTCCATGTGCTTGTCATCACAATGCTTCACGACCTTGTCCTCAAAATTCTCAATGGCCCTTGTCATCACAATGCTTCATTCCCTTGTCATCTCAATGCTCCATGACCCTTATCATCACAATGCTCCAAGCCCATGTCATCACAATGGACCATGACATAGGTCATCACAGAGCCCCCTGACACCTGTCTTCACAATACTCCATGAAAATTGTCAGACCAATGCTCCATGACCCTGTCATCACAATGCTCCATGGCCTTGTCATCACAATGCTCCATGACCCATGTCATCACAATGTTTCCTGACTCCAGTCATCACAATGCTTCATAAACTTTGTTATAACAATGGTCCATGCCCTCGTCATCACAAGGCTCTGTGACCATTTTCACCACAATGCTCCATGAACTTTTCATCTCAATGCTCTCTTACTCTTGTCATCACAATGCTCCATGCCTTTGTCAGCACAATGCTCTATGACACTTGTCATCACAATGCTCCATGCGCTTGTCAGCACAGTGCTCCAAAATCTTATCATCACAATGCTCCACGCACTTCTCATCAAAATGCTCTCTCACCACTGATATCACAATGTTCCATTACTAGTCATCACAATACTCCCCCACCCCAGTCATCAAAATGTTCCATGACCCCTCTCATCACAATGCTCTACACCCTTATCATCACAATGCTCCATAAATCTTGACATCAAAATGTTCCATAACCCCTGACATCAAAATGTTCCATGACCGTTTTCACCTCAATGCTCCATGACTCCTGACATCACAATTTTCCATAACCCCTGTCATCAAAATAATCCATGACACTTTTCAACAAATTGCTCCATGACCCTGTCATCACTAATCTCCCTGCGCTTCTCATCACAATGCACCATGCCATTGTCATCAAAATGATCCATGACATTTGTCATCACAAAACTCCATGACCCTTGGCATCACAATGCTCCATGCCATTGTCATCACAATGATCCATGAACACTCTCATCATATTGCTCCATGCCCTTGTCATCACAAAGCTCCATGACGCTTGTCATCACAATGCTCAGTGCCCTACTCAACACAATGCTCCCTGCCCTTGTCATTACATTCCAACATGACCGATGTATCACAGTGTTCTGTGCCCTTGTCATCAAAATGCTCCAGGCCCACTCTCATCACAATAATCCATGAAAATTTTCAGACCCATAGAGCATGCCCTTGTCATCACAATGCTCCATTATCCCTGTCATAATAATGCTCAATGACCGCTGCCATCACAATGTTCCACGACCTTGTCATCAAAAGGCTCCATGACCCTTGTCATCACAATGCTCAAAGACACCTGTAATCACAATGCTCCATGCACTTGTCATTACAAAACTTCATGACACATGTCATAAGAATGTTCCATGGCATTCTCTTCACAATGCTCCATGCCCTTGTCATCACTATGCTCCAAGACCACTGTCATCACAATGCACCATGCCCATTATCATAATGCTTCATGCTATTGTCATCACAATTAAATCAAAATGCTCCATGAACTCTGTCATTAAAATGATCCATGCCCTTTTCATCCCAATGCTCCATGTGCTTGTCATCACAATACTCCATTACCATTGTCATCACAATCCGCCATGAACCTTGGGATCACATTGCTTCATGCCCTTGTCATCAAAATGCTCCATGCTCCATGAAATCAAAATGATCCATGACCTCTGTCATCACAATTCTTTAAACCCTTTTGATCACAAAGTTCCATAACACTTGTCATCACATTGCTCCATGATGCCTGTCATCACAATACTCCATGCCATTGTCATCACAATGCTCCATGACCTTTGTCATCACAATGCTCAATACACTTGTCATCACAATGCTCCCGGACACTTGTCATCAGAATGATCCTTGAACCCCATCATGAAAAGGCTCCATGCCCTTTTCATCACAATACTCCATGCCATTGTCATCACCATACTCCACAAGCTTGTCATCAGAATGCTCCATGACCCTTGTCATCACAATGTTCCATGACCCCTGTCATCACAATGCTCCATGACACCTGCCATCACAATGCTCCATGCCCCTTGTCATTAAAGTGCTCCATGATGCTTGTCATCAGAATTATCCATGGTCTTCTCATCACAATGCTCCACGGTCTTACCATCAAAAAGCTCCATGCCCTGGTCATCTACAATGCTCCATATCACTTGCGTTCACAGTTCTCCACATCCTTGTCATCACAATGCACCATGACAATTCTCATCACAATGTTACATGCTCTTGTCATCACAATTCTCCATGTACTTGTCATCACATTGCACCTTGTTACCTGTCATAGCAAGCCCCATGCGCTTGTTATCACAATGCTTCACGATGTTGTCATCAAAATTCTCAATGTCCCTTGTCATAACAATGCACCAAGCCCTTGTCATCACAATGCTCCATTACCTTTCTCATCAGAATACACCATGACACTTGGCACCACAATTCTCCATGTCATTGTTATCACAATAGACCATGACATATGTCATCACAATGCTCCCTGACACCTGTCTTCACAATACTCCATGCCCTTGTCATCACAATGCTCCATGCCCACTGTCATCACAATAATCCATGAAACTTGTCAGACCAATGTTCCATGCCCCTGTCAACACAATGCTCCATGCCCTTTTCATCACAATGCTTAATGATCCATGTCATCACAATGCTCTGTGACTTCAGTCATTACAATGCTTTATGACCTTTGTCATCACAATAGTCCATGCCCTCATCATCACAAGGCTCTGTGACCTTTCTCACCACAATGCTCCATGAACTTTTCATCACTATGCTCTCTGACCCTTGTCATCACAATGCACCATGCCTTTGTCAGCACAATGCTTCATGACCCTTGTCATCACAATGCTCCATGCATTTGTCAACACAATACTCCATTACCATTGTCATCACAACCCTGCATGAAACTTGGGATCACATTGCTTCATACCCTTGTCATCAAAATGCTCCACAAACTTGTCATCACATTGCTCCAGAAACTTTGTCATCACAATGCTCCATGCACTTCTCATCAAAATGCTCTCTCTCCACAGATATCACAATGTTCCATTACTAATCATCACAATACTCCCTCACCCTTGTCATCACAATGTTCCATGACCCCTGTCATCACAATGCTACATGCCCTTACTATGACAATGCTCCATGAGCCCTGACATCACAATGTTCCATAACCCCTGTCATCAATTACTCCATGACCCTTTTCATCACAATGCTCTATGACCCCTGATAACACAATGCTCCATAACCCCTGTCATCAAAATGTTCCATGTCACTTTTCATCAAGTTGCTCCTTGACCCTGTCATCACAATGCTCCCTGCCCTTCTCATCACAATACACCAAGCCCTTGTCATCAAAGTGCTCCATGACTTTCTCATCAGAAGGCTCCTTGACCAATGGCATCACAATGCTCTATGCCATTGTCATCACCATGCTCCATGAAACCTCTCATCACACTGCTCCCCGCCCTTGTCATCACAAAGCTACACGATGCTTGTAATCACAATGTTCGATGCAATTCTCCTAACCATGCTCCATGCCCTTGTCATTAAAATCCTCCATAACCCATGTACCACAGTGTTCCGTGCCCTTGTCATCACAAGGCTCCATGCCTACTCTCATCACAATAATCCATGAAACTTTTCAGACCAATGTTCCATGCCCTTATCATCACAATGCTCCATTACCCATGTCATAACAATGCTCCATGACCCCTGCCATCACAATGTTCCACAGACTTGTCATCACAAGGCTCCATGAACCTTGTCATCCCAACGCTGGAAGACACCTCTAATCACAATGCTCCATGCTCTTATCATCACAAAGCTCCATGACACATGTCATCAGAATCCTCTATGGCCTTCTCATCAAAATACACCATGCCCTTGTCATCAAAAAGCTCCAAGACCCCTGTAATCACAATGATCCATGCCTCTTTTCATCTCAATGCTCCATGAACCCAGTTATCACAATGCAGTATGCTCATCATAATACTTCATGCTATTGTCATCACAATGAAATCAAAATGCTCCATGAACTCTGTCATCACAATGCTCCAAACCTTTGTGATCACAAAGTTCCATAACACTTGTCATCACAACGCACAATGAATCCCATAATCACAGTTATTCAGGATCTTCTAATCAGAATACTCCATGACATTTGTCATCACAATGCACAATACACTTGTCATCCCAATGCTCCCAGGCACTTGCCATCAATATGCACTAGAACAATGTCATGACAATGCTCCATGCCTTTTTCATCACAATGATCCATGCCTTTTTCATCACAATGCTCCAAGACTCCTGTAATCAAAATGCTCCATGCCTTTTTCAGCAAAATGCTACAAGACCTTGTCACCACAAAGCTCCATGCGCTTGTCATCACAATCCTCCATGAACCTTGGGATCACATTGCTTCATGATCTTGGCATCAAAAGCCTCCATGATCCTTGAAATCAAAATGATCCATGACCACTTTCATCACAATGCTCTAAATGCTTGTGATCACAATGTTCCATAACACTTGTCATCACAACGCTCCATGATGCCTGTCATCACAATACTCCATGCCCTTGTCATCACAATGCGCCATGACCATTGTCACCACAATGCTCAATACACTTGTCATCACAACGCTCCCTGACACTTGTCATCAGAATGCTCCTTGAACACTCTCATAAAAAGACTCCATGCCTTTTTCAACACAAAGTTCCATTCCGTTTTCATCACAAGGCTCCATCCAAATGTCATCACAATACTCCACAGCCTTGTCATCACAATGCTCCATGACACTTGTCATCACAATGCTCCCTGCCACTTTTCGTCAGTATGCTCTTTGAAACCTGTCATGACAAGGTTCCATGCCTTTTTCATCACAATGATCCATGCCCTTTTCATCACAATGCTCCAAGACACGTGTAATCAAAATGCTCCATGATGTTGTGATCACAAAGCTCCATGATGCATGTCATCAGTATGCTCCATGCCCTTCTCATCACAATGCACCACGAACTTGTCATCAAAATGCTCCATGACATTGGTCATCACAAAGCTCCATGACCCTTGGTATCACAATGCTCCATGCCATTGTCATCACAATGCTCCATGCCCAATCTCATCACAATAATCCGTGAAACTTTTCAGACCAATGCTCCATAACCTTATCATCAAAATGCTCCATTATCACTGTCATAACAATGCTCCATGAACCCTGCCATCACAGTGTTCCACGGCCTTGTCATCACATGGCTCCATGACCCTTCTCATCACAATGCTCCAAGACCCCTATAATCACAATGCTCCTTGCCGCTTTTCATCTCAATGCTCCATGAACCCTGTCATCACAATGCACCATGCCCATCATCATAATAATTCATGCTATTATCATCACAATGAAATCAAAATGCTCCATGACCTCCGTCATTACCATGCTCCAAACCCTAGTGATCACAGTGTTCCATAATACTTGTCATCACAATGCCCAATGACGCTCCTCATCACAATTATCAATGGTCTTCTCATCACAATGCTCCATAAACTTTGTCATCACAATGCTCAATACACTTGTCATCACAATGTTGCCTGACACTTGTCGTCAGTATGCTCCTTGAAACCTGTCATGACAAGGCTCCATGCCTTTTTCATCACAATGATCCATGCCCTTTCCATCACAATACTCCAAGACCCCTGTAATCACAATGTCCCATGCCCTTGTCATCACAAAGCTCCATGATGTATGTTATCAGAATGCTCCATGGCCTTCTCATCACAATGCTATCAGCACTTGTCATCACAATGCTCCAAAACCCCTGAAATCACAATGCCCCATGCCCCTTTAGTGAGAATGCTCCATGATAATTGTCATCACAAGGCTCCATAGTCCGCTCATCACAATGCTCCATGACTTTGTCATCAAAATGCTCCATTCCCTTGTCATCTCAATACTCCATGAATATTTTCAGCTCAATGCTCCATGACCTTCTCATCACAATGCTCCATGACCACAGTAATCACAATGCTCCATGACCCCTGACAACACAATGATCCTGGACTCTTGTCATCAAAATACTCCATGACACTTGTCATCACAAGATCCATGCTCATGTCATCCCAATGTCCCATGTCCCCTGAAATCACAATGCTCTGTGACACTTGTCATCAGAGTGCTCCATCACACTTGTCATCACAATGCTCCATGCCTTTGTCAGAAAAATGCTACATGACCTTGTCATCACAATGCTCCATGACCTTTCTCATCACAATGCACAATACACTTGTCATCACAATGCACCCTGGCACTTGCCATCAGTATGCACTTGAACCATGTCATGGCAATGCTCCATGCCTTTTTCATCACAATGATCCATGCCCTTTTCATCACAATGCTCCAAGACTCCTGTAATCACAATGCTCCATGCCTTTTTCAGCAAAATGCTACAAGGCCTTGTCACCACAATGCTCCATGCGCTTCTCATCACAATCCTCCATGAACCTTGGGATCACATTGCTTCATGATCTTGGCATCACAATGCTCCATGCTCCTTGAAATCAAAATGATCCATGACCACATTCATCACACGCTCTAAATGCTTGTGATCACAATGTTCCATAACACTTGTCATCACAACGCTCCATGATGCCTGTCATCACAATAATCCATGCCCTGGTCATCACAATGTGCCATGACCATGGTCATCACAATGCTCAATACACTTGTCATCACAATGCTCCCTGACATTTGTCGTCAGAATGCTCCTTGAACACTCTCATAAAAAGACTCCATGCCTTTTTCATCACAATGCTCCATCAAAATGTCATCACAATACTCCACAAGCTTATCATCACAATGCTCCATCACACTTTTTATCACAATGCTCCATGACCCCTGTCATCACAATGCTCCATGACACCTGTAGTCACAATGCTCCATGGCTCTTGTAATTAGAGTGCTCCATGACACTCGTCATCAACATAATCCATGGACTTCTCATCACTATGCTCCACGGTCTTGCCATCACAATGATCCATTCCCTGATCATCACAATGCTCCAAGCCCCTTGTCATCACATTTCTCCACGTCCTCCTCATAACAATGCTACATGACATTTCTCATCACAATGTTAAATGCTCTTGTCATCACAATTCTCCATGCACTTGTCATTACAATGCTCCATGAGCCCTGTCATAGCAAGCTCCATGCCTTTCTCATCACAATGCACTTCACCCTTGTCATCAAAATGCTCCATGACCTTTGTCATCACAAAGCTCCTTGATCCTTGGCATCAAAATGCTCCATGCTATTGTCATCAAAATGCTCCATGAACACTCTCATCACATTGCTCAATGCCATTGTCATCACAATGCTCCATGACGCTTGTCATCAAAATGCGTGATTCAATTCTCATCACAATTCTCCACGCCCTTTTCATTACAATCCTCCCTGACTCATGTATCACAGTGATCCGTGCCCTTGTCATCACAATGCTCCATGCCCACTCTCATCAAAATAATCCATGAAACATTTCAGACCAATGCTCCATGCACTTTTCATCACAAAGCTCCATGACGCATGTCATCAGAAGGCTCCATGGCCTTCTCATGACTTTGCTCGAAGCCCTTGTCATCACAATGCTCCATAACCTTTGTCATCACAATCCTCCATGACACTTGGCATCACAATGCTCCATTCCATTGTCATCACAATGGAGCATGACATATGTCATCACAATGCTCCCTGACAACTGTCTTCACAATACTCCATGACCTTGTCATCACAATACTCCATGCCCTTGTCATCACAATGCTCCATGACCGCTGTCATCACAATGTTCCATGACTCCAGTCATCACAATGCTTCATGACTTTTGTCATCACAATGGTCCATGCCCTCATCATCACAAGTCTCTGTGACATTTGTCACCACAATGCTCCAAAAACTTTTCATCACAAAGCTCTTTGACCCATGTCATCACAATGCTCCATGCCTTTGTCAGCACAATGCTCCATGACCCTTGTCATCACAATGCTCCATGCCCATGTCAGCAAAATGCTCCATGACCCATGTCAGCACAATAAGCCATGTGCTTGTCAACACAATGCTCTAAAACCTTGTCATCACAATGCTCCATAAAACTTGTCATCACAATGCTCCATTCACTTCTCATCAAAATGCTCTCTCACAACTGATATCACAAGGTTCCATCACTAGTCATAACAATAATCCCTCACCACTGTCATCACAATGTTCCATGACCCCTGTCATCACAATGCTACATGCCCTTATCCTCACAATGCTCCATGACCCCTGACATCACAATGTTCCATAACCTCTGTCATCAAAATATTCCTTGACACTTTTCATCAAATTCCTCCTCGATCCTGTCATCACAATGCTTCCTGCCCTTCTCATCTCAATGCACAACGCCCTTGTCATCAAAATGCTCCATAACCTTTGTCATCACAAAGCTCCATGACCCTTGGCATCACAATGCTCCATGACGCTTGTCATCACAATGCTTGATGCCCTTCTCATCAAAATACTCCATGGCTTTGTCATTACAATCATCCATGACCCATGTATCACAGTGTTCCGTGGCCTTTTCATCACAATGCTCCATGTCCACGCTCATCATAATAATCCATGAAACATTTCAGACTTATGCTCCATGACCCCTGACATCACAATGTTCCACGGCCTTGTCATCACAAGGCTCCATGACCCTTGTCATCACAATGCTCCAAGACCCCTGTTATCACAATGCTCCATGCCCTTATCATCACAAAGCTCAATGACGCATGTCATCAGTATGCTCCATGGCTTTCTCTTCACAATGCTCCATGCCCTTGTCATCACAATGCTTCAAGACCCCTGTAATCACAAAGCTCCATGCCGCTTTTCATCTCAATGCTCCATGAACCCTGTCATCACAATGCACCATACACTTCATCATAATGCATCATGCTATTGCCATCACAATGAAATCAAAATGCACCAAGACCTCTGTCATCATAATGCTCCAAACCCCTGAGATCACATTGTTCCATAACACTTGTCATCACAACGCCCCATGATGCTCCTCATCACAATTATCCATGGTCTTCTCATCACAATGCTCCATGCCTTTGTCATCACAATGCTCCATGAACCCTCTCATCACATTGTTCCATGCCCTTGTCAACACAACGCTCCATGACGCTTGTCATCACAAAGCACGATGCCCTTCTCATCACAATGCTCCATGCCCTTGTCATTACAATCCTCCATGACCCATGTATCACAGTGTTCCTTGCCCTTGTCATCACAATGCACCATGCCCAATCTCATCACAATAATCCGTGAAACTTTTCAGACCAATGCTCCATAACCTTATCATCACAATGCTCCATTATCACTCTCATAACAATGCTCCATGAACCCTGCCATCACAGTGTTCCACGGCCTTGTCATCACATGGCTCCATGACGCTTGTCATCATAATGCTCCAAGACCCCTGTAATCACAATGCTCCATGCCCTTGTCATCACCAAGCTCCATGACACATGTCATCAGTATGCTCCATGGTCTTCTCATCATAATGCTCCATGGCCTCCTCATCACAATGCTCCAAGACACCTATAATCACAATGTTCCTTGCCGCTTTTCATCTCAATGCTCCATGAACCCTGTCATCACAATGCACCATGCCCATCATCATAATGCTTCATGCTATTGTCATCACAATGAAATCAAAATGCTCCATGACCTCTGTCATTACCATGCTCCAAACCCTAGTGATCACAGTGTTCCATAACACTTGTCATCACAATGCCCAATGACGCTCCTCATCACAATTATCAATGGTCTTCTCATCACAATGCTCCATAAACTTTGTCATCACAATGCTCAATACACTTGTCATCACAATGTTGCCTGACACTTGTCGTCAGTATGCTCCTTGAAACCTGTCATGACAAGGCTCCATGCCTTTTTCATCACAATGATCCATGCCATTTCCATCACAATACTCCAAGACCCCTGTAATCACAATGTTCCATGCCCTTGTCATCACAAAACTCCATGATGCATGTTATCAGAATGCTCCATGGCCTTCTCATCACAATGCTATTAGCACTTGTCATCACAATGCTCCAAGACCCCTGTAATCACAATGCCCCATGCCCCTTTTAATGAGAATGCTCCATGATAATTGTCATCACAAGGCTCCATGGTCCGCTCATCACAATGCTCCAGGACGTTGTCATCAAAATGCTCCATTCCCTTGTCATCTCAATACTCCATGAATATTTTCAGCTCAATGTTCCATGACCTTCACATCTCAGTGCTCCATGACCCATGTCATCACAATGCTCCATGACCACAGTCATCACAATGCTCCATGACCCCTGACAACACAATGATCCTGGACTCTTGTCATCAAAATACTCCATGACACTTGTCATCACAAGATCCATGCTCTTGTCATCCCAATGTTCCATGTCCCCTGTAATCACAATGCTCCGTGACGCCTGTCATCACAGTGCTCCATGCCTTTGTCAGAAAAATGCTACATGACATTGTCATCACAATGCTCCATGCGCTTGTCATCACAATCCTCCATGAACCTTGGGATCACATTGCTTCATGCCCTTGTCATCACAATGCTCCATACTCCTTGAAATCAAAATGATCCATGAACTCTCTCATCACAATGATCCAAACCCTTGTGACCACAATGTTCCATAACACTTGTCATCACAATGCTCCATGCCCTTGTCATCACAATGCTCCATGACCTTTGTCATCACAATGCACAATACACTTGTCATCACAATGCTCGCTGGCACTTGCCATCAGTATGCACTTGAACCATGTGATGACAATGCTCCATGCCTTTTTCATCACAATGATCCATGCCCTTTTCATCACAATGCTCCAAGACTCCTGTAATCACAATGCCCCATGCCTTTTTCAGCAAAATGCTACAAGACCTTGTCACCACAAAGCTCCATGCGCTTGTCATCTCAATCCTCCATGAACCTTGGGATCACATTGCTTCATGATCTTGGCATCACAATGCTCCATGCTCCTTGAAATCAAAATGATCCATGACCACTTTCATCACAACGCTCTAAATGCTTGTGATCACAATGTTCCATAACACTTGTCATCACAACGCTCCATGATGCCTGTCATCACAATACTCCATGCCCTTGTCATCACAATGCACCATGACCATTGTCATCCCAATGCTCAATACACTTGTCATCACAATGCTCCCTGACATTTGTCGTCAGAATGCTCCTTGAACACTCTCATAAAATGACTCCATGCCTTTTTCATCACAATGCTCCATCCAAATGTCATCATAATACTCCACAAGCTTTTCATCACAATGCTCCATGACACTTGTCATCACAATGCTCCATGACCCCTGTCATCACAATGCTCCATGACACCTGTAATCACAATGCTCCATGGCTCCTGTAATTAGAGTGCTCCATGACACTCGTCATCAACATAATCCATGGACTTCTCATCACTATGCTCCACGGTCTTGCCATCACAATGATCCATTCCCTGATCATCACAATGCTCCAAGTGCCTTGTCATCACATTTCTCCACGTCCTCCTCATAACAATGCTACATGACATTTCTCATCACAATGTTACATGCTCATGTCATCACAATTCTCCATGCACTTGTCATCGCAATGCTCCATGACCCCTGTCATAGCAAGCTCCATGCCCTTCTCATCACAATGCACCATGCCCTTGTCATCAAAATGCTCCATGACCTTTGTCATCACAAAGCTCCTTGATCCTTGGCATCACAATGCTCCATGCTATTGTCATCACAATGCTCCATGAACCCTCTCATCACATTGCTCAATGCCGTTGTCATCACAATGCTCCATGACGCTTGTCATCAAAATGCTCGATTCACTTCTCATCACAATTCTCCACGCCCTTGTCATTACAATCCTCCCTGACTCATGTATCACAGTGATCCGTGCCCTTGTCATCACAATGCTCCATGCCCACTCTCATCAAAATAATCCATGAAACATTTCAGACCAATGATCCATGCCCTTGTCATCACAATGCTCCATTACCCCTGTCATAACTATGCTCCATGATCCCTGCCATCACAATGTTCCACGGTCTTGTCATCACAAGGCTCCATGACACTTGTCATCACAATGCTCCAAGACCCCTGTAATCACAATGCTCCATGCCCTTTTCATCACAAAGCTCCATGACACATGTCATCAGAAGGCTCCATGTCCTTCTCATCACATTGCTCGAAGCCCTTGTCATCACAATGCTCCATAACTTTTGTCATCACAATCCTCCGTGACACTTGGCATCACAATGCTCCATTCCTTTGTCATCACAATGGAGCATGACATATGTCATCACAATGCTCTCTGACACCTGTCTTCACAATAATCCATGACCTTGTCATCACTATACTCCATGCACTTGTCATCACAATGCTCCATGACCGCTTTCATCACAATGTTCTGTGATTCCAGTCATCACAATGCTTAATGACTCTTGTCATCACCATGGTGCATGTCCTCGTCATCACAAGGCTCTGTGGCATTTGTCACCACACTGCTCCATGAACTTTTCAACACAAACTCCTTGACCCATGTCATCACAATGCTCCATTCCTTTGTCAGCACAATGCTCCATGACCCTTGTCAACACAATGCTCCATGCCCATGTCAGCAAAATGCTCCATGACCCATGTCATCACAATAAGCCATGCGCTTGTCAACACAATGCTCTACAACATTGTCCTCACAATGCTCCATAAAACTTGTCATCACAATGCTCCATTCACTTCTCATCAAAATGCTCTCTCACAACTGATATCACAAGGTTCCCTCACTAGTCATCACAATAATCCCTCAACCCTGTCATCACAATGTTCCATGACCCCTGTCATCACAATGCTACATGCCCTTATCCTCACAATGCTCCATGATCCCTGACATCAAAATGTTCCATAACTTCTGTCATCAAAATATTCCTGGACACTTTTCATCAAATTGCTCCTTGATCCTGTCATCACAATGCTTCCTGCCCTTCTCATCACAATGCACAACGCCCTTGTCATCAAAATGCTCCATAACCTTTGTCATCACAAAGCTCCATGACCCTTGGCATCACAATGTTCCATGACGCTTGTCATCACAATGCTCGATGCCCTTCTCATCAAAATACTCCATGGCTTTGTCATTACAATCCTCCCTGGCCCATGTATCACAGTGTTCCGTGGCCTTTTCATCACAATGTTCCATGTGCACGCTCATCATAATAATCCATGAAACATTTCAGACTTATGCTCCATGACCCCTGACATCACAATGTTCCACGGCCTTGTCATCACAAGGCTCCATGACCCTTGTCATCACAATGCTCCAAGACCCCTGTTATCACAATGCTCCCTGCCTTTCTCATCACAGTGCACCACACACTTGTCATCAAAATGCTCCATGACATTGGTCATCACAAAGCTCCATGACCCTTGGTATCACAATGCTCCATGCCATTGTCATCACAATGCTCCATGCCCAATCTCATCACAATAATCCGTGAAACTTTTCAGACCAATGCTCCATAACCTTATCATCAAAATGCTCCATTATCACTGTCATAACAATGCTCCATGAACCCTGCCATCACAGTGTTCCACGGCCTTGTCATCACATGGCTCCATGACCCTTCTCATCACAATGCTCCAAGACCCCTATAATCACAATGCTCCTTGCCGCTTTTCATCTCAATGCTCCATGAACCCTGTCATCACAATGCACCATGCCCATCATCATAATAATTCATGCTATTATCATCACAATGAAATCAAAATGCTCCATGACCTCTGTCATTACCATGCTCCAAACCCTAGTGATCACAGTGTTCCATAATACTTGTCATCACAATGCCCAAAGACGCTCCTCATCACAATTATCAATGGTCTTCTCATCACAATGCTCCATAAACTTTGTCATCACAATGCTCAATACACTTGTCATCACAATGTTGCCTGACACTTGTCGTCAGTATGCTCCTTGAACCCTGTCATGACAAGGCTCCATGCCTTTTTCATCACAATGATCCATGCCCTTTCCATCACAATACTCCAAGACCCCTGTAATCACAATGTCCCATGCCCTTGTCATCACAAAGCTCCATGATGTATGTTATCAGAATGCTCCATGGCCTTCTCATCACAATGCTATCAGCACTTGTCATCACAATGCTCCAAAACCCCTGAAATCACAATGCCCCATGCCCCTTTAGTGAGAATGCTCCATGATAATTGTCATCACAAGGCTCCATAGTCCGCTCATCACAATGCTCCATGACTTTGTCATCAAAATGCTCCATTCCCTTGTCATCTCAATACTCCATGAATATTTTCAGCTCAATGCTCCATGACCTTCTCATCACAATGCTCCATGACCACAGTAATCACAATGCTCCATGACCCCTGACAACACAATGATCCTGGACTCTTGTCATCAAAATACTCCATGACACTTGTCATCACAAGATCCATGCTCATGTCATCCCAATGTCCCATGTCCCCTGAAATCACAATGCTCTGTGACACTTGTCATCAGAGTGCTCCATCACACTTGTCATCACAATGCTCCATGCCTTTGTCAGAAAAATGCTACATGACCTTGTCATCACAATGCTCCATGACCTTTCTCATCACAATGCACAATACACTTGTCATCACAATGCTCCCTGGCACTTGCCATCAGTATGCACTTGAACCATGACATGGCAATGCTCCATGCCTTTTTCATCACAATGATCCATGCCCTTTTCATCACAATGCTCCAAGACTCCTGTAATCACAATGCTCCATGCCTTTTTCAGCAAAATGCTACAAGGCCTTGTTACCACAATGCTCCATGCGCTTCTCATCACAATCCTCCATGAACCTTGGGATCACATTGCTTCATGATCTTGGCATCACAATGTTCCATGCTCCTTGAAATCAAAATGATCCATGAC
Source organism: Mesoplodon mirus (assembly GCF_964341445.2). NCBI lineage: Eukaryota > Metazoa > Chordata > Mammalia > Artiodactyla > Ziphiidae > Mesoplodon > Mesoplodon mirus. The sequence continues at coordinate 196,510,229 of NC_138976.1, read as the reverse complement.
CACATTCATCACACGCTCTAAATGCTTGTGATCACAATGTTCCATAACACTTGTCATCACAACGCTCCATGATGCCTGTCATCACAATAATCCATGCCCTTGTCATCACAATGTGCCATGACCATGGTCATCACAATGCTCAATACACTTGTCATCACAATGCTCCCTGACATTTGTCGTCAGAATGCTCCTTGAACACTCTCATAAAAAGACTCCATGCCTTTTTCATCACAATGCTCCATCAAAATGTCATCACAATACTCCACAAGCTTATCATCACAATGCTCCATCACACTTTTTATCACAATGCTCCATGACCCCTGTCATCACAATGCTCCATGACACCTGTAGTCACAATGCTCCATGGCTCTTGTAATTAGAGTGCTCCATGACACTCGTCATCAACATAATCCATGGACTTCTCATCACTATGCTCCACGGTCTTGCCATCACAATGATCCATTCCCTGATCATCACAATGCTCCAAGCCCCTTGTCATCACATTTCTCCACGTCCTCCTCATAACAATGCTACATGACATTTCTCATCACAATGTTAAATGCTCTTGTCATCACAATTCTCCATGCACTTGTCATCACAATGCTCCATGAGCCCTATCATAGCAAGCTCCATGCCATTCTCATCACAATGCACTTCACCCTTGTCATCAAAATGCTCCATGACCTTTGTCATCACAAAGCTCCTTGATCCTTGGCATCAAAATGCTCCATGCTATTGTCATCAAAATGCTCCATGAACCCTCTCATCACATTGCTCAATGCCATTGTCATCACAATGCTCCACGACGCTTGTCATCAAAATGCGTGATTCAATTCTCATCACAATTCTCCACGCCCTTTTCATTACAATCCTCCCTGACTCATGTATCACAGTGATCCGTGCCCTTGTCATCACAATGCTCCATGCCCACTCTCATCAAAATAATCCATGAAACATTTCAGACCAATGCTCCATGCACTTTTCATCACAAAGCTCCATGACGCATGTCATCAGAAGGCTCCATGGCCTTCTCATGACTTTGCTCGAAGCCCTTGTCATCACAATACTCCATAACGTTTGTCATCACAATCCTCCATGACACTTGGCATCACAATGCTCCATTCCATTGTCATCACAATGGAGCATGACATATGTCATCACAATGCTCCCTGACAACTGTCTTCACAATACTCCATGACCTTGTCATCACAATACTCCATGACCGCTGTCATCACAATGTTCCATGACTCCAGTCATCACAATGCTTCATGACTTTTGTCATCACAATGGTCCATGCCCTCATCATCACAAGTCTCTGTGACATTTGTCACCACAATGCTCCAAAAACTTTTCATCACAAAGCTCTTTGACCCATGTCATCACAATGCTCCATGCCTTTGTCAGCACAATGCTCCATGACCCTTGTCATCACAATGCTCCATGCCCATGTCAGCAAAATGCTCCATGACCCATGTCAGCACAATAAGCCATGTGCTTGTCAACACAATGCTCTAAAACCTTGTCATCACAATGCTCCATAAAACTTGTCATCACAATGCTCCATTCACTTCTCATCAAAATGCTCTCTCACAACTGATATCACAAGGTTCCATCACTAGTCATAACAATAATCCCTCACCACTGTCATCACAATGTTCCATGAACCCTGTCATCACAATGCTACATGCCCTTATCCTCACAATGCTCCATGACCCCTGACATCACAATGTTCCATAACCTCTGTCATCAAAATATTCCTTGACACATTTCATCAAATTCCTCCTCGATCCTGTCATCACAATGCTTCCTGCCCTTCTCATCTCAATGCACAACGCCCTTGTCATCAAAAGGCTCCATAACCTTTGTCATCACAAAGCTCCATGACCCTTGGCATCACAATGCTCCATGACGCTTGTCATCACAATGCTTGATGCCCTTCTCATCAAAATACTCCATGGCTTTGTCATTACAATCCTCCATGACCCATGTATCACAGTGTTCCGTGGCCTTTTCATCACAATGCTCCATGTCCACGCTCATCATAATAATCCATGAAACATTTCAGACTTATGCTCCATGACCCCTGACATCACAATGTTCCACGGCCTTGTCATCACAAGGCTCCATGACCCTTGTCATCACAATGCTCCAAGACCCCTGTTATCACAATGCTCCATGCCCTTATCATCACAAAGCTCAATGACGCATGTCATCAGTATGCTCCATGGCTTTCTCTTCACAATGCTCCATGCCCTTGTCATCACAATGCTTCAAGACCCCTGTAATCACAAAGCTCCATGCCGCTTTTCATCTCAATGCTCCATGAACCCTGTCATCACAATGCACCATACACTTCATCATAATGCATCATGCTATTGCCATCACAATGAAATCAAAATGCACCAAGACCTCTGTCATCATAATGCTCCAAACCCCTGAGATCACATTGTTCCATAACACTTGTCATCACAACACCCCATGATGCTCCTCATCACAATTATCCATGGTCTTCTCATCACAATGCTCCATGCCTTTTTCATCACAATGCTCCATGAACCCTCTCATCACATTGTTCCATGCCCTTGTCAACACAACGCTCCATGACGCTTGTCATCACAACGCACGATGCCCTTCTCATCACAATGCTCCATGCCCTTGTCATTACAATCCTCCATGACCCATGTATCACAGTGTTCCTTGCCCTTGTCATCACAATGCACCATGCCCAATCTCATCACAATAATCCGTGAAACTTTTCAGACCAATGCTCCATAACCTTATCATCACAATGCTCCATTATCACTCTCATAACAATGCTCCATGAACCCTGCCATCACAGTGTTCCACGGCCTTGTCATCACATGGCTCCATGACGCTTGTCATCATAATGCTCCAAGACCCCTGTAATCACAATGCTCCATGCCCTTGTCATCACCAAGCTCCATGACACATGTCATCAGTATGCTCCATGGTCTTCTCATCATAATGCTCCATGGCCTCCTCATCACAATGCTCCAAGACACCTATAATCACAATGTTCCTTGCCGCTTTTCATCTCAATGCTCCATGAACCCTGTCATCACAATGCACCATGCCCATCATCATAATGCTTCATGCTATTGTCATCACAATGAAATCAAAATGCTCCATGACCTCTGTCATTACCATGCTCCAAACCCTAGTGATCACAGTGTTCCATAACACTTGTCATCACAATGCCCAATGACGCTCCTCATCACAATTATCAATGGTCTTCTCATCACAATGCTCCATAAACTTTGTCATCACAATGCTCAATACACTTGTCATCACAATGTTGCCTGACACTTGTCGTCAGTATGCTCCTTGAAACCTGTCATGACAAGGCTCCATGCCTTTTTCATCACAATGATCCATGCCATTTCCATCACAATACTCCAAGACCCCTGTAATCACAATGTTCCATGCCCTTGTCATCACAAAACTCCATGATGCATGTTATCAGAATGCTCCATGGCCTTCTCATCACAATGCTATTAGCACTTGTCATCACAATGCTCCAAGACCCCTGTAATCACAATGCCCCATGCCCCTTTTAATGAGAATGCTCCATGATAATTGTCATCACAAGGCTCCATGGTCCGCTCATCACAATGCTCCAGGACGTTGTCATCAAAATGCTCCATTCCCTTGTCATCTCAATACTCCATGAATATTTTCAGCTCAATGTTCCATGACCTTCACATCTCAGTGCTCCATGACCCCTGTCATCACAATGCTCCATGACCACAGTCATCACAATGCTCCATGACCCCTGACAACACAATGATCCTGGACTCTTGTCATCAAAATACTCCATGACACTTGTCATCACAAGATCCATGCTCTTGTCATCCCAATGTTCCATGTCCCCTGTAATCACAATGCTCCGTGACGCCTGTCATCACAGTGCTCCATGCCTTTGTCAGAAAAATGCTACATGACATTGTCATCACAATGCTCCATGCGCTTGTCATCACAATCCTCCATGAACCTTGGGATCACATTGCTTCATGCCCTTGTCATCACAATGCTCCATACTCCTTGAAATCAAAATGATCCATGAACTCTCTCATCACAATGATCCAAACCCTTGTGACCACAATTTTCCATAACACTTGTCATCACAATGCTCCATGCCCTTGTCATCACAATGCTCCATGACCTTTGTCATCACAATGCACAATACACTTGTCATCACAATGCTCGCTGGCACTTGCCATCAGTATGCACTTGAACCATGTGATGACAATGCTCCATGCCTTTTTCATCACAATGATCCATGCCCTTTTCATCACAATGCTCCAAGACTCCTGTAATCACAATGCCCCATGCCTTTTTCAGCAAAATGCTACAAGACCTTGTCACCACAAAGCTCCATGCGCTTGTCATCTCAATCCTCCATGAACCTTGGGATCACATTGCTTCATGATCTTGGCATCACAATGCTCCATGCTCCTTGAAATCAAAATGATCCATGACCACTTTCATCACAACGCTCTAAATGCTTGTGATCACAATGTTCCATAACACTTGTCATCACAACGCTCCATGATGCCTGTCATCACAATACTCCATGCCCTTGTCATCACAATGCACCATGACCATTGTCATCCCAATGCTCAATACACTTGTCATCACAATGCTCCCTGACATTTGTCGTCAGAATGCTCCTTGAACACTCTCATAAAATGACTCCATGCCTTTTTCATCACAATGCTCCATCCAAATGTCATCATAATACTCCACAAGCTTTTCATCACAATGCTCCATGACACTTGTCATCACAATGCTCCATGACCCCTGTCATCACAATGCTCCATGACACCTGTAATCACAATGCTCCATGGCTCCTGTAATTAGAGTGCTCCATGACACTCGTCATCAACATAATCCATGGACTTCTCATCACTATGCTCCACGGTCTTGCCATCACAATGATCCATTCCCTGATCATCACAATGCTCCAAGTGCCTTGTCATCACATTTCTCCACGTCCTCCTCATAACAATGCTACATGACATTTCTCATCACAATGTTACATGCTCATGTCATCACAATTCTCCATGCACTTGTCATCGCAATGCTCCATGACCCCTGTCATAGCAAGCTCCATGCCCTTCTCATCACAATGCACCATGCCCTTGTCATCAAAATGCTCCATGACCTTTGTCATCACAAAGCTCCTTGATCCTTGGCATCACAATGCTCCATGCTATTGTCATCACAATGCTCCATGAACCCTCTCATCACATTGCTCAATGCCGTTGTCATCACAATGCTCCATGACGCTTGTCATCAAAATGCTCGATTCACTTCTCATCACAATTCTCCACGCCCTTGTCATTACAATCCTCCCTGACTCATGTATCACAGTGATCCGTGCCCTTGTCATCACAATGCTCCATGCCCACTCTCATCAAAATAATCCATGAAACATTTCAGACCAATGATCCATGCCCTTGTCATCACAATGCTCCATTACCCCTGTCATAACTATGCTCCATGATCCCTGCCATCACAATGTTCCACGGTCTTGTCATCACAAGGCTCCATGACACTTGTCATCACAATGCTCCAAGACCCCTGTAATCACAATGCTCCATGCCCTTTTCATCACAAAGCTCCATGACACATGTCATCAGAAGGCTCCATGTCCTTCTCATCACATTGCTCGAAGCCCTTGTCATCACAATGCTCCATAACTTTTGTCATCACAATCCTCCGTGACACTTGGCATCACAATGCTCCATTCCTTTGTCATCACAATGGAGCATGACATATGTCATCACAATGCTCTCTGACACCTGTCTTCACAATAATCCATGACCTTGTCATCACTATACTCCATGCACTTGTCATCACAATGCTCCATGACCGCTTTCATCACAATGTTCTGTGATTCCAGTCATCACAATGCTTAATGACTCTTGTCATCACCATGGTGCATGTCCTCGTCATCACAAGGCTCTGTGGCATTTGTCACCACACTGCTCCATGAACTTTTCAACACAAACTCCTTGACCCATGTCATCACAATGCTCCATTCCTTTGTCAGCACAATGCTCCATGACCCTTGTCAACACAATGCTCCATGCCCATGTCAGCAAAATGCTCCATGACCCATGTCATCACAATAAGCCATGCGCTTGTCAACACAATGCTCTACAACATTGTCCTCACAATGCTCCATAAAACTTGTCATCACAATGCTCCATTCACTTCTCATCAAAATGCTCTCTCACAACTGATATCACAAGGTTCCCTCACTAGTCATCACAATAATCCCTCACCCCTGTCATCACAATGTTCCATGACCCCTGTCATCACAATGCTACATGCCCTTATCCTCACAATGCTCCATGATCCCTGACATCAAAATGTTCCATAACTTCTGTCATCAAAATATTCCTGGACACTTTTCATCAAATTGCTCCTTGATCCTGTCATCACAATGCTTCCTGCCCTTCTCATCACAATGCACAACGCCCTTGTCATCAAAATGCTCCATAACCTTTGTCATCACAAAGCTCCATGACCCTTGGCATCACAATGTTCCATGACGCTTGTCATCACAATGCTCGATGCCCTTCTCATCAAAATACTCCATGGCTTTGTCATTACAATCCTCAATGGCCCATGTATCACAGTGTTCCGTGGCCTTTTCATCACAATGTTCCATGTGCACGCTCATCATAATAATCCATGAAACATTTCAGACTTATGCTCCATGACCCCTGACATCACAATGTTCCACGGCCTTGTCATCACAAGGCTCCATGACCCTTGTCATCACAATGCTCCAAGACCCCTGTTATCACAATGCTCCATGCCCTTATCATCACAAAGCTCAATGACGCATGTCATCAGTATGCTCCATGGATTTCTCATAACAATGCTACATGTCCTTGTCATCACAATGCTTCAAGACCCCTATAATCACAAAGCTCCATGCCGCTTTTCATCTCAATGCTCCTTGAACCCTGTCATCACAATGCACCATGCCCTTCATCATAATGCTTCATGCTATTGCCATGACAATGAAATCAAAATGCACCAAGACCTCTGTCATCATAATGTTCCAAACCCTTGTGATCACATTGTTCCATAACAATTGTCATCACAACGCCCCATGATGCTCCTCATCACAATTATACATGGTCTTCTCATCACAATGCCCCATGCCTTTGTCATCACAATGCTCAATACACTTGTCATCACAATGCTCCCTGACACTTGTCGTCAGTATGCTCCTTGAACCCTGTCATGACACGGCTCCGTGTTATTTCATCACAATGATCCATGCCCTTTTCATCACAATGCTCCAAGACCCCTGTAATGACGATGCTCCATTCCCTTCTGATCACAAAGCTCCATGACCCCTGTCATCACAGTGCTACATGCCCTTATCCTCACAATGCTCCATCACTCCTGACATCACAATGTTCCATAACACTTGTCAACAAAATATTCCATGACACTTTTCATCAAATTGCTCCATGACCCTGTCATCACAATGCTCCCTGCCCTTCTCATCACAGTGCACTACACACTTGTCATCAAAATGCTCCATGACCTTTGTCATCACAAACCTCCATGACCCTTGGCATCACAATGCTCCATGCCATTGTCATCACAATGCTCCATGAACCCTCGTATCTCATTGCTCCATGTCCTTTTCACCACAAAGCTCCATGACGCTTGTCATCACAATGTTTGATGCACTTCTCATCACAATGCTTCATGCCCTTCTCATTACTATGCTCCATGACCCATGTATCTCAGTGTTCCGTGCCCTTGTCATCACAGTGCTCCATGCCCACTCTCATCACAACAATCCATGAAACTTTTCAAACCAATGTTCCATGCCCTTGTCATCACAATGCTCTATTGCCCCTGTCATAACAATGCTCCATGACCCCTGGCATCACAATATTCCATGGCCTTGTCATAACAGTTCCCCATGACCCTTGTCATCACAGTGCTCCAAGACCCCTGTATTCACAATGCTCCATGCCCTTGTCATCACAAAGCTCCATGACACATGTCATCAGAATGCTCCATGGCTTTCTCATCACAATGCTCCATGCCCTTGTCATCTCAATGCTCCATGAACCCTGTCATTACAATGCACCATGCCCATCATCATAATGCTTCATGCTATTGTCATCAAAATGAAATCAACATGCTCCATGACCTCTGGCATCACAATGCTCCAAACCCTTGTCATCAAAATGTTCCATATCACTTGTCCTCACAACGCCCCATGACGCTCATCATCACAATTATCCATGGTCTTCTCATCACAATGCTCCATGACATTTGTCATCACAATGTTCCATAACCCCTCTAATCACAATGCTCTCTGACAATTGTCATCACAGTGTACCATGACACTTGTCATCACAATGCTCCATGCCTATGTCAGCAAAATGCTACATGACTTGTCATCACAATGCTCCATGCGCTTGTCATCACAATACTTCTTTACCATTGTCATCCACAATCCTCCATGAACATTGGCATCACATTACTTCATGCCCTTGTCATCACAATGCTCCATGCTCCTTGAAATCAAAATGATCCATGACCTCTGTCATCACAATGCTCCAAAGCCTTGTGATCACAATTTTCCATAACACTTGTCATCAAAACACTCCATGATTCCTTTCATCACAATACTCCATGCCCTTGTCATCACAATGCTCCATGAACTTTGTCATCACAAGGCTCAATACACATGTCATCACAATCCTCCCCGACACTTGTCGTCAAAATGCTCCTTGAAACCTATCATGAAATGTCTCCATGCCTTTTTCATCACAATGCTCCATTCCATTGTCATCACAATACACCAAAAGCTTGTCATCAGAATGCTTCATGAGCCTTGTCATCAGAATGCTCCATGACCTCTGTCTTCACAATGCTCCATGACACCTATCATCACAATGCTTCATGCCCCTTGTCATTACAGTGCTCCATGACGCTCGTCATTACAATGATCCATGGTCTTCTCATCACAATGCTCCACGATTTTGCCATCACAATGCTCCATGCCCTGGTCATCACAATGCTACATGTCCTTTGTCATCAAAATTCCCCACGTCCTTTTCATCACAATGTTCCATGACACTACTCATCACAATGTTTCATGCTCTTGAAATCACAAGTCTCCATGCACTTGTCATCGCAATGCTCCATGAACCCTGTCATAGCAAGCTCCATGCGCTTGTAATCTCAATGCTTCACGACCTTGTCATCAAAATTCTCAATGGCCCTTGTCATCACAATGCTCCAAACCCTTGTCATCAAAATGCTCCATTACCTTTGTCATCACAATCCTCCGTGACACATGGCATCACAATGCTTCGTGCCATTGTAATCACAATGCACCATGACCTATGGCATCATAATGCTCCCTGACACCTGTCTTCACAATACTCCGTGACCTTGTCATCCCAATGTTCCATGCCCTTGTCATCACAATGCGCCATGCCCACTGTCATCACAATAATCCATGAAACTTGTCAGACCAATGCTCCATGCCACTTTTCATCTCAAAACACCATGAACCCGGGCCTCCCTGGTGGCGCAGTGGTTGAGAGTCCGCCTGCCGATGCAGGGGATACGGGTTCGTGCCCCGGTCTGGGAGGATCCCATATGCCGCGGAGCGGCTGGGCCCGTGAGCCATGGCCGCTGGGCCTGCGCATCCGGAGCCTGTGCTCCGCAACGGGGGAGGCCACAACAGTGAGAGGCCCGCATACCGCAAAAAAAAAAAAAAAAAAAAAAAAAAAAAAAAAAAAAAAAAAACACCATGAACCCTGTCATCACAATGCACCATGCCCATCATCATAATGCTTCATGCTATTGTCATCACAATGAAATCAAAATGCTCCATGACCTCTGTCTTCACAATGCTCCAAACCCTTGTGATCACAATGTTCCATAACACTTGTTATCACATCGCCCCATGACGCTCATCATTACAATTATCCATGGTCTTCTCATCACAGTGCTCCATGACCTTTGTCATCACAATGCTCAATACACTTGTCATCACAATGCTCCCTGCCACTTTTCGTCAGTATGCCCCTTGAACCCTGTCATGACAAGGCTCCATGCCTTTTTCATCACAATGATCCATGCCCTTTTCATCACAATGCTCCAAGACACCTGTAATCAAAATGCTCCAAGAAGTTGTCATCACAAAGCTCCATGATGCATGTCATCAGTATGCTTCATGCCCTTCTCATCACAATGCACCACGACCTTGTCATCAAAATGCTCCATGACATTGGTCATCACAAAGCTCCATGACCCTTGGTATCACAATGCTCCATGCCCTTGTGATCACAATGCTCCATGAACCCTCTCATCACATTGCTCCATGCCCTTGTCATCACAACGCTCCATGACGCTTGTCATCACAACGCACGATGCCCTTCTCATCACAATGCTCCATGCCCTTGTCATTACAATCCTCCATGACCCAGGTATCACAGTGTTCCGTGTCCTTGTCATCACAATGCTCCATGCCCATTCTCATCACAATAATCCATGAAACCTTTCAGACCAATGCTCCATAACCTTATCATCACAATGCTCCATTATCACTGTCATAACAATGCTCCATGAACCCTGCCATCACAGTGTTCCACGGCCTTGTCCTCACATGGCTCCATGACCGTTGTCATCACAATGCTCCAAGACCCCTGTAATCACAATGCTCCATGCCCTTGTCATCACAAAGCTCCATGATGAATGTTATCAGTATGCTCCATGGTCTTCTCATCATAATGCTCCATGGCCTTCTCATCACAATGCTCCAAGACCCCTATAATCCAAATGCTCCTTGCCGCTTTTCATCTCAATGCTCCATGAACCCTGTCATCACAATGCACCATGCCCATCATCATAATGCTTCATGCCATTGTCATCACAATGAAATCAAAATGCTCCATGACCTCTGTCATTACCATGCTCCAAACCCTAGTGATCACAGTGTTCCATAACACTTGTCATCACAATGCCCAATGATGCTCCTCATCACAATTATCAATGGTCTTCTCATCACAATGCTCCATAAACTTTGTCATCACAATGCTCAATACACTTGTCATCACAATGTTGCCTGACACTTGTCGTCAGTATGCTCCTTGAACCTTGTCATGACAAGGCTCCATGCCTTTTTCATCACAATGATCCATGCCCTTTCCATCACAATACTCCAAGTCCCCTGTAATCACAATGTCCCATGCCCTTGTCATCACAAAGCTCCATGATGCATGTTATCAGAAAGCTCCATGGCCTTCTCATCACAATGCTATTAGCACTTGTCATCACAATGCTCCAAGACCCCTGTAATCACAATGCCCCATGCCCCTTTTAATGAGAATGCTCCATGATAATTGTCATCACAAGGCTCCATGGTCCGCTCATCACAATGCTCCAGGACGTTGTCATCAAAATGCTCCATTCCCTTGTCATCTCAATACTCCATGAATACTTTCAGCTCAATGTTCCATGACCTTCTCATCTCAATGCTCCATGACCCCTGTCATCACAATGCTCCATGACCACAGTCATCACAACGCTCCATGACCCCTGACAACACAATGATCCTGGACCCTTGTCATCAAAATACTCCATGACACTTGTCATCACAAGATCCATGATCTTGTCATCCCAATGTTCCATGTCCCCTGTAATCACAATGCTCCGTGACGCTTGTCATCACAGTGCTCCATCACCCTTGTCATCACAATGCTCCATGCCTTTGTCAGAAAAATGCTACAGGACATTTTCATCACAATGCTCCATGCGCTTGTCATCACAATCCTCCATGAACCTTGGGATCACATTGCTTCATGCCCTTGTCATCACAATGCTCCATACTCCTTGAAATCAAAATGATCCATGAACTCTCTCATCACAATGATCCAAACCCTTGTGATCACAATGTTCCATAACACTTGTCATCACAATGCTCCATGCCCTTGTCATCACAATGCTCCATGAACCCTCTCATCACATTGCTCAATGCCGTTGTCATCACAATGCTCAATGACGCTTGTCATCAAAATGCTCGATTCACTTCTCATCACAATTCTCCAGGCCATTGACATTACAAACCTCCCTGACTCATGGATCACAGTGATTCGTGCCCTTGTCATTACAATGATCCATGCCCACTCTCATCAAAATAATTCATGAAACATTTCAGACAAATGATCCATGCCCTTGTCATCACAATGCTCTAAGACCCCTGTCATCACAATGCTCCATGATCCCTGCCATCACAATGTTCCACGGTCTTGTCATCACAAGGCTCCATGACACTTGTCATCACAATGCTCCAAGACCCCTGTAATCACAATGATCCATGCCCTTTTCATCACAAAGCTCAATGACGCATGTCATCAGAAGGCTCCATGGCCTTCTCATCACATTGCTCGAAGCACTTGTCATCACAATGCTCCATAACCTTTGTCATCACAATCCTCCATGACACTTGGCATCACAATGCTCCATTCCATTGTCATCACAATGGAGCATGAAATATGTCATCACAATGCTCCCTGACACCTGTCTTCACAATACTCCATGACCTTGTCATCACAATACTCCATGCCCTTGTCATCACAATGCTCCATTCTTTTGTCATCACAATTCTACATGCCCTTATCCTCACAATGCTCCATGACCCCTGACATCACAATGTTCCAAAACTTCTGTCATCAAAATATTCCTTGACACTTTTCATCAAATTGCTCCTTGATCCTGTCATCACAATGCTTCCTGCCCTTCTCCTCACAATGCACAACGCCCTTGTCATCAAAATGTTCCATAACCTTTGTCATCACAAAGCTCCATGACCCTTGGCATCACAATGCTCCATGACGCTTGGGATCACAATGCTCGATGCCCTTCTCATCAAAATACTCCATGGCTTTGTCATTACAATCCAACATGACCCATGTATAACAGTGTTCTGTGGCCTTTCCATCACAATGCTCCATGTCCACGCTCATCATAATAATCCAGGAAACATTTCAGACTTATGCTCCATGACCACTGACATCACAATGTTCCACAGCCTTGTCATCACAAGGCTCCTTGACCCTTGTCATCACAATGCTCCAAGACCCCTGTTATCACAATGCTCCATGCCCTTATCATCACAAAGCTCCATGACGCATGACATCAGTATGCTCCATGGCTTTCTCATCACAGTGCTCCATGCCCTTGTCATCACAATGCTTCAAGACCCCTGTAATCACAAAGCTCCATGCCACTTTTCATCTCAATACTCCATGAACCCTGTCATCACAATGCACCATGCCCTTCATCGTAATGATTCATGCTATTGCCATCACAATGAAATCAAAATGCACCAAGACCTCTGTCATCATAATGCTCCAAACCCTTGTGATAACATTGTTCCATAACACTTGTCATCACAACGCCCCATGATGCTCCTCATCACAATTATCCATGGTCTTCTCATCACAATGCTCCATGCCTTTGTCATCACAATGCTCAATACAGTTGTCATCACAGTGCTCCCTGAAACTTGTCGTCAGTATGCTCCTTGAACCCTGTCATGACAAGGATCCGTGTTATTTCATCACAATGATCCATGCCCCTTTCATCACAATGCTCCAAGACCCCTCTAATGACAATGCTCCATGCCCTTGTGATCACAAATCTCCATGACCCCTGTCATCACAATGCTACATGCCCTTATCATCACAATGCTCCATCACTTCTGACATCACAATGTTCCATGACACTTGTCATCAAAATATTCCATGACGCTTTTCATCAAATTGCTCCATGACCCTGTCATCACAATGTTCCCTGCCCTTCTCATCACAGGGCACCACACAATTTTCATCAGAATGCTTCATGACATTTGTCATCACAAACCACCATGACCCTTGGCATCACAATGTTCCATGCCCTTGTCATCAAAATGCTCCATTGCCCCTGTCATAACAGTGATCCATGACCCCTGGCATCACAATATTCCATGGCCTTGTCATAACACTTCCCCATGACCCTTGTCATCACAAAGCTCCAAAAGCCCTCTATTCAAAATGCTCCATGCCCTTGTCATCAGAAAGCTCCATGACACATGTCATCAGAATGCTCCATGGCTTTCTCATCACAATGCTCCATGCCCTTGTCATCTCAATGCTCCATGAACCCTGTCATCACAATGCACCATGCCCATCATCATAATGCTTCATGCTATTGTCATCACAATGAAATCAACATGCTCCATGACCACTGTCATCACAATGCTCCAAACCCTTGTGATCAAAATGTTCCATATCACTTGTCCTCACAAAGCCCCATGACGCTCATCATCACAATTATCCATGGTTTTCTCATCACAATCCTCCATGACATTTGTCATCACAATATTCCATAACCCCTCTAATCACAATGCTCTCTGACAATTGTCATCGCAGTGTACCATGACCCTTGTCATCACAATGCTCCATGCCTATGTCAGCAAAATGCTACATGACTTGTCATCACAATGCTCCATGCGCTCGTCATCACAATACTTCTATACCATTGTCATTCACAATCCTCCATGAACATTGGCATCACATTACTTCATGCCCTTTTCATCACAATGCTCCATGCTCCTTGAAATCAAAATGATCCATGACCTCTGTCATCACAATGCTCCAAACCCTTGTGATCACAATTTTCCATAACACTTGTCATCAAAACGCTCCATGATTCCTTTCATCACAATACTCCATGCACTTGTCATCACAATGCTCCATGAACTTTGTCATCACAAGGCTCAATACACATGTCATCACAATGCTCCCTGACACTTGTCGTCAAAATGCTCCTTGAAACCTATCATGAAAAGTCTCCATGCCTTTTTCATCACAATGCTCCATGCCCTTTTCATCAGAATGCTCCATGCCATTGTCATCACAATACTCCACAAGCTTCTCATCACAATGCTCCAAAACCTTTGTCATCACAATCCTCCATGACACTTGGCATCACAATGCTCCATTCCATTGTCATCACAATGGAGCATGACATATGTCATCACAATGCTCCCTGACACCTGTCTTCTCAATACTCCATGACCTTGTCATCACAATACTCCATGCCCTTGTCATCACAATGCTCCATGACCGCTGTCATCACAATGTTCCGTGACTCCAGTCATCACAATGCTTCATGACTCTTGTCATCACAATGGTCCATGCCCTCGTCATCACAAGGCTCTCTGACATTTGTCACCACAATGCTCCATGAACTTTTCATCACAAAGCTCCTTGACCCATGCCATCACAATGCTCCATTCCTTTGTCAGCACAATGCTCCATGACCCTTGTCATCACAATGCTCCATGCCCAAGTCAGCAAAATGCTCCATGACCCATGTCATCACAATAAGCCATGCGCTTGTCAACACAATGCTCTACAACATTGTCATCACAATGCTCCATAAAACTTGTCATCACAATGCTCCATTCACTTCTCATCAAAATGCTCTCTCACAACTGATATCACAAGGTTCCATCACTAGTCATCACAATAATCCCTCACCCCTGTCATCACAATGTTCCATGACCCCTGTCATCACAATGCTACATACCCTTATCCTCACAATGCTCCAGGACCCCTGACATCACAATGTTCCATAACTTCTGTCACAAAATAATCCTGGAAACTTTTCATCAAATTGCTCCTTGATCCTGTCATCACAATGCTTCCTGCCCTTCTCATCACAATGCAGAACGCCCTTTTCATCAAAATGCTCCATAACCTGTGTCATCACAAATCTCCATGACCCTTGGCAACACAATGCTCCATGCCCATGTCAGCAAAATGCTCCATGACCCATGTCATCACAATAAGCCATGCGCTTGTCAAAACAATGCTCTACAACATTGTCATCACAATGCTCCATAAAACTTGTCATCACAATGCTCCATTCACTTCTCATCAAAATGCTCTCTGACAACTGATAACACAAGGTTCCATCACTAGTCCTCACAATAATCCCTCACCCCTGACATCACAATGTTCCATAACTTTTGTCATCAAAATATTCCTTGACACTTTTCATCAAATTGCTCCTTGATCCTGTCATCACAATGCTTCCTGCCCTTCTCATCACAATGCACAAAGCCGTTGTCATCAAAATGCTCCATAACATTTGTCATCACAAAGCTCCATGACCCTTGGCATCACAATGCTCCATGACGCTTGTCATCACAATGCTCGATGCCCTTCTCATCAAAATACTCCATGGCTTTGTCATTACAATCCTCCATGACCCATGTATCACAGTGTTCCGTGGCCTTTTCATCACAATGCTCCATGTCAACGCTCATCATAATAATCCATGAAACATGTCAGACTTATGCTCCATGACCCCTGACATCACAATGTTCCACGGCCTTGTCATCACAAGGCTCCATGACCCTTGTCATCACAATGCTCCAAGACCCCTGTTATCGCAATGCTCCATGCCCTTATCATCACAAAGCTCCATGACGCATGTCATCAGTATGCTCCATGGCTTTCTCATCACAATGCTCCATGCCCTTGTCATCACAATGCTGCAAGACCCCTGTAATCACAAAGCTCCATGCCGCTTTTCATCTCAATGCTCCATGAACCCTGTCATCACAATGCGCCATGCCCTTCATCATAATGCTTCATGCTCTTGCCATCACAGTGAAATCAAAATGCACCAAGACCTCTGTCATCATAATGCTCCAAACCCTTGTGATCACATTGTTCCATAACAATTGTCATCACAACGCCCCATGATGCTCCTCATCACAATTATCCATGGACTTCTCAACACAATGCTCCATGCCTTTGTCATCACAGTGCTCAATACACTTGTCATCAGAATGCTCCCTGACACTTGTCGTCAGTATGCTCCTTGAAACCTGTCATGACAAGGCTCCGTGTTATTTCATCACAATGATCAATGCCCTTTTCATCACAATGCACCAAGACCCCTGTAATGACAATTCTCCATGCCCTTGTGATCACAAAGCTCAATGACCCCTGTCATCACAATGCTACATGCCCTTATCATCACAATGCTCCATCACTCCTGACATCACAATGTTCCATGACACTTGTCATCAAAATATTCCATGACACTTTTCATCAAATTGCTCCATGACCCAGTCATCACAATGCTCTCTGCCCTTCTCATCACAGTGCACCACACACTTGTCATCAAAATGCTCCATGACCTTTGTCATCACAAACCTCCATGACCCTTGGCCTCAAAGTGCTGCATGCCATTGTCATCACAATGCTCCAGGAACCCTCTTATCACATTGCTCCATATCCTTTTCATTACAAAGCTCCATGACGCTTGTCATCACAATGCTTGATGCACTTCTCATCACAATGCTTCATGCCCTTCACAATACAATGCTCCATGACCCATGTATCACAGTGTTCCCTGCCCTTGTCATCACAGGGCTCCATGCCCACTCTCATCACAATAATCCATGAAACTTTTCAGACCAATGTTCCATGCCCTTGTCATCACAATGCTCCATTGCCCCTGTCATAACAATGCTCCATGACCCCTGGCATCACAATACTCCATGGCCTTGTCATAACACTTCCCCATGACCCTTGTCATCACAAAGCTCCATGACACGTGTCATCAGAATGCTCCATGGCTTTCTCATTACAATGCTCTATGCCCTTGTCATCTCAATGCTCCATGGACACTGTCATCACAATTCACCATGCCCATCATCATAATGCTTCAGGCTATTGTCATCACAATGAAATCAACATGCTCCATGACCTCTGTCATCACAATGCTCCAAACCCTTGTGATCAGAATGTTCCATATCACTTGTCCTCACAACGCCCCATGACGCTCATCATCACAATTATCCATGGTCTTATCATCACAATGCTCCATGACGTATGTCATCACAATGTTCCATAACCCCTCTAATCACAATGTTCTCTGACAAATGTCATCGCAGTGTACCATAACCCTTGTCATCACAATGCTCCATGCCTATGTCAGCAAAATGCTACATGACTTGTCATCACAATGCTCCATGCGCTTGTCATCACAATACTTCTTTACCATTGTCATTCACAATCCTCCATGAACACTGGCATCACATTACTTCATGGCCTTGTCATCACAATGCTCCATGCTCCTTGAAATCAATATGATCCATGACCTCTGTCATCACAATGCTCCAAACCCTTGTGATCACAATTTTCCATAACACTTGTCATCAAAACGCTCCATGATTCCTTTCATCACAATAATCCATGCACTTGTCATCACAATGCTCCATGACCTTTGTCATCACAAGGCTCAATACACATGTCATCACAATGCTCCCTGACATTGGTCGTCAAAATGCTCCTTGAAACCTATCATGAAAAGTCTCCATGCCTTTTTCATCACAATGCTCCATGCCCTTTTCATCACAATGCTCCATGCCATTGTCATCACAATGGAGCATGACATATGTCATCACAATGCTCCCTGACACCTGTCTTCACAATTTTCCATGACCTTGTCATCACTATACTCCATGCCCTTGTCATCACAATGCTCCATGACCGCTGTCATCACAATGTTCCTTGACTCCAGTCTTCACAACGCTTCCTGACCCTTGTCATCACAATTGTCCACGCCCTCATAATCACAAGGCGCTCTGACATTGGTCACCACAATGCTCCATGAACTTTTCATCACAAAGCTCCTTGACCGATGCCATCACAATGCTCCATTCCTTTGTCAGCACAATGCTCCATGACCCTTGTCATCACAATGCTCCATGCCCATGTCAACAAAATGCTCCATGACCCATGTCATCACAATAAGCCATGCACTTGTCAACACAATGCTCTACAACATTGTCATCACAATGCTCCATAAAATTTGTCATCACAATGCTCCATTCACTTCTCATCAAAATGATCTCTCACAACTGATATCACAAGGTTCCATCACTAGTCATCACAATAATCCCTCACCCCTGTCTTCACAATGTTCCATGACCCTGGCATCACAATGCTACATGCCCTTATCCTCACAATGCTCCATGACCCCTGACATCACAATGTTCCATAACCTCTGTTATCAAAATATTCCTGGACACTTTTCATCAAATTCCTCCTCGATCCTGTCATCACAATGCTTCCTGCCCTTCTCATCTCAATGCACAACGCCCTTGTCATCAAAATGCTCCATAACCTTTGTCATCACAAAGCTCCATGACCCTTGGCATCACAATGCTCCATGACGCTTGTCATCACAATGCTTGATGCCCTTCTCATCAAAATACTCCATGGCTTTGTCATTACAATCCTCCATGACCCATGTATCACAGTGTTCCCTGGCCTTTTCATCACAATGCTCCATGTCCACGCTCATCATAATAATCCATGAAACATTTCAGACTTATGCTCCATGACCCCTGACATCACAATGTTCCACGGCCTTGCCATCACAAGGCTCCATGACCCTTGTCATCACAATGCTCCAAGACCCCTGTTATCACAATGCTCCATGCCCTTATCATCACAAAGCTCAATGACGCATGTCATCAGTATGCTCCATGGCTTTCTCTTCACAATGCTCCATGCCCTTGTCATCACAATGCTTCAAGACCCCTGTAATCACAAAGCTCCATGCCGCTTTTCATCTCAATGCTCCATGAACCCTGTCATCACAATGCACCATACACTTCATCATAATGCATCATGCTATTGCCATCACAATGAAATCAAAATGCACCAAGACCTCTGTCATCATAATGCTCCAAACCCCTGAGATCACATTGTTCCATAACACTTGTCATCACAACGCCCCATGATGCTCCTCATCACAATTATCCATGGTCTTCTCATCACAATGCTCCATGCCTTTGTCATCACAATGCTCCATGAACCCTCTCATCACATTGTTCCATGCCCTTGTCAACACAACGCTCCATGACGCTTGTCATCACAACGCACGATGCCCTTCTCATCACAATGCTCCATGCCCTTGTCATTACAATCCTCCATGACCCATGTATCACAGTGTTCCTTGCCCTTGTCATCACAATGCACCATGCCCAATCTCATCACAATAATCCGTGAAACTTTTCAGACCAATGCTCCATAACCTTATCATCACAATGCTCCATTATCACTCTCATAACAATGCTCCATGAACCCTGCCATCACAGTGTTCCACGGCCTTGTCATCACATGGCTCCATGACGCTTGTCATCATAATGCTCCAAGACCCCTGTAATCACAATGCTCCATGCCCTTGTCATCACCAAGCTCCATGACACATGTCATCAGTATGCTCCATGGTCTTCTCATCATAATGCTCCATGGCCTCCTCATCACAATGCTCCAAGACACCTATAATCACAATGTTCCTTGCCGCTTTTCATCTCAATGCTCCATGAACCCTGTCATCACAATGCACCATGCCCATCATCATAATGCTTCATGCTATTGTCATCACAATGAAATCAAAATGCTCCATGACCTCTGTCATTACCATGCTCCAAACCCTAGTGATCACAGTGTTCCATAACACTTGTCATCACAATGCCCAATGACGCTCCTCATCACAATTATCAATGGTCTTCTCATCACAATGCTCCATAAACTTTGTCATCACAATGCTCAATACACTTGTCATCACAATGTTGCCTGACACTTGTCGTCAGTATGCTCCTTGAAACCTGTCATGACAAGGCTCCATGCCTTTTTCATCACAATGATCCATGCCATTTCCATCACAATACTCCAAGACCCCTGTAATCACAATGTTCCATGCCCTTGTCATCACAAAACTCCATGATGCATGTTATCAGAATGCTCCATGGCCTTCTCATCACAATGCTATTAGCACTTGTCATCACAATGCTCCAAGACCCCTGTAATCACAATGCCCCATGCCCCTTTTAATGAGAATGCTCCATGATAATTGTCATCACAAGGCTCCATGGTCCGCTCATCACAATGCTCCAGGACGTTGTCATCAAAATGCTCCATTCCCTTGTCATCTCAATACTCCATGAATATTTTCAGCTCAATGTTCCATGACCTTCACATCTCAGTGCTCCATGACCCCTGTCATCACAATGCTCCATGACCACAGTCATCACAATGCTCCATGACCCCTGACAACACAATGATCCTGGACTCTTGTCATCAAAATACTCCATGACACTTGTCATCACAAGATCCATGCTCTTGTCATCCCAATGTTCCATGTCCCCTGTAATCACAATGCTCCGTGACGCCTGTCATCACAGTGCTCCATGCCTTTGTCAGAAAAATGCTACATGACATTGTCATCACAATGCTCCATGCGCTTGTCATCACAATCCTCCATGAACCTTGGGATCACATTGCTTCATGCCCTTGTCATCACAATGCTCCATACTCCTTGAAATCAAAATGATCCATGAACTCTCTCATCACAATGATCCAAACCCTTGTGACCACAATGTTCCATAACACTTGTCATCACAATGCTCCATGCCCTTGTCATCACAATGCTCCATGACCTTTGTCATCACAATGCACAATACACTTGTCATCACAATGCTCGCTGGCACTTGCCATCAGTATGCACTTGAACCATGTGATGACAATGCTCCATGCCTTTTTCATCACAATGATCCATGCCCTTTTCATCACAATGCTCCAAGACTCCTGTAATCACAATGCCCCATGCCTTTTTCAGCAAAATGCTACAAGACCTTGTCACCACAAAGCTCCATGCGCTTGTCATCTCAATCCTCCATGAACCTTGGGATCACATTGCTTCATGATCTTGGCATCACAATGCTCCATGCTCCTTGAAATCAAAATGATCCATGACCACTTTCATCACAACGCTCTAAATGCTTGTGATCACAATGTTCCATAACACTTGTCATCACAACGCTCCATGATGCCTGTCATCACAATACTCCATGCCCTTGGCATCACAATGTGCCATGACCATTGTCATCCCAATGCTCAATACACTTGTCATCACAATGCTCCCTGACATTTGTCGTCAGAATGCTCCTTGAACACTCTCATAAAAAGACTGCATGACTTTTTCATCACAATGCTCCATCAAAATGTCATCACAATACTCCACAAGCTTATCATCACAATGCTCCATCACACTTTTTATCACAATGCTCCATGACCCCTGTCATCACAATGCTCCATGACACCTGTAGTCACAATGCTCCATGGCTCTTGTAATTAGAGTGCTCCATGACACTCGTCATCAACATAATCCATGGACTTCTCATCACTATGCTCCACGGTCTTGCCATCACAATGATCCATTCCCTGATCATCACAATGCTCCAAGCCCCTTGTCATCACATTTCTCCACGTCCTCCTCATAACAATGCTACATGACATTTCTCATCACAATGTTAAATGCTCTTGTCATCACAATTCTCCATGCACTTGTCATCACAATGCTCCATGAGCCCTATCATAGCAAGCTCCATGCCTTTCTCATCACAATGCACTTCACCCTTGTCATCAAAATGCTCCATGACCTTTGTCATCACAAAGCTCCTTGATCCTTGGCATCAAAATGCTCCATGCTATTGTCATCAAAATGCTCCATGAACCCTCTCATCACATTGCTCAATGCCATTGTCATCACAATGCTCCATGACGCTTGTCATCAAAATGCGTGATTCAATTCTCATCACAATTCTCCACGCCCTTTTCATTACAATCCTCCCTGACTCATGTATCACAGTGATCCGTGCCCTTGTCATCACAATGCTCCATGCCCACTCTCATCAAAATAATCCATGAAACATTTCAGACCAATGCTCCATGCACTTTTCATCACAAAGCTCCATGACGCATGTCATCAGAAGGCTCCATGGCCTTCTCATGACTTTGCTCGAAGCCCTTGTCATCACAATACTCCATAACGTTTGTCATCACAATCCTCCATGACACTTGGCATCACAATGCTCCATTCCATTGTCATCACAATGGAGCATGACATATGTCATCACAATGCTCCCTGACAACTGTCTTCACAATACTCCATGACCTTGTCATCACAATACTCCATGACCGCTGTCATCACAATGTTCCATGACTCCAGTCATCACAATGCTTCATGACTTTTGTCATCACAATGGTCCATGCCCTCATCATCACAAGTCTCTGTGACATTTGTCACCACAATGCTCCAAAAACTTTTCATCACAAAGCTCTTTGACCCATGTCATCACAATGCTCCATGCCTTTGTCAGCACAATGCTCCATGACCCTTGTCATCACAATGCTCCATGCCCATGTCAGCAAAATGCTCCATGACCCATGTCAGCACAATAAGCCATGTGCTTGTCAACACAATGCTCTAAAACCTTGTCATCACAATGCTCCATAAAACTTGTCATCACAATGCTCCATTCACTTCTCATCAAAATGCTCTCTCACAACTGATATCACAAGGTTCCATCACTAGTCATAACAATAATCCCTCACCACTGTCATCACAATGTTCCATGAACCCTGTCATCACAATGCTACATGCCCTTATCCTCACAATGCTCCATGACCCCTGACATCACAATGTTCCATAACCTCTGTCATCAAAATATTCCTTGACACATTTCATCAAATTCCTCCTCGATCCTGTCATCACAATGCTTCCTGCCCTTCTCATCTCAATGCACAACGCCCTTGTCATCAAAAGGCTCCATAACCTTTGTCATCACAAAGCTCCATGACCCTTGGCATCACAATGCTCCATGACGCTTGTCATCACAATGCTTGATGCCCTTCTCATCAAAATACTCCATGGCTTTGTCATTACAATCCTCCATGACCCTTGTATCACAGTGTTCCGTGGCCTTTTCATCACAATGCTCCATGTCCACGCTCATCATAATAATCCATGAAACATTTCAGACTTATGCTCCATGACCCCTGACATCACAATGTTCCACGGCCTTGTCATCACAAGGCTCCATGACCCTTGTCATCACAATGCTCCAAGACCCCTGTTATCACAATGCTCCATGCCCTTATCATCACAAAGCTCAATGACGCATGTCATCAGTATGCTCCATGGCTTTCTCTTCACAATGCTCCATGCCCTTGTCATCACAATGCTTCAAGACCCCTGTAATCACAAAGCTCCATGCCGCTTTTCATCTCAATGCTCCATGAACCCTGTCATCACAATGCACCATACACTTCATCATAATGCATCATGCTATTGCCATCACAATGAAATCAAAATGCACCAAGACCTCTGTCATCATAATGCTCCAAACCCCTGAGATCACATTGTTCCATAACACTTGTCATCACAACGCCCCATGATGCTCCTCATCACAATTATCCATGGTCTTCTCATCACAATGCTCCATGCCTTTGTCATCACAATGCTCCATGAACCCTCTCATCACATTGTTCCATGCCCTTGTCAACACAACGCTCCATGACGCTTGTCATCACAACGCACGATGCCCTTCTCATCACAATGCTCCATGCCCTTGTCATTACAATCCTCCATGACCCATGTATCACAGTGTTCCTTGCCCTTGTCATCACAATGCACCATGCCCAATCTCATCACAATAATCCGTGAAACTTTTCAGACCAATGCTCCATAACCTTATCATCACAATGCTCCATTATCACTCTCATAACAATGCTCCATGAACCCTGCCATCACAGTGTTCCACGGCCTTGTCATCACATGGCTCCATGACGCTTGTCATCATAATGCTCCAAGACCCCTGTAATCACAATGCTCCATGCCCTTGTCATCACCAAGCTCCATGACACATGTCATCAGTATGCTCCATGGTCTTCTCATCATAATGCTCCATGGCCTCCTCATCACAATGCTCCAAGACACCTATAATCACAATGTTCCTTGCCGCTTTTCATCTCAATGCTCCATGAACCCTGTCATCACAATGCACCATGCCCATCATCATAATGCTTCATGCTATTGTCATCACAATGAAATCAAAATGCTCCATGACCTCTGTCATTACCATGCTCCAAACCCTAGTGATCACAGTGTTCCATAACACTTGTCATCACAATGCCCAATGACGCTCCTCATCACAATTATCAATGGTCTTCTCATCACAATGCTCCATAAACTTTGTCATCACAATGCTCAATACACTTGTCATCACAATGTTGCCTGACACTTGTCGTCAGTATGCTCCTTGAAACCTGTCATGACAAGGCTCCATGCCTTTTTCATCACAATGATCCATGCCATTTCCATCACAATACTCCAAGACCCCTGTAATCACAATGTTCCATGCCCTTGTCATCACAAAACTCCATGATGCATGTTATCAGAATGCTCCATGGCCTTCTCATCACAATGCTATTAGCACTTGTCATCACAATGCTCCAAGACCCCTGTAATCACAATGCCCCATGCCCCTTTTAATGAGAATGCTCCATGATAATTGTCATCACAAGGCTCCATGGTCCGCTCATCACAATGCTCCAGGACGTTGTCATCAAAATGCTCCATTCCCTTGTCATCTCAATACTCCATGAATATTTTCAGCTCAATGTTCCATGACCTTCACATCTCAGTGCTCCATGACCCCTGTCATCACAATGCTCCATGACCACAGTCATCACAATGCTCCATGACCCCTGACAACACAATGATCCTGGACTCTTGTCATCAAAATACTCCATGACACTTGTCATCACAAGATCCATGCTCTTGTCATCCCAATGTTCCATGTCCCCTGTAATCACAATGCTCCGTGACGCCTGTCATCACAGTGCTCCATGCCTTTGTCAGAAAAATGCTACATGACATTGTCATCACAATGCTCCATGCGCTTGTCATCACAATCCTCCATGAACCTTGGGATCACATTGCTTCATGCCCTTGTCATCACAATGCTCCATACTCCTTGAAATCAAAATGATCCATGAACTCTCTCATCACAATGATCCAAACCCTTGTGACCACAATTTTCCATAACACTTGTCATCACAATGCTCCATGCCCTTGTCATCACAATGCTCCATGACCTTTCTCATCACAATGCACAATACACTTGTCATCACAATGCTCGCTGGCACTTGCCATCAGTATGCACTTGAACCATGTGATGACAATGCTCCATGCCTTTTTCATCACAATGATCCATGCCCTTTTCATCACAATGCTCCAAGACTCCTGTAATCACAATGCCCCATGCCTTTTTCAGCAAAATGCTACAAGACCTTGTCACCACAAAGCTCCATGCGCTTGTCATCTCAATCCTCCATGAACCTTGGGATCACATTGCTTCATGATCTTGGCATCACAATGCTCCATGCTCCTTGAAATCAAAATGATCCATGACCACTTTCATCACAACGCTCTAAATGCTTGTGATCACAATGTTCCATAACACTTGTCATCACAACGCTCCATGATGCCTGTCATCACAATACTCCATGCCCTTGTCATCACAATGCACCATGACCATTGTCATCCCAATGCTCAATACACTTGTCATCACAATGCTCCCTGACATTTGTCGTCAGAATGCTCCTTGAACACTCTCATAAAATGACTCCATGCCTTTTTCATCACAATGCTCCATCCAAATGTCATCATAATACTCCACAAGCTTTTCATCACAATGCTCCATGACACTTGTCATCACAATGCTCCATGACCCCTGTCATCACAATGCTCCATGACACCTGTAATCACAATGCTCCATGGCTCCTGTAATTAGAGTGCTCCATGACACTCGTCATCAACATAATCCATGGACTTCTCATCACTATGCTCCACGGTCTTGCCATCACAATGATCCATTCCCTGATCATCACAATGCTCCAAGTGCCTTGTCATCACATTTCTCCACGTCCTCCTCATAACAATGCTACATGACATTTCTCATCACAATGTTACATGCTCATGTCATCACAATTCTCCATGCACTTGTCATCGCAATGCTCCATGACCCCTGTCATAGCAAGCTCCATGCCCTTCTCATCACAATGCACCATGCCCTTGTCATCAAAATGCTCCATGACCTTTGTCATCACAAAGCTCCTTGATCCTTGGCATCACAATGCTCCATGCTATTGTCATCACAATGCTCCATGAACCCTCTCATCACATTGCTCAATGCCGTTGTCATCACAATGCTCCATGACGCTTGTCATCAAAATGCTCGATTCACTTCTCATCACAATTCTCCACGCCCTTGTCATTACAATCCTCCCTGACTCATGTATCACAGTGATCCGTGCCCTTGTCATCACAATGCTCCATGCCCACTCTCATCAAAATAATCCATGAAACATTTCAGACCAATGATCCATGCCCTTGTCATCACAATGCTCCATTACCCCTGTCATAACTATGCTCCATGATCCCTGCCATCACAATGTTCCACGGTCTTGTCATCACAAGGCTCCATGACACTTGTCATCACAATGCTCCAAGACCCCTGTAATCACAATGCTCCATGCCCTTTTCATCACAAAGCTCCATGACACATGTCATCAGAAGGCTCCATGTCCTTCTCATCACATTGCTCGAAGCCCTTGTCATCACAATGCTCCATAACTTTTGTCATCACAATCCTCCGTGACACTTGGCATCACAATGCTCCATTCCTTTGTCATCACAATGGAGCATGACATATGTCATCACAATGCTCTCTGACACCTGTCTTCACAATAATCCATGACCTTGTCATCACTATACTCCATGCACTTGTCATCACAATGCTCCATGACCGCTTTCATCACAATGTTCTGTGATTCCAGTCATCACAATGCTTAATGACTCTTGTCATCACCATGGTGCATGTCCTCGTCATCACAAGGCTCTGTGGCATTTGTCACCACACTGCTCCATGAACTTTTCAACACAAACTCCTTGACCCATGTCATCACAATGCTCCATTCCTTTGTCAGCACAATGCTCCATGACCCTTGTCAACACAATGCTCCATGCCCATGTCAGCAAAATGCTCCATGACCCATGTCATCACAATAAGCCATGCGCTTGTCAACACAATGCTCTACAACATTGTCCTCACAATGCTCCATAAAACTTGTCATCACAATGCTCCATTCACTTCTCATCAAAATGCTCTCTCACAACTGATATCACAAGGTTCCCTCACTAGTCATCACAATAATCCCTCACCCCTGTCATCACAATGTTCCATGACCCCTGTCATCACAATGCTACATGCCCTTATCCTCACAATGCTCCATGATCCCTGACATCAAAATGTTCCATAACTTCTGTCATCAAAATATTCCTGGACACTTTTCATCAAATTGCTCCTTGATCCTGTCATCACAATGCTTCCTGCCCTTCTCATCACAATGCACAACGCCCTTGTCATCAAAATGCTCCATAACCTTTGTCATCACAAAGCTCCATGACCCTTGGCATCACAATGTTCCATGACGCTTGTCATCACAATGCTCGATGCCCTTCTCATCAAAATACTCCATGGCTTTGTCATTACAATCCTCAATGGCCCATGTATCACAGTGTTCCGTGGCCTTTTCATCACAATGTTCCATGTGCACGCTCATCATAATAATCCATGAAACATTTCAGACTTATGCTCCATGACCCCTGACATCACAATGTTCCACGGCCTTGTCATCACAAGGCTCCATGACCCTTGTCATCACAATGCTCCAAGACCCCTGTTATCACAATGCTCCATGCCCTTATCATCACAAAGCTCCATGACGCATGTCATCAGTATGCTCCATGGATTTCTCATAACAATGCTACATGTCCTTGTCATCACAATGCTTCAAGACCCCTATAATCACAAAGCTCCATGCCGCTTTTCATCTCAATGCTCCTTGAACCCTGTCATCACAATGCACCATGCCCTTCATCATAATGCTTCATGCTATTGCCATGACAATGAAATCAAAATGCACCAAGACCTCTGTCATCATAATGTTCCAAACCCTTGTGATCACATTGTTCCATAACAATTGTCATCACAACGCCCCATGATGCTCCTCATCACAATTATACATGGTCTTCTCATCACAATGCCCCATGCCTTTGTCATCACAATGCTCAATACACTTGTCATCACAATGCTCCCTGACACTTGTCGTCAGTATGCTCCTTGAACCCTGTCATGACACGGCTCCGTGTTATTTCATCACAATGATCCATGCCCTTTTCATCACAATGCTCCAAGACCCCTGTAATGACGATGCTCCATTCCCTTCTGATCACAAAGCTCCATGACCCCTGTCATCACAGTGCTACATGCCCTTATCCTCACAATGCTCCATCACTCCTGACATCACAATGTTCCATAACACTTGTCAACAAAATATTCCATGACACTTTTCATCAAATTGCTCCATGACCCTGTCATCACAATGCTCCCTGCCCTTCTCATCACAGTGCACTACACACTTGTCATCAAAATGCTCCATGACCTTTGTCATCACAAACCTCCATGACCCTTGGCATCACAATGCTCCATGCCATTGTCATCACAATGCTCCATGAACCCTCGTATCTCATTGCTCCATGTCCTTTTCACCACAAAGCTCCATGACGCTTGTCATCACAATGTTTGATGCACTTCTCATCACAATGCTTCATGCCCTTCTCATTACTATGCTCCATGACCCATGTATCTCAGTGTTCCGTGCCCTTGTCATCACAGTGCTCCATGCCCACTCTCATCACAACAATCCATGAAACTTTTCAAACCAATGTTCCATGCCCTTGTCATCACAATGCTCTATTGCCCCTGTCATAACAATGCTCCATGACCCCTGGCATCACAATATTCCATGGCCTTGTCATAACAGTTCCCCATGACCCTTGTCATCACAGTGCTCCAAGACCCCTGTATTCACAATGCTCCATGCCCTTGTCATCACAAAGCTCCATGACACATGTCATCAGAATGCTCCATGGCTTTCTCATCACAATGCTCCATGCCCTTGTCATCTCAATGCTCCATGAACCCTGTCATTACAATGCACCATGCCCATCATCATAATGCTTCATGCTATTGTCATCAAAATGAAATCAACATGCTCCATGACCTCTGGCATCACAATGCTCCAAACCCTTGTCATCAAAATGTTCCATATCACTTGTCCTCACAACGCCCCATGACGCTCATCATCACAATTATCCATGGTCTTCTCATCACAATGCTCCATGACATTTGTCATCACAATGTTCCATAACCCCTCTAATCACAATGCTCTCTGACAATTGTCATCACAGTGTACCATGACACTTGTCATCACAATGCTCCATGCCTATGTCAGCAAAATGCTACATGACTTGTCATCACAATGCTCCATGCGCTTGTCATCACAATACTTCTTTACCATTGTCATCCACAATCCTCCATGAACATTGGCATCACATTACTTCATGCCCTTGTCATCACAATGCTCCATGCTCCTTGAAATCAAAATGATCCATGACCTCTGTCATCACAATGCTCCAAAGCCTTGTGATCACAATTTTCCATAACACTTGTCATCAAAACACTCCATGATTCCTTTCATCACAATACTCCATGCCCTTGTCATCACAATGCTCCATGAACTTTGTCATCACAAGGCTCAATACACATGTCATCACAATCCTCCCCGACACTTGTCGTCAAAATGCTCCTTGAAACCTATCATGAAATGTCTCCATGCCTTTTTCATCACAATGCTCCATTCCATTGTCATCACAATACACCAAAAGCTTGTCATCAGAATGCTTCATGAGCCTTGTCATCAGAATGCTCCATGACCTCTGTCTTCACAATGCTCCATGACACCTATCATCACAATGCTTCATGCCCCTTGTCATTACAGTGCTCCATGACGCTCGTCATTACAATGATCCATGGTCTTCTCATCACAATGCTCCACGATTTTGCCATCACAATGCTCCATGCCCTGGTCATCACAATGCTACATGTCCTTTGTCATCAAAATTCCCCACGTCCTTTTCATCACAATGTTCCATGACACTACTCATCACAATGTTTCATGCTCTTGAAATCACAAGTCTCCATGCACTTGTCATCGCAATGCTCCATGAACCCTGTCATAGCAAGCTCCATGCGCTTGTAATCTCAATGCTTCACGACCTTGTCATCAAAATTCTCAATGGCCCTTGTCATCACAATGCTCCAAGCCCTTGTCATCAAAATGCTCCATTACCTTTGTCATCACAATCCTCCGTGACACATGGCATCACAATGCTTCGTGCCATTGTAATCACAATGCACCATGACCTATGGCATCATAATGCTCCCTGACACCTGTCTTCACAATACTCCGTGACCTTGTCATCCCAATGTTCCATGCCCTTGTCATCACAATGCGCCATGCCCACTGTCATCACAATAATCCATGAAACTTGTCAGACCAATGCTCCATGCCACTTTTCATCTCAAAACACCATGAACCCTGTCATCACAATGCACCATGCCCATCATCATAATGCTTCATGCTATTGTCATCACAATGAAATCAAAATGCTCCATGACCTCTGTCTTCACAATGCTCCAAACCCTTGTGATCACAATGTTCCATAACACTTGTTATCACATCGCCCCATGACGCTCATCATTACAATTATCCATGGTCTTCTCATCACAGTGCTCCATGACCTTTGTCATCACAATGCTCAATACACTTGTCATCACAATGCTCCCTGCCACTTTTCGTCAGTATGCCCCTTGAACCCTGTCATGACAAGGCTCCATGCCTTTTTCATCACAATGATCCATGCCCTTTTCATCACAATGCTCCAAGACACCTGTAATCAAAATGCTCCAAGAAGTTGTCATCACAAAGCTCCATGATGCATGTCATCAGTATGCTTCATGCCCTTCTCATCACAATGCACCACGACCTTGTCATCAAAATGCTCCATGACATTGGTCATCACAAAGCTCCATGACCCTTGGTATCACAATGCTCCATGCCCTTGTGATCACAATGCTCCATGAACCCTCTCATCACATTGCTCCATGCCCTTGTCATCACAACGCTCCATGACGCTTGTCATCACAACGCACGATGCCCTTCTCATCACAATGCTCCATGCCCTTGTCATTACAATCCTCCATGACCCAGGTATCACAGTGTTCCGTGTCCTTGTCATCACAATGCTCCATGCCCATTCTCATCACAATAATCCATGAAACCTTTCAGACCAATGCTCCATAAACTTATCATCACAATGCTCCATTATCACTGTCATAACAATGCTCCATGAACCCTGCCATCACAGTGTTCCACGGCCTTGTCCTCACATGGCTCCATGACCGTTGTCATCACAATGCTCCAAGACCCCTGTAATCACAATGCTCCATGCCCTTGTCATCACAAAGCTCCATGATGAATGTTATCAGTATGCTCCATGGTCTTCTCATCATAATGCTCCATGGCCTTCTCATCACAATGCTCCAAGACCCCTATAATCAAAATGCTCCTTGCCGCTTTTCATCTCAATGCTCCATGAACCCTGTCATCACAATGCACCATGCCCATCATCATAATGCTTCATGCCATTGTCATCACAATGAAATCAAAATGCTCCATGACCTCTGTCATTACCATGCTCCAAACCCTAGTGATCACAGTGTTCCATAACACTTGTCATCACAATGCCCAATGATGCTCCTCATCACAATTATCAATGGTCTTCTCATCACAATGCTCCATAAACTTTGTCATCACAATGCTCAATACACTTGTCATCACAATGTTGCCTGACACTTGTCGTCAGTATGCTCCTTGAACCTTGTCATGACAAGGCTCCATGCCTTTTTCATCACAATGATCCATGCCCTTTCCATCACAATACTCCAAGTCCCCTGTAATCACAATGTCCCATGCCCTTGTCATCACAAAGCTCCATGATGCATGTTATCAGAAAGCTCCATGGCCTTCTCATCACAATGCTATTAGCACTTGTCATCACAATGCTCCAAGACCCCTGTAATCACAATGCCCCATGCCCCTTTTAATGAGAATGCTCCATGATAATTGTCATCACAAGGCTCCATGGTCCGCTCATCACAATGCTCCAGGACGTTGTCATCAAAATGCTCCATTCCCTTGTCATCTCAATACTCCATGAATACTTTCAGCTCAATGTTCCATGACCTTCTCATCTCAATGCTCCATGACCCCTGTCATCACAATGCTCCATGACCACAGTCATCACAACGCTCCATGACCCCTGACAACACAATGATCCTGGACCCTTGTCATCAAAATACTCCATGACACTTGTCATCACAAGATCCATGATCTTGTCATCCCAATGTTCCATGTCCCCTGTAATCACAATGCTCCGTGACGCTTGTCATCACAGTGCTCCATCACCCTTGTCATCACAATGCTCCATGCCTTTGTCAGAAAAATGCTACAGGACATTTTCATCACAATGCTCCATGCGCTTGTCATCACAATCCTCCATGAACCTTGGGATCACATTGCTTCATGCCCTTGTCATCACAATGCTCCATACTCCTTGAAATCAAAATGATCCATGAACTCTCTCATCACAATGATCCAAACCCTTGTGATCACAATGTTCCATAACACTTGTCATCACAATGCTCCATGCCCTTGTCATCACAATGCTCCATGAACCCTCTCATCACATTGCTCAATGCCGTTGTCATCACAATGCTCAATGACGCTTGTCATCAAAATGCTCGATTCACTTCTCATCACAATTCTCCAGGCCATTGACATTACAAACCTCCCTGACTCATGGATCACAGTGATTCGTGCCCTTGTCATTACAATGATCCATGCCCACTCTCATCAAAATAATTCATGAAACATTTCAGACAAATGATCCATGCCCTTGTCATCACAATGCTCTAAGACCCCTGTCATCACAATGCTCCATGATCCCTGCCATCACAATGTTCCACGGTCTTGTCATCACAAGGCTCCATGACACTTGTCATCACAATGCTCCAAGACCCCTGTAATCACAATGATCCATGCCCTTTTCATCACAAAGCTCAATGACGCATGTCATCAGAAGGCTCCATGGCCTTCTCATCACATTGCTCGAAGCACTTGTCATCACAATGCTCCATAACCTTTGTCATCACAATCCTCCATGACACTTGGCATCACAATGCTCCATTCCATTGTCATCACAATGGAGCATGAAATATGTCATCACAATGCTCCCTGACACCTGTCTTCACAATACTCCATGACCTTGTCATCACAATACTCCATGCCCTTGTCATCACAATGCTCCATTCTTTTGTCATCACAATTCTACATGCCCTTATCCTCACAATGCTCCATGACCCCTGACATCACAATGTTCCAAAACTTCTGTCATCAAAATATTCCTTGACACTTTTCATCAAATTGCTCCTTGATCCTGTCATCACAATGCTTCCTGCCCTTCTCCTCACAATGCACAACGCCCTTGTCATCAAAATGTTCCATAACCTTTGTCATCACAAAGCTCCATGACCCTTGGCATCACAATGCTCCATGACGCTTGGGATCACAATGCTCGATGCCCTTCTCATCAAAATACTCCATGGCTTTGTCATTACAATCCAACATGACCCATGTATAACAGTGTTCTGTGGCCTTTCCATCACAATGCTCCATGTCCACGCTCATCATAATAATCCAGGAAACATTTCAGACTTATGCTCCATGACCACTGACATCACAATGTTCCACAGCCTTGTCATCACAAGGCTCCTTGACCCTTGTCATCACAATGCTCCAAGACCCCTGTTATCACAATGCTCCATGCCCTTATCATCACAAAGCTCCATGACGCATGACATCAGTATGCTCCATGGCTTTCTCATCACAGTGCTCCATGCCCTTGTCATCACAATGCTTCAAGACCCCTGTAATCACAAAGCTCCATGCCACTTTTCATCTCAATACTCCATGAACCCTGTCATCACAATGCACCATGCCCTTCATCGTAATGATTCATGCTATTGCCATCACAATGAAATCAAAATGCACCAAGACCTCTGTCATCATAATGCTCCAAACCCTTGTGATAACATTGTTCCATAACACTTGTCATCACAACGCCCCATGATGCTCCTCATCACAATTATCCATGGTCTTCTCATCACAATGCTCCATGCCTTTGTCATCACAATGCTCAATACAGTTGTCATCACAGGCTCCCTGAAACTTGTCGTCAGTATGCTCCTTGAACCCTGTCATGACAAGGATCCGTGTTATTTCATCACAATGATCCATGCCCCTTTCATCACAATGCTCCAAGACCCCTCTAATGACAATGCTCCATGCCCTTGTGATCACAAATCTCCATGACCCCTGTCATCACAATGCTACATGCCCTTATCATCACAATGCTCCATCACTCCTGACATCACAATGTTCCATGACACTTGTCATCAAAATATTCCATGACGCTTTTCATCAAATTGCTCCATGACCCTGTCATCACAATGTTCCCTGCCCTTCTCATCACAGGGCACCACACAATTTTCATCAGAATGCTTCATGACATTTGTCATCACAAACCACCATGACCCTTGGCATCACAATGTTCCATGCCCTTGTCATCAAAATGCTCCATTGCCCCTGTCATAACAGTGATCCATGACCCCTGGCATCACAATATTCCATGGCCTTGTCATAACACTTCCCCATGACCCTTGTCATCACAAAGCTCCAAAAGCCCTCTATTCAAAATGCTCCATGCCCTTGTCATCAGAAAGCTCCATGACACATGTCATCAGAATGCTCCATGGCTTTCTCATCACAATGCTCCATGCCCTTGTCATCTCAATGCTCCATGAACCCTGTCATCACAATGCACCATGCCCATCATCATAATGCTTCATGCTATTGTCATCACAATGAAATCAACATGCTCCATGACCACTGTCATCACAATGCTCCAAACCCTTGTGATCAAAATGTTCCATATCACTTGTCCTCACAAAGCCCCATGACGCTCATCATCACAATTATCCATGGTTTTCTCATCACAATCCTCCATGACATTTGTCATCACAATATTCCATAACCCCTCTAATCACAATGCTCTCTGACAATTGTCATCGCAGTGTACCATGACCCTTGTCATCACAATGCTCCATGCCTATGTCAGCAAAATGCTACATGACTTGTCATCACAATGCTCCATGCGCTCGTCATCACAATACTTCTATACCATTGTCATTCACAATCCTCCATGAACATTGGCATCACATTACTTCATGCCCTTTTCATCACAATGCTCCATGCTCCTTGAAATCAAAATGATCCATGACCTCTGTCATCACAATGCTCCAAACCCTTGTGATCACAATTTTCCATAACACTTGTCATCAAAACGCTCCATGATTCCTTTCATCACAATACTCCATGCACTTGTCATCACAATGCTCCATGAACTTTGTCATCACAAGGCTCAATACACATGTCATCACAATGCTCCCTGACACTTGTCGTCAAAATGCTCCTTGAAACCTATCATGAAAAGTCTCCATGCCTTTTTCATCACAATGCTCCATGCCCTTTTCATCAGAATGCTCCATGCCATTGTCATCACAATACTCCACAAGCTTCTCATCACAATGCTCCAAAACCTTTGTCATCACAATCCTCCATGACACTTGGCATCACAATGCTCCATTCCATTGTCATCACAATGGAGCATGACATATGTCATCACAATGCTCCCTGACACCTGTCTTCTCAATACTCCATGACCTTGTCATCACAATACTCCATGCCCTTGTCATCACAATGCTCCATGACCGCTGTCATCACAATGTTCCGTGACTCCAGTCATCACAATGCTTCATGACTCTTGTCATCACAATGGTCCATGCCCTCGTCATCACAAGGCTCTCTGACATTTGTCACCACAATGCTCCATGAACTTTTCATCACAAAGCTCCTTGACCCATGCCATCACAATGCTCCATTCCTTTGTCAGCACAATGCTCCATGACCCTTGTCATCACAATGCTCCATGCCCAAGTCAGCAAAATGCTCCATGACCCATGTCATCACAATAAGCCATGCGCTTGTCAACACAATGCTCTACAACATTGTCATCACAATGCTCCATAAAACTTGTCATCACAATGCTCCATTCACTTCTCATCAAAATGCTCTCTCACAACTGATATCACAAGGTTCCATCACTAGTCATCACAATAATCCCTCACCCCTGTCATCACAATGTTCCATGACCCCTGTCATCACAATGCTACATACCCTTATCCTCACAATGCTCCAGGACCCCTGACATCACAATGTTCCATAACTTCTGTCACAAAATAATCCTGGAAACTTTTCATCAAATTGCTCCTTGATCCTGTCATCACAATGCTTCCTGCCCTTCTCATCACAATGCAGAACGCCCTTTTCATCAAAATGCTCCATAACCTGTGTCATCACAAATCTCCATGACCCTTGGCAACACAATGCTCCATGCCCATGTCAGCAAAATGCTCCATGACCCATGTCATCACAATAAGCCATGCGCTTGTCAAAACAATGCTCTACAACATTGTCATCACAATGCTCCATAAAACTTGTCATCACAATGCTCCATTCACTTCTCATCAAAATGCTCTCTGACAACTGATAACACAAGGTTCCATCACTAGTCCTCACAATAATCCCTCACCCCTGACATCACAATGTTCCATAACTTTTGTCATCAAAATATTCCTTGACACTTTTCATCAAATTGCTCCTTGATCCTGTCATCACAATGCTTCCTGCCCTTCTCATCACAATGCACAAAGCCGTTGTCATCAAAATGCTCCATAACATTTGTCATCACAAAGCTCCATGACCCTTGGCATCACAATGCTCCATGACGCTTGTCATCACAATGCTCGATGCCCTTCTCATCAAAATACTCCATGGCTTTGTCATTACAATCCTCCATGACCCATGTATCACAGTGTTCCGTGGCCTTTTCATCACAATGCTCCATGTCAACGCTCATCATAATAATCCATGAAACATGTCAGACTTATGCTCCATGACCCCTGACATCACAATGTTCCACGGCCTTGTCATCACAAGGCTCCATGACCCTTGTCATCACAATGCTCCAAGACCCCTGTTATCGCAATGCTCCATGCCCTTATCATCACAAAGCTCCATGACGCATGTCATCAGTATGCTCCATGGCTTTCTCATCACAATGCTCCATGCCCTTGTCATCACAATGCTGCAAGACCCCTGTAATCACAAAGCTCCATGCCGCTTTTCATCTCAATGCTCCATGAACCCTGTCATCACAATGCGCCATGCCCTTCATCATAATGCTTCATGCTCTTGCCATCACAGTGAAATCAAAATGCACCAAGACCTCTGTCATCATAATGCTCCAAACCCTTGTGATCACATTGTTCCATAACAATTGTCATCACAACGCCCCATGATGCTCCTCATCACAATTATCCATGGACTTCTCAACACAATGCTCCATGCCTTTGTCATCACAGTGCTCAATACACTTGTCATCAGAATGCTCCCTGACACTTGTCGTCAGTATGCTCCTTGAAACCTGTCATGACAAGGCTCCGTGTTATTTCATCACAATGATCAATGCCCTTTTCATCACAATGCACCAAGACCCCTGTAATGACAATTCTCCATGCCCTTGTGATCACAAAGCTCAATGACCCCTGTCATCACAATGCTACATGCCCTTATCATCACAATGCTCCATCACTCCTGACATCACAATGTTCCATGACACTTGTCATCAAAATATTCCATGACACTTTTCATCAAATTGCTCCATGACCCGGTCATCACAATGCTCTCTGCCCTTCTCATCACAGTGCACCACACACTTGTCATCAAAATGCTCCATGACCTTTGTCATCACAAACCTCCATGACCCTTGGCCTCAAAGTGCTGCATGCCATTGTCATCACAATGCTCCAGGAACCCTCTTATCACATTGCTCCATATCCTTTTCATTACAAAGCTCCATGACGCTTGTCATCACAATGCTTGATGCACTTCTCATCACAATGCTTCATGCCCTTCACAATACAATGCTCCATGACCCATGTATCACAGTGTTCCCTGCCCTTGTCATCACAGGGCTCCATGCCCACTCTCATCACAATAATCCATGAAACTTTTCAGACCAATGTTCCATGCCCTTGTCATCACAATGCTCCATTGCCCCTGTCATAACAATGCTCCATGACCCCTGGCATCACAATATTCCATGGCCTTGTCATAACACTTCCCCATGACCCTTGTCATCACAAAGCTCCATGACACGTGTCATCAGAATGCTCCATGGCTTTCTCATTACAATGCTCTATGCCCTTGTCATCTCAATGCTCCATGGACACTGTCATCACAATTCACCATGCCCATCATCATAATGCTTCAGGCTATTGTCATCACAATGAAATCAACATGCTCCATGACCTCTGTCATCACAATGCTCCAAACCCTTGTGATCAGAATGTTCCATATCACTTGTCCTCACAACGCCCCATGACGCTCATCATCACAATTATCCATGGTCTTATCATCACAATGCTCCATGACGTATGTCATCACAATGTTCCATAACCCCTCTAATCACAATGTTCTCTGACAAATGTCATCGCAGTGTACCATAACCCTTGTCATCACAATGCTCCATGCCTATGTCAGCAAAATGCTACATGACTTGTCATCACAATGCTCCATGCGCTTGTCATCACAATACTTCTTTACCATTGTCATTCACAATCCTCCATGAACACTGGCATCACATTACTTCATGGCCTTGTCATCACAATGCTCCATGCTCCTTGAAATCAATATGATCCATGACCTCTGTCATCACAATGCTCCAAACCCTTGTGATCACAATTTTCCATAACACTTGTCATCAAAACGCTCCATGATTCCTTTCATCACAATAATCCATGCACTTGTCATCACAATGCTCCATGACCTTTGTCATCACAAGGCTCAATACACATGTCATCACAATGCTCCCTGACATTGGTCGTCAAAATTCTCCTTGAAACCTATCATGAAAAGTCTCCATGCCTTTTTCATCACAATGCTCCATGCCCTTTTCATCACAATGCTCCTTGCCATTGTCATCACAATGGAGCATGACATATGTCATCACAATGCTCCCTGACACCTGTCTTCACAATTTTCCATGACCTTGTCATCACTATACTCCATGCCCTTGTCATCACAATGCTCCATGACCGCTGTCATCACAATGTTCCTTGACTCCAGTCTTCACAACGCTTCCTGACCCTTGTCATCACAATTGTCCACGCCCTCATAATCACAAGGCGCTCTGACATTGGTC
This sequence comes from Mesoplodon mirus, assembly GCF_964341445.2. Classification (NCBI taxonomy): domain Eukaryota; kingdom Metazoa; phylum Chordata; class Mammalia; order Artiodactyla; family Ziphiidae; genus Mesoplodon; species Mesoplodon mirus. The sequence continues at coordinate 196,469,816 of NC_138976.1, read as the reverse complement.
ACCACAATGCTCCATGAACTTTTCATCACAAAGCTCCTTGACCGATGCCATCACAATGCTCCATTCCTTTGTCAGCACAATGCTCCATGACCCTTGTCATCACAATGCTCCATGCCCATGTCAACAAAATGCTCCATGACCCATGTCATCACAATAAGCCATGCACTTGTCAACACAATGCTCTACAACATTGTCATCACAATGCTCCATAAAATTTGTCATCACAATGCTCCATTCACTTCTCATCAAAATGATCTCTCACAACTGATATCACAAGGTTCCATCACTAGTCATCACAATAATCCCTCACCCCTGTCTTCACAATGTTCCATGACCCTGGCATCACAATGCTACATGCCCTTATCCTCACAATGCTCCATGACCCCTGACATCACAATGTTCCATAACCTCTGTTATCAAAATATTCCTGGACACTTTTCATCAAATTCCTCCTCGATCCTGTCATCACAATGCTTCCTGCCCTTCTCATCTCAATGCACAACGCCCTTGTCATCAAAATGCTCCATAACCTTTGTCATCACAAAGCTCCATGACCCTTGGCATCACAATGCTCCATGACGCTTGTCATCACAATGCTTGATGCCCTTCTCATCAAAATACTCCATGGCTTTGTCATTACAATCCTCCATGACCCATGTATCACAGTGTTCCCTGGCCTTTTCATCACAATGCTCCATGTCCACGCTCATCATAATAATCCATGAAACATTTCAGACTTATGCTCCATGACCCCTGACATCACAATGTTCCACGGCCTTGTCATCACAAGGCTCCATGACCCTTGTCATCACAATGCTCCAAGACCCCTGTTATCACAATGCTCCATGCCCTTATCATCACAAAGCTCAATGACGCATGTCATCAGTATGCTCCATGGCTTTCTCTTCACAATGCTCCATGCCCTTGTCATCACAATGCTTCAAGACCCCTGTAATCACAAAGCTCCATGCCGCTTTTCATCTCAATGCTCCATGAACCCTGTCATCACAATGCACCATACACTTCATCATAATGCATCATGCTATTGCCATCACAATGAAATCAAAATGCACCAAGACCTCTGTCATCATAATGCTCCAAACCCCTGAGATCACATTGTTCCATAACACTTGTCATCACAACGCCCCATGATGCTCCTCATCACAATTATCCATGGTCTTCTCATCACAATGCTCCATGCCTTTGTCATCACAATGCTCCATGAACCCTCTCATCACATTGTTCCATGCCCTTGTCAACACAACGCTCCATGACGCTTGTCATCACAACGCACGATGCCCTTCTCATCACAATGCTCCATGCCCTTGTCATTACAATCCTCCATGACCCATGTATCACAGTGTTCCTTGCCCTTGTCATCACAATGCACCATGCCCAATCTCATCACAATAATCCGTGAAACTTTTCAGACCAATGCTCCATAACCTTATCATCACAATGCTCCATTATCACTCTCATAACAATGCTCCATGAACCCTGCCATCACAGTGTTCCACGGCCTTGTCATCACATGGCTCCATGACGCTTGTCATCATAATGCTCCAAGACCCCTGTAATCACAATGCTCCATGCCCTTGTCATCACCAAGCTCCATGACACATGTCATCAGTATGCTCCATGGTCTTCTCATCATAATGCTCCATGGCCTCCTCATCACAATGCTCCAAGACACCTATAATCACAATGTTCCTTGCCGCTTTTCATCTCAATGCTCCATGAACCCTGTCATCACAATGCACCATGCCCATCATCATAATGCTTCATGCTATTGTCATCACAATGAAATCAAAATGCTCCATGACCTCTGTCATTACCATGCTCCAAACCCTAGTGATCACAGTGTTCCATAACACTTGTCATCACAATGCCCAATGACGCTCCTCATCACAATTATCAATGGTCTTCTCATCACAATGCTCCATAAACTTTGTCATCACAATGCTCAATACACTTGTCATCACAATGTTGCCTGACACTTGTCGTCAGTATGCTCCTTGAAACCTGTCATGACAAGGCTCCATGCCTTTTTCATCACAATGATCCATGCCATTTCCATCACAATACTCCAAGACCCCTGTAATCACAATGTTCCATGCCCTTGTCATCACAAAACTCCATGATGCATGTTATCAGAATGCTCCATGGCCTTCTCATCACAATGCTATTAGCACTTGTCATCACAATGCTCCAAGACCCCTGTAATCACAATGCCCCATGCCCCTTTTAATGAGAATGCTCCATGATAATTGTCATCACAAGGCTCCATGGTCCGCTCATCACAATGCTCCAGGACGTTGTCATCAAAATGCTCCATTCCCTTGTCATCTCAATACTCCATGAATATTTTCAGCTCAATGTTCCATGACCTTCACATCTCAGTGCTCCATGACCCCTGTCATCACAATGCTCCATGACCACAGTCATCACAATGCTCCATGACCCCTGACAACACAATGATCCTGGACTCTTGTCATCAAAATACTCCATGACACTTGTCATCACAAGATCCATGCTCTTGTCATCCCAATGTTCCATGTCCCCTGTAATCACAATGCTCCGTGACGCCTGTCATCACAGTGCTCCATGCCTTTGTCAGAAAAATGCTACATGACATTGTCATCACAATGCTCCATGCGCTTGTCATCACAATCCTCCATGAACCTTGGGATCACATTGCTTCATGCCCTTGTCATCACAATGCTCCATACTCCTTGAAATCAAAATGATCCATGAACTCTCTCATCACAATGATCCAAACCCTTGTGACCACAATGTTCCATAACACTTGTCATCACAATGCTCCATGCCCTTGTCATCACAATGCTCCATGACCTTTGTCATCACAATGCACAATACACTTGTCATCACAATGCTCGCTGGCACTTGCCATCAGTATGCACTTGAACCATGTGATGACAATGCTCCATGCCTTTTTCATCACAATGATCCATGCCCTTTTCATCACAATGCTCCAAGACTCCTGTAATCACAATGCCCCATGCCTTTTTCAGCAAAATGCTACAAGACCTTGTCACCACAAAGCTCCATGCGCTTGTCATCTCAATCCTCCATGAACCTTGGGATCACATTGCTTCATGATCTTGGCATCACAATGCTCCATGCTCCTTGAAATCAAAATGATCCATGACCACTTTCATCACAACGCTCTAAATGCTTGTGATCACAATGTTCCATAACACTTGTCATCACAACGCTCCATGATGCCTGTCATCACAATACTCCATGCCCTTGTCATCACAATGCACCATGACCATTGTCATCCCAATGCTCAATACACTTGTCATCACAATGCTCCCTGACATTTGTCGTCAGAATGCTCCTTGAACACTCTCATAAAATGACTCCATGCCTTTTTCATCACAATGCTCCATCCAAATGTCATCATAATACTCCACAAGCTTTTCATCACAATGCTCCATGACACTTGTCATCACAATGCTCCATGACCCCTGTCATCACAATGCTCCATGACACCTGTAATCACAATGCTCCATGGCTCCTGTAATTAGAGTGCTCCATGACACTCGTCATCAACATAATCCATGGACTTCTCATCACTATGCTCCACGGTCTTGCCATCACAATGATCCATTCCCTGATCATCACAATGCTCCAAGTGCCTTGTCATCACATTTCTCCACGTCCTCCTCATAACAATGCTACATGACATTTCTCATCACAATGTTACATGCTCATGTCATCACAATTCTCCATGCACTTGTCATCGCAATGCTCCATGACCCCTGTCATAGCAAGCTCCATGCCCTTCTCATCACAATGCACCATGCCCTTGTCATCAAAATGCTCCATGACCTTTGTCATCACAAAGCTCCTTGATCCTTGGCATCACAATGCTCCATGCTATTGTCATCACAATGCTCCATGAACCCTCTCATCACATTGCTCAATGCCGTTGTCATCACAATGCTCCATGACGCTTGTCATCAAAATGCTCGATTCACTTCTCATCACAATTCTCCACGCCCTTGTCATTACAATCCTCCCTGACTCATGTATCACAGTGATCCGTGCCCTTGTCATCACAATGCTCCATGCCCACTCTCATCAAAATAATCCATGAAACATTTCAGACCAATGATCCATGCCCTTGTCATCACAATGCTCCATTACCCCTGTCATAACTATGCTCCATGATCCCTGCCATCACAATGTTCCACGGTCTTGTCATCACAAGGCTCCATGACACTTGTCATCACAATGCTCCAAGACCCCTGTAATCACAATGCTCCATGCCCTTTTCATCACAAAGCTCCATGACACATGTCATCAGAAGGCTCCATGTCCTTCTCATCACATTGCTCGAAGCCCTTGTCATCACAATGCTCCATAACTTTTGTCATCACAATCCTCCGTGACACTTGGCATCACAATGCTCCATTCCTTTGTCATCACAATGGAGCATGACATATGTCATCACAATGCTCTCTGACACCTGTCTTCACAATAATCCATGACCTTGTCATCACTATACTCCATGCACTTGTCATCACAATGCTCCATGACCGCTTTCATCACAATGTTCTGTGATTCCAGTCATCACAATGCTTAATGACTCTTGTCATCACCATGGTGCATGTCCTCGTCATCACAAGGCTCTGTGGCATTTGTCACCACACTGCTCCATGAACTTTTCAACACAAACTCCTTGACCCATGTCATCACAATGCTCCATTCCTTTGTCAGCACAATGCTCCATGACCCTTGTCAACACAATGCTCCATGCCCATGTCAGCAAAATGCTCCATGACCCATGTCATCACAATAAGCCATGCGCTTGTCAACACAATGCTCTACAACATTGTCCTCACAATGCTCCATAAAACTTGTCATCACAATGCTCCATTCACTTCTCATCAAAATGCTCTCTCACAACTGATATCACAAGGTTCCCTCACTAGTCATCACAATAATCCCTCACCCCTGTCATCACAATGTTCCATGACCCCTGTCATCACAATGCTACATGCCCTTATCCTCACAATGCTCCATGATCCCTGACATCAAAATGTTCCATAACTTCTGTCATCAAAATATTCCTGGACACTTTTCATCAAATTGCTCCTTGATCCTGTCATCACAATGCTTCCTGCCCTTCTCATCACAATGCACAACGCCCTTGTCATCAAAATGCTCCATAACCTTTGTCATCACAAAGCTCCATGACCCTTGGCATCACAATGTTCCATGACGCTTGTCATCACAATGCTCGATGCCCTTCTCATCAAAATACTCCATGGCTTTGTCATTACAATCCTCAATGGCCCATGTATCACAGTGTTCCGTGGCCTTTTCATCACAATGTTCCATGTGCACGCTCATCATAATAATCCATGAAACATTTCAGACTTATGCTCCATGACCCCTGACATCACAATGTTCCACGGCCTTGTCATCACAAGGCTCCATGACCCTTGTCATCACAATGCTCCAAGACCCCTGTTATCACAATGCTCCATGCCCTTATCATCACAAAGCTCCATGACGCATGTCATCAGTATGCTCCATGGATTTCTCATAACAATGCTACATGTCCTTGTCATCACAATGCTTCAAGACCCCTATAATCACAAAGCTCCATGCCGCTTTTCATCTCAATGCTCCTTGAACCCTGTCATCACAATGCACCATGCCCTTCATCATAATGCTTCATGCTATTGCCATGACAATGAAATCAAAATGCACCAAGACCTCTGTCATCATAATGTTCCAAACCCTTGTGATCACATTGTTCCATAACAATTGTCATCACAACGCCCCATGATGCTCCTCATCACAATTATACATGGTCTTCTCATCACAATGCCCCATGCCTTTGTCATCACAATGCTCAATACACTTGTCATCACAATGCTCCCTGACACTTGTCGTCAGTATGCTCCTTGAACCCTGTCATGACACGGCTCCGTGTTATTTCATCACAATGATCCATGCCCTTTTCATCACAATGCTCCAAGACCCCTGTAATGACGATGCTCCATTCCCTTCTGATCACAAAGCTCCATGACCCCTGTCATCACAGTGCTACATGCCCTTATCCTCACAATGCTCCATCACTCCTGACATCACAATGTTCCATAACACTTGTCAACAAAATATTCCATGACACTTTTCATCAAATTGCTCCATGACCCTGTCATCACAATGCTCCCTGCCCTTCTCATCACAGTGCACTACACACTTGTCATCAAAATGCTCCATGACCTTTGTCATCACAAACCTCCATGACCCTTGGCATCACAATGCTCCATGCCATTGTCATCACAATGCTCCATGAACCCTCGTATCTCATTGCTCCATGTCCTTTTCACCACAAAGCTCCATGACGCTTGTCATCACAATGTTTGATGCACTTCTCATCACAATGCTTCATGCCCTTCTCATTACTATGCTCCATGACCCATGTATCTCAGTGTTCCGTGCCCTTGTCATCACAGTGCTCCATGCCCACTCTCATCACAACAATCCATGAAACTTTTCAAACCAATGTTCCATGCCCTTGTCATCACAATGCTCTATTGCCCCTGTCATAACAATGCTCCATGACCCCTGGCATCACAATATTCCATGGCCTTGTCATAACAGTTCCCCATGACCCTTGTCATCACAGTGCTCCAAGACCCCTGTATTCACAATGCTCCATGCCCTTGTCATCACAAAGCTCCATGACACATGTCATCAGAATGCTCCATGGCTTTCTCATCACAATGCTCCATGCCCTTGTCATCTCAATGCTCCATGAACCCTGTCATTACAATGCACCATGCCCATCATCATAATGCTTCATGCTATTGTCATCAAAATGAAATCAACATGCTCCATGACCTCTGGCATCACAATGCTCCAAACCCTTGTCATCAAAATGTTCCATATCACTTGTCCTCACAACGCCCCATGACGCTCATCATCACAATTATCCATGGTCTTCTCATCACAATGCTCCATGACATTTGTCATCACAATGTTCCATAACCCCTCTAATCACAATGCTCTCTGACAATTGTCATCACAGTGTACCATGACACTTGTCATCACAATGCTCCATGCCTATGTCAGCAAAATGCTACATGACTTGTCATCACAATGCTCCATGCGCTTGTCATCACAATACTTCTTTACCATTGTCATCCACAATCCTCCATGAACATTGGCATCACATTACTTCATGCCCTTGTCATCACAATGCTCCATGCTCCTTGAAATCAAAATGATCCATGACCTCTGTCATCACAATGCTCCAAAGCCTTGTGATCACAATTTTCCATAACACTTGTCATCAAAACACTCCATGATTCCTTTCATCACAATACTCCATGCCCTTGTCATCACAATGCTCCATGAACTTTGTCATCACAAGGCTCAATACACATGTCATCACAATCCTCCCCGACACTTGTCGTCAAAATGCTCCTTGAAACCTATCATGAAATGTCTCCATGCCTTTTTCATCACAATGCTCCATTCCATTGTCATCACAATACACCAAAAGCTTGTCATCAGAATGCTTCATGAGCCTTGTCATCAGAATGCTCCATGACCTCTGTCTTCACAATGCTCCATGACACCTATCATCACAATGCTTCATGCCCCTTGTCATTACAGTGCTCCATGACGCTCGTCATTACAATGATCCATGGTCTTCTCATCACAATGCTCCACGATTTTGCCATCACAATGCTCCATGCCCTGGTCATCACAATGCTACATGTCCTTTGTCATCAAAATTCCCCACGTCCTTTTCATCACAATGTTCCATGACACTACTCATCACAATGTTTCATGCTCTTGAAATCACAAGTCTCCATGCACTTGTCATCGCAATGCTCCATGAACCCTGTCATAGCAAGCTCCATGCGCTTGTAATCTCAATGCTTCACGACCTTGTCATCAAAATTCTCAATGGCCCTTGTCATCACAATGCTCCAAGCCCTTGTCATCAAAATGCTCCATTACCTTTGTCATCACAATCCTCCGTGACACATGGCATCACAATGCTTCGTGCCATTGTAATCACAATGCACCATGACCTATGGCATCATAATGCTCCCTGACACCTGTCTTCACAATACTCCGTGACCTTGTCATCCCAATGTTCCATGCCCTTGTCATCACAATGCGCCATGCCCACTGTCATCACAATAATCCATGAAACTTGTCAGACCAATGCTCCATGCCACTTTTCATCTCAAAACACCATGAACCCTGTCATCACAATGCACCATGCCCATCATCATAATGCTTCATGCTATTGTCATCACAATGAAATCAAAATGCTCCATGACCTCTGTCTTCACAATGCTCCAAACCCTTGTGATCACAATGTTCCATAACACTTGTTATCACATCGCCCCATGACGCTCATCATTACAATTATCCATGGTCTTCTCATCACAGTGCTCCATGACCTTTGTCATCACAATGCTCAATACACTTGTCATCACAATGCTCCCTGCCACTTTTCGTCAGTATGCTCCTTGAACCCTGTCATGACAAGGCTCCATGCCTTTTTCATCACAATGATCCATGCCCTTTTCATCACAATGCTCCAAGACACCTGTAATCAAAATGCTCCATGAAGTTGTCATCACAAAGCTCCATGATGCATGTCATCAGTATGCTTCATGCCCTTCTCATCACAATGCACCACGACCTTGTCATCAAAATGCTCCATGACATTGGTCATCACAAAGCTCCATGACCCTTGGTATCACAATGCTCCATGCCCTTGTCATCACAATGCTCCATGAACCCTCTCATCACATTGCTCCATGCCCTTGTCATCACAACGCTCCATGACGCTTGTCATCACAACGCACGATGCCCTTCTCATCACAATGCTCCATGCCCTTGTCATTACAATCCTCCATGACCCAGGTATCACAGTGTTCCGTGCCCTTGTCATCACAATGCTCCATGCCCATTCTCATCACAATAATCCATGAAACCTTTCAGACCAATGCTCCATAACCTTATCATCACAATGCTCCATTATCACTGTCATAACAATGCTCCATGAACCCTGCCATCACAGTGTTCCACGGCCTTGTCCTCACATGGCTCCATGACCGTTGTCATCACAATGCTCCAAGACCCCTGTAATCACAATGCTCCATGCCCTTGTCATCACAAAGCTCCATGATGAATGTTATCAGTATGCTCCATGGTCTTCTCATCATAATGCTCCATGGCCTTCTCATCACAATGCTCCAAGACCCCTATAATCCAAATGCTCCTTGCCGCTGTTCATCTCAATGCTCCATGAACCCTGTCATCACAATGCACCATGCCCATCATCATAATGCTTCATGCCATTGTCATCACAATGAAATCAAAATGCTCCATGACCTCTGTCATTACCATGCTCCAAACCCTAGTGATCACAGTGTTCCATAACACTTGTCATCACAATGCCCAATGATGCTCCTCATCACAATTATCAATGGTCTTCTCATCACAATGCTCCATAAACTTTGTCATCACAATGCTCAATACACTTGTCATCACAATGTTGCCTGACACTTGTCGTCAGTATGCTCCTTGAACCTTGTCATGACAAGGCTCCATGCCTTTTTCATCACAATGATCCATGCCCTTTCCATCACAATACTCCAAGTCCCCTGTAATCACAATGTCCCATGCCCTTGTCATCACAAAGCTCCATGATGCATGTTATCAGAAAGCTCCATGGCCTTCTCATCACAATGCTATTAGCACTTGTCATCACAATGCTCCAAGACCCCTGTAATCACAATGCCCCATGCCCCTTTTAATGAGAATGCTCCATGATAATTGTCATCACAAGGCTCCATGGTCCGCTCATCACAATGCTCCAGGACGTTGTCATCAAAATGCTCCATTCCCTTGTCATCTCAATACTCCATGAATACTTTCAGCTCAATGTTCCATGACCTTCTCATCTCAATGCTCCATGACCCCTGTCATCACAATGCTCCATGACCACAGTCATCACAACGCTCCATGACCCCTGACAACACAATGATCCTGGACCCTTGTCATCAAAATACTCCATGACACTTGTCATCACAAGATCCATGATCTTGTCATCCCAATGTTCCATGTCCCCTGTAATCACAATGCTCCGTGACGCTTGTCATCACAGTGCTCCATCACCCTTGTCATCACAATGCTCCATGCCTTTGTCAGAAAAATGCTACAGGACATTTTCATCACAATGCTCCATGCGCTTGTCATCACAATCCTCCATGAACCTTGGGATCACATTGCTTCATGCCCTTGTCATCACAATGCTCCATACTCCTTGAAATCAAAATGATCCATGAACTCTCTCATCACAATGATCCAAACCCTTGTGATCACAATGTTCCATAACACTTGTCATCACAATGCTCCATGCCCTTGTCATCACAATGCTCCATGAACCCTCTCATCACATTGCTCAATGCCGTTGTCATCACAATGCTCAATGACGCTTGTCATCAAAATGCTCGATTCACTTCTCATCACAATTCTCCAGGCCATTGACATTACAAACCTCCCTGACTCATGGATCACAGTGATTCGTGCCCTTGTCATTACAATGATCCATGCCCACTCTCATCAAAATAATTCATGAAACATTTCAGACAAATGATCCATGCCCTTGTCATCACAATGCTCTAAGACCCCTGTCATCACAATGCTCCATGATCCCTGCCATCACAATGTTCCACGGTCTTGTCATCACAAGGCTCCATGACACTTGTCATCACAATGCTCCAAGACCCCTGTAATCACAATGATCCATGCCCTTTTCATCACAAAGCTCAATGACGCATGTCATCAGAAGGCTCCATGGCCTTCTCATCACATTGCTCGAAGCACTTGTCATCACAATGCTCCATAACCTTTGTCATCACAATCCTCCATGACACTTGGCATCACAATGCTCCATTCCATTGTCATCACAATGGAGCATGAAATATGTCATCACAATGCTCCCTGACACCTGTCTTCACAATACTCCATGACCTTGTCATCACAATACTCCATGCCCTTGTCATCACAATGCTCCATGACCGCTGTCATCACAATGTTCCGTGACTCCAGTCATCACAACGCTTCATGACTCTTGTCATCACAATGGTCCATGCCCTCGTCATCACAAGGCTCTCTGACATTTGTCACAACAATGATCCATGAACTTTTCATCACAAAGCTCCTTGACCAATGTCATCACAATGCTCCATTCCTTTGTCATCACAATTCTACATGCCCTTATCCTCACAATGCTCCATGACCCCTGACATCACAATGTTCCATAACTTCTGTCATCAAAATATTCCTTGACACTTTTCATCAAATTGCTCCTTGATCCTGTCATCACAATGCTTCCTGCCCTTCTCCTCACAATGCACAACGCCCTTGTCATCAAAATGTTCCATAACCTTTGTCATCACAAAGCTCCATGACCCTTGGCATCACAATGCTCCATGACGCTTGGGATCACAATGCTCGATGCCCTTCTCATCAAAATACTCCATGGCTTTGTCATTACAATCCAACATGACCCATGTATAACAGTGTTCTGTGGCCTTTCCATCACAATGCTCCATGTCCACGCTCATCATAATAATCCAGGAAACATTTCAGACTTATGCTCCATGACCACTGACATAACAATGTTCCACAGCCTTGTCATCACAAGGCTCCATGACCCTTGTCATCACAATGCTCCAAGACCCCTGTTATCACAATGCTCCATGCCCTTATCATCACAAAGCTCCATGACGCATGACATCAGTATGCTCCATGGCTTTCTCATCACAGTACTCCATGCCCTTGTCATCACAATGCTTCAAGACCCCTGTAATCACAAAGCTCCATGCCACTTTTCATCTCAATACTCCATGAACCCTGTCATCACAATGCACCATGCCCTTCATCGTAATGATTCATGCTATTGCCATCACAATGAAATCAAAATGCACCAAGACCTCTGTCATCATAATGCTCCAAACCCTTGTGATCACATTGTTCCATAACACTTGTCATCACAACGCCCCATGATGCTCCTCATCACAATTATCCATGGTCTTCTCATCACAATGCTCCATGCCTTTGTCATCACAATGCTCAATACAGTTGTCATCACAGTGCTCCCTGAAACTTGTCGTCAGTATGCTCCTTGAACCCTGTCATGACAAGGATCCGTGTTATTTCATCACAATGATCCATGCCCCTTTCATCACAATGCTCCAAGACCCCTGTAATGACAATGCTCCATGCCCTTGTGATCACAAATCTCCATGACCCCTGTCATCACAATGCTACATGCCCTTATCATCACAATGCTCCATCACTCCTGACATCACAATGTTCCATGACACTTGTCATCAAAATATTCCATGACCCTTTTCATCAAATTGCTCCATGACCCTGTCATCACAATGTTCCCTGCCCTTCTCATCACAGGGCACCACACAATTTTCATCAGAATGCTTCATGACATTTGTCATCACAAACCACCATGACCCTTGGCATCACAATGTTCCATGCCCTTGTCATCAAAATGCTCCATTGCCCCTCTCATAACAGTGATCCATGACCCCTGGCATCACAATATTCCATGGCCTTGTCATAACACTTCCCCATGACCCTTGTCATCACAAAGCTCCAAAAGCCCTCTATTCAAAATGCTCCATGCCCTTGTCATCAGAAAGCTCCATGACACATGTCATCAGAATGCTCCATGGCTTTCTCATCACAATGCTCCATGCCCTTGTCATCTCAATGCTCCATGAACCCTGTCATCACAATGCACCATGCCCATCATCATAATGCTTCATGCTATTGTCATCACAATGAAATCAACATGCTCCATGACCACTGTCATCACAATGCTCCAAACCCTTGTGATCAAAATGTTCCATATCACTTGTCCTCACAAAGCCCCATGACGCTCATCATCACAATTATCCATGGTTTTCTCATCACAATCCTCCATGACATTTGTCATCACAATATTCCATAACCCCTCTAATCACAATGCTCTCTGACAATTGTCATCGCAGTGTACCATGACCCTTGTCATCACAATGCTCCATGCCTATGTCAGCAAAATGCTACATGACTTGTCATCACAATGCTCCATGCGCTCGTCATCACAATACTTCTATACCATTGTCATTCACAATCCTCCATGAACATTGGCATCACATTACTTCATGCCCTTTTCATCACAATGCTCCATGCTCCTTGAAATCAAAATGATCCATGACCTCTGTCATCACAATGCTCCAAACCCTTGTGATCACAATTTTCCATAACACTTGTCATCAAAACGCTCCATGATTCCTTTCATCACAATACTCCATGCACTTGTCATCACAATGCTCCATGAACTTTGTCATCACAAGGCTCAATACACATGTCATCACAATGCTCCCTGACACTTGTCGTCAAAATGCTCCTTGAAACCTATCATGAAAAGTCTCCATGCCTTTTTCATCACAATGCTCCATGCCCTTTTCATCAGAATGCTCCATGCCATTGTCATCACAATACTCCACAAGCTTCTCATCACAATGCTCCAAAACCTTTGTCATCACAATCCTCCATGACACTTGGCATCACAATGCTCCATTCCATTGTCATCACAATGGAGCATGACATATGTCATCACAATGCTCCCTGACACCTGTCTTCACAATACTCCATGACCTTGTCATCACAATACTCCATGCCCTTGTCATCACAATGCTCCATGACCGCTGTCATCACAATGTTCCGTGACTCCAGTCATCACAATGCTTCATGACTCTTGTCATCACAATGGTCCATGCCCTCGTCATCACAAGGCTCTCTGACATTTGTCACCACAATGCTCCATGAACATTTCATCACAAAGCTCCTTGACCCATGCCATCACAATGCTCCATTCCTTTGTCAGCACAATGCTCCATGACCCTTGTCATCACAATGCTCCATGCCCAAGTCAGCAAAATGCTCCATGACCCATGTCATCACAATAAGCCATGCGCTTGTCAACACAATGCTCTACAACATTGTCATCACAATGCTCCATAAAACTTGTCATCACAATGCTCCATTCACTTCTCATCAAAATGCTCTCTCACAACTGATATCACAAGGTTCCATCACTAGTCATCACAATAATCCCTCACCCCTGTCATCACAATGTTCCATGACCCCTGTCATCACAATGCTACATACCCTTATCCTCACAATGCTCCAGGACCCCTGACATCACAATGTTCCATAACTTCTGTCATCAAAATAATCCTGGAAACTTTTCATCAAATTGCTCCATGATCCTGTCATCACAATGCTTCCTGCCCTTCTCATCACAATGCAGAACGCCCTTTTAATCAAAATGCTCCATAACCTGTGTCATCACAAATCTCCATGACCCTTGGCAACACAATGCTCCATGCCCATGTCAGCAAAATGCTCCATGACCCATGTCATCACAATAAGCCATGCGCTTGTCAAAACAATGCTCTACAACATTGTCATCACAATGCTCCATAAAACTTGTCATCACAATGCTCCATTCACTTCTCATCAAAATGCTCTCTGACAACTGATAACACAAGGTTCCATCACTAGTCCTCACAATAATCCCTCACCCCTGACATCACAATGTTCCATAACTTTTGTCATCAAAATATTCCTTGACACTTTTCATCAAATTGCTCCTTGATCCTGTCATCACAATGCTTCCTCCCCTTCTCATCACAATGCACAAAGCCGTTGTCATCAAAATGCTCCATAACATTTGTCATCACAAAGCTCCATGACCCTTGGCATCACAATGCTCCATGACGCTTGTCATCACAATGCTCGATGCCCTTCTCATCAAAATACTCCATGGCTTTGTCATTACAATCCTCCATGACCCATGTATCACAGTGTTCCGTGGCCTTTTCATCACAATGCTCCATGTCAACGCTCATCATAATAATCTATGAAACATTTCAGACTTATGCTCCATGACCCCTGACATCACAATGTTCCACGGCCTTGTCATCACAAGGCTCCATGACCCTTGTCATCACAATGCTCCAAGACCCCTGTTATCGCAATGCTCCATGCCCTTATCATCACAAAGCTCCATGACGCATGTCATCAGTATGCTCCATGGCTTTCTCATCACAATGCTCCATGCCCTTGTCATCACAATGCTGCAAGACCCCTGTAATCACAAAGCTCCATGCCGCTTTTCATCTCAATGCTCCATGAACCCTGTCATCACAATGTGCCATGCCCTTCATCATAATGCTTCATGCTCTTGCCATCACAGTGAAATCAAAATGCACCAAGACCTCTGTCATCATAATGCTCCAAACCCTTGTGATCACATTGTTCCATAACAATTGTCATCACAACGCCCCATGATGCTCCTCATCACAATTATCCATGGACTTCTCAACACAATGCTCCATGCCTTTGTCATCACAGTGCTCAATACACTTGTCATCAGAATGCTCCCTGACACTTGTCGTCAGTATGCTCCTTGAAACCTGTCATGACAAGGCTCCGTGTTATTTCATCACAATGATCAATGCCCTTTTCATCACAATGCACCAAGACCCCTGTAATGACAATTCTCCATGCCCTTGTGATCACAAAGCTCAATGACCCCTGTCATCACAATGCTACATGCCCTTATCATCACAATGCTCCATCACTCCTGACATCACAATGTTCCATGACACTTGTCATCAAAATATTCCATGACACTTTTCATCAAATTGCTCCATGACCCGGTCATCACAATGCTCTCTGCCCTTCTCATCACAGTGCACCACACACTTGTCATCAAAATGCTCCATGACCTTTGTCATCACAAACCTCCATGACCCTTGGCCTCAAAGTGCTGCATGCCATTGTCATCACAATGCTCCAGGAACCCTCTTATCACATTGCTCCATATCCTTTTCATTACAAAGCTCCATGACGCTTGTCATCACAATGCTTGATGCACTTCTCATCACAATGCTTCATGCCCTTCACAATACAATGCTCCATGACCCATGTATCACAGTGTTCCGTGCCCTTGTCATCACAGTGCTCCATGCCCACTCTCATCACAATAATCCATGAAACTTTTCAGACCAATGTTCCATGCCCTTGTCATCACAATGCTCCATTGCCCCTGTCATAACAATGCTCCATGACCCCTGGCATCACAATATTCCATGGCCTTGTCATAACACTTCCCCATGACCCTTGTCATCACAAAGCTCCATGACACGTGTCATCAGAATGCTCCATGGCTTTCTCATTACAATGCTCTATGCCCTTGTCATCTCAATGCTCCATGGACACTGTCATCACAATTCACCATGCCCATCATCATAATGCTTCAGGCTATTGTCATCACAATGAAATCAACATGCTCCATGACCTCTGTCATCACAATGCTCCAAACCCTTGTGATCAGAATGTTCCATATCACTTGTCCTCACAACGCCCCATGACGCTCATCATCACAATTATCCATGGTCTTATCATCACAATGCTCCATGACGTATGTCATCACAATGTTCCATAACCCCTCTAATCACAATGTTCTCTGACAAATGTCATCGCAGTGTACCATAACCCTTGTCATCACAATGCTCCATGCCTATGTCAGCAAAATGCTACATGACTTGTCATCACAATGCTCCATGCGCTTGTCATCACAATACTTCTTTACCATTGTCATTCACAATCCTCCATGAACACTGGCATCACATTACTTCATGGCCTTGTCATCACAATGCTCCATGCTCCTTGAAATCAATATGATCCATGACCTCTGTCATCACAATGCTCCAAACCCTTGTGATCACAATTTTCCATAACACTTGTCATCAAAACGCTCCATGATTCCTTTCATCACAATAATCCATGCACTTGTCATCACAATGCTCCATGACCTTTGTCATCACAAGGCTCAATACACATGTCATCACAATGCTCCCTGACATTGGTCGTCAAAATGCTCCTTGAAACCTATCATGAAAAGTCTCCATGCCTTTTTCATCACAATGCTCCATGCCCTTTTCATCACAATGCTCCATGCCATTGTCATCACAATGGAGCATGACATATGTCATCACAATGCTCCCTGACACCTGTCTTCACAATTTTCCATGACCTTGTCATCACTATACTCCATGCCCTTGTCATCACAATGCTCCATGACCGCTGTCATCACAATGTTCCTTGACTCCAGTCTTCACAACGCTTCCTGACCCTTGTCATCACAATTGTCCATGACCTCATAATCACAAGGCGCTCTGACATTGGTCACCACAATGCTCCATGAACTTTTCATCAAAAAGCTCCTTGACCCATGCCATCACAATGCTCCATTCCTTTGTCAGCACAATGCTCCATGACCCTTGTCATCACAATGCTCCATGCCCATGTCAACAAAATGCTCCATGACCCATGTCATCACAATAAGCCATGCACTTGTCAACACAATGCTCTACAACATTGTCATCACAATGCTCCATAAAATTTGTCATCACAATGCTCCATTCACTTCTCATCAAAATGCTCTCTCACAACTGATATCACAAGGTTCCATCACTAGTCATCACAATAATCCCTCACCCCTGTCTTCACAATGTTCCATGACCCTGGCATCACAATGCTACATGCCCTTATCCTCACAATGCTCCATGACCCCTGACATCACAATGTTCCATAACCTCTGTTATCAAAATATTCCTGGACACTTTTCATGAAATTGCTCCTTGATCCTGTCATCACAATGCTTCCTGCCCTTCTCATCACAATGCACAACGCCCTTGTCATCAAAATGCTCCATAACCTTTGTCATCACAAAGCTCCATGACCCTTGGCATCACAATGCTCCATGACGCTTGTCATTACAATGCTCGATGCCCTTCTCATCAAAATACTCCTTGGCTTTGTCATTACAATCCTCCCTGGCCCATGTATCACAGTGTTCCGTGGCCTTTTCATCACAATGCTCCATGTCCACGCTCATCATAATAATCCATGAAACATTTCAGACGTGTGCTCCATGACCCCTGACATCACAATGTTCCACGGCCTTGTCATCAAAAGGCTCCATGACCCTTGTCATCACAATGCTCCAAGACCCCTGTTATCACAATGCTCAATGCCCTTATCATCACAAAGCTCCATGACGCATGCCATCAGTATGCTCCATGGCTTTCTCATCACAGTGCTCCATGCCCTTGTCATCACAATGTTCCCTGCCCTTCTCATCACAGGGCACCACCCACTTTTCATCAGAATGCTTCATGACCTGTGTCATTACAAACCTCCATGACCCTTGGCATCACAGTGCTCCATGCCATTGTCATCACAATGCTCCAGGAACCCTCTTATCACATTGCTCCATGCCCTTTTCATCACAAAGCTCCATGACGCTTGTCATCACAATGCTTGATGCACTTCTCATCACAATGCTTCATGTCCTTCTCATTACAATGCTCCATGACCCATGTATCACAGTGTTCCGTGCCCTTGTCATCACAGTGCTCCATGCCAACTCTCATCACAAAAATCCATGAAACTTTTCAGACCAATGTTCCATGCCCTTGTTATCACAATGCTCCATTGCCCCTGTCATAACAGTGATCCATGAACACTGGCATCGCAATATTCCATGGCCTTGTCATAACACTTCCCCATGACCCTTGTCATCACAGTGCTCCAAGACCCCTGTATTCACAATGCTCCATGCCCTTGTCATCACAAAGCTCGATGACACATGTCATCAGAATGCTCCATGGCTTTCTCATCACAATGAACCTTGCCCTTGTCATCTCAATGCTCCATGAACCCTGTCGTCACAATGCACCATGCCCATCATCATAATGCTTCATGCTATTGTCATCACAATGAAATCAACATGCTCCATGACCTCTGTCATCACAATGCTCCAAACACTTGTGATCAAAATGTTCCATATCACTTGTCCTCACAACGCCCCATGACGCTCATCATCACAATTATCCATGGTCTTCACATCACAATGCTCCATGACATTTGTCATCACAATGTTCCATATCCCCTCTAATCACAATGCTCTCTGACAATTTTCATCGCAGTGTGCCATGACCCTTGTCATCACAATGCTCCATGCCTATGTCAGCAAAATGCTACATGAGTTGTCATCACAATGCTCCATGCGCTTGTCATCACAATACTTCTTTACCATTGTCATTCACAATCCTCCATGAACATTGGCATCACATTACTTCATGCCCTTGTCATCACAATGCTCCATGCTCCTTGAAATCAAAATGATCCATGCCCTCTGTCATCACAATGTTCAAAACCCTTGTGATCACAATTTTCCATAACACTTGTCATCAAAACGCTCCATGATTCCTTTCATCACAATACTCCATGCACTTGTCATCACAATGCTCCATGAACTTTGTTATCACAATGCTCAATACACATGTCATCACAATGCTCCCTGACACTTGTCGTCAAAATGCTCCTTGAAACCTATCATGAAAAGTCTCCATGCCCTTTTCATCACAATGCTCCATGCACTTTTCATCACAATGCTCCATGCCATTGTCATCACAATACTCCACAAGCTTCTCATCACAATGCTCCATAACCTCTGTCATCACAATCCTCCATGACACTTGGCATCACAATGCTCCATTCCATTGTCATCACAATGGAGCATGACATATGTCATCACAATGCTCCCTGTCACCTGTCTTCACAATACTCCATGACCTTGTCATCACTATACTCCATGCCCTTGTCATCACAATGCTCCATGACCGCTGTCATCAAAATGTTCCGTGACTCCAGTCATCACAATGCTTCATGACTCTTGTCATCACTATGGTCCATGCCCTCGTCATCACAAGGCTCTCTGACATTTGTCACCACAATGCTCCATGAACTTTTCATCACAAAGCTCCTTGACCCATGCCATCACAATGCTCCATTCCTTTGTCAGCACAATGCTCTATGACCCTTGTCATCACAATGCTCCATGCCCATGTCAGCAAAATGCTCCATGACCCATGTCATCACAATAAGCCATGCGCATGTCAACACAATGCTCTACAACATTGTCATCACAATGCTCCATAAAACTTGTCATCACAATGCTCCATTCACTTCTCATCAAAATGCCCTCTGACAACTGATATCACAAGGTTCCATTACTAGTCATCACAATAATCCCTCAACCCTGTCATCACAATGCTCTTTGACCCATAACGTTACAATGTTCCATAACCTCTGTCATCAAAATATTCCTGGACACTTTTCATCAAATTGCTCCTTGATCCTGTCATCACAATGCTTCCTGCCCTTCTCATCTCAATGCACAACGCCCTTGTCATGAAAATGCTCCATAACCTTTGTCATCACAAAGCTCCATGACCCTTGGCATCACAATGCTCCATGACGCTTGTCATCACAATGCTCGATGCCCTTCTCATCAAAATACTCCATGGCTTTGTCATTACAATCCTCCATGACCCATGTATCACAGTGTTCCGTGGCCTTTTCATCACAATGCTCCATGTCCACGATCATCATAATAATCCATGAAACATTTCAGACTTATGCTCCTTGACCCCTGACATCACAATGTTCCACGGCCTTGTCATCACAAGGCTCCATGACCCTTGTCATCACAATGCTCCAAGACCCCTGTTATCGCAATGCTCCATGCCCTTATCATCACAAAGCTCCATGACGCATGTCATCAGTATGCTCCATGGCTTTCTCATCACAATGCTCCATGCCCTTGTCATCGCAATGCAGAAAGACCCCTGTAATCACAAAGCTCCATGCCGCTTTTCATCTCAATGCTCCATGAACCCTGTCATCACAATGCACCATGTGCTTCATCATAATGCTTCATGCTATTGCCATCAGAGTGAAATAAAAATGCACCAAAACCTCTGTCATCATAATGCTCCAAACTCTTGTGATCACATTGTTCCATAACACTTGTCATCACAACGCCCCATGATGCTCCTCACCACAATTATCCATGGTCTTATCATCACAATGTTCCATGCCTTTGTCATCACAATGCTAAATACACTTGTCATCACAATGCTCCCTGACACTTGTTGTCAGTATGCTCCTTGAACCCTGTCATGACAAGGCTCCGTGTTATTTCATCACAATGATCCATGCCCTTTCATCACAATGCTAAAAGACCCCTGTAATGGCAATGATCCATTCCCTTCTGATCACAAAGCTCCATGACCCCAGTCATCACAATGCTACATGCCCTTATCATCACAATGCTCCATCACTCCTGACATCACAATGTTCCATGACACTTGTCATCAAAATATTCCACGACCCTTTTCAGCAAATTGCTCCATGACCCTGTCATCACAATGCTCCCTGCCCTTCTCATCACAGTGCACCACACACTTGTCATCAAAATGCTCCATGACCTTTGTCATCACAAACCTCCATGACCCTTGGCATCACAGTGCTCCATGCCATTGTCATCACAATGCTCCAGGAACCCTCTTATCACATTGCTCCATGCCCTTTTCATCACAAAGCTCCATGACGCTTGTCATCACAATGCTTGATGCACTTCTCATCACAATGCTTCATGCCCTTCTCATTACAATGCTCCATGACCCATGTATCACAGTGTTCCGTGCCCTTGTCATCACAGTGCTCCATGCCCACTCTCATCACAATAATCCATGAAACTTTTCAGACCAATGTTCCATGCCCTTGTCATCACAATGCTCCATTGCCCCTGTCATAACAATGCTCCATGACCCCTGGCATCACAATATTCCATGGTCTTGTTATAACACTTCCCCATGACCCTTGTCATCACAAAGCTCCATGACACATGTCATCAGAATGCTCCATGGCTTTCTCATCACAATGCTCCATGCCCTTGTCATCTCAATGCTCCATGAACCCTGTCATCACAATGCACCATGCCTATCATCATAATGCTTCATGCTATTGTCATCACAATGAAATCAACATGCTCCATGACCTCTGTCATCACAATGCTCCAAACCCTTGTGATCAAAATGTTCCATATCACTTGTCCTCACAATGCCCCATGACGCTCATCATCACAATTATCCATGGTCTTCTCATCACAATGCTCCATGACATTTGTCATCACAATGTTCCATAACCCCTCTAATCACAACGCTCTCTGACAATTGTCATCGCAGTGTACCATGACACTTGTCATCACAATTCTCCATGCCTATGTCAGCAAAATGCTACATGACTTGTCATCACAATGCTCCATGCGCTTGTCATCACAATACTTCTTTACCATTGTCATTCACAATCCTCCATGAACATTGGCATCACATTACTTCATGCCCTTGTCATCACAATGCTCCATGCTCCTTGACATCAAAATGATCCATGACCACTGTCATCACAATGCTCCAAACCCTTGTGATCACATTTTTCCATAACACTTGTTATCAAAACGCTCCATGATTCCTTTCATCACAATACTCCATGCACTTGTCATCACAATGCTCCATGAACTTTGTCATCACAAGACTCAATACACATGTCATCACAATGCTCCCTGACACTTGTCGTCAAAATGCTCCTTGAAACCTATCATGAAAAGTCTCCATGCCTTTTCATCACAACGCTCCATGCCCTTTTCATCACAATGCTCCATGCCATTGTCATCACATTACTCCACAAGCTTGTCATCACAATGCTCCATAACCTTTGTCATCACAATCCTCCATGACACTTGGCATCACAATGCTCCATTCCATTGTCATCACAATGGAGCATGACATATGTCATGACAATGCTCCCTGACACGCGTCTTCACAATATTCCATGACCTTGTCATCACAATACTCCATGCCCTTGTCATCACAATGCTCCATGACCGCTGTCATCACAATGTTCCGTGACTCCAGTCATCACAATGCTTCATGACTCTTGTCATCACAATGGTCCACGCCCTCATAATCACAAGGCGCTCTGACATTTGTCACCACAATGCTCCATGAACGTTTCATCACAAAGCTCCTTGACCCTTGCCATCACAATGCTCCATTCCTTTATCAGCACAATGCTCCATGACCCTTGTCATCACAATGCTCCATGCCCATGTCAGCAAAATGCTCCATGACCCATGTCAATCCAATAAGCCATGCGCTTGTCAACACAGTGATCTACAACATTGTCATCACAATGCTCTATAAAACTTGTCATCACAATGCTCCATTCACTTCTCATCAAAATGCTCTCTGACAACTGATATCACAAGTTTCCATCACTAGTCATCACAATAATCCCTCAACCATGTCATCACAATGTTCCATGACCCCTGTCATCACAATGCTACATGCCCTTATCCTCACAATGCTCCATGACCCCTGACATCACAATGTTCCATAACCTCTGTCATCAAAATATTCCTGGACACTTTTCATCAAATTGCTCCTTGATCCTGTCATCACAATGCTTCCTGCCCTTCTCATCACAATGCACAACGCCCTTGTCATCAAAATGCTCCATAACCTTTGTCATCACAAAGCTCCATGACCCTTGGCATCACAATGCTCCATGACGCTTGTCATCACAATGCTCGATGCCCTTCTCATCAAAATACTCCATGGCTTTGTCATTACAATCCTCCATGACCCATGTATCACAGTGCTCCGTGGCCTTTCCATCACAATGCTCCATGTCCACGTCATCATAATTATCCATGAAACATTTCAGACTTATGCTCCATGACTCTTGACATCACAATATTCCACGGCCTTTTCATCACAAGGCTCCATGACCCTTGTCATCACATTGCTCCAAGACCCCTGTTATCGCAATGCTCCATGCCCTTATCATCACAAAGCTCCATGACGCATATCATCAGGATGCTCCATGGTTTTCTCATCACAATACTCCATGCCCTTGTCATCACAATGCTTCAAGACCCCTGTAATCACAAAGCTCCATGCCGCTTTTCATCTCAATGCTCCTTGAACCCTGTCATCACAATGCACCATGCCCTTCATCATAATGCTTCATGCTATTGCCATCACAATGAAATCAAAATGCACCAAGACCTCTGTCATCATAATGCTCCAAACCCTTGTGATCACATTGTTCCATAACACTTGTCATCACAACGCCCCATGATGCTCCTCATCACAATTACCCATGGTCTTCTCATCACAATGCTCCATGCCTTTGTCATCACAGTGTTCAATACACTTGTCATCACAATGCTCCCTGACACTTGTCGTCAGTATGCTCCTTGAACCCTGTCATGACAAGGCTCCGTGTTATTTCATCACAATGATCCATGCCCTTTTCATCACAATGCTCCAAGACCCCTGTAATGACAATGCTCCATGCCCTTGTGATCACAAAGCTCCATGACCACTGTCATCACAATGCTACATGCCCTTATCATCACAATGCTCCATCACTCCTGACATCACAATGTTCCATGACACTTGTCATCAAAATATTCCATGACCCTTTTCATCAAATTGCTCCATAACCCTGTCATCACAATGCTCCCTGCCCTTCTCATCACAGTGCACCACACACTTGTCATCAAAATGCTCCATGACCTTTGTCATCACAAACCTCCATGACCCTTGGCATCACAGTGCTCCATGCCATTGTCATCACAATGCTCCAGGAACCCTCTTATCACATTGCTCCATGCCCTTTTCATCACAAAGCTCCATAACGCTTGTCATCACAATGCTTGATGCACTTCTCATCACAATGCTTCATGCCCTTCTCATTACAATGCTCCATGACCCATGTATCACAGTGTTTCGTGCCCTTGTCATCAGAGGGCTCCATGCCCACTCTCATCACAATAATCCATGAAACTTTTCAGACCAATGTTCCATGCCCTTGTCATCACAATGCTCCTTTGCCCCTGTCATAACAATGCTCCATGACCCCTGGCATCACAATATTCCATGGCCTTGTTATAACACTTCCCCATGACCCTTGTCATCACAAAGCTCCATGACACATGTCATCAGAATGCTCCATGGCTTTCTCATCACAATGCTCCATGCCCTTGTCATCTCAATGCTCCATGAACCCTGTCATCACAATGCACCATGTCCATCATCATAATGCTTCATGCCTTTGTCATCACAATAAAATCAACATGCTCCATGACCTCTGTCATCACAATGCTCCAAACCCTTGTGATCAAAATGTTCCATATCACTTGTCCTCACAACGCCCCATGACGCTCATCATCACAATTATCCATGGTCGTCTTTTTTTTTTTTTTTTTTTTTAGTGGCTAGATTTTTTTGTTGTTGTTTTTTTTGTTTTTTTTTTTAATTTTTTGCTTTATAACAAATTTAATCAGTTATACATATACATATGTTTCCATATACCCTCCCTTTTGCGTCTCCCACCCACCCTCCCTATCCCACGCCTCCAGGCGGTCACAAAGCACCGAGCTGATCTCCCTGTGCTATGAGGCTGCTTCCCACTAACTATCTGTTTTACGTTTGGTACTGTATATATGTCCATGCCGCTCTTTCACTTTGTCACAGCTTACCCTTCCCCCTCCCCATATCCTCAAGTCCATTCTCTAGTAGGTCTGTGTCTTTATTCCTGTCTTACCCCTATGTTCTTCATGACATTTTTTTTCTTAAATTCCATATATATGTGTTAGCATACAGTATTTGTCTTTCTCTTTCTGACTTACTTCACTCTGTATGACAGACTCTAGGTCTATCCACCTCATTACAAATAGCTCAATTTCATTTATTTTTATGGCTGAGTAATATTCCATTGTATATATGTGCCACATCTTCTTTATCCATTCATCCGATGATGGACACTTAGGTTGTTTCCATCTCCGGGCTATTGTAAATAGGGCTGCTATGAACATTTTGGTAACTGTCTCTTTTTGAATTATGGTTTTCTCAGGGTATATGCCCAGTAGTGGGATTGCTGGGTCATATGGTAGTTCTATTTGTAGTTTTTTAAGGAACCTCCATACCGTTCTCCATAGCGGCTGTACCAATCACATTCCCACCAGCAGTGCAAGAGTGTTCCCTTTTCTCCACACCCTCTCCAGCATTTATTGTTTCTAGATTTCTTGATGATGGCCATTCTGACTGGTGTGAGATGATATCTCATTGTAGTTTTGATTTGCATTTCTCTAATGAGTAAAGATGTTGAGCATCCTTTCATGTGTTTGTTGGCAGTCTGTATATCTTCTGTGGAGAAATGTCTATTTAGGTCTTCTGCCCATTTTTGGATTGGGTTGTTTGTTTTTTTGCTATTGAGCTGCATGAGCTGCTTATAAATTTTGGAGATTAATCCTTTGTCAGTTGCTTCATTTGCAAATATTTTCTCCCATTCTGAGGGTTGTCTTTTGGTCTTGTTTATGGTTTCCTTTGCTGTGCAAAAGCTTTTAAGTTTCATTAGGTCCCATGTGTTTATTTTTGTCTTTATTTCCATTTCGCTAGGAGGTGGGTCAAAAAGGATCTTGCTGTGATTTATGTCATAGAGTGTTTTGCCTATGTTTTCCTCTAAGAGTTTGATAGTGTCTGGCCTTACATTTAGGTCTTTAATCCATCTTGAGCTTATTTTTGTGTATGGTGTTAGGGAGTGATCTAATCTCATACTTTTACATGTCCCTATCCAGTTTTCCCAGCACCATTTATTGAAGAGACTGTCCTTTCTCCACTGTACATTCCTGCCTCCTTTATCAAAGATAAGGTGGCCATATGTCCGTGGGTTTATCTCTGGGCTTTCTATCCTGTTCCATTGATCTATCTTTCTGTTTCTGTGCCAGTACCATACTGTCTTGATTACTGTAGCTTTGTAGTATAGTCTGAAGTCAGGGAGCCTGATTCCTCCAGCTCCATTTTTCGTTCTCAAGATTGCTTTGGCTATTCGGGGTCTTTTGTGTTTCCATACAAATTGTGAAATTTTTTGTTCTAGTTCTGTGAAAAATGCCAGTGGTAGTTTGATAGGGATTGCATTGAATCTGTAGATTGCTTTGGGTAGTAGAGTCATTTTCACAATGTTGATTCTTCCAATCCAAGAACATGGTACATCTCTCCATCTATTTGTATCATCTTTAATTTCTTTCATCAGTGTCTTATAATTTTCTGCATACAGGTCTTTTGTCTCCTTAGGTAGGTTTATTCCTAGATATTTTATTCTTTTTGTTGCAATGGTAAATGGGAGTGTTTCCTTGATTTCACTTTCAGATTTTTCATCATTAGTATATAGGAATGCCAGAGATTTCTGTGCTTTAATTTTGTATCCTGCAACTTTACCAAATTCATTGATTAGCTCTAGTAGTTTTCTGGTAGCATCTTTAGGATTCTCTATGTATAGTATCATGTCATCTGCAAACAGTGACAGCTTTACTTCTTCTTTTCCAATTTGGATTCCTTTTATTTCCTTTTCTTCTCTGATTGCTGTGGCTAAAACTTCCAAAACTAGGTTGAATAAGAGTGGTGAGAGTGGGCAACCTTGTCTTGTTCCTGATCTTAGTGGAAATGGTTTCAGTTTTTCACCATTGAGGACGATGCTGGCTGTGGGTTTGTCATATATGGCCTTTATTATGTTGAGGAAAGTTCCCTCTATGCTTACTTTCTGCAGGGTTTTTATCATAAATGGGTGTTGAATTTTGTCGAAAGCTTTCTCTGCATCTATTGAGATGATCATATGGTTTTTCTCCTTCAATTTGTTAATATGGTGTATCACGTTGATTGATTTGCGTATATTGAAGAATCCTTGCATTCCTGGAATAAACCCCACTTGATCATGGTGTATGATCCTTTTAATGTGCTGTTGGATTCTGTTTGCTAGTATTTTGTTGAGGATTTTTGCATCTATGTTCATCAGTGATATTGGCCTGTAGTTTTCTTTCTTTGTGACATCCTTGTCTGGTTTTGGTATCAAGGTGATGGTGGCCTCATAGAATGAGTTTGGGAGTGTTCCTCCCTCTGCTATATTTTGGAAGAGTTTCAGAAGGATAGGTGTTAGCTCTTCTCTAAATGCTTGATAGAATTCGCCTGTGAAGCCATCTGGTCCTGGGCTTTTGTTTGTTGGAAGATTTTTTATCACAGTTTCAATTTCAGTGCTTGTGATTGGTCTGTTCATATTTTCTATTTCTTCCTGGTTCAGTCTCGGCAGGTTGTGCATTTCTAAGAATTTGTCCATTTCTTCCAGGTTGTCCATTTTATTGGCATAGAGTTGCTTATAGTAATCTCTCATGATCTTTTGTATTTCTGCAGTGTCAGTTGTTACTTCTCCTTTTTCATTTCTAATTGTATTGATTTGAGTCTTCTCCCTTTTTTTCTTGATGAGTCTGGCTAATGGTTTATCAATTTTGTTTATCTTCTCAAAGAACCAGGTTTAGTTTTATTGATCTTTGCTATCGTTTCCTTCATTTCTTTTTCATTTATTTCTGATCTGATTTTTATGATTTCTTTCCTTCTGCTAACTTTGGGATGTTTTTGTTCTTCTTTCTCTAATTGCTTTAGGTGCAAGGATAGGTTGTTTATTCGAGATGTTTCCTGTTTCTTAAGGTGGGATTGTATTGCTCTAAACTTCCCTCTTAGAACTGCTTTTGCTGCATCCCATAGGTTTTGGGTCGTCGTGTCTCCACTGTCATTTGTTTCTCGGTATTTTTTAATTTCCTCTTTGATTTCTTCAGTGATCACTTCATTATTCAGTAGTGTATTGTTTAGCCTCCATGTGTTTGTATTTTTTTACAGCTCTTTTCCTGTAATTGATATCTAGTCTCATAGCACTGTGGTCGGAAAAGATACTTGATACAATTTCAATTTTCTTAAATTTACCAAGGCTTGATTTGTGACCCAAGATATGATCTATCCTGGAGAATGTTCCGTGATCACTTGAGAAAAATGTGTATTCTGTTGTTTTTGGATGGAATGTCCTATAAATATCAATTAAGTCCATCTTGTTTAATGTATCATTTAAAGCTTGTATTTCCTTATTTATTTTCATTTTGGATGATCTGTCCATTGGTGAAAGTGGGGTGTTAAAGTCCCCTACTATGATTGTGTTACTGTCGATTTCTCCTTTTATGGCTGTTAGTATTTGCCTTATGTATTGAGGTGCTCCTATGTTGGGTGCATAAATATTTACAATTGTTATATCTTCTTCTTGGATCGATCCCTTGATCATTAGGTAGTGTCCTTCTTTGTCTCTTCTAGTAGTCTTTATTTTAAAGTCTATTTTGTCTGATATGAGAATTCCTACTCCAGCTTTCTTTTGATTTCCATTTGCATGGAATATCTTTTTCCATCCCCTTACTTTCAGTCTGTATGTGTCTCTAGGTCTGAAGTGGGTCTCTTGTAGACAGCATATAGATGGGTCTTGTTTTTGTATCCATTCAGCCACTCTGTGTCTTTTGGTGGGAACATTTAGTCCATTTACATTTAAGGTAATTATCAATATGTATGTTCCTATTCCCATTTTCTTAATTGTTTTGGGTTCGTTATTGTAGGTCTTTTACTTCTGTTGTGTTTCTTGCCTAGAGAAGTGCCTTTAGCATTTGTTGTAAAGCTGGTTTGGTGGTGCTGAACTCTCTCAGCTTTTGCTTGTCTGTAAACGTTTTAATTTCTCCATCAAATATGAATGAGATCCTTGCTGGGTAGAGTAATCTTGGTTGCAGGTTTTTCTCCTTCATCACTTTAATTATGTCCTGCCACTCCCTTCTGGCTTGTAGAGTTTCTGCTGAGAGATCAGCTGTTATCCTGATGGGGATTCCCTTGTGTGTTATTTGTTGTTTTTGCCTTGCTGCTTTTAATATGATTTCTTTGTGTTTAATTTTTGACAGTTTGATTAATATGTGTCTTGGCGTATTTCTCCTTGGATTTATTCTGTATGGGACTCTCTGTGCCTCCTGGACTTGATTAACTATTTCCTTTCCCATATTAGGGAAGTTTTCAACTAGAATCTCTTCAACTATTTTCTCAGTCCCTTTCTTTTTCTCTTCTTCTTCTGGAACCCCTATAATTCGAATGTTGGTGCTTTTAATGTTGTCCCAGAGGTCTCTGAGGCTGTCCTCTGTTCTTTTCATTCTTTTTTCTTTATTTTGCTCTGCAGCAGTTATTTCCACTATTTTATCTTCCACCTCACTTAGCCGTTCTTCTGCTTCAGTTATTCTGCTATTGATCCCATCTAGAGTATTTTTTATTTCATGTATTGTGTTTTTAATCGATGCTTGATTCATCTTTAGTTCTTCTAGGTCCTTGTTAACTGTTTCTTGCATTTTGTCTATTCTATTTCCAAGATTTTGGATCTGGGAAATAGAATCTTGGATCATCTTTACCATCATTATTCTGAATTCTTTTTCAGGTAGACTGCGTATTACCTCTTCATTTGTTAGATCTGGTGGGTTTTTATCTTGCTCCTTCTCCTGCTGTGTGTTTTTCTGTCTTCTCATTTTGCTTATGTTACTGTGTTTGGGGTCTCCTTTTTGCAGGCTGCCGGTTCGTAGTTCCCGTTGTTTTTGGTGTCTGTCCCCAGTGGCTAAGGTTGGTTTAGTGGGTTGTGTAGGCTTCCTGGTGGAGGGGACTAGTGCCTGTGTTCTGGTGGATGAGGCTGGATCTTGTCTTTCTGGTGGGCAGGTCCACGTCTGGTGGTGTGTTTTGGGGTGTCTGTGGACTTTTTATGATTTTAGGCCACCTCTCTGCTAATGGGTGGCGTTGTGTTCCTGTCTTGCTAGTTGTTTGGCATAGGGTGTCCAGCACTGTAGCTTGCTGGTCGTTGAGTGAAGCTGGGTGCTGGTGTTGAGCTGGAGATCTCTGGAAGATTTTTGCCGTTTGATATTATGTGGAGCTGGGAGGTCTCTTGTGGACCAGTGTCCTGAAGTTGGCTCTCCCACCTCAGAGGCACAGCACTGACTCCTGGCTCCTCAATTTGGGATGATGTGTTGTCTATTCATGTATTCCACAGATGCAGGGTACATCAAGTTGATTGTGCAGCTTTAATCCGCTGTTTCTGAGGCTGCTGGGAGAGGTTTCCCTTTCTCTTCTTTGTTCTCACAGCTCCTGGGTCTCAGCTTTGGATGTGGCCCCGCCTCTGTGTGTAGGTCGACGGAGGGCGTCTGTTCTTCCCTCAGACAGGACAGGGTTAAAGGAGCAGCCACTTCGGGGACTCTTGCTCACTCAGGCCAGGCAGGAGGGAGGGGCATGGAGTGCGGGGCGAGCCTGCAGTGGCAGAGGTCGGCGTGACGTTGCACCAGCCCAAGGCGCGCCGTGCGTTCTTCCAGGTAAGCCGCCCCTGGATCCTGGGACCCCGGCAGTGGCGGGCTGCACAGGCTCCCGGAAGGGCGGTGTGGGCAGTGACCTGCGCTCGCACACAGGCTTCTTGGCGGCAGCAGCAGCAGCCCCAGCATCCCACGCCCGTCACTGGACTCCGCGCTTTCACTCGCAACTCGCGCCCGTCTGTGGAGCCCCTTTAAGCAGCGCTCTTAATCCCCTCTCCTCGCGCACCAGGAAACCAAGAGGGAAGAAAAAGTCTCTTGCCTCTTCGGCAGCTCCAGAGTTTTCCCGGACTCCCTGCCGGCTAGCTATGGCACATTAGCCCCCTTCACGCTGAGTTCTCGCCGCCAGCCCCAGTCCTCTCTCTGCACTCTGACCGAAGCCCGAGACTCAGCTTCCAGCGCTGCACACCCCGGCGGGCGAGTAGACAAGCCTCTCAGGCTGGTGAGTGCCGATCGGCACAGTTCCTCTGTGTGGGGATCTCTCCGCTTTGCCCTACCCAGGTATGTGGGGAGTTTCTTGCCTTTTGGGAGGTCTGGGGTCTTATGCCAGCGTTCAGTAGGTGTTCTGTAGGAGTTGTTCCACTTGTAGCTGTATTTCTGGTGTATCCGTGGGGAGGAAGGTGATCTCCACGTCTTACTCTTCCGTCATCTTACACTGAAGTATCCATGGTCTTCTCATCACAATGCTCCATGACATTTGTCATCACAATGCTCCATAACCCCTGTAATCACAATGCTCTCTGACAATTGTCATCGCAGTGTACCATGACCCTTGTCATCACAATGCTCCATGCCTATGTCAGCAAAATGCTACATGACATGTCATCACAATGCTCCATGTGCTTGTCATCAAAATACTTCTTTACCATTGTCATTCACAATACTCCATGAACGTTGGCATCACATTACTTCATGCCCTTGTCATCACAATGCTCCATGCTCCTTGAAATCAAAATGATCCATGACCTCTGTCATCACAATGCTCCAAACCCTTGATCACAATTTTCCATAACACTTGTCATCAAAACGCTCCATGATTCCTTTCATCACAATACTCCATGCACTTGTCATCACAATGCTCCATGAACTTTGTCATCACAAGGCTCAATACACATGTCATCACAATGCTCCCTGACACTTGTCGTCAAAATGCTCCTTGAAACCTATCATGAAAAGTCTCCATGCCTTTTTCATCACAATGCTCCATGCCCTTTTCATCACAATGCTCCATGACATTGTCATCACAATACTCCACAAGCTTGTCATCACAATGCTCCATAACTTTTGTCATCACAATCCTCCATGACACTTGGCATCACAATGCTCCATTCCATTGTCATCACAATGGAGCATGGCATATGTCATCACAATGCTCCCTGACACCTGTCTTCACAATACTCCATGACCTTGTCATCACAATACTCCATGCCCTTGTCATCACAATGCTCCATGACCGCTGTCATCACAATGTTCCGTGACTCCAGTCATCACAATGCTTCATGACTCTTGTCATCACAATGGTCCATGCCCTCGGCATCACAAGGCTCTCCGACATTTGTCACCACAATGCTCCATGAACGTTTCATCACAAAGCTCCTTGACCCTTGCCATCACAATGCTCGATTCATTTATCAGCACAATGCTCCATGACACTTGTCATCACAATGCTCCATGCCCATGTCAGCAAAATGCTCCATGACCCATGTCATCACAATAAACCATGCGCTTGTCAACACAGTGATCTACAACATTGTCATCACAAGGCTCTATAAAACTTGTCATCACAATGCTCCATTCACTTCTCATCAAAATGCTCTCTCACAACTGATATCACAAGGTTCCCTCACTAGTCATCACAATAATCCCTCAACCCTGTCATCACAATGTTCCATGACCCCTGTCATCACAATGCTACATGCCCTTATCCTCACAATGCTCCATGATCCCTGACATCACAATGTTCCATAACCTCTGTCATCAAAATATTCCTGGACACTTTTCATCAAATTGCTCCTTGATCCTGTCATCACAATGCTTCCTGCCCTTCTCATCACAATGCACAACGCCCTTGTCATCCAAATGCTCCATAACCTTTGTCATCACAAAGCTCCATGACCCTTGGCATCACAATGCTCCATGACGCTTGTCATCACAATGCTCGATGCCCTTCTCATCAAAATACTCCATGGCTTTGTCATTACAATCCTCCATGACCCATGTATCACAGTGTTCCGGGGCCTTTTCATCACAATGCTCCATGTCCACGCTCATCATAATAATCCATGAAACATTTCAGACTTATGCTCCATGACCCCTGACATCACAATGTTCCACGGCCTTGTCATCACAAGGCTCCATGACCCTTGTCATCACAATGCTCCAAGACCCCTGTTATCACAATGCACCATGCCCTTATCATCACAAAGCTCCATGACGCATGTCATCAGTATGCTCCATGGCTTTCTCATCACAATGTTCCATGCCCTTGACATCACAATGCTGCAAGACCCCTGTAATCACAAAGCTCCATGCCGCTTTTCATCTCAATGCTCCATGAACCCTGTCATCAAAATGCACCATGCCCTTCATCATAATGCTTCATGCTATTGCCATCAGAGTGAAATCAAAATGCACCAAGACCTCTGTCATCATAATGCTCCAAACCCTTGTGATCTCATTGTTCCATAACACTTGTCATCACAACGCCCCATGATGCTACTCATCACAATTATCCATGGTCTTCTCATCACAATGCTCCATGCCTTTGTCATCACAATGTTCAATACACTTGTCATCACAATGCTCCCTGACACTTGTCGTCAATATGCCCCTTGAACCCAGTCATGACAAGGCTCCGTGTTATTTCATCACAATGATCCATGCCCTTTTCATCACAATGCTCCAAGACCCCTGTAATGACAATGCTCCATGCCCTTGTGATCACAAAGCTCCATGACCCCGGTCATCACAATGCTCCATGCCCTTATCATCACAATGCTCCATCACTCCTGACATCACAATGTTCCATGACACTTGTCATCAAAATATTCCATGACACTTTTCATCAAATTGCTCCATGACCCTGTCATCACAATGCTCCCTGCCCTTCTCATCACAGTGCACCACACACTTCTCATCAAAATGCTCCATGACCTTTGTCATCACAAACCTCCATGACCCTTGGCATCACAGTGCTCCATGCCATTGTCATCACAATGCTCCAGGAACCCTCTTATCACATTGCTCCATGCCCTTTTCATCACAAAGCTCCATGACGCTTGTCATCACAATGCTTGATGCACTTCTCATCACAATGCTTCATGCCCTTCTCATTACAATGCTCCATGACCCATGTATCACAGTGTTCCGTGCCCTTGTCATCACAGTGCTCCATGCCCACTCTCATCACAATAATCCATGAAACTTTTCAGACCAATGTTCCATGCCCTTGTCATCACAATGCTCCATTGCCCCTGTCATAACAATGCTCCATGACCCCTGGCATCACAATATTCCATGGCCTTGTCATAACACTTCCCCATGTACCTTGTCATCACAAAGCTCCATGACACATGTCATCAGAATGCTCCATGGCTTTCTCATCACAATGCTCCATGCCCTTGTCATCTCAATGCTCCATGAACCCTGTCATCACAATGCACCATGCCCATCATCATAATGCTTCATGCCTTTGTCATCACAATAATATCAACATGCTCCATGACCTCTGTCATCACAATGCTCCAAACTCTTGTGATCAAAATGTTCCATATCACTTGTCCTCACAACGCCCCATGACGCTCATCATCACAATTATCCATGGTCTTCACATCACAATGCTCCATGACATTTGTCATCACAATGTTCCATAATGCCTCTAATCACAATGCTCTCTGACAATTGTCATCGCAGTGTACCATGACCCTTGTCATCACAATGCTCCATGCCTATGTCAGCAAAATGCTACATGACATGTCATCACAATGCTCCATGCGCTTGTCATCAAAATACTTCTTTACCATTGTCATTCACAATCCTCCATGAACATTGGCATCACATTACTTCATGCCCTTTTCATCACAATGCTCCATGCTCCTTGAAATCAAAATGATCCATGACCTCTGTCATCACAATGCTCCAAACCCTTGTGATCACAATGTTCCATAACACTTGTCATTAAAACGCTCCATGATTCCTTTCATCACAATAATCCATGCACTTGTCATCACAATGCTCCATGAACTTTGTCATCACAAGGCTCAATACACATGTCATCACAATGCTCCCTGACACTTGTCGTCAAAATGCTCCTTGAAACCTATCATGAAAAGTCTCCATGCCTTTTCATCACAATGCTCCATGCCCTTTTCATCACAATGCTCCATGCCATTGTCATCACAATAATCCACAAGCTTCTCATCACAATGCTCCATAACCTTTGTCATCACAATCCTCCATGACACTTGGCATCACAATGCTCCATTCCAGTGTCATCACAATGGAGCATGACATATGTCATCACAATGCTCCCTGACACCTGTCTTAACAATAATCCATGACCCTGTCATCAAAATACTCCATGCTCTTGTCATCACAATGCTCCATGACCGCTGTCATCGCAATGTTCCGTGACTCCAGTCATCACAATGCTTCATGACTCTTGTCATCACAATGGTCCATGCCCTCGTCATCACAAGGCTCTCTGACATTTGTCACCACAATGATCCATGAACTTTTCATCACAAAACTCCTTGACCCTTGCCATCACAATGCTCCATTCCTTTGTCAGCACAATGCTCCATGACCCTTGTCATCACAATGCTCCATGCCCATGTCAGCAAAATGCTCCATGACCCATGTCATCACAATAAGCAATGCGCTTGTCAACACAATGCTCTACAAAATTGTCATCACAGTGCTCTATAAAACTTGTCATCACAATGCTCCATTCACTTCTCATCAAAATGCTCTCTCACAACTGACATCACAAGGTTCCATCACTAGTCATCACAATAATCCCTCACCCTGTCATCACAATGTTCCATGACCCCTGTCATCACAATGCTACATGCCCTTATCCTCACAATGCTCCATGACCCCTGACATCACAATGTTCCATAACCTCTGTCATCAAAATATTCCTGGACACTTTTCATCAAATTGCTCCTTGATCCTGTCATCACAATGCTTCCTGCCCTTCTCATCACAATGCACAACGCCCTTGTCATCAAAATGCTCCATAACCTTTGTCATCACAAAGGTCCATGACCCTTGGCATCACAATGCTACATGACGCCTGTACTCACAATGTTCGATGCCCTTCTCATCAAAACACTCCATGGCTTTGTCATTACAATCCTCCATGACCCATGTATCACAGTGTTCCGTGGCCTTTTCATCACAATGCTCCATGTCCACGCTCATCATAATAATCCATGAAACATTTCAGACTTATGCTCCATGACCCCTGACATCACAATGTTGCACGGCCCTGTCATCACAAGGCTCCATGACCCTTGTCATCACAATGCTCCAAGACCCCTCTTATCGCAAAGCTCCATGCCCTTATCATCACAAAGCTCCATGACGCATGTCATCAGTATGCTCCATGGATTTCTCATCACAATGTTCCTTGCCCTTGTCATCACAATGCTGCAAGACCCCTGTAATCACAAAGCTCCATGCCGCTTTTCATCTCAATGCTCCATGAACCCTGTCATCACAATGCACCATGCCCTTCATCATAATGCTTCATGCTATTGCCATCAGAGTGAAATCAAAATGCACCAAGACCTCTGTCATCATAATGCTCCA
The DNA here is from genome assembly GCF_964341445.2 of Mesoplodon mirus. Taxonomy (NCBI): domain Eukaryota; kingdom Metazoa; phylum Chordata; class Mammalia; order Artiodactyla; family Ziphiidae; genus Mesoplodon; species Mesoplodon mirus. The sequence goes on along the minus strand of NC_138976.1, from coordinate 196,432,687 downwards.
AACCCTTGTGATCTCATTGTTCCATAACACTTGTCATCACAACGCCCCATGATGCTCCTCATCACAATTATCCATGGTCTTCTCATCACAATGCTCCATGCCTTTGTCATCACAATGCTCAATACACTTGTCATCACAATGCTCCCTGGCACTTGTCGTCAGTATGCTCCTTGTAGCCAGTCATGACAAGGCTCCGTGTTATTTCATCACAATGATCCATGCCCTTTTCATCACAATGCTCCAAGACCCCTGTAATGACAATGCTCCATGCCCTTGTGATCACAAATCTCCATGACCCCTGTCATAACAATGCTACATGCCCTTATCATCACAATGCTCCATCACTCCTGACATCACAATGTTCCATGACACTTGTCATCAAAATATTCCATGACCCTTTTCATCAAATTGCTCCATGACCCTGTCAAAACAATGCTCCCTGCCCTTCTCATCACAGTGCACCACACACTTGTCATCAAAATGCTCCATGACCTTTGTCATCACAAACCTCCATGACCCTTGGCATCACAGTGCTCCATGCCATTGTCATCACAATGCTCCAGGAACATTCTTATCATATTGCTCCAAGCCCTTTTCATCACAAGGCTCCATGACGCTTGTCATCACAATGCTTGATGCACTTCTCATCACAATGCTTCATGCCCTTCTCCTTTCAATGCTCCATGACCCATGTATCACAGTGTTCCGTGCCCTTGTCATCACAGTGCTCCATGCCCACTCTCATCACAATAATCCATGAAACTTTTCAGACCAATGTTCCATGCCCTTGTCATCACAATGCTCCATTGCCCCTGTCATAACAATGCTCCATGACCCCTGGCATCACAATATTCCATGGCCTTGTCATAACACTTCCCCATGACTCTTGTCATCACAAAGCTCCATGACACATGTCATCAGAATGCTCCATGGCTTTCTCATCACAATGCTCCATGCCCTTGTCATCTCAATGCTCCATGAACCCTGTCATCACAATGCACCATGCCCATCATCATAATGCTTCATGCTATTGTCATCACAATGAAATCAACATGCTCCATGACCTCTGTCATCACAATGCTCCAAACCCTTGTCATCAAAATGTTCCATATCACTTGTCCTCACAACGCCCCATGACACTCATCATCACAATTATCCATGGTCTTCTCATCACAATGCTCCATGACACTTGTCATCACAATGTTCCATAACCCAACTAATTACGATGTTCTCTGACAATTGTCATCGCAGTGTACCATGACCCTTGTCATCACAATGCTCCATGCCTATGTCAGCAAAATGCTACATAAGTTGTCATCACAATGCTCCATGCGCTTGTCATCACAATACTTCTTTACCATTGTCATTCACAATCCTCCTTGAACATTGGCATCACATTACTTCATGCCGTTTTCATCACAATGTTCCATGCTCCATGAAATCATAATGATCCATGACCTCTGTCATCACAATGCTCCAAACCCTTGTGATCACAATGTTCCATAACACTTGTCATCAAAACGCTCCATGATTACTTTCATCACAATGCTCCATGCATTGTCATCACAATGCTCCATGAACTTTGTCATCACAAGGCTCAATACAGATGTCATCACAATGCTCCCTGACACTTGTCGTCAAAATGCTCCTTGAAACCTATCATGAAAAGTCTCCATGCCTTTTCATCACAATGCTCCATGCCCTTTTCATCACAATGCTCCATGCCATTGTCATCACAATACTCCACAAGCTTCTCATCACAATGCTCCATAACCTTTGTCATCACAATCCTCCATGACACTTGGCATCACAATGCTCCATTCCATTGGCATCACAATGGAGCATGACATATGTCATCACAATGCTCCCTGACACCTGTCTTCACAATACTCCATGACCTTGTCATCACAATACTCCGTGCTCTTGTCATCACAATGCTCCATGACCGCTGTCATCACAATGTTCCGTGACTCCAGTCATCACAATGCTTCATGACTCTTGTCATCACAATGGTCCATGCCCTCGTCATCACAAGGCTCTCCGACATTTGTCACCACAATGATCCATGAACGTTTCATCAAAAAGCTCCTTGACCCATGCCATCACAATGCTCCATTCCTTTGTCAGCACAATGCTCCATGACCCTTGTCATCACAATGCTCCATGTCCATGTCAGCAAAATGCTCCATGACCCATGTCATCACAATAAGCCATGCGCTTGTCAACACAATGCTCTACAAAATTGTCATCACAGTGCTCTATAAAACTTGTCATCACAATGCTCTATTCACTTCTCATCAAAATGCTCTCTCACAACTGATATCACAAGGTTCCATCACTAGTCATCACAATAATCCCTCACCCCTGTCATCACAATGTTCCATGACCCCTGTCATCACAATGCTACATGCCCTTATCCTCACAATGCTCCATGACCCCTGACATCACAATGTTCCATAACCTCTGTCATCAAAATATTCCTGGACACTTTTCATCAAATTGCTCCTTGATCCTGTCATCACAATGCTTCCTGCCCTTCTCATCACAATGCACAACGCCCTTGTCATCAAAATGCTCCATAACCTTTGTCATCACAAAGCTCCATGACCCTTGGCATCACAATGCTCCATGACACTTGTCATCAAAATGCTCGATGCCCTTCTCATCAAAATACTCCATGGCTTTGTCATTACAATCCTCCATGACCCATGTATCACAGTGTTCTGCGGCCTTTTCATCACAATGCTCCATGTCCACGCTCATCATAATAATCCATGAAACATTTCAGACTTATGCCCCATGACTCCTGACATCACAATATTCCACGGCCTTGTCATCCAAGGCTGAATGACCCTTGTCATCACAATGCTCCAAGACCCCTGTTATCACAAAGCTCCATGACCTTATCATCACAAAGCTCCATGACGCATGTCATCAGTATGCTCCATGGCTTTCTCATCACAATGCTCCATGCCCTTGTCATCACAATGCTTCAAGACCCCTGTAATCACTAAGCTCCATGCCGCTTTTCATCTCAATGCTCCATGAACCCTGTCATCACAATGCACCATGCCCTTCATCATAATGCTTCATGCTATTGCCATCAAAATGAAATCAAAATGCACCAAGACCTCTGTCATCATAATGCTCCAAACCCTTGTGATCACATTGTTCCATAACACTTGTCATCACAACGCCCCATGATGCTCCTCATCACAATTATCCATGGTCTTCTCATCACAATGCTCCATGCCTTTGTCATCACAATGCTCAATACACTTGCCATCACAATGCTCCCTGACACTTGTCGTCAGTATGCTCCTTGAACCCTGTCATGACAAGGCTCCGTGTTATTTCATCACAATGCTCCATGCCCTTTTCATCACAATGCTCCAAGACCCCTGTAATGGCAATGCTCCATGCCCTTGTGATCACAAAGCTCCATGACCCCGGTCATCACAATGCTACATGCCCTTATCATCACAATGCTCCATCACTCCTGCCATCACAATGTTCCATGACACTTGTCATCAAAATATTCCATGACCCTTTTCATCAAATTGCTCCATGACCCTGTCATCACAATGCTCCCTGCCCTTCTCATCACAGTGCACCACACACTTGTCATCAAAATGCTCCATGACCTTTGTCATCACTAACCTCCATGACGCTTGGCATCAGAGTGATCCATGCCATTGTCATCACAATGCTCCAGGAACCCTCTTATCACATTGCTCCATGCCCTTTTCATCACAAAGCTCCATGACGCTTGTCATCACAATGCTTGATGCAATTCTCATCACAATGTTTCATGCCATTCTCATTACAATGCTCCATGACCCATGTATCACAGTGTTCCGTGCCCTTGTCATCACAGTGCTCCATGCCCACTCTCATCACAATAATCCATGAAACTTTTCAGACCAATGTTCCATGCCCTTGTCATCACAATGCTCCATTGCCCCTGTCATAAAAATGCTCCATGACCCCTGGCATCACAATATTCCGTGGCCTTTTCATAACACTTCCCCATGACTCTTGTCATCACAAAGCTCCATGACACATGTCATCAGAATGCTCCATGGCTTTCTCATCACAATGCTCCATGCCCTTGTCATCTCAATGCTCCATGAACCCTGTCATCACAATGCACCATGCCCATCATCATAATGCTTCATGCCTTTGTCATCACAATAATATCAACATGCTCCATGACTTCTGTCATCACAATGCTCCATATCCTTGTGATCAAAATGTTCCATATCACTTGTCCTCACAACGCCCCATGACGCTCATCATCACAATTATCCATGGTCTTCTCAACACAATGCTCCATGACATTTGTCATCACAATGTTCCATAACCCCTCTAATCACAATGGCTCTGACAATTGTCATCGCAGTGTACCAGGACCCTTGTCATCACAATGCTCCATGCCTATGTCAGCAAAATGCTACATGACTTATCATCACAATGCTCCATGCTCCTTGAAATCAAAATGATCCATGACCTCTGTCATCACAATGCTCCAAACCCTTGTGATCACAATTTTCCATAACACTTGTCATCAAAACGACTCATGATTCCTTTCATCACAATACTCCATGCACTGGTCATCACAATGCTCCATGAACTTTGTCATCACAAGGCTCAATACATATGTCATCACAATGCTCCATGAACTTTGTCATCACAAGGCTCAATACACATGTCATCACAATGCTCTCTGACACTTGTCGTCAAAATGCTCCTTGAAACCTATCATGAAAAGTCTCCATGCCTTTTTCATCACAGTGCTCCATGCCCTTTTTATCACAATGCTCCATGCCATTGTCATCACAATACTCCACAAGCTTCTCATCACAATGCTCCATAACCTTTGTCATCACAATCCTCCATGACACTTGGCATCACAATGCTCCATTCCATTGTCATCACAATGGAGCATGACATATGTCATCACAATGCTCCCTTACACCTGTCTTCACAATACTCCATGACCTTGTCATCACAATACTCCATGCCCTTGTCATCACAATTCTCCATGACCGCTGTCATCACAACGTTCCGTGACTCCAGTCATCACAATGCTTCATGACTCTTGTCATCACAATGGTCCATGCGCTCGTCATCAAAAGGCTCTCTGACGTTTGTCACCACAATGCTCCATGAACTTTTCATCAAAAAGCTCCTTGACCCATGCCATCACAATGCTCCATTCCTTTGTCAGCACAAAGCTCCATGACCCTTGTCATCACAATGCTCCATGCCCATGTCAGCAAAATGCTCCATGACCCATGTCATCACAATAAGCCATGCGCTTGTCAACACAATGCTCTACAAAATTGTCATCACAGTGCTCTATAAAACTTGTCATCACAATGCTCCATTCACTTCTCATCAAAATGCTCTCTCACAACTGATATCACAAGGTTCCATCACTAGTCATCACAATAATCCCTCACCCCTGTCTTCACAATGATCCATGACCCTGGCATCACAATGCTACATGCCCTTATCCTCACAATGCTCCATGACCCCTGACATCACAATGTTCCATAACCTCTGTTATCAAAATATTCCTGGACACTTTTCATCAAATTCCTCCTCGATCCTGTCATCACAATGCTTCCTGCCCTTCTCATCACAATGCACAACGCCCTTGTCATCAAAATGCTCCATAACCTTTGTCATCACAAAGCTCCATGACCCTTGGCATCACAATGCTCCATGACACTTGTCATCACAATGCTCGATGCCCTTCTCATCAAAATACTCCATGGCTTTGTCATTACAATCCTCCATGACCCATGTATCACAGTGTTCCGTGGCCTTTTCATCACAATGCTCCATGTCCACGCTCATCATAATAATCCATGAAATATTTCAGACTTATGCTCCATGACCCCTGACATCACAATGTTGCACGGCCCTGTCATCACAAGGCTCCATGACCAGTGTCATCACAATGCTCCAAGACCCCTGTTATCGCAATGCTCCATGCCCTTATCATCACAAAGCTCCATGACGCATGTCATCAGTATGCTCCATGGATTTCTCATCACAATGTTCCATGCCCTTGTCATCAGAATGCTGCAAGACCCCTGTAATCACAAAGCTCCATGCCGCTTTTCATCTCAGTGCTCCATGAACCCTGTCATCAAAATGCACCATGCCCTTCATCATAATGCTTCATGCTATTGCCATTAGAGTGAAATCAAAATGCACCAAGACCTCTGTCATCATAATGCGCCAAACCCTTGTGATCACATTGTTCCATAACACTTGTCATCACAACGCCCCATGATGCTCCTCATCACAATTATCCATGGTCTTCTCATCACAATGCTCCATGCCTCTGTCATCACAATGCTCAATACTCTTGTCATCACAATACTCCCTGACACTTGTCGTCAGTATGCTCCTTGAACCCTGTCATGACAAGGCTCCGTGTTATTTCATCACAATGATCGATGCCCTTTTCATCACAATGCTCCACGACCACTGTAATGACAATGCTCCATGCCCTTGTGATCACAAAGCTCCATGACCCCGGTCATCACAATGCTCCATGCCCTTATCATCACAATGCTCCATCACTCCTGCCATCACAATGTTCCATGACACTTGTCATCAAAATATTCCATGACCCTTTTCATCAAATTGCTCCATGACCCTGTCATCACAATGCTCCCTGCCCTTCTCATCACAGTGCACCACACACTTCTCATCAAAATGCTCCATGACCTTTGTCATCACAAACCTCCATGACGCTTGGCATCAGAGTGCTCCATGCCATTGTCATCACAATGCTCCAGGAACCCTCTTATCACATTGCTCCATGCCCTTTTCATCACAAAGCTCCATGACGCTTGTCATCACAATGCTTGATGCACTTCTCATCACAATGTTTCATGCCATTCTCATTACAATGCTCCATGACCTATGTATCACAGTGTTCCGTGCCCTTGTCATCACAGTGCTCCATGCCTACTCTCATCACAATAATCCATGAAACTTTTCAGACCAATGTTCCATGCCCTTGTCATCACAATGCTCCATTGCCCCTGTCATAAAAATGCTCCATAACCCCTGGCATCACAATATTCCGTGGCCTTTTCATAACACTTCCCCATGACTCTTGTCATCACAAAGCTCCATGACACATGTCATCAGAATGCTCCATGGCTTTCTCATCACAATGCTCCATGCCCTTGTCATCTCAATGCTCCATGAACCCTGTCATCACAATGCACCATGCCCATCATCATAATGCTTCATGCCTTTGTCATCACAATAATATCAACATGCTCCATGACTTCTGTCATCACAATGCTCCATATCCTTGTGATCAAAATGTTCCATATCACTTGTCCTCACAACGCCCCATGACGCTCATCATCACAATTATCCATGGTCTTCTCAACACAATGCTCCATGACATTTGTCATCACAATGTTCCATAACCCCTCTAATCACAATGGCTCTGACAATTGTCATCGCAGTGTACCAGGACCCTTGTCATCACAATGCTCCATGCCTATGTCAGCAAAATGCTACATGACTTGTCATCACAATGCTCCATGCTCCTTGAAATCAAAATGATCCATGACCTCTGTCATCACAATGCTCCAAACCCTTGTGATCACAATTTTCCATAACACTTGTCATCAAAACGACTCATGATTCCTTTCATCACAATACTCCATGCACTTGTCATCACAATGCTCCATGAACTTTGTCATCACAAGGCTCAATACACATGTCATCACAATGCTCCATGAACTTTGTCATCACAAGGCTCAATACACATGTCATCACAATGCTCTCTGACACTTGTCGTCAAAATGCTCCTTGAAACCTATCATGAAAAGTCTCCATGCCTTTTTCATCACAGTGCTCCATGCCCTTTTCATCACAATGCTCCATGCCATTGTCATCACAATACTCCACAAGCTTCTCATCACAATGCTCCATAACCTTTGTCATCACAATCCTCCATGACACTTGGCATCACAATGCTCCATTCCATTGGCATCACAATGGAGCATGACATATGTCATCACAATGCTCCCTGACACCTGTCTTCACAATACTCCATGACCTTGTCATCACAATACTCCATGCCCTTGTCATCACAATGCTCCATGACCGCTGTCATCACAATGTTCCGTGACTCCAGTCATCACAATGCTTCATGACTCTTGTCATCACAATGGTCCATGCCCTCGTCATCACAAGGCTCTCTGACGTTTGTCACCACAATGCTCCATGAACTTTTCATCAAAAAGCTCCTTGACCCATGCCATCACAATGCTCCATTCCTTTGTCAGCACAATGCTCCATGACCCTTGTCATCACAATGCTCCATGCCCATGTCAGCAAAATGCTCCATGACCCATGCCATCACAATAAGCCATGCGCTTGTCAACACAATGCTCTACAAAATTGTCATCACAGTGCTCTATAAAACTTGTCATCACAATGCTCCATTCACTTCTCATCAAAATGCTCTCTCACAACTGATATCACAAGGTTCCATCAGTATTCATCACACTTATCCCTCACCCCTGTCATCACAATGTTCCATGACCCCTGTCATCACAATGCTTCCTGCCCTTCTCATCACAATGCACAACGCCCTTGTCATCAAAATGCTCCATAACCTTTGTCATCACAAAGCTCCATGACCCTTGGCATCACAATGCTCCATGACGCTTGTCATCAAAATGCTCGATGCCCTTCTCATCAAAATACTCCATGGCTTTGTCATTACAATCCTCCATGACCCATGTATCACAGTGTTCCGTGGCCTTTTCATCACAATGCTCCATGTCCACGCTCATCATAATAATCCATGAAATATTTCAGACTTATGCTCCATGACCCCTGACATCACAATGTTGCACGGCCCTGTCATCACAAGGCTCCATGACCAGTGTCATCACAATGCTCCAAGACCCCTGTTATCGCAATGCTCCATGCCCTTATCATCACAAAGCTCCATGACGCATGTCATCAGTATGCTCCATGGATTTCTCATCACAATGTTCCATGCCCTTGTCATCACAATGCTGCAAGACCCCTGTAATCACAAATCTCCATGCCGCTTTTCATCTCAATGCTCCATGAACCCTGTCATCAAAATGCACCATGCCCTTCATCATAATGTTTCATGCTATTGCCATCAGAGTGAAATCAAAATGCACCAAGACCTCTGTCATCATAATGCGCCAAACCCTTGTGATCACATTGTTCCATAACACTTGTCATCACAACGCCCCATGATGCTCCTCATCACAATTATCCATGGTCTTCTCATCACAATGCTCCATGCCTCTGTCATCACAATGCTCAATACACTTGTCATCACAATGCTCCCTGACACTTTTCGTCAGTATGCTCCTTGAACCCTGTCATGACAAGGCTCCGTGTTATTTCATCACAATGATCGATGCCCTTTTCATCACAATGCTCCACGACCACTGTAATGACAATGCACCATGCCCTTGTGATCACAAAGCTCCATGACCCCGGTCATCAAAATGCTACATGCCCTTATCATCACAATGCTCCATCACTCCTGCCATCACAATGTTCCATGACACTTGTCATCAAAATATTCCATGACCCTTTCATCAAATTGCTCCATGACCCTGTCATTACAATGCTCCCTGCCCTTCTCATCACAGTGCACCACACACTTGTCATCAAAATGTTCCATGACCTTTGTGATCACAAACCTCCATGACCCTTGGCATCACAGTGCTCCATGCCATTGTCATCACAATGCTCCAGGAACCCTCTTATCACATTGCTCCATGCCCTTTTCATCACAAAGCTCCATGACGCTTGTCATCACAATGCTTGATGCACTTCTCATCACAATGCTTCATGCCCTTCTCATTACAATGCTCCATGACCCATGTATCACAGTGTTCCGTGCACTTGTCATCACAGTGCTCCATGCCCACTCTCATCACAATAATCCATGAAACTTTTCAGACCAATGTTCCATGCCCTTGTCATCACAATGCTCCATTGTCCCTGTCATAACAATTCTCCATGACGCCTGGCATCACAATATTCCATGGCCTTGTCATAACACTTCCCCATGACCCTTGTCATCACAAAGCTCCATGACACATGTCATCAGAATGCTCCATGGCTTTCTCATCACAATGCTCCATGCCCTTGTCATCACAATGCTTCAAGTCCCCTGTAATCACAAAGCTCCATGCCGCTTTTCATCTCAATGCTCCATGAACCCTGTCATCACAATGCACCATGCCCATCATCATAATGCTTCATGCTATTGTCATCACAATGAAATCAACATGCTCCATGACCTCTGTCATCAAATTGTTCCATATCACTTGTCCTCACAACGCCCCATGACGCTCATCATCACAATTATCCATGGCCTTCTCATCACAATGCTCCATGACACTTGTCATCACAATGTTCCATAACCCATCTAATTACAATGCTCTCTGACAATTGTCATCGCAGTGTACCATGACCCTTGTCATCACAATGCTCCATGCCTATGTCAGCAAAATGCTACATAAGTTGTCATCACAATGCTCCATGCGCTTGTCATCACAATACTTCTTTACCATTGTCATTCACAATCCTCCATGAACATTGGCATCACATTACTTCATGCCCTTGTCATCACAATGCTCCATGCTCCTTGAAATCAAAATGATCCATGACTTCTGTCATCACAATGCTCCAAACCCTTGTGATCACAATGTTCCATAACACTTGTCATCAAAACGCTCCATGATTCCTTTCATCACAATACTCCATGCACTTGTCATCACAATGCTCCATGAACTTTGTCATCACAAGGCTCAATACAGATGTCATCACAATGCTCCCTGACACTTGTCGTCAAAATGCTCCTTGAAACCTATCATGAAAAGTCTCCATGCTTTTTCATCACAATGCTCCATGCCCTTTTCATCACAATGCTCCATGCAATGGTCATCACAATACTCCACAAGCTTGTCATCACAATGCTCCATAACATTTGTCATCACAATCCTCCATGACACTTGGCATCACAATGCTCCATTCCATTGGCATCACAATGGAGCATGACATATGTCATCACAATGCTCCCTGACACCTGTCTTCACAATACTCCATGACATTGTCATCACAATACTCCATGCCCTTGTCATCACAATGCTCCATGACCGCTGTCATCACAATGTTCCGTGACTCCAGTCATCACAATGCTTCATGACTCTTGTCATCACAATGGTCCATGCCCCGTCATCACCAGGCTCTCTGACATTTGTCACCACAATGCTCCATGAACTTTTCATCACAAAGCTCCTTGACCCATGCCATCACAATGCTCCATTCCTTTGTCAGCACAATGCTCCATGATGCTTGTCATCACAATAACCCATGCGCTTGTCATCACAATGCTCTACAACATTGTCATCACAATGCTCCATAAAATTTGTCATCACAATGCTCCATTCACTTCTCATCAAAATGCTCTCTCACAACTGATATCACAAGTTTCCATCACTAGTCATCACAATAATCCCTCACCCCTGTCATCACAATGTTCCATGACCCCTGTCATCACAATGCTACATGCCCTTATCCTCACAATGCTCCATGACCCCTGACATCAAAATGTTCCATAACCTATGTCATCAAAATATTCCTGGACACTTTTCATCAAATTGCTCCTTGATCCTGTCATCACAATGCTTCCTGCCCTTCTCATCTCAATGCACAACACCCTTGTCATCAAAATGCTCCATAACCTTTGTCATCACAAAGCTCCATGACCCTTGGCATCACAATGCTCCATGACGCTTGTCATCACAATGCTCGATGCCCTTCTCATCAAAATACTCCATGGCTTTGTCATTACAATCCTCCATGACCCATGTATCACAGTGCTCCGGGGCCTTTTCATCACAATGCTCCATGTCCACGCTCATCATAATAATCCATGAAACATTTCAGACTTATGCCCCATGACCTCTGACATCACAATATTCCACGGACCTGTCATCACAAGGCTCCATGACCCTTGTCATCACAATGCTCCAAGACACCTGTTATCACAAAGCTCCATGCCCTTATCATCACAAACCTCCATGACGCATGTCATCAGTATGCTCCATGGCTTTCTCATCACAATGTTCCATGCCCTTGTCATCACAATGCTTCAAGACCCCTGTAATCGCAAAGCTCCATGCCGCTTTTCATCTCAATGCGCCATGAACCCTGTCATCACAATGCACCATGCCCTTCATCATAATGCTTCATGCTATTGCCATCAGAGTGAAATCAAAATGCACCAAGACCTCTGTCATCATAATGCTCCAAACCCTTGTGATCACATTGTTCCATAACACTTGTCATCACAACGCCCCATGATGCTCCTCGTCACAATTATCCATGGTCTTCTCATCACAATGCTCCATGCCTTTGTCATCACAATGCTCAATACACTTGCCATCACAATGCTCCCTGACACTTGTCGTCAGTATGCTCCTTGTACCCTATCATGACAAGGCTCCGTGTTATTTCATCACAGTGACCCATGCCCTTTTCATCACAATGCTCCAAGACCCCTGTAATGACAATGCTCCATGCCCTTGTGATCACAAAGCTCCATGACCCCTGTCATCACAATGCTACATGCCCTTATCATCACAAGGCTCCATCACTCCTGACATCACAATGTTCCATGACACTTGTCATCAAAATATTCCATGACCCTTTTCAACAAATTGCTCCATGACCCTGTCATCACAATGCTCCCTGCCCTTCTCATCACAGTGCACCACACACTTGTCATCAAAATGCTCCATGACCTTTGTCATCACAAACCTCCATGACCCTTGGCATCACAGTGCTCCATGCCATTGTCATCACAATGCTCCAGGAACCCTCTTATCACATTGCTCCATGCCCTTTTCATCACAAAGCTCCATGACGCTTGTCATCACAATGCTTGATGCACTTCTCATCACAATGCTTCATGCCCTTCTCATTACAATGCTCCATGACCCATGTATCACAGTGTTCCGTGCCCTTGTCATCACAGTGCTCCATGCCCACTCTCATCACAATAATCCATGAAACTTTTCAGACCAATGTTCCATGCCCTTGTCATCACAATGCTCCATTGCCCCTGTCATAACAATGCTCCATGACGCCTGGCATCACAATATTCCATGGCCTTGTCATAACACTTCCCCATGACTCTTGTCATCACAGAGCTCCATGACACATGTCATCAGAATGCTCCATGGCTTTCTCATCACAATGCTCCATGCCCTTGTCATCTCAATGCTCCATGAACCCTGTCATCACAATGCACCATGCCCATCATCATAATGCTTCATGACTTTGTCATCACAATAAATAAACCTGCTCCATGACCTCTGTCATCACAATGCTCCAAATCCTTGTGATCAAAATGTTCCATATCACTTGTCCTCACAACGCCCCATGACGCTCATCATCACAATTATCCATGGTCTTCTCATCACAATGATCCATGACATTTGTCATCACAATGTTCCATAACCCATCTAATCACAATGCTCTCTGACAATTGTCATCGCAGTGTACCATGACACTTGTCATCACAATGCTCCATGCCTATGTCAGCAAAATGCTACATGACTTGTCATCACAATGCTCCATGCACTTGTCATCACAATACTTCTTTACCATTGTCATTCACAATCCTCCATGAACATTAGCATCACATTACTTCATGCCCTTGTCATCACAATGCTCCATGCTCCTTGAAATCAAAATGATCCATGACCTCTGTCATCACAATGCTCCAAACACTTGTGATCACAATTTTCCATAACACTTGTCATCAAAACGCTCCATGATTCCTTTCATCACAATACTCCATGCACTTGTCATCACAATACTTCTTTACCATTGTCATTCACAATCCTCCATGAACATTAGCATCACATTACTTCATGCCCTTGTCATCACAATGCTCCATGCTCCTTGAAATCAAAATGATCCATGACCTCTGTCATCACAATGCTCCAAACACTTGTGATCACACTTTTCCATAACACTTGTCTTCAAAACGCTCCATGATTCCTTTCATCACAATACTCAATGCACTTGTCATCACAATGCTCCATGAACTTTGTCATCACATGGCTCAATACACGTCATCACAATGCTCCCTGACACTTGTCGTCAAAATGCTCCTTGAAACCTATCATGAAAAGTCTCCATGCTTTTTCATCACAATGCTCCATGCCCTTTTCATCACAATGCTCCATGCCATTGTCATCACAATACTCCACAAGCTTGTCATCACAATGCTCCATAACCTTTGTCATCACAATCCTCCATGACACTTGGCATCACAATTCTCCATTCCTTTGTCATCACAATGGAGCATGACATATGTCATCACAATGCTCCCTGACACCTGTCTTCACAATACTCCATGACCTTGTCATCACAATACTCCATGCCCTTGTCATCACAATGCTCCATGACCGCTGTCATCACAATGTTCCGTGACTCCAGTCATCACAATGCTTCATGACTCTTGTCATCACAATGGTCCATGCCCTCGTCATCACAAGGCTCTCTGACATTTGTCACCACAATGCTCCATGTACGTTTCATCACAAAGCTCCTTGACCCATGCCATCACAACGCTCCATTCCTTTGTCAGCACAATGCTCCATGACCCTTGTCATCACAATGCTCCATGCCCATGTCAGCAAAATGCTCCATGACCCATGTCATCACAATAAGCTATGCGCTTGTCAACACAGTGCTCTACAACATTGTCATCACAATGCTCTATAAAACATGTCATCACAATGCTCCATTCACTTCTCATCAAAATGCTCTCTCACAACTGATATCACAAGGTTCCATCACTAGTCATCACAATAATCCCTCACCCCTGTCATCACAATGTTCCATGACCCCTGTCATCACAATGCTACATGCCCTTATCCTCACAATGCTCCATGACCCCTGACATCAAAATGTTCCATAACCTCTGTCATCAAAATATTCCTGGACACTTTTCATCAAATTGCTCCTTGATCCTGTCATCACAATGCTTCCTGCCCTTCTCATCACAATGCACAACGCCCTTGTCATCAAAATGCTCCATAACCTTTGTCATCACAAAGCTCCATGACCCTTGGCATCACAATGCTCCATGACGCTTGTCATCACAATGCTCGATGCCCTTCTCATCAAAATACTCCATGGCTTTGTCATTACAATCCTCCATGACCCATGTATCACAGTGTTCCGTGGCCTTTTCATCACAATGCTCCATGTCCACGCTCATCATAATAATCCATGAAGAATTTCAGACTTATGCTCCATGACTCCTGACATCACAATCTTCCACGGCCTTGTCATCTCAAGGCTCCATGACCCTTGTCATCACAATGCTCCAAGAACCCTGTTATCGCAATGCTCCATGCCCTTATCATCACAAAGCTCCATGACGCATGTCATCAGTAGGCTCCATGGCTTTCTCATCACAATGCTCCATGCCCTTGTCATCACAATGCTTCAAGTCCCCTGTAATCACAAAGCTCCATGCCGCTTTTCATCTCAATGCTCCATGAACCCTGTCATCACAATGCACCATGCCCTTCATCATAATGCTTCATGCTATTGCCATCAGAGAAAATCAAAATGCACCAAGACCTCTGTCATCATAATGCTCCAAACCCTTGTGATCACATTGTTCCATAACACTTGTCATCACAACGCCCCATGATGCTCCTCATCACAATTATCCATGGTCTTCTCATCACAATGCTCCATGCCTTTGTCATCACAATGCTCAATACACTTGTCATCACAATGCTCCCTGACACTTGTCATCAGTATGCTCCTTGAACCCTGTCATGACAAGGCTCCGTGTTATTTCATCACAATGATCCATGCCCTTTTCATCACAATGCTCCAAGACACCTCTAATGACAATGCTCCATGCCCTTGTGATCAGAAATCTCCATGACCCCGGTCATCACAATGCTACATGCCCTTATCATCACAATGCTCCATCACTCCTGACATCACAATGTTCCATGACACTTGTCATCAAAATATTCCATGACCCTTTTCATCAAATTGCTCCATGACCCTGTCATCACAATGCTCCCTGCCATTCTCATCACAGTGCACCACACACTTGTCATCAAAATGCTCCATGACCTTTGTCATCACAAACCTCCATGACCCTTGGCATCACAGTGCTCCATGCCATTGTCATCACAATGCTCCAGGAACCCTCTTATCACATTGCTCCATGCCCTTTTCATCACAAAGCTCCATGACGCTTGTCATCACAATCCTTCATGCACTTCTCATCACAATGCTTCATGCCCTTCTCATTACAATGCTCCATGACCCATGTATTACAGTGTTCCGTGCCCTTGTCATCACAGTGCTCCATGACCACACTCATCACAATAATCCATGAAACTTTTCAGACCAATGTTCCATGCCCTTCTCATCGCCATGCTCCATTGCCCCTGTCATAACAATGCTCCATGACCCCTGGCATCACAATATTCCATGGCCTTGTCATAACACTTCCCCATGACCCTTGTCATCACAAAGCTCCATGACACGTCATCAGAATGCTCCATGGCTTTCTCATCACAATGCTCCATGCCCTTGTCATCTCAATGCTCCATGAACCCTGTCATCACAATGCACCATGCCCATCATCATAATGCTTCATGCTATTGTCATCACAATGAAATCAACATGCTCCATGACCTCTGTCATCACAATGCTCCAAACCCTTGTGATCAAAATGTTCCGTATCACTTGTCCTCACAATGCCCCATGACGCTCATCATCACAATTATCCATGGTTTTCTCATCACAATACTCCATGACATTTGTCATCACAATGTTCCATAACCCCTCTAATCACAATGCTCTCTGACAATTGTCATCGCAGTGTACCATGACCCTTGTCAACACAATGCTCCCTGCCTATGTCAGCAAAATGCTACATGACTTGTCATCACAATGCTCCATGCGCTTGTCATCCTAATACTTCTTTACCATTGTCATTCACAATCCTCCATGAACATTAGCATCACATTACCTCATGCCCTTGTCATCACAATGCTCCATGCTCCTTGAAATCAAAATGATCCATGACCTCTGTCATCACAATGCTCCAAACCCTTGTGATCACAATTTGCCATAACACTTGTCATCAAAACGCTCCATGATTCCTTTCATCACAATACTCCATGCACTTGTCATCACAATGCTCCATGAACTTTGTCATCAGAAGGCTCAATACACATGTCACCACAATGCTCCCTGACACTCGTCATCAAAATGTTCCTCGAAACCTATTATGAAAAGTCTCCATGCCTTTTTTATCACAATGCTCCATGCCCTTTTCATCACAATGCTCCATGTTATTGTCTTCACAATACCCCACAAGCTTGTCATCACAATGCTCCATAACATTTGTCATCACAATCCTCCATGACACTTGGCATCACAATGCTCCATTCCATTGTCATCACAATGGAGCATGACATATGTCATCACAATGCTCCCTGTCACCTGTCTTCACAATTTTCCATGACCTTGTCATCACTATACTCCATGCCCTTGTCATCACAATGCTCCATGACCGCTGTCATCACAATGTTCCGTGACTCCAGTCATCACAATGCTTCATGACTCTTGTTATCACAATGGTCCATGCCCTCGTCATCACAAGGCTCTCTGACATTTGTCACCACAATGATCCATGAACGTTTCATCACAAAGCTCCTTGACCCTTGCCATCACAATGTTCCATTCCTTTTTCAGCACAATGCTCCATGACACTTGTCATCACAATGCTCCATGCCCATGTCAGCAAATTGCTCCATGACCCATGTCATCACAATAAGCCATGCACTTGTCAACACAGTGCTCTACAACATTGTCATCACAATGCTCTATAAAACTTGTCATCACAATGCTCCATTCACTTCTCATCAAAATGCTCTCTCACAACTGATATCACAAGGTTCCATCACTAGTCATCACAATAATCCCTCAAACCTGTCATCACAATGTTCCATGACCCCTGTCATCACAATGCTACATGCCCTTATCCTCACAATGCTCCATGACCCCTGACATCACAATGTTCCATAACCTCTGTCATCAAAATATTCCTGGACACTTTTCATCAAATTGCTCCTTGATCCTGTCATCACAATGCTTCCTGCACTTCTCATCACAATGCACAACGCCCTTGTCATCAAAATGCTCCATAACCTTTGTCATCACAAAGCTCCATGACCCTTGGCATCACAATGCTCCATGACGCTTGTCATCACAATGCTCGATGCCCTTCTCATCAAAATACTCCATGGCTTTGTCATTACAATCCTCCATGACCCATGTATCACAGTGTTCCGCGGCCTTTTCCTCACAATGCTCCATGTCCACGCTCATCATAATAATCCATGAAACATTTCAGACTTATGCTCCATGACTCCTGACATCACAATATTCCACGACCTTGTCATCACAAGGCTGAATGACCCTTGTCATCACAATGCTCCAAGACCCCTGTTATCGCAAAGCTCCATGCCCTTATCATCCAAAGCTCCATGACGCATGTCATCAGTATGCTCCATGGCTTTCTCATCACAATGTTCCATGCCCTTGTCATCACAATGCTTCAAGACCCCTGTAATCACAAAGCTCCATGCCGCTTTTCATCTCAATGCTCCATGAACCCTGTCATCACAATGCACCATGCCGTTCATCATAATGCTTCATGCTATTGCCATCAGAGTGAAATCAAAATGCACCAAGACCTCTGTCATCATAATGCTCCAAACCCTTGTGATCACATTGTTGCATAACACTTGTCATCACAACGCCCCATGATGCTCCTCATCACAATTATCCATGGTCTTCTCATCACAATGCTCCATGCCTTTGTCATCACAATGCTCAATACACTTGTCATCACAATGCTCCCTGGCACTTGTCGTCAGTATGCTCCTTGTACCCTATCATGACAAGGCTCCGTGTTATTTCATCACAATGATCCATGCCCTTTTCATCACAATGCTCCAAGACCCCTCTAATGACAATGCTCCATGCCCTTGTGATCACAAATCTCCATGACCCCTGTCATAACAATGCTACATGCCCTTATCATCACAATGCTCCATCACTCCTGACATCACAATGTTCCATGACACTTGTCATCAAAATATTCCATGACCCTTTTCATCAAATTGCTCCATGACCCTGTCAAAACAATGCTCCCTGCCCTTCTCATCACAGTGCACCACACACTTGTCATCAAAATGCTCCATGACCTTTGTCATCACAAACCTCCATGACCCTTGGCATCACAGTGCTCCATGCCATTGTCATCACAATGCTCCAGGAACCCTCTTATCACATTGCTCCAAGCCCTTTTCATCACAAAGCTCCATGACGCTTGTCATCACAATGCTTGATGCACTTCTCATCACAATGCTTCATGCCCTTCTCATTTCAATGCTCCATGACCCATGTATCACAGTGTTCCGTGCCCTTGTCATCACAGTGCTCCATGCCCACTCTCATCACAATAATCCATGAAACTTTTCAGACCAATGTTCCATGCCCTTGTCATCACAATGCTCCATTGCCCCTGTCATAACAATGAACCATGACCCCTGGCATCACAATATTCCATGGCCTTGTCATAACTCTTCCCCATGACTCTTGTCATCACAAAGCTCCATGACACATGTCATCAGAATGCTCCATGGCTTTCTCATCACAATGCTCCATGCCCTTGTCATCTCAATGCTCCATGAACCCTGTCATCACAATGCACCTTGCCCATCATCATAATGCTTCATGCTATTGTCATCACAATGAAATCAACATGTTCCATGACCTCTGTCATCACAATGCTCCAAACCCTTGTCATCAAAATGTTCCATATCACTTGTCCTCACAACGCCCCATGACGATAATCATCACAATTATCCATGGTCTTCTCATCACAATGCTCCATGACACTTGTCATCACAATGTTCCATAACACATCTAATTACGATGTTCTCTGACAATTGTCATCGCAGTGTACCATGACCCTTGTCATCACAATGCTCCATGCCTATGTCAGCAAAATGCTACATAAGTTGTCATCACAATGCTCCATGCGCTTGTCATCACAATACTTCTTTACCATTGTCATTCACAATCCTCCATGAACATTGGCATCACATTACTTCATGCCCTTTTCATCACAATGTTCCATGCTCCTTGAAATCAAAATGATCCATGACCTCTGTCATCACAATGCTACAAACCCTTGTGATCACAATGTTCCATAACACTTGTCATCAAAACGCTCCATGATTCCTTTCATCACAATACTCCATGCTCTTGTCATCACAATGCTCCATGAACTTTGTCATCACAAGGCTCAATACACATGTCATCACAATGCTCCCTGACACTTGTCGTCAAAATGCTCCTTGAAACCTATCATGAAAAGTCTCCATGCCTTTTCATCACAATGCCCCATGCCCTTTTCATCACAATGCTCCATGCCATTGTCATCACAATACTCCACAAGCTTCTCATCACAATGCTCCATAACCTTTGTCATCACAATCCTCCATGACACTTGGCATCACAATGCTCCATTCCATTGTCATCACAATGGAGCATGACATATGTCATCACAATGCTCCCTGACACCTGTCTTCACAATACTACATGACCTTGTCATCACAATACTCCATGCCCTTGTCATCACAATGCTCCATGACCGCTGTCATCACAATGTTCCGTGACTCCAGTCATCACAATGCTTCATGACTCTTGTCATCACAATGGTCCATGCCCTCGTCATCACAAGGCTCTCCGACATTTGTCACCACAATGATCCATGAACGTTTCATCAAAAAGCTCCTTGACCCATGCCATCACAATGCTCCATTCCTTTGTCAGCACAATGCTCCATGACCCTTGTCATCACAATGCTCCATGCCCATGTCAGCAAAATGCTCCATGACCCATGTCATCACAATAAGCCATGCGCTTGTCAACACAATGCTCTACAAAATTGTCATCACAGTGCTCTATAAAACTTGTCATCACAATGCTCCATTCACTTCTCATCAAAATGCTCTCTCACAACTGATATCACAAGGTTCCATCACTAGTCATCACAATAATCCCTCACCCCTGTCATCACAATGTTCCATGACCCCTGTCATCACAATGCTACATGCCCTTATCCTCACAATGCTCCATGACCCCTGACATCAAAATGTTCCATAACCTCTGTCATCAAAATATTCCTGGACACTTTTCATCAAATTGCTCCTTGATCCTGTCATCACAATGCTTCCTGCCCTTCTCATCACAATGCACAACGCCCTTGTCATCAAAATGCTCCATAACCTTTGTCATCACAAAGCTCCATGACCCTTGGCATCACAATGCTCCATGACGCTTGTCATCAAAATGCTCGATGCCCTACTCATCAGAATACTCCATGGCTTTGTCATTACAATCCTCCATGACCCATGTATCACAGTGTTCCGCGGCCTTTTCATCACAATGCTCCATGTCCACGCTCATCATAATAATCCATGAAACATTTCAGACTTATGCTCCATGACTCCTGACATCACAATATTCCACGGCCTTGTCATCCAAGGCTGAATGACCCTTGTAATCACAATGCTCCAAGACCCCTGTTATCACAAAGCTCCATGCCCTTATCATCACAAACCTCCATGACGCATGTCATCAGTATGCTCCATGGCTTTCTCATCACAATGCTCCATGCCCTTGTCATCACAATGCTTCAAGACCCCTGTAATCACAAATCTCCATGCCGCTTTTCATCTCAATGCTCCATGAACCCTGTCATCACAATGCACCATGCCCTTCATCATAATGCTTCATGCTATTGCCATCAAAATGAAATCAAAATGCACCAAGACCTCTGTCATCATAATGCTCCAAACCCTTGTGATCACATTGTTCCATAACACTTGTCATCACAACGCCCCATGATGCTCCTCATCACAATTATCCATGGTCTTCTCATCACAATGCTCCATGCCTTTGTCATCACAATGCTCAATACACTTGCCATCACAATGCTCCCTGACACTTGTCGTCAGTATGCTCCTTGTACCCTGTCATGACAAGGCTCCGTGTTATTTCATCACAATGATCCATGCCCTTTTCATCACAATGCTCCAAGACCCCTGTAATGACAATGCTCCATGCCCTTGTGATCACAAAGCTCCATGACCCAGGTCATCACAATGCTCCATGCCCTTATCATCACAATGCTCCATCACTCCTGCCATCACAATGTTCCATGACACTTGTCATCAAAATATTCCATGACCCTTTTCATCAAATTGCTCCATGACCCTGTCATCACAATGCTCCCTGCCCTTCTCATCACAGTGCACCACACACTTCTCATCAAAATGCTCCATGACCTTTGTCATCACAAACCTCCATGACGCTTGGCATCAGAGTGCTCCATGCCATTGTCATCACAATGCTCCAGGAACCCTCTTATCACATTGCTCCATGCCCTTTTCATCACAAAGCTCCATGACGCTTGTCATCACAATGCTTGATGCACTTCTCATCACAATGTTTCATGCCATTCTCATTACAATGCTCCATGACCTATGTATCACAGTGTTCCGTGCCCTTGTCATCACAGTGCTCCATGCCCACTCTCATCACAATAATCCATGAAACTTTTCAGACCAATGTTCCATGCCCTTGTCATCAAAATGCTCCATTGCCCCTGTCATAAAAATGCTCCATAACCCCTGGCATCACAATATTCCGTGGCCTTTTCATAACACTTCCCCATGACTCTTGTCATCACAAAGCTCCATGACACATGTCATCAGAATGCTCCATGGCTTTCTCATCACAATGCTCCATGCCCTTGTCATCTCAATGCTCCATGAACCCTGTCATCACAATGCACCATGCCCATCATCATAATGCTTCATGCCTTTGTCATCACAATAATATCAACATGCTCCATGACTTCTGTCATCACAATGCTCCATATCCTTGTGATCAAAATGTTCCATATCACTTGTCCTCACAACGCCCCATGACGCTCATCATCACAATTATCCATGGTCTTCTCAACACAATGCTCCATGACATTTGTCATCACAATGTTCCATAACCCCTCTAATCACAATGGCTCTGACAATTGTCATCGCAGTGTACCAGGACCCTTGTCATCACAATGCTCCATGCCTATGTCAGCAAAATGCTACATGACTTGTCATCACAATGCTCCATGCTCCTTGAAATCAAAATGATCCATGACCTCTGTCATCACAATGCTCCAAACCCTTGTGATCACAATTTTCCATAACACTTGTCATCAAAACGACTCATGATTCCTTTCATCACAATACTCCATGCACTTGTCATCACAATGCTCCATGAACTTTGTCATCACAAGGCTCAATACACATGTCATCACAATGCTCCATGAACTTTGTCATCACAAGGCTCAATACACATGTCATCACAATGCTCTCTGACACTTGTCGTCAAAATGCTCCTTGAAACCTATCATGAAAAGTCTCCATGCCTTTTTCATCACAGTGCTCCATGCCCTTTTCATCACAAT
Organism: Mesoplodon mirus; assembly: GCF_964341445.2. Taxonomy (NCBI): domain Eukaryota; kingdom Metazoa; phylum Chordata; class Mammalia; order Artiodactyla; family Ziphiidae; genus Mesoplodon; species Mesoplodon mirus. The sequence continues at coordinate 196,408,977 of NC_138976.1, read as the reverse complement.
GCTCCATGCCATTATCATCACAATACTCCACAAGCTTCTCATCACAATGCTCCATAACCTTTGTCATCACAATCCTCCATGACACTTGGCATCACAATGCTCCATTCCATTGGCATCACAATGGAGCATGACATATGTCATCACAATGCTCCCTGACACCTGTCTTCACAATACTCCATGACCTTGTCATCACAATACTCCATGCCCTTGTCATCACAATGCTCCATGACCGCTGTCATCACAATGTTCCGTGACTCCAGTCATCACAATGCTTCATGACTCTTGTCATCACAATGGTCCATGCCCTCGTCATCACAAGGCTCTCTGACGTTTGTCACCACAATGCTCCATGAACTTTTCATCAAAAAGCTCCTTGACCCATGCCATCACAATGCTCCATTCCTTTGTCAGCACAATGCTCCATGACCCTTGTCATCACAATGCTCCATGCCCATGTCAGCAAAATGCTCCATGACCCATGCCATCACAATAAGCCATGCGCTTGTCAACACAATGCTCTACAAAATTGTCATCACAGTGCTCTATAAAACTTGTCATCACAATGCTCCATTCACTTCTCATCAAAATGCTCTCTCACAACTGATATCACAAGGTTCCATCAGTATTCATCACACTTATCCCTCACCCCTGTCATCACAATGTTCCATGACCCCTGTCATCACAATGCTACATGCCCTTATCCTCACAATGCTCCATGACCCCTGACATCACAATGTTCCATAACCTCTGTCATCAAAATATTCCTGGACACTTTTCATCAAATTGCTCCTTGATCCTGTCATCACAATGCTTCCTGCCCTTCTCATCACAATGCACAACGCCCTTGTCATCAAAATGCTCCATAACCTTTGTCATCACAAAGCTCCATGACCCTTGGCATCACAATGCTCCATGACGCTTGTCATCAAAATGCTCGATGCCCTTCTCATCAAAATACTCCATGGCTTTGTCATTACAATCCTCCATGACCCATGTATCACAGTGTTCCGTGGCCTTTTCATCACAATGCTCCATGTCCACGCTCATCATAATAATCCATGAAATATTTCAGACTTATGCTCCATGACCCCTGACATCACAATGTTGCACGGCCCTGTCATCACAAGGCTCCATGACCAGTGTCATCACAATGCTCCAAGACCCCTGTTATCGCAATGCTCCATGCCCTTATCATCACAAAGCTCCATGACGCATGTCATCAGTATGCTCCATGGATTTCTCATCACAATGTTCCATGCCCTTGTCATCAGAATGCTGCAAGACCCCTGTAATCACAAATCTCCATGCCGCTTTTCATCTCAATGCTCCATGAACCCTGTCATCAAAATGCACCATGCCCTTCATCATAATGTTTCATGCTATTGCCATCAGAGTGAAATCAAAATGCACCAAGACCTCTGTCATCATAATGCGCCAAACCCTTGTGATCACATTGTTCCATAACACTTGTCATCACAACGCCCCATGATGCTCCTCATCACAATTATCCATGGTCTTCTCATCACAATGCTCCATGCCTCTGTCATCACAATGCTCAATACACTTGTCATCACAATGCTCCCTGACACTTTTCGTCAGTATGCTCCTTGAACCCTGTCATGACAAGGCTCCGTGTTATTTCATCACAGTGACCCATGCCCTTTTCATCACAATGCTCCACGACCACTGTAATGACAATGCTCCATGCCCTTGTGATCACAAAGCTCCATGACCCCGGTCATCACAATGCTACATGCCCTTATCATCACAATGCTCCATCACTCCTGCCATCACAATGTTCCATGACACTTGTCATCAAAATATTCCATGACCCTTTCATCAAATTGCTCCATGACCCTGTCATTACAATGCTCCCTGCCCTTCTCATCACAGTGCACCACACACTTGTCATCAAAATGTTCCATGACCTTTGTGATCACAAACCTCCATGACCCTTGGCATCACAGTGCTCCATGCCATTGTCATCACAATGCTCCAGGAACCCTCTTATCACATTGCTCCATGCCCTTTTCATCACAAAGCTCCATGACGCTTGTCATCACAATGCTTGATGCACTTCTCATCACAATGCTTCATGCCCTTCTCATTACAATGCTCCATGACCCATGTATCACAGTGTTCCGTGCACTTGTCATCACAGTGCTCCATGCCCACTCTCATCACAATAATCCATGAAACTTTTCAGACCAATGTTCCATGCCCTTGTCATCACAATGCTCCATTGTCCCTGTCATAACAATTCTCCATGACGCCTGGCATCACAATATTCCATGGCCTTGTCATAACACTTCCCCATGACCCTTGTCATCACAAAGCTCCATGACACATGTCATCAGAATGCTCCATGGCTTCTCATCACAATGCTCCATGCCCTTGTCATCTCAATGCTCCATGAACCCTGTCATCACAATGCACCATGCCCATCATCATAATGCTTCATGCTATTGTCATCACAATGAAATCAACATGCTCCATGACCTCTGTCATCACAATGCTCCAAACCCTTGTGATCAAAATGTTCCGTATCACTTGTCCTCACAATGCCCCATGACGCTCATCATCACAATTATCCATGGTTTTCTCATCACAATACTCCATGACATTTGTCATCACAATGTTCCATAACCCCTCTAATCACAATGCTCTCTGACAATTGTCATCGCAGTGTACCATGACCCTTGTCAACACAATGCTCCATGCCTATGTCAGCAAAATGCTACATGACTTGTCATCACAATGCTCCATGCGCTTGTCATCCTAATACTTCTTTACCATTGTCATTCACAATCCTCCATGAACATTAGCATCACATTACCTCATGCCCTTGTCATCACAATGCTCCATGCTCCTTGAAATCAAAATGATCCATGACCTCTGTCATCACAATGCTCCAAACCCTTGTGATCACAATTTGCCATAACACTTGTCATCAAAACGCTCCATGATTCCTTTCATCACAATACTCCATGCACTTGTCATCACAATGCTCCATGAACTTTGTCATCAGAAGGCTCAATACACATGTCATCACAATGCTCCCTGACACTCGTCATCAAAATGTTCCTCGAAACCTATTATGAAAAGTCTCCATGCCTTTTTCATCACAATGCTCCATGCCCTTTTCATCACAATGCTCCATGTTATTGTCATCACAATACCCCACAAGCTTGTCATCACAATGCTCCATAACATTTCTCATCACAATCCTCCATGACACTTGGCATCACAATGCTCCATTCCATTGTCATCACAATGGAGCATGACATATGTCATCACAATGCTCCCTGTCACCTGTCTTCACAATTTTCCATGACCTTGTCATCACTATACTCCATGCCCTTGTCATCACAATGCTCCATGACCGCTGTCATCACAATGTTCCGTGACTCCAGTCATCACAATGCTTCATGACTCTTGTCATCACAATGGTCCATGCCCCGTCATCACAAGGCTCTCTGACATTTGTCACGACAATGCTCCATGAACTTTTCATCACAAAGCTCCTTGACCCATGCCATCACAATGCTCCATTCCTTTGTCAGCACAATGCTCCATGACGCTTGTCATCACAATAAGCCATGCGCTTGTCAACACAATGCTCTACAACATTGTCATCACAATGCTCCATAAAACATGTCCTCACAATGCTCCATTCACTTCTCATCAAAATGCTCTCTCACAACTGATATCACAAGTTTCCATCACTAGTCATCACAATAATCCCTCACCCCTGTCATCACAATGTTCCATGACCCCTGTCATCACAATGCTACATGCCCTTATCCTCACAATCCTCCATGACCCCTGACATCACAATGTTCCATAACCTCTGTCATCAAAATATTCCTGGACACTTTTCATCAAATTGCTCCTTGATCCTGTCATCACAATGCTTCCTGCCCTTCTCATCACAATGCACAACGCCCTTGTCATCAAAATGCTCCATAGCCTTTGTCATCACAAAGCTCCATGACCCTTGGCATCACAATGCTCCATGACGCTTGTCATCACAATGCTCGATGCCCTTCTCATCAAAATACTCCATGGCTTTGTCATTACAATCCTCTATGACCCATGTATCACAGTGTTCCGTGGCCTTTTCATCACAATATTCCATGTCCACGCTCATCATAATAATCCATGAAACATTTCAGACTTATGCCCCATGACCCCTGAAATCACAATGTTCCACGGCCCTGTCATCACAAGGCTCCATGACCCTTGTCATCACAATGCTCCAAGACCACTGTTATCACAATGCTCCATGCCCTTATCATCACAAAGCTCCATGACGCATGTCATCAGTATGCTCCATGGCTTTCTCATCACAATGTTCCATGCCCTTGTCATCACAATGCTTCAAGACACCTGTAATCACAAAGCTCCATGCCGCTTTTCATCTCAATACACCATGAACCCTCTCATCACAATGCAACATGCCCTTCATCATAATGCTTCATGCTATTGCCATCAGAGAGAAATCAAAATGCACCAAGACCTCTGTCATCATAATGCTCCAAACCCTTGTGATCACATTGTTCCATAACACTTGTCATCACCACGCCCCATGATGCTCCTCATCACAATTATCCATGGTCTTCTCATCACAATGCTCCATGCCTTTGTCATCACAATGCTCAATACACTTGTCATCACAATGCTCCCTGACACTTGTCGTCAGTATGCTCCTTGAACCCTGTCATGACCAGGCTCCGTGTTATTTCATCACAATGATCCATGCCCTTTTCATCACAATGCTCCAAGACCCCTCTAATGACAATGCTTCATGCCCTTGTGATCACAAAGCTCCATGACCCCGGTCATCACAATGCTACATGCCCTTATCATCACAATGCTCCATCACTCCTGACATCACAATGTTCCATGACACTTGTCATCAAAATATTCCATGACCCTTTTCATCAAATAGCTCCATGACCCTGTCATCACAATGCTCCCTGCCCTTCTCATCACAGTGCACCACACACTTGTCATCAAAATGCTCCATGACCTTTGTCATCACAAACCTCCATGACCCTTGGCATCACAGTGCTCCATGCCATTGTCATCACAATGCTCCAGGAACCCTCTTATCACATTGCTCCATGCCCTTTTCATCACAAAGCTCCATGACGCTTGTCATCACAATGCTTGATGCACTTCTCATCACAATGCTTCATGTCCTTCTCATTACAATGCTCCATGACCCATGTATCACAGTGTTCCGTGCCCTTGTCATCACAGTGCTCCATGCCCACTCTCATCACAATAATCCATAAAAATTTTCAGACCAATGATCCATGCCCTTGTCATCACAATGCTCCATTGCCCCTGTCATAACAATGCTCCATGACCCCTGGCATCACAATATTCCATGGCCTTGTCATAACACTTCCCCATGACCCTTGTCATCACAAAGCTCCATGACACATGTCATCAGAATGCTCCATGGCTTTCTCATCACAATGCTCCATGCCCTTGTCATCTCAATGCTCCATGAACCCTGTCATCACAATGCACCAGGCCCATCATCATAATGCTTCATGCTATTGTCATCACAATGAAATCAACATGCTCCATGACCTCTGTCATCACAATGCTCCAAACCCTTGTGATCAAAATGTTCCATATCACTTGTCCTCACAACGCCCCATGACGCTCATCATCACAATTATCCATGGTCTTCTCATCACAATGCTCCATGACATTTGTCATCACAATGTTCCATAACCCCTCTAATCACAATGCTCTCTGACAATTGTCATCACAGTGTACCATGACCCTTGTCATCACAATGCTCCATGCGCTTGTCTTCACAATACTTCTTTACCATTGTCATTCAAAATCCTCCATGAACTTTGCCATCACATTACTTCATGCCCTTGTCATCACAATGCTCCATGCTCCTTGAAATCAAAATGATCCATGACCTCTGTCATCACAATGCTCCAAACCCTTGTGATCACAATTTTCCATAACACTTGTCATCAAAACGCTCCATGATTCCTTTCATCACAATACTCCATGCACTTGTCATCACAATGCTCCATGAACTTTGTCATCACAAGGCTCAATACACATGTCATCACAATGCTCCCTGACATTGGTCGTCAAAATGCTCCTTGAAACCTATCATGAAAAGTCTCCATGCCTTTTTCATCACAATGCTCCATGCCCTTTTCATCACAATGCTCCAGGCCATTGTCATCACAATACTCCACAAGCTTCTCATCACAATGCTCCATAACATTTGTCATCACAATCCTCCATGACACTTGGCATCACAATGCTCCATTCCATTGTCATCACAATGGAGCATGACATATGTCATCACAATGCTCCCTGACACCTGTCTTCACAATACTCCATGACCTTTTCATCACAATACTCCATACCCTTGTCATCACAATGCTCCATGACCGATGTCATCACAATATTCGGTGACTCCAGTCATCACAATTCTTCATGACTCTTGTCATCACAATGGTCCATGCCCTCGGCATCACAAGGCTCTCCGACATTTGTCACCACAATGCTCCATGAACTTTTCATCACAAAGCTCCTTGACCCTTGCCTTCACAATGCTCCATTCCTTTGTCAGCACAATCCTCCATGACCCTTGTCATCACAATGCTCCATGGCCATGTCAGCTAAATGCTCCATGACCCATGTCATCACAATAAGCCATGCGCTTGTCAACACAGTGATCTACAACATTGTCATCACAATGCTCTATAAAACTTGTCATAACAATGCTCCATTCACTTCTCATCAAAATGCTCTCTCACAACTGATATCACAAGGTTCCATCAGTATTCATCACACTTATCCCTCACCCCTGTCATCACAATGTTCCATGACCCCTGTCATCACAATGCTACATGCCCTTATCCTCACAATGCTCCATGACCCCTGACATCACAATGTTCCATAACCTCTGTCATCAAAATATTTCTGGACACTTTTCATCAAATTGCTCCTTGATCCTGTCATCTCAGTGCTTCCTTCCCTTCTCATCACAATGCACAACGCCCTTGTCATCCAAATGCTCCATAACCTTTGTCATCACAAAGCTCCATGACCCTTGGCATCACAAGGCTCCATGACGCTTGTCATCACCATGCTCGATGCCCTTCTCATCAAAATACTCCATGGCTTTGTCATTACAATCCTCCATGACCCATGTATCACAGTGTTCCTGGGCCTTTACATCACAATGCTCCATGTCCACGCTCATCATAATAATCCATGAAACATTTCAGACTTATGCTCCATGACCCCTGACATCACAATGTTCCACGGCCTTGTCATCACAAGGCTTCATGACCCTTGTCATCACAATGCTCCAAGACCCCTGTTATTGCAATACTCCATGCCCTTGTCCTCACAATGCTCCAAGACCCCTGTTATCGCAATGCTCCATGCCCTTATCATCACAAAGCTCCATGACGCATGTCATCAGTATGCTCCATGGCTTTCTCATCGCAATGTTCCATGCCCTTGTCATCACAATGCTGCAAGAACCCTGTAATCACAAAGCTCCATGCCGCTTTTCATCTCAATGATCCATGAACCCTGTCATCACAATGCACCATGCCCTTCATCATAATGCTTCATTCTATTGCCATCAGAGTGAAATCAAAATGCACCAAGACCTCTGTCATCATAATGCTCCAAACCCTTGTGATCTCATTGTTCCATAACACTTGTCATCACAACGCCCCATGATGCTCCTCATCACAATTATCCATGGTCTTCTCATCACAATGCTCCAAGCCTTTGTCATCACAATGCTCAATACACTTGCCATCACAATGCTCCCTGACACTTGTCGTCAGTATGCTCCTTGAACCCTGTCATGACAAGGCTCCGTGTTAATTCATCACAATGATCCATGCCCTTTTCATCACAATGCTCCAAGACCACTTTAATGACAATGCTCCATGCCCTTGTGATCACAAAGCTCCATGACCCCGGTCATCACAATGCTACATGCCCTTATCATCACAATGCTCCATCACTCCTGACATCACAATGTTCCATGACACTTGTCATCAAAATATTCCATGACACTTTTCATCAAATTGCTCCATGACCCTGTCATCACAATGCTCCCTGCCCTTCTCATCACTTTGCACCACACACTTGTCATCAAAATGCTCCATGACCTTTGTCATCACAAACCTCCATGACCCTTGGCATCACAGTGCTCCATGCCATTGTCATCACAATGCTCCAGGAACCCTCTTATCACATTGCTCCATGCCCTTTTCATCACAAAGCTCCATGACGCTTGTCATCACAATGCTCGATGCCCTTCTCATCAAAATACTCCATGGCTTTGTCATTACAATCCTCCATGACCCATGTATCACAGTGTTACGTGGCCTTCTCATCACAATGTTCCATGTCCACGCTCATCATAATAATCCATGAAACATTTCAGACTTATGCTCCATGACCCATGACTTCACAATATTCCACGCCCTTTTCATCACAAGGCTGAATGACCCTTGTCATCACAATGCAACAAGACCCCTGTTATCGCAAAGCTCCATGCCCTTATCATCACAAAGCTCCATGACGCATGTCATCAGTATGCTCCATGGATTTCTCATCACAATGCTCCATGCCCTTCTCATCACAATGCTTCAAAACCCCTGTAATCACAAAGCTCCATGCCGCTTTTCATCTCAATGCTCCATGAACCCTGTCATCACAATGCACCATGCCCTTCATCATAATGCTTCTTGCTATTGCCATCACAGTGAAATCAAAATGCACCAAGACCTCTGTCATCATAATGCTCCAAACCCTTGTGATCACATTGTTCCATAACACTTGTCATCACAACGCCCCATGATGCTCCTCATCACAATTATCCATGGTCTTCTCATCACAATGCTCCATGCCTTTGTCATCACAATGCTCAATACACTTGCCATCACAATGCTCCCTGACACTTGTCGTCAGTATGCTCCTTGAACCCTGTCATGACAAGGCTCCGTGTTATTTCATCACAATGATCCATGCCCTTTTCATCCCAATGCTCCAAGACCCCTGTAATGACAATGCTCCATGCCCTTGTGATCACAAAGCTCCATGACCCCGGTCATCACAATGCTACATGCCCTTATCATCACAATGCTCCATCACTCCTGACATCACAATGTTCCATAACCTCTGTCATCAAAATATTCCATGACACTTTTCATCAAATTGCTCCATGACACTGTCATCACAATGCTCCCTGCCCTTCTCATCACAGTGCACCACACACTTGTCATCAAAATGCTCCATGACCTTTGTCATCACAAACCTCCATGACCCTTGGCATCACAGTGCTCCATGCCATTGTCATCACAATGCTCCAGGAACCCTCTTATCACATTGCTCCATGCCCTTTTCATCACAAAGCTCCATGACGCTTGTCATCACCATGCTTGATGCACTTCTCATCACAATGCTTCATGCCCTTCTCATTACAATGCTCCATGACCCATGAATCACAGTATTCCGTGCCCTTGTCATCACAGTGCTCCATGCCCACTCTCATCACAATAATCCATGAAACTTTTCAGACCAATGTTCTATGCCCTTGTCATCACAATGCTCCATTGCCCCTGTCATAACAATGCTCCATGACCCATGGCATCACAATATTCCATGGCATTGTCATAACACTTCCCCATGACTCTTGTCATCACAAAGCTCCATGACACATGTCATCAGAATGCTCCATGGCTTTCTCATCACAATGCTCCATGCCCTTGTCATCTCAATGCTCCATGAACCCTGTCATCACAATGCACCGTGCCCATCATCATAATGCTTCATGCCTTTGTCATCACAATAAAATCAACATGCTCCATGACCTCTGTCATCACAATGCTCCAAATCCTTGTGATCAAAATGTTCCATATCACTTGTCCTCACAACGCCCCATGACGCTCATCATCACAATTATCCATGGTCTTCTCATCACAATGCTCCATGACACTTGTCATCACAATGTTCCATAACCCCTCTAATCACAAAGCTCTCTGACAATTGTCATCGCAGTGTACCATGACCCTTGTCATCACAATGATCCATGCCTATGTCAGCAAAATGCTACATGACTTGTCATCACAATGCTCCATGCACTTGTCATCACAATACTTCTTTACCATTGTCATTCACAATCCTCCATGAACATTAGCATCACATTACTTCATGCCCTTGTCATCACAAAGATCCATGCTCCTTGAAATCAAAATGATCCATGACCTCTGTCATCACAATGCTCCAAACACTTGTGATCACAATTTTCCATAACACTTGTCTTCAAAACGCTCCATGATTCCTTTCATCACAATACTCCATGCACTTGTCATCACAATGCTCCATGAACTTTGTCATCACAAGGCTCAATACACATGTCATCACAATGCTCCCTGACACTTGTCGTCAAAATGCTCCTTGAAACCTATCATGAATAGTCTCCATGCCTTTTTCATCACAATGCTCCATGCCCGTTTCATCACAATGCTCCATGCCATTGACATCACAAAACTCCACAAGCTTGTCATCACAATGCTCCATAACCTTTGTCATCACAATCCTCCATGACACTTGGCATCACAATGCTCCATACCATTGTCATCACAATGGAGCATGACATATGTCATCACAATGCTCCCTGGCACTTGTCTTCACAATACTCCATGACCTTGTCATCACAATACTCCATGCCCTTGTCATCACAATGCTCCATGACCGCTATCATCACAATGTTCCGTGACTCCAGTCATCACAATGCTTCATGACTCTTGTCATCACAATGGTCCATGCCCTCGTCATCACAAGGCTCTCTGACATTTGTCACCACAATGCTCCATGAACATTTCATCATAAAGCTCCTTGACCCATGCCATCACAATGCTCCATTCCTTTGTCAGCACAATGCTCCATGACCCTTGTCATCACAATGCTCCATGCCCATGTCAGCAAAATGCTCCATGACCCATGTCATCACAATAAGCCATGTGCTTGTCAACACAATGCTCTACAACATTGTCATCACAGTGCTCCATAAAACTTCTCATCACAATGCTCCATTCACTTCTCATCAAAATGCTCTCTCACAACTGATATCACAAGGTTCCATCACTAGTCATCACAATAATCCCTCACCCCTGTCATCACAATGTTCCATGACCCCTGTCATCACAATGCTACATGCCCTTATCCTCACAATGCTCCATGACCCCTGACATCACAATGTTCCATAACCTCTGTCATCAAAATATTCCTGGACACTTTTCATCAAATTGCTCCTTGATCCTGTCATCTCAGTGCTTCCTTCCCTTCTCATCACAATGCACAACGCCCTTGTCATCAAAATGCTCCATAACCTTTGTCATCACAAAGCTCCATGACCCTTGGCATCACAAGGCTCCATGACGCTTGTCATCACCATGCTCGATGCCCTTCTCATCAAAATACTCCATGGCTTTGTCATTACAATCCTCCATGACCCATGTATCACAGTGTTCCGGGGCCTTTTCATCACAATGCTCCATGTCCACGCTCATCATAATAATCCATGAAACATTTCAGACTTATGCTCCATGACCCCTGACATCACAATGTTCCACGGCCTTGTCATCACAAGGCTTCATGACCCTTGTCATCACAATGCTCCAAGACCCCTGTTATTGCAATACTCCATGCCCTTGTCCTCACAATGCTCCAAGACCCCTGTTATCGCAATGCTCCATGCCCTTATCATCACAAAGCTCCATGACGCATGTCATCAGTATGCTCCATGGCTTTCTCATCGCAATGTTCCATGCCCTTGTCATCACAATGCTGCAAGACCCCTGTAATCACAAAGATCCATGCCGCTTTTCATCTCAATGATCCATGAACCCTGTCATCACAATGCACCATGCCCTTCATCATAATGCTTCATGCTATTGCCATCAGAGTGAAATCAAAATGCACCAAGACCTCTGTCATCATAATGCTCCAAACCCTTGTGATCTCATTGTTCCATAACACTTGTCATCACAACGCCCCATGATGCTCCTCATCACAATTATCCATGGTCTTCTCATCACAATGCTCCAAGCCTTTGTCATCACAATGCTCAATACACTTGCCATCACAATGCTCCCTGACACTTGTCGTCAGTATGCTCCTTGAACCCTGTTATGACAAGGCTCCGTGTTAATTCATCACAATGATCCATGCCCTTTTCATCACAATGCTCCAAGACCACTTTAATGACAATGCTCCATGCCCTTGTGATCACAAAGCTCCATGACCCCGGTCATCACAATGCTACATGCCCTTATCATCACAATGCTCCATCACTCCTGACATCACAATGTTCCATGACACTTGTCATCAAAATATTCCATGACCCTTTTCATCAAATTGCTCCATGACCCTGTCATCACAATGCTCCCTGCCCTTCTCATCACAGTGCACCACACACTTGTCATCAAAATGCTCCATGACCTTTGTCATCACAAACCTCCATGACCCTTGGCATCACAGTGCTCCATGCCATTGTCATCACAATGCTCCAGGAACCCTCTTATCACATTGCTCCATGCCCTTTTCATCACAAAGCTCCATACGCTTGTCATCACAATGCTTGATGCACTTCTCATCACAATGCTTCATGCCCTTCTCATTACAATGCTCCATGACCCATGTATCACATGTTCCGTGCCCTTGTCATCACAGTGCTCCATGCCCACTCTCATCACAATAATCCATGAAACTTTTCAGACCTATGTTCCATGCCCTTGTCATCACAATGTTCCATGCCTATGTCAGCAAAATGCTACATGACTTGTCATCACAATGCTCCATGCGCTTGTCATCACAATACTTCTTTACCATTGTCTTTCACAATCCTCCATGAACATTGGCATCACATTACTTCATGCCCTTTTCATAACAATGCTCCATGCTCCTTGAAATCAAAATGATCCATGACCTCTGTCATCACAATGCTCCAAACCCTTGTGATCACAATTTTCCATAACACTTGTCATCAAAACGCTCCAAGATTCCTTTCATCACAATACTCCATGCACTTGTCATCACAATGCTGCATGAAATTTGTCATCACAAGGCTCAATACACATGTCATCACAATGCTCCCTGACACTTGTCATCAAAATGCTCCTTGAAACCTATCATGAAAAGTCCCCATGCCTTTTTCATCACAATGCTCCATGCCCTTTTCATCACAATGCTCCATGCCATTGTCATCACAATACTCCACAAGCTTCTCATCACAATGCTCCATAACCTTTGTCATCACAATCCTCCATGACACTTGGCATCAAAATGCTCCATTCCATTGTCATCACAATGGAGCATGACATATGTCATCACGATGCTCCCTGACACCTGTCTTCACAATACTCCATGACCTTGTCATCACAATACTCCATGCCCTTGTCATCACAATGCTCCATGACCGCTGTCATCACAAAGTTCCGTGACTCCAGTCATCACAATGCTTCATGTCTCTTGTCATCACAATGGTCCATGCCTTCATAATCACAAGGCTCTCTGACATTTGTCACCACAATTCTCCATGAACTTTTCATCACAAAGCTCCTTGACCCATGCCATCACAATGCTCCATTCCTTTGTCAGCACAATGCTCCATGACCTTTGTCATCACAATGCTCCATGCCCATATCAGCAAAATGCTCCATGACCCATGTCATCACAATAAGCCATGCGCTTGTCAACACAATGCTCTACAACATTGTCATCACAATGCTCCATAAAACTTGTCATCACAATGCTCCATTCACTTCTCATCAAAATGCTCTCTCACAACTGATACCACAAGGTTCCATCACTAGTCATCACAATAATCCCTCACCCCTGTCATCACATTGTTCCATGACCCCTGTCATCACAATGCTACACGCCCTTATCCTCACAATGCTCCATGACCCCTGACATCACAATGTTCCATAACCTCTGTCATCAAAATATTCCTTGACACTTTTCATCAAATTGCTCCATGATCCTGTCATCACAATGCTTCCTGACCTTCTCATCACAATGTACAAAGCCCTTGTCATCAAAATCCTCCATAACCTTTGTCATCACAAAGCTCCATGACGCTTGTCATCACAATGCTCGATGCCCTTCTCATCAAAATACTCCATGGCTTTGTCATTACAATCCTCCATGACCCATGTATCACAGTGTTCCGGGGCCTTTTCATCACAATGCTCCATGTCCACGCTCATCATAATAATCCATGAAACATTTCAGACTTATGCTCCATGAACCCTGACATCACAATGTTCCACGGCCTTTTCATCACAAGGCTCCATGACCCTTGTCATCACAATGCTCCAAGACCCCTGTTATCGCAATACTCCATGCCCTTGTCATCACAATGCTCCATGACCGCTGTCATCACAATGTTCCGTGACTCCAGTCATCACAATGCTTCATGACTCTTGTTATCACAATGGTCCATGCCCTCGTCATCACAAGGCTCTCTGACATTTGTCACCACAATGCTCCATGAACTTTTCATCACAAAGCTCCTTGACCCATGCCATCACAATGCTCCATTCCTTTGTCAGCACAATGCTCCATGACCCTTGTCATCACAATGCTCCATGCCCATGTCAGCAAAATGCTCCATGACCCATGTCATCACAATAAGCCATCCGGTTGTCAACACAATGCTCTACAACATTGTCATCACAATGCTCCATAAAACTTGTCATCACAATGCTCCATTCACTTCTCATCAAAATGCTCTCTGACAACTGATATCACAAGGTTCCATCACTAGTCATCACAATAATCCCTCACCCCTGTCATCACAATGTTCCATGACCCCGGTCATCACAATGCTACATGCCCTTATCCTCACAATGCTACATGACCCCTGACATCACAATGTTCCGTAACCTCTGTCATCAAAATATTCCTTGACACTTTTCATCACATTGCTCCTTGATCCTGTCATCACAGTGCGTCCTGACCTTCTCATCACAATGTACAACGCCCTTGTCATCCAAATGCTCCATAACCTTTGTCATCACAAAGCTCCATGACCCTTGGCATCACAATGCTCCATGACGCTTGTCATCACAATGCTCGATGCCCTTCTCATCAAAATACTCCATGGCTTTGTCATTACAATCCTCCATGACCCATGTATCACAGTGTTACGTGGCCTTCTCATCACAATGTTCCATGTCCACGCTCATCATAATAATCCATGAAACATTTCAGACTTATGCTCCATGACCCATGACTTCACAATATTCCACGCCCTTTTCATCACAAGGCTGAATGACCCTTGTCATCACAATGCAACAAGACCCCTGTTATCGCAAAGCTCCATGCCCTTATCATCACAAAGCTCCATGACGCATGTCATCAGTATGCTCCATGGCTTTCTCATCACAATGCTCCATGCCCTTCTCATCACAATGCTTCAAAACCCCTGTAATCACAAAGCTCCATGCCGCTTTTCATCTCAATGCTCCATGAACCCTGTCATCACAATGCACCATGCCCTTCATCATAATGCTTCTTGCTATTGCCATCACAGTGAAATCAAAATGCACCAAGACCTCTGTCATCATAATGCTCCAAACCCTTGTGATCACATTGTTCCATAACACTTGTCATCACAACGCCCCATGATGCTCCTCATCACAATTATCCATGGTCTTCTCATCACAATGCTCCATGCCTTTGTCATCACAATGCTCAATACACTTGCCATCACAATGCTCCCTGACACTTGTCGTCAGTATGCTCCTTGAACCCTGTCATGACAAGGCTCCGTGTTATTTCATCACAATGATCCATGCCCTTTTCATCCCAATGCTCCAAGACCCCTGTAATGACAATGCTCCATGCCCTTGTGATCACAAAGCTCCATGACCCCGGTCATCACAATGCTACATGCCCTTATCATCACAATGCTCCATCACTCCTGACATCACAATGTTCCATGAAACTTGTCATCAAAATATTCCATGACACTTTTTATCAAATTGCTCCATGACACTGTCATCACAATGTTCCCTGCCCTTCTCATCACTTTGCACCACACACTTGTCATCAAAATGCTCCATGACCTTTGTCATCACAAACCTCCATGACCCTTGGCATCACAGTGCTCCATGCCATTGTCATCACAATGCTCCAGGAACCCTCTTATCACATTGCTCCATGCCCTTTTCATCACAAAGCTCCATGACGCTTGTCATCACCATGCTTGATGCACTTCTCATCACAATGCTTCATGCCCTTCTCATTACAATGCTCCATGACCCATGAATCACAGTGTTCCGTGCCCTTGTCATCACAGTGCTCCATGCCCACTCTCATCACAATAATCCATGAAACTTTTCAGACCAATGTTCTATGCCCTTGTCATCACAATGCTCCATTGCCCCTGTCATAACAATGCTCCATGACCCATGGCATCACAATATTCCATGGCATTGTCATAACACTTCCCCATGACTCTTGTCATCACAAAGCTCCATGACACATGTCATCAGAATGCTCCATGGCTTTCTCATCACAATGCTCCATGCCCTTGTCATCTCAATGCTCCATGAACCCTGTCATCACAATGCACCGTGCCCATCATCATAATGCTTCATGCCTTTGTCATCACAATAAAATCAACATGCTCCATGACCTCTGTCATCACAATGCTCCAAATCCTTGTGATCAAAATGTTCCATATCACTTGTCCTCACAACGCCCCATGACGCTCATCATCACAATTATCCATGGTCTTCTCATCACAATGCTCCATGACACTTGTCATCACAATGTTCCATAACCCCTCTAATCACAAAGCTCTCTGACAATTGTCATCGCAGTGTACCATGACCCTTGTCATCACAATGATCCATGCCTATGTCAGCAAAATGCTACATGACTTGTCATCACAATGCTCCATGCACTTGTCATCACAATACTTCTTTACCATTGTCATTCACAATCCTCCATGAACATTAGCATCACATTACTTCATGCCCTTGTCATCACAAAGATCCATGCTCCTTGAAATCAAAATGATCCATGACCTCTGTCATCACAATGCTCCAAACACTTGTGATCACAATTTTCCATAACACTTGTCTTCAAAACGCTCCATGATTCCTTTCATCACAATACTCCATGCACTTGTCATCACAATGCTCCATGAACTTTGTCATCACAAGGCTCAATACACATGTCATCACAATGCTCCCTGACACTTGTCGTCAAAATGCTCCTTGAAACCTATCATGAAAAGTCTCCATGCCTTTTTCATCACAATGCTCCATGCCCGTTTCATCACAATGCTCCATGCCATTGACATCACAAAACTCCACAAGCTTGTCATCACAATGCTCCATAACCTTTGTCATCACAATCCTCCATGACACTTGGCATCACAATGCTCCATTCCATTGTCATCACAATGGAGCATGACATATGTCATCACAATGCTCCCTGGCACTTGTCTTCACAATACTCCATGACCTTGTCATCACAATACTCCATGCCCTTGTCATCACAATGCTCCATGACCGCTATCATCACAATGTTCCGTGACTCCAGTCATCACAATGCTTCATGACTCTTGTCATCACAATGGTCCATGCCCTCGTCATCACAAGGCTCTCTGACATTTGTCACCACAATGCTCCATGAACATTTCATCATAAAGCTCCTTGACCCATGCCATCACAATGCTCCATTCCTTTGTCAGCACAATGCTCCATGACCCTTGTCATCACAATGCTCCATGCCCATGTCAGCAAAATGCTCCATGACCCATGTCATCACAATAAGCCATGTGCTTGTCAACACAATGCTCTACAACATTGTCATCACAGTGCTCCATAAAACTTCTCATCACAATGCTCCATTCACTTCTCATCAAAATGCTCTCTCACAACAGATATCACAAGGTTCCATCACTAGTCATCACAATAATCCCTCACCCCTGTCATCACAATGTTCCATGACCCCTGTCATCGCAATGCTACATGCCCTTATCCTCACAATGCTCCATGACCCCTGACATCACAATGTTCCATAACCTCTGTCATCAAAATATTCCTGGACACTTTTCATCAAATTGCTCCTTGATCCTCTCATCTCAGTGCTTCCTTCCCTTCTCATCACAATGCACAACGCCCTTGTCATCAAAATGCTCCATAACCTTTGTCATCACAAAGCTCCATGACACTTGGCATCACAAGGCTCCATGACGCTTGTCATCACCATGCTCGATGCCCTTCTCATCAAAATACTCCATGGCTTTGTCATTACAATCCTCCATGACCCATGTATCACAGTGTTCCGGGGCCTTTTCATCACAATGCTCCATGTCCACGCTCATCATAATAATCCATGAAACATTTCAGACTTATGCTCCATGACCCCTGACATCACAATGTTCCACGGCCTTGTCATCACAAGGCTTCATGACCCTTGTCATCACAATGCTCCAAGACCCCTGTTATTGCAATACTCCATGCCCTTGTCCTCACAATGCTCCAAGACCCCTGTTATCGCAATGCTCCATGTCCTTATCATCACAAAGCTCCATGACGCATGTCATCAGTATGCTCCATGGCTTTCTCATCACAATGTTCCATGCCCTTGTCATCACAATGCTGCAAGACTCCTGTAATCACAAAGCTCCATGCCGCTTTTCATCTCAATGATCCATGAACCCTGTCATCACAATGCACCATGCCCTTCATCATAATGCTTCATGCTATTGCCATCAGAGTGAAATCAAAATGCACCAAGACCTCTGTCATCATAATGCTCCAAACCCTTGTGATCTCATTGTTCCATAACACTTGTCATCACAACGCCCCATGATGCTCCTCATCACAATTATCCATGGTCTTCTCATCACAATGCTCCATGCCTTTGTCATCACAATGCTCAATACACTTGCCATCACAATGCTCCCTGACACTTGTCGTCAGTATGCTCCTTGAACCCTGTCATGACAAGGCTCCGTGTTAATTCATCACAATGATCCATGCCCTTTTCATCACAATGCTCCAAGACCACTTTAATGACAATGCTCCATGCCCTTGTGATCACAAAGCTCCATGACCCCGGTCATCACAATGCTACATGCCCTTATCATCACAATGCTCCATCACTCCTGACATCACAATGTTCCATGACACTTGTCATCAAAATATTCCATGACACTTTTCATCAAATTGCTCCATGACCCTGTCATCACAATGCTCCCTGCCCTTCTCATCACTTTGCACCACACACTTGTCATCAAAATGCTCCATGACCTTTGTCATCACAAACCTCCATGACCCTTGGCATCACAGTGCTCCATGCCATTGTCATCACAATGCTCCAGGAACCCTCTTATCACATTGCTCCATGCCCTTTTCATCACAAAGCTCCATGACGCTTGTCATCACAATGCTTGATGCACTTCTCATCACAATGCTTCATGCCCTTCTCATTACAATGCTCCATGACCCATGTATCACATGTTCCGTGCCCTTGTCATCACAGTGCTCCATGCCCACTCTCATCACAATAATCCATGAAACTTTTCAGACCTATGTTCCATGCCCTTGTCATCACAATGTTCCATGCCTATGTCAGCAAAATGCTACATGACTTGTCATCACAATGCTCCATGCGCTTGTCATCACAATACTTCTTTACCATTGTCTTTCACAATCCTCCATGAACATTGGCATCACATTACTTCATGCCCTTTTCATAACAATGCTCCATGCTCCTTGAAATCAAAATGATCCATGACCTCTGTCATCACAATGCTCCAAACCCTTGTGATCACAATTTTCCATAACACTTGTCATCAAAACGCTCCAAGATTCCTTTCATCACAATACTCCATGCACTTGTCATCACAATGCTGCATGAAATTTGTCATCACAAGGCTCAATACACATGTCATCACAATGCTCCCTGACACTTGTCATCAAAATGCTCCTTGAAACCTATCATGAAAAGTCCCCATGCCTTTTTCATCACAATGCTCCATGCCCTTTTCATCACAATGCTCCATGCCATTGTCATCACAATACTCCACAAGCTTCTCATCACAATGCTCCATAACCTTTGTCATCACAATCCTCCATGACACTTGGCATCAAAATGCTCCATTCCATTGTCATCACAATGGAGCATGACATATGTCATCACGATGCTCCCTGACACCTGTCTTCACAATACTCCATGACCTTGTCATCACAATACTCCATGCCCTTGTCATCACAATGCTCCATGACCGCTGTCATCACAAAGTTCCGTGACTCCAGTCATCACAATGCTTCATGTCTCTTGTCATCACAATGGTCCATGCCTTCATAATCACAAGGCTCTCTGACATTTGTCACCACAATTCTCCATGAACTTTTCATCACAAAGCTCCTTGACCCATGCCATCACAATGCTCCATTCCTTTGTCAGCACAATGCTCCATGACCTTTGTCATCACAATGCTCCATGCCCATATCAGCAAAATGCTCCATGACCCATGTCATCACAATAAGCCATGCGCTTGTCAACACAATGCTCTACAACATTGTCATCACAATGCTCCATAAAACTTGTCATCACAATGCTCCATTCACTTCTCATCAAAATGCTCTCTCACAACTGATACCACAAGGTTCCATCACTAGTCATCACAATAATCCCTCACCCCTGTCATCACATTGTTCCATGACCCCTGTCATCACAATGCTACACGCCCTTATCCTCACAATGCTCCATGACCCCTGACATCACAATATTCCATAACCTCTGTCATCAAAATATTCCTTGACACTTTTCATCAAATTGCTCCATGATCCTGTCATCACAATGCTTCCTGACCTTCTCATCACAATGTACAAAGCCCTTGTCATCAAAATCCTCCATAACCTTTGTCATCACAAAGCTCCATGACGCTTGTCATCACAATGCTCGATGCCCTTCTCATCAAAATACTCCATGGCTTTGTCATTACAATCCTCCATGACCCATGTATCACAGTGTTCCGGGGCCTTTTCATCACAATGCTCCATGTCCACGCTCATCATAATAATCCATGAAACATTTCAGACTTATGCTCCATGAACCCTGACATCACAATGTTCCACGGCCTTTTCATCACAAGGCTCCATGACCCTTGTCATCACAATGCTCCAAGACCCCTGTTATCGCAATACTCCATGCCCTTGTCATCAGAATGCTCCATGACCGCTGTCATCACAATGTTCCGTGACTCCAGTCATCACAATGCTTCATGACTCTTGTTATCACAATGGTCCATGCCCTCGTCATCACAAGGCTCTCTGACATTTGTCACCACAATGCTCCATGAACTTTTCATCACAAAGCTCCTTGACCCATGCCATCACAATGCTCCATTCCTTTGTCAGCACAATGCTCCATGACCCTTGTCATCACAATGCTCCATGCCCATGTCAGCAAAATGCTCCATGACCCATGTCATCACAATAAGCCATCCGGTTGTCAACACAATGCTCTACAACATTGTCATCACAATGCTCCATAAAACTTGTCATCACAATGCTCCATTCACTTCTCATCAAAATGCTCTCTGACAACTGATATCACAAGGTTCCATCACTAGTCATCACAATAATCCCTCACCCCTGTCATCACAATGTTCCATGACCCCGGTCATCACAATGCTACATGCCCTTATCCTCACAATGCTACATGACCCCTGACATCACAATGATCCGTAACCTCTGTCATCAAAATATTCCTTGACACTTTTCATCACATTGCTCCTTGATCCTGTCATCACAGTGCGTCCTGACCTTCTCATCACAATGTACAACGCCCTTGTCATCCAAATGCTCCATAACCTTTGTCATCACAAAGCTCCATGACCCTTGGCATCACAATGCTCCATGACGCTTGTCATCACAATGCTCGATGCCCTTCTCATCAAAATACTCCATGGCTTTGTCATTACAATCCTCCATGACCCATGTATCACAGTGTTACGTGGCCTTCTCATCACAATGTTCCATGTCCACGCTCATCATAATAATCCATGAAACATTTCAGACTTATGCTCCATGACCCATGACTTCACAATATTCCACGCCCTTTTCATCACAAGGCTGAATGACCCTTGTCATCACAATGCAACAAGACCCCTGTTATCGCAAAGCTCCATGCCCTTATCATCACAAAGCTCCATGACGCATGTCATCAGTATGCTCCATGGCTTTCTCATCACAATGCTCCATGCCCTTCTCATCACAATGCTTCAAAACCCCTGTAATCACAAAGCTCCATGCCGCTTTTCATCTCAATGCTCCATGAACCCTGTCATCACAATGCACCATGCCCTTCATCATAATGCTTCTTGCTATTGCCATCACAGTGAAATCAAAATGCACCAAGACCTCTGTCATCATAATGCTCCAAACCCTTGTGATCACATTGTTCCATAACACTTGTCATCACAACGCCCCATGATGCTCCTCATCACAATTATCCATGGTCTTCTCATCACAATGCTCCATGCCTTTGTCATCACAATGCTCAATACACTTGCCATCACAATGCTCCCTGACACTTGTCGTCAGTATGCTCCTTGAACCCTGTCATGAAAAGGCTCCGTGTTATTTCATCACAATGATCCATGCCCTTTTCATCCCAATGCTCCAAGACCCCTGTAATGACAATGCTCCATGCCCTTGTGATCACAAAGCTCCATGACCCCGGTCATCACAATGCTACATGCCCTTATCATCACAATGCTCCATCACTCCTGACATCACAATGTTCCATGAAACTTGTCATCAAAATATTCCATGACACTTTTCATCAAATTGCTCCATGACACTGTCATCACAATGCTCCCTGCCCTTCTCATCACAGTGCACCACACACTTGTCATCAAAATGCTCCATGACCTTTGTCATCACAAACCTCCATGACCCTTGGCATCACAGTGCTCCATGCCATTGTCATCACAATGCTCCAGGAACCCTCTTATCACATTGCTCCATGCCCTTTTCATCACAAAGCTCCATGACGCTTGTCATCACCATGTTTGATGCACTTCTCATCACAATGCTTCATGCCCTTCTCATTACAATGCTCCATGACCCATGAATCACAGTGTTCCGTGCCCTTGTCATCACAGTGCTCCATGCCCACTCTCATCACAATAATCCATGAAACTTTTCAGACCAATGTTCTATGCCCTTGTCATCACAATGCTCCATTGCCCCTGTCATAACAATGCTCCATGACCCATGGCATCACAATATTCCATGGCATTGTCATAACACTTCCCCATGACTCTTGTCATCACAAAGCTCCATGACACATGTCATCAGAATGCCCCATGGCTTTCTCATCACAATGCTCCATGCCCTTGTCATCTCAATGCTCCATGAACCCTGTCATCACAATGCACCGTGCCCATCATCATAATGCTTCATGCCTTTGTCATCACAATAAAATCAACATGCTCCATGACCTCTGTCATCACAATGCTCCAAATCCTTGTGATCAAAATGTTCCATATCACTTGTCCTCACAACGCCCCATGACGCTCATCATCACAATTATCCATGGTCTTCTCATCACAATGCTCCATGACACTTGTCATCACAATGTTCCATAACCCCTCTAATCACAAAGCTCTCTGACAATTGTCATCGCAGTGTACCATGACCCTTGTCATCACAATGCTCCATGCCTATGTCAGCAAAATGCTACATGACTTGTCATCACAATGCTCCATGCACTTGTCATCACAATACTTCTTTACCATTGTCATTCACAATCCTCCATGAACATTAGCATCACATTACTTCATGCCCTTGTCATCACAAAGATCCATGCTCCTTGAAATCAAAATGATCCATGACCTCTGTCATCACAATGCTCCAAACACTTGTGATCACAATTTTCCATAACACTTGTCTTCAAAACGCTCCATGATTCCTTTCATCACAATACTCCATGCACTTGTCATCACAATGCTCCATGAACTTTGTCATCACAAGGCTCAATACACATGTCATCACAATGCTCCCTGACACTTGTCGTCAAAATGCTCCTTGAAACCTATCATGAAAAGTCTCCATGCCTTTTTCATCACAATGCTCCATGCCCGTTTCATCACAAGGCTCCATGCCATTGACATCACAAAACTCCACAAGCTTGTCATCACAATGCTCCATAACCTTTGTCATCACAATCCTCCATGACACTTGGCATCACAATGCTCCATTCCATTGTCATCACAATGGAGCATGACATATGTCATCACAATGCTCCCTGGCACTTGTCTTCACAATACTCCATGACCTTGTCATCACAATACTCCATGCCCTTGTCATCACAATGCTCCATGACCGCTGTCATCACAATGTTCCGTGACTCCAGTCATCACAATGCTTCATGACTCTTGTCATCACAATGGTCCATGCCCTCATCATCACAAGGCTCTCTGACATTTGTCACCACAATGCTCCATGAACATTTCATCATAAAGCTCCTTGACCCATGCCATCACAATGCTCCATTCCTTTGTCAGCACAATGCTCCATGACCCTTGTCATCACAATGCTCCATGCCCATGTCAGCAAAATGTTCCATGACCCATGTCATCACAATAAGCCATGTGCTTGTCAACACAATGCTCTACAACATTGTCATCACAGTTCTCCATAAAACTTGTCATCACAATGCTCCATTCACTTCTCATCAAAATGCTCTCTCACAACTGATATCACAAGGTTCCATCACTAGTCATCACAATAATCCCTCACCCCTGTCATCACAATGTTCCATGACCCCTGTCATCACAATGCTACATGCCCTTATCCTCACAATGCTCCATGACCCCTGACATCACAATGTTCCATAACCTCTGTCATCAAAATATTCCTGGACACTTTTCATCAAATTGCTCCTTGATCCTGTCATCTCAGTGCTTCCTTCCCTTCTCATCACAATGCACAACGCCCTTGTCATCAAAATGCTCCATAACCTTTGTCATCACAAAGCTCCATGACCCTTGGCATCACAAGGCTCCATGACGCTTGTCATCACCATGCTCGATGCCCTTCTCATCAAAATACTCCATGGCTTTGTCATTACAATCCTCCATGACCCATGTATCACAGTGTTCCTGGGCCTTTTCATCACAATGCTCCATGTCCACGCTCATCATAATAATCCATGAAACATTTCAGACTTATGCTCCATGACCCCTGACATCACAATGTTCCACGGCCTTGTCATCACAAGGCTTCATGACCCTTGTCATCACAATGCTCCAAGACCCCTGTTATTGCAATACTCCATGCCCTTGTCCTCACAATGCTCCAAGACCCCTGTTATCGCAATGCTCCATGCCCTTATCATCACAAAGCTCCATGACGCATGTCATCAGTATGCTCCATGGCTTTCTCATCACAATGTTCCATGCCCTTGTCATCACAATGCTGCAAGACCCCTGTAATCACAAAGCTCCATGCCGCTTTTCATCTCAATGATCCATGAACCCTGTCATCACAATGCACCATGCCCTTCATCATAATGCTTCATGCTATTGCCATCAGAGTGAAATCAAAATGCACCAAGACCTCTGTCATCATAATGCTCCAAACCCTTGTGATCTCATTGTTCCATAACACTTGTCATCACAACGCCCCATGATGCTCCTCATCACAATTATCCATGGTCTTCTCATCACAATGCTCCAAGCCTTTGTCATCACAATGCTCAATACACTTGCCATCACAATGCTCCCTGACACTTGTCGTCAGTATGCTCCTTGAACCCTGTCATGACAAGGCTCCGTGTTAATTCATCACAATGATCCATGCCCTTTTCATCACAATGCTCCAAGACCACTTTAATGACAATGCTCCATGCCCTTGTGATCACAAAGCTCCATGACCCCGGTCATCACAATGCTACATGCCCTTATCATCACAATGCTCCATCACTCCTGACATCACAATGTTCCATGACACTTGTCATCAAAATATTCCATGACACTTTTCATCAAATTGCTCCATGACCCTGTCATCACAATGCTCCCTGCCCTTCTCATCACTTTGCACCACACACTTGTCATCAAAATGCTCCATGACCTTTGTCATCACAAACCTCCATGACCCTTGGCATCACAGTGCTCCATGCCATTGTCATCACAATGCTCCAGGAACCCTCTTATCACATTGCTCCATGCCCTTTTCATCACAAAGCTCCATGACGCTTGTCATCACAATGCTTGATGCACTTCTCATCACAATGCTTCATGCCCTTCTCATTACAATGCTCCATGACCCATGTATCACATGTTCCGTGCCCTTGTCATCACAGTGCTCCATGCCCACTCTCATCACAATAATCCATGAAACTTTTCAGACCTATGTTCCATGCCCTTGTCATCACAATGTTCCATGCCTATGTCAGCAAAATGCTACATGACTTGTCATCACAATGCTCCATGCGCTTGTCATCACAATACTTCTTTACCATTGTCTTTCACAATCCTCCATGAACATTGGCATCACATTACTTCATGCCCTTTTCATAACAATGCTCCATGCTCCCTGAAATCAAAATGATCCATGACCTCTGTCATCACAATGCTCCAAACCCTTGTGATCACAATTTTCCATAACACTTGTCATCAAAACGCTCCATGATTCCTTTCATCACAATACTCCATGCACTTGTCATCACAATGCTGCATGAAATTTGTCATCACAAGGCTCAATACACATGTCATCACAATGCTCCCTGACACTTGTCATCAAAATGCTCCTTGAAACCTATCATGAAATGTCCCCATGCCTTTTTCATCACAATGCTCCATGCCCTTTTCATCACAATGCTCCATGCTATTGTCATCACAATACTCCACAAGCTTCTCATCACAATGCTCCATAACCTTTGTCATCACAATCCTCCATGACACTTGGCATCAAAATGCTCCATTCCATTGTCATCACAATGGAGCATGACATATGTCATCACGATGCTCCCTGACACCTGTCTTCACAAAACTCCATGACCTTGTCATCACAATACTCCATGCCCTTGTCATCACAATGCTCCATGACCGCTGTCATCACAAAGTTCCGTGACTCCAGTCATCACAATGCTTCATGTCTCTTGTCATCACAATGGTCCATGCCTTCATAATCACAAGGCTCTCTGACATTTGTCACCACAATTCTCCATGAACTTTTCATCACAAAGCTCCTTGACCCATGCCATCACAATGCTCCATTCCTTTGTCAGCACAATGCTCCATGACCTTTGTCATCACAATGCTCCATGCCCATGTCAGCAAAATGCTCCATGACCCATGTCATCACAATAAGCCATGCGCTTGTCAACACAAAGCTCTACAACATTGTCATCACAATGCTCCATAAAACTTGTCATCACAATGCTCCATTCACTTCTCATCAAAATGCTCTCTCACAACTGATACCACAAGGTTCCATCACTAGTCATCACAATAATCCCTCACCCCTGTCATCACATTGTTCCATGACCCCTGTCATCACAATGCTACACGCCCTTATCCTCACAATGCTCCATGACCCCTGACATCACAATGTTCCATAACATCTGTCATCAAAATATTCCTTGACACTTTTCATCAAATTGCTCCATGATCCTGTCATCACAATGCTTCCTGACCTTCTCATCACAATGTACAAAGCCCTTGTCATCAAAATCCTCCATAACCTTTGTCATCACAAAGCTCCATGACCCTTGGCATCACAATGCTCCATGACTCTTGTCATCACAATGCTCGATGCCCTTCTCATCAAAATACTCCATGGCTTTGTCATTACAATCCTCCATGACCCATGTATCACAGTGTTCCGGGGCCTTTTCATCACAATGCTCCATGTCCACGCTCATCATAATAATCCATGAAACATTTCAGACTTATGCTCCATGAACCCTGACATCACAATGTTCCACGGCCTTGTCATCACAAGGCTCCATGACCCTTGTCATCACAATGCTCCAAGACCCCTGTTATCGCAGTACTCCATGCACTTGTCATCAGAATGCTCCATGACCGCTGTCATCACAATGTTCCGTGACTCCAGTCATCACAATGCTTCATGACTTTTGTTATCACAATGGTCCATGCCCTCGTCATCACAAGGCTCTCTGACATTTGTCACCACAATGCTCCATGAAATTTTCATCACAAAGCTCCTTGACCCATGCCATCACAATGCTCCATTCCTTTGTCAGCACAATGCTCCATGACCCTTGTCATCACAATGCTCCATGCCCATGTCAGCAAAATGCTCCATGACCCATGTCATCACAATAAGCCATCCGGTTGTCAACACAATGCTCTACAACATTGTCATCACAATGCTCCATAAAACTTGTCATCACAATGCTCCATTCACTTCTCATCAAAATGCTCTCTGACAACTGATATCACAAGGTTCCATCACTAGTCATCACAATAATCCCTCACCCATGTCATCACAATGTTCCATGACCCCGGTCATCACAATGCTACATGCCCTTATCCTCACAATGCTACATGACCCCTGACATCACAATGTTCCGTAACCTCTGTCATCAAAATATTCCTTGACACTTTTCATCACATTGCTCCTTGATCCTGTCATCACAGTGCGTCCTGACCTTCTCATCACAATGTACAACGCCCTTGTCATCCAAATGCTCCATAACCTTTGTCATCACAAAGCTCCATTACCCTTGGCATCACAATGCTCCATGACGCTTGTCATCACAATGCTCGATGCCCTTCTCATCAAAATACTCCATGGCTTTGTCATTACAATCCTCCATGACCCATGTATCACAGTGTTACGTGGCCTTCTCATCACAATGTTCCATGTCCACGCTCATCATAATAATCCATGAAACATTTCAGACTTATGCTCCATGACTCCTGACATCACAATATTCCACGGCCTTGTCATCACAAGGCTGAATGACCCTTGTCATCACAATGCACCAAGACCCCTGTTATCGCAAAGCTCCATGCCCTTATCATCACAAAGCTCCATGACGCATGTCATCAGTATGCTCCATGGCTTTCTCATCACAATGCTCCATGCCCTTCTCATCACAATGCTTCAAGACCCCTGTAATCACAAAGCTCCATGCCGCTTTTCATCTAAATGCTCCATGAACCCTGTCATCACAATGCACCATGCCTTTCATCATAATGCTTCTTGCTATTGCCATCACAGTGAAATAAAAATGCACCAAGACCTCTGTCATCATAATGCTCCAAACCCTTGTGATCACATTGTTCCATAACACTTGTCATCACAACGCCCCATGATGCTCCTCATCACAATTATCCATGGTCTTCTCATCACAATGCTCCATGCCTTTGTCATCACAATGCTCAATACACTTGCCATCACAATGCTCCCTGACACTTGTCGTCAGTATGCTCCTTGAACCCTGTCATGACAAGGCTCCGTGTTATTTCATCACAATGATCCATGCCCTTTTCATCCCAATGCTCCAAGACCCCTCTAATGACAATGCTCCATGCCCTTGTGATCACAAAGCTCCATGACCCCGGTCATCACAATGCTACATGCCCTTATCATCACAATGCTCCATCACTCCTGACATCACAATGTTCCATGACACTTGTCATCAAAATATTCCATGACACTTTTCATCAAATTGCTCCATGACCCTGTCATCACAATGCTCCCTGCCCTTCTCATCACAGTGCACCACACACTTGTCATCAAAATGCTCCATGACCTTTGTGATCACAAACCTCCATGACCCTTGGCATCACAGTGCTCCATGCCATTGTCATCACAATGCTCCAGGAACCCTCTTATCACATTGCTCCATGCCCTTTTCATCACAAAGCTCCATGACGCTTGTCATCACCATGCTTGATGCACTTCTAATCACAATGCTTCATGCCCTTCTCATTACAATGCTCCATGACCCATGAATCACAGTGTTCCGTGCCCTTGTCATCACAGTGCTCCATGCCCACTATCATCACAATAATCCATGAAACTTTTCAGACCAATGTTCTATGCCCTTGTCATCACAATGCTCCATTGCCCCTGTCATAACAATGCTCCATGACCCATGGCATCACAATATTCCATGGCATTGTCATAACACTTCCCCATGACTCTTGTCATCACAAAGCTCCATGACACATGTCATCAGAATGCTCCATGGCTTTCTCATCACAATGCTCCATGCCCTTGTCATCTCAATGCTCCATGAACCCTGTCATCACAATGCACCATGCCCATCATCATAAAGATTCATGCCTTTGTCATCACAATAAAATCAACATGCTCCATGACCTCTGTCATCACAATGCTCCAAATCCTTGTGATCAAAATGTTCCATATCACTTGTCCTCACAACGCCCCATGACGCTCATCATCACAATTATCCATGGTCTTCTCATCACAATGCTCCATGACACTTGTCATCACAATGTTCCATAACCCCTCTAATCACAAAGCTCTCTGACAATTGTCATCGCAGTGTACCATGACCCTTGTCATCACAATGCTCCATGCCTATGTCAGCAAAATGCTACATGACTTGTCATCACAATGCTCCATGCACTTGTCATCAC
Source organism: Mesoplodon mirus (assembly GCF_964341445.2). Classification (NCBI taxonomy): domain Eukaryota; kingdom Metazoa; phylum Chordata; class Mammalia; order Artiodactyla; family Ziphiidae; genus Mesoplodon; species Mesoplodon mirus. Next base: position 196,378,265 of record NC_138976.1, on the reverse strand, counting down.
AATACTTCTTTACCATTGTCATTCACAATCCTCCATGAACATTAGCATCACATTACTTCATGCCCTAGTCATCACAAAGCTCCATGCTCCTTGAAATCAAAATGATCCATGACCTCTGTCATCACAATGCTCCAAACCCTTGTGATCACAATTTGCCATAACACTTGTCTTCAAAACGCTCCATGATTCCTTTCATCACAATACTCCATGCACTTGTCATCACAATGCTCCATGAACTTTGTCATCACAAGGCCCAATACACATGTCATCACAATGCTCCCTGACACTTGTCGTCAAAATGCTCCTTGAAACCTATCATGAAAAGTCTCCATGCCTTTTTCATCACAATGCTCCATGCCCGTTTCATCACAATGCTCCATGCCATTGACATCACAAAACTCCACAAGCTTGTCATCACAATGCTCCATAACCTTTTTCATCACAATCCTCCATGACACTTGGCATCACAATGCTCCATTCCATTGTCATCACAATGGAGCATGACATATGTCATCACAATGCTCCCTGGCACTTGTCTTCACAATACTCCATGACCTTGTCATCACAATACTCCATGACCTTGTCATCACAATGCTCCATGACCGCTGTCATCACAATGTTCCGTGACTCCAGTCATCACAATGCTTCATAACTCTTGTCATCAAAATGGTCCATGCCCTCGTCATCACAAGGCTCTCTGACATTTGTCACCACAATGCTCCATGAACATTTCATCATAAAGCTCCTTGACCCATGCCATCACAATGCTCCATTCCTTTGTCAGCACAATGCTCCATGACCCTTGTCATCACAATGCTCCATGCCCATGTCAGCAAAATGCTCCATGACCCATGTCATCACAATAAGCCATGTGCTTGTCAACACAATGCTCTACAACATTTTCATCACAGTGCTCCGTAAAACTTCTCATCACAATGCTCCATTCACTTCTCATCAAAATGCTCTCTCACAACTGATATCACAAGGTTCCATCACTAGTCATCACAATAATCCCTCACCCCTGTCATCACAATGTTCCATGACCCCTGTCATCACAATGCTACATGCCCTTATCCTCACAATGCTCCATGACCCCTGACATCACAATGTTCCATAACCTCTGTCATCAAAATATTCCTGGACACTTTTCATCAAATTGCTCCTTGATCCTGTCATCTCAGTGCTTCCTTCCCTTCTCATCACAATGCACAACGCCCTTGTCATCAAAATGCTCCATAACCTTTGTCATCACAAAGCTCCATGACACTTGGCATCACAAGGCTCCATGACGCTTGTCATCACCATGCTCGATGCCCTTCTCATCAAAATACTCCATGGCTTTGTCATTACAATCCTCCATGACCCATGTATCACAGTGTTCCGGGGCCTTTTCATCACAATGCTCCATGTCCACGCTCATCATAATAATCCATGAAACATTTCAGACTTATGCTCCATGACCCCTGACATCACAATGTTCCACGGCCTTGTCATTACATGGCTTCATGACCCTTGTCTTCACAATGCTCCAAGACCCCTGTTATTGCAATACTCCATGCCCTTGTCCTCACAATGCTCCAAGACCCCTGTTATCGCAATGCTCCATGCCCTTATCATCACAAAGCTCCATGACGCATGTCATCAGTATGCTCCATGGCTTTCTCATCACAATGTTCCATGCCCTTGTCATCACAATGCTGCAAGACCTATGGAATCACAAAGCTCCATGCCGCTTTTCATCTCAATGCTCCATGAACCCTGTCATCACAATGCACCATGCCCTTCATCATAATGCTTCATGCTATTGCCATCACAAAGAAATCAAAATGCACCAAGACCTCTGTCATCATAATGCTCCAAACCCTTGTGATCACATTGTTCCATAACACTTGTCATCACAAAGCCCCATGATGCTCCTCATCACAATTATCCATGGTCTTCTCATCACAATGCTCCATGCCATTGTCATCACAGTGCTCAATACACTTGTCATCACAATGCTCCCTGACACTTGTCGTCAGTATGCTCCTTGAACCCTGTCATGACAAGGCTCCGTGTTATTTCATCACACTGATCCATGCCCTTTTCATCACAATGCTCCAAGGCCCCTGTAATGACAATGCTCCATTCCCTTGTGATCACAAAGCTCCATGACCCCGGTCATCACAATGCTACATGCCCTTATCATCACAATGCTCCATCACTCCTGACATCACAATGTTCCATGACACTTGTCATCAAAATATTCCATGACACTTTTCATCAAATTGCTCCATGACCCTGTCATCACAATGCTCCCTGCCCTTCTCATCACAGTGCACCACACACTTGTCATCAAAATGCTCCATGACCTTTGTCATCACAAACCTCCATGACCCTTGGCATCACAGTGCTCCATGCCATTGTCATCACAATGCTCCAGGAACCCTCTTATCACATTGCTCCATGCCCTTTTCATCACAAAGCTCCATGACGCTTGTCATCACAATGCTTGATGCACTTCTCATCACAATGCTTCATGTCCTTCTCATTACAATGCTCCATGACCCATGTATCACAGTGTTCCGTGCCCTTGTCATCACAGTGCTCCATGCCCACTCTCATCACAATAATCCATAAAAATTTTCAGACCAATGATCCATGCCCTTGTCATCACAATGCTCCATTGCCCCTGTCATAACAATGCTCCATGACCCCTGGCATCACAATATTCCATGGCCTTGTCATAACACTTCCCCATGACCCTTGTCATCACAAAGCTCCATGACACATGTCATCAGAATGCTCCATGGCTTTCTCATCACAATGCTCCATGCCCTTGTCATCTCAATGCTCCATGAACCCTGTCATCACAATGCACCAGGCCCATCATCATAATGCTTCATGCTATTGTCATCACAATGAAATCAACATGCTCCGTGACCTCTGTCATCACAATGCTCCAAACCCTTGTGATCAAAATGTTCCATATCACTTGTCCTCACAACGCCCCATGACGCTCATCATCACAATTATCCATGGTCTTCTCATCACAATGCTCCATGACATTTGTCATCACAATGTTCCATAACCCCTCTAATCACAATGCTCTCTGACAATTGTCATCGCAGTGTACCATGACCCTTGTCATCACAATGCTCCATGCGCTTGTCTTCACAATACTTCTTTACCATTGTCATTCAAAATCCTCCATGAACGTTGCCATCACATTACTTCATGCCCTTGTCATCACAATGCTCCATGCTCCTTGAAATCAAAATGATCCATGACCTCTGTCATCACAATGCTCCAAACCCTTGTGATCACAATTTTCCATAACACTTGTCATCAAAACGCTCCATGATTCCTTTCATCACAATACTCCATGCACTTGTCATCACAATGCTCCATGAACTTTGTCATCACAAGGCTCAATACACATGTCATCACAATGCTCCCTGACAATTGTCGTCAAAATGCTCCTTGAAACCTATCATGAAAAGTCTACATGCCATTTTCATCACAATACTCCATGCCCTTTTCATCACAATGCTCCAGGCCATTGTCATCACAATACTCCACAAGCTTCTCATCACAATGCTCCATAACCTTTGTCATCACAATCCTCCATGACACTTGGCATCACAATGCTCCATTCCATTGTCATCACAATGGAGCATGACATATGTCATCACAGTGCTCCCTGACACCTGTCTTCACAATACTCCATGACCTTGTCATCACAATACTCCATGCCCTTGTCATCACAATGCTCCATGACCGCTGTCATCACAGTGTTCCGTGACTCCAGTCATCACAATGCTTCATGACTCTTGTCATCACAATGGTCCATGCCCTCGTCATCACAAGGCTCTCTGACATTTGTCACCAAAAGGCTCCATGAACTTTTCATCACAAAGCTCCTTGACCCATGCCCTCACAATGCTCCATTCCTTTGTCAGTACAATGCTCCATGACCCTTGATCACAATGCTCCATGCCCATGTCAGCAAAATGCTCCATGACCCATGTCATCACAATAAGCCATGCGCTTGTCAACACAATGCCCTACAACATTGTCATCACAATGCTCCATAAAACTTGTCATCACAATGCACCATTCAATTCTCATCAAAATGCTCTCTGACAACTGATATCACAAGGTTCCATCACGAGTCATCACAATAATCCCTCACCCCTGTCATCACAATGTTCCATGACCCCTGTCATCACAATGCTACATGCCCTTATCCTCACAATGCTCCATGACCCCTGACATCACAATGTTCCGTAACCACTGTCATCAAAATATTCCTTGACACTTTTCATCAAATTGCTCCTTGATCCTGTCATCACAATGCTTCCTGCCCTTCTCATCACAATGCACAACGCCCTTGTCATCAAAATGCTCCATAACCTTTGTCATCACAAAGCTCCATGACCCTTGGAATCACAATGCTTCATGACGCTTGTCATCACAATGCTCGATGTCCTTCTCATCAAAATACTCCATGGCTTTGTCATTACAATCCTCCATGACCCGTGTATCACTGTGTTACGTGGCCTTTTCATCACAATGCTCCATGTCCACGCTCATCATAATAATCCATGAAACATTTCAGACTTATGCTCCATGACCCCTGACATCACAATGTTCCACGGCCTTGTCATCACAAGGCTCCATGACCCTTGTCATCACAATGCTCCAATACCACTGTTATCGCAATGCTCCATGCCCTTATCATCACAAAGCTCCATGACGCATGTCATCAGTATGCATCATGGATTTCTCATCACAATGCTCCATGCCCTTGTCATCACAATGCTTCAAGACCCCTGTAATCACAAAGCTCCATGCCGCTTTTCATCTCAATTCTCCATGAACACTGTCATCACAATGCACCATGCCCTTCATCATAATGCTTCATGTTATTGCCATCACAATGAAATCAAAATGCACCAAGACCTCTGTCATCATAATGCTCCAAACCCTTGTGATCACATTGTTCCATAACACTTGTCATCACAACGCCCCATGATGCTCCTCATCACAATTATCCATGGTCTTCTCATCACAATGCTCCATGCCTTTGTCATCACAATGCTCAATACACTTGCCATCACAATGCTCCCTGACACATGTCGTCAGTATGCTCCTTGAACCCTGTCATGACAAGGCTCCGTGTTATTTCATCACAATGATCCATGCCCTTTTCATCACAATGCTCCAAGACCCCTTTAATGACAATGCTCCATGCCCTTGTGATCACAAATCTCCATGACCCCTGTCATCACAATGCTACATGCCCTTATCATCACAATGCTCCATCACTCCTGACATCACAATGTTCCATGACACTTGTCATCAAAATATTCCATGACACTTCATCAAATTGCTCCATGACCCTGTCATCACAATGCTCCCTGCCCTTCTCATCACTTTGCACCACACACTTGTCATCAAAATGCTCCATGACCTTTGTCATCACAAACCTCCATGACCCTTGGCATCACAGTGCTCCATGCCATTGTCATCACAATGCTCCAGGAACCCTCATATCACATTGCTCCATGCCCTTTTCATCACAAAGCTCCATGACGCTTGTCATCACAATGCTTGATGCACTTCCCATCACAATGCTTCATGCCCTTCTCATTACAATGTTCCATGACCCATGTATCACATGTTCCGTGCCCTTGTCATCACATTGCTCCATGCCCACTCTCATCACAATAATCCATGAAACTTTTCAGACCTATGTTCATGCCCTTGTCATCACAATGTTCCATGCCTTTGTCAGCAAAATGCTACATGACTTGTCATCACAATGCTCCATGTGCTTGTCATCACAATACTTCTTTACCATTGTCATTCACAATCCTCCATGAACATTGGCACCACATTACTTCATACCCTTTTCATCACAATGCTCCATGCTCCTTGAAATCAAAATGATCCATGACTTCTGTCATCACAATGATCCAAACACTTGTGATCACAATTTTCCATAACACTTGTCATCAAAACGCTCCATGATTCCTTTCATCACAATACTCCATGCTCTTGTCATCACAATGCTGCATGAACTTTGTCATCACAAGGCTCAATACACGTGTCATCACAATGCTCCCTGACACTTGTCGTCAAAATGCTCCTTGAAACCTATCATGAAAAGTCCCCATGCCTTTTTCATCACAATGCTCCATGCCCTTTTCATCACAATGCTCCATGCCATTGTCATCACAATACTCCACAAGCTTCTCATCACAATGCTCCATAACCTTTGTCATCACAATCCTCCATGACACTTGGCATCACAATGCTCCATTCCATTGTCATCACAATGGAGCATGACATATGTCATCACAATGCTCCCTGACACCAGTCTTCACAATACTCCATGACCTTGTCATCACAATACTCCATGCCCTTGTCATCACAATGCTCCATGACCGCTGTCATCACAAAGTTCCGTGACTCCAGTCATCACAATGCTTCATGTCTCTTGTCATCACAATGGTCCATGCCCTCATCATCACAAGGCTCTCTGACATTTGTCACCACAATACTCCATGAACTTTTCATCACAAAGCTCCTTGACCCATGTCATCACAATGCTCCATTCCTTTGTCAGCACAATGCTCCATGACCCTTGTCATCACAATGCTCCATGCCCATGTCAGCAAAATGCTCCATGACCCATGTCATCACAATAAGCCTTGCACTTGTCAACACAATGCTCTACAACATTGTCATCACAATGCTCCATAAAACTTGTCATCACAATGCTCCATTCACTTCTCATCAAAATGCTCTCTCACAACTGATATCACAAGGTTCCATCACTAGTCATCACAATAATCCCTCACCCCTGTCATCACATTGTTCCATGACCCCTGTCATCACAATGCTACACGCCCTTATCCTCACAATGCTCAATGACCCCTGACATCACAATGTTCCATAACCTCTGTCATCAAAATATTCCTTGACACTTTTCATCAAATTGCTCCATGATCCTGTCATCACAATGCTTCCTGACCTTCTCATCACAATGTACAAAGCCCTTGTCATCAAAATCCTCCATAACCTCTGTCATCACAAAGCTCCATGACCCTTGGCATCACAATGCTCCATGACGCTTGTCATCACAATGCTCGATGCCCTTCTCATCAAAATACTCCATGACTTTGTCATTACAATCCTCCATGACCCATGTATCACAGTGTTCCGGGGCCTTTTCATCACAATGCTCCATGTCCACGCTCACCATAATAATCCATGAAACATTTCAGACTTATGCTCCATGAACCCTGACATCACAATGTTCCACGGCCTTGTCATCACAAGGCTCCATGACCCTTGTCATCACAATGCTCCAAGACCCCTGTTATCGCAATACTCCATGCCCTTGTCATCAGAATGCTCCATGACCGCTGTCATCACAATGTTCCGTGACTCCAGTCATCACAATGCTTCATGACTCTTGTTATCACAATGGTCCATGCCCTCGTCATCACAAGGCTCTCTGACATTTGTCACCACAATGCTCCATGAACATTTCATCACAAAGCTCCTTGACCCATGCCATCACAATGCTCCATTCCTTTGTCAGCACAATGCTCCATGACCCTTGTCATCACAATGCTCCATGCCCATGTCAGCAAAATGCTCCATGACCCATGTCATCACAATAAGCCATCCGCTTGTCAACACAATGCTCTACAAAATTGTCATCACAATGCTCCATAAAACTTGTCATCACAATGCTCCATTCACTTCTCATCAAAATGCTCTCTCACAACAGATATCACAAGGTTCCATCATTAGTCATCACAATAATCCCTCACCCCTGTCATCACAATGTTCCATGACCCCGGTCATCACAATGCTACATGCCCTTATCCTCACAATGCTTCATGACCCCTGACATCACAATGTTCCGTAACATCTGTCATCAAAATATTCCTGGACACTTTTCATCACATTGCTCCTTGATCCTGTCATCACAGTGCGTCCTGACCTTCTCATCACAATGTACAACGCCCTTGTCATCCAAATGCTCCATATCCTTTGTCATCACAAAGCTCCATGACCCTTGGCATCACAATGCTCCATGACGCTTGTCATCACAATGCTCGATGCCCTTCTCATCAAAATACTCCATGGCTTTGTCATTACAATCCTCCATGACCCATGTATCACAGTGTTACGTGGCCTTCTCATCACAATGTTCCATGTCCACGCTCATCATAATAATCCATGAAACATTTCAGACTTATGCTCCATGACTCATGACATCACAATATTCCACGGCCTTGTCATCACAAGGCTGAATGACCCTTGTCATCACAATGCACCAAGACCCCTGTTATCGCAAAGCTCCATGCCCTTATCATCACAAAGCTCCATGACGCATGTCATCATTATGCTCCATGGCTTTCTCATCAAAATGCTCCATGCCCTTGTCATCACAATGCTTCAAGACCCCTGTAATCACAAAGCTCCATGCCGCTTTTCATCTAAATGCTCCATGAACCCTGTCATCACAATGCGCCATGCCCTTCATCATAATGCTTCATGCTATTGCCATCACAGTGAAATCAAAATGCTCCAAGACCTCTGTCATCATAATGCTCCAAACCCTTGTGATCACATTGTTCCATAACACTTGTCATCACAACGCCCCATGATGCTCCTCATCACAATTATCCATGGTCTCCTCATCACAATGCTCCATGCCTTTGTCATCACAATGCTCAATACACTTGCCATCACAATGCTCCCTGACACTTGTCGTCAGTATGCTCCTTGAACCCTGTCATGACAAGGCTCCGTGTTATTTCATCACAATGATCCATGCCCTTTTCATCACAATGCTCCAAGGCCCCTGTAATGACAATGCTCCATGCCCTTGTGATCACAAAGCTCCATGACCCCGGTCATCACAATGCTACATGCCCTTATCATCACAATGCTCCATCACTCCTGACATCACAATGTTCCATGACACTTGTCATCAAAATATTCCATGACACTTTTCATCAAATTGCTCCATGACACTGTCATCACAATGCTCCCTGCCCTTCTCATCACAGTGCACCACACACTTGTCATCAAAATGCTCCATGACCTTTGTCATCACAAACCTCCATGACCCTTGGCATCACAGTGCTCCATGCCATTGTCATCACAATGCTCCAGGAACCCTCTTATCACATTGCTCCATGCCCTTTTCATCACAAAGCTCCATGACGCTTGTCATCACCATGCTTGATGCACTTCTCATCACAATGCTTCATGCCCTTCTCATTACAATGCTCCATGACCCATGTATCACAGTGTTCCGTGCCCTTGTCATCACAGTGCTCCATGCCCACTCTCATCACAATAATCCATGAAACTTTTCAGACCAATGTTCCATGCCCTTGTCATCACAATGCTCCATTGCCCCTGTCATAACAATGCTCCATGACCCCTGGCATCACAATATTCCATGGCCTTGTCATAACTCTTCCCCATGACCCTTGTCATCACAAAGCTCCATGACACATGTCATCAGAATGCTCCATGGCTTTCTCATCACAATGCTCCATGCCCTTGTCATCTCAATGCTCCATGAACCCTGTCATCACAATGCACCATGCCCATCATCATAATGCTTCATGCCTTTGTCATCACAATGAAATCAACATGCTCCATGACCTCTGTCATCACAATGCTCCAAACCCTTGTGATCAAAATGTTCCATATCACTTGTCCTCACAACGCCCCATGACGCTCATCATTACAATTATCCATGGTATTCTCATCACAATGCTCCATGACATTTGTCATCACAATGTTCCATAACCCCTCTAATCACTATGCTCTCTGACAATTGTCATCGCAGTGTACCATGACCCTTGTCATCACAATGCTCCATGCCTAGGTCAGCAAAATGCTACATGACTTGTCAACACAATGCTCCATGCACTTGTCATCACAATACTTCTTTACCATTGTCATTCACAATCCTCCATGAACATTGGCATCACATTACTTCTTGCCCTTGTCATCACAATGCTCCATGCTCCTTGAAATCAAAATGATCCATGACCTCTGTCATCACAATGCTCCAAACACTTGTGATCACAATTTTCCATAACACTTGTCATCAAAACGCTCCATGATTCCTTTCATCACAATACTCCATGCACTTGTCATCACAATGCTCCATGAACTTTGTCATCACAAGGCTCAATACACATGTCATCACATTGCTCCCTGACACTTGTTGTCAAAATGCTCCTTGAAACCTATCATGAAAAGTCTCCATGCCTTTTTCATCACAATGCTCCATGCCCTTTTTATCACAATGCTCCATGCCATTGTCATCACAATACTCCACAAGCTTCTCATCACAATGCTCCATAACCTTTGTCATCACAATCCTCCATGACACTTGGCATCACAATGCTCCATTTCATTGTCATCACAATGGAGCATGACATATGTCATCACAATGCTCCCTGACACCTGTCTTCACAATACTCCATGACCTTGTCATCACAATACTCCATGCCCTTGTCATCACAATGCTCCATGACCGCTGTCATCACAATGTTCCATGACTCCAGTCATCACAATGCTTCATGACTCTTGTCATCCCAATTGTCCATGCCCTCGTCATCACAAGGCTCTCTGACATTTGTCACCACAATTCTCCATGAACTTTTCATCACAAAGCTCCTTGACCCATGCCATCACAATGCTCCATTCCTTTGTCAGCACAATGCTCCATGACCCTTGTCATCACAATGCTCCGTTCCTATGTCAGCATATTGCTCCATGACACTTGTCATCACAATAATCCATGCCCTTGTCATCCCAATGGTCCATGAACCCTGTAATCACAATGCTCCTTGACCCTTGTCATCACAGTGCTCCATGACCCCTGTAATCACAATGCTCTGTGATGCTTTTCATCACAGTGCTCCATGACCCTTGTCAACACAATGCTCCATGTCTTTGTCAGCAAAATGCTACATGACATTGTCATCACAATGCTCCATGCACTTGTCATCACAATACTCCTTTCCCATTGACATCACAATCCTCCATGTACCTTGGGATCACATTGCTTCATACCCTTGTCATCACAATGTTCCATGCTCCTTGAAATCAAAATGATACATGACCTCCGTCATCACAATGCTCCAAACCCTTGTGATCACAAAGTTCCATAACACTTGTCATCACAAATCCCCATGACGCTCGTCATCACAATTACCCATGGTCTTCTTATCACATTGCTCCATGAACTTTGTCATCACAATGCTCTATACACTTGTCATCACCATGCTCCCTGACACTTGTCACCAGAATGCTACTTGAACCCTGTCATGACAAGGCTCCATGCCTTTTTCATCACAATGCTCCATGCCCTTGTCATCACAATGCTTCAAGACTCCTGTAATCACAATGCTCCATGCCCTTTTTCATCAGATTCCTCCATGAGACTTGTCATCACAAGGCTCCAAGGTCTCATCACAATGCTCCAGGACTTTGTCACCACAATGCTCCATTCCTTTGTCATCACAATGCTCCATGACCACTGGCATCACAGTATTCCATGAATATTTTCACCCAATGCTCCATGACCTTCTCATCACAATGCTCCATGACCCCTCTCATCACAATGCTCCATTACACCTGTCATCAAAATCCTCCTTGACCATTGTCATCACAATAATCCATGCAGTTGTCATAACAATGCTCCATGAAACCTGTAATGACAATGCTCCGTGATGCATGTCATCACTGTGCTACATTACACTTGTCTTTAATATGCTCCATGACTTTGTCAGCAAAATGCTACATGACCTTGTCATCACAATGCTCCATTCCCAATGTCATCACAATCCTCCTTGAACCTTGGGATCACATTGCTTCATACCCTTGTCATCACAATGCTCCTTGCTCCTTGAAACCAAAATGATCCATGGCCTGTCATCACATTGCTCCAAACACATGTGATCACAATGTTCCATAACACTTGTCATCACAATGCTCCATGATGCGTGTCATCACAATACTCCATGCCCTTGTCATCACAATGCTCCATGAACTTATTCATCACAATGCTCAATACACTTTCATCACAATGCTCCCTGACACTTGTCGTCAGAATGCTCCTTGAACACTGTCATGAAAAGGCTCCATGCCCTTTTCATCACAATGCTCCATGCCATTGTCATCACAATACTCCACAAGCTTGTCATCAGAATTCTCCATGACACTTGTCATCACAAAGCTCCATGACCCCTGTCATCACAATGCTCCATGCCCCTTGTCATTACAGTGCTCCATGATGCTCTTCATCACAATTATCCACGGTCTACTCATCACAGTGCTCCACGTTCTTGCCATCACAACGCTACATGCCCTGGTCATCACAATGCTCCATGTCCCTTTTTATCACAATTCTCCACGTCCTTGTCATCACAATGCTCCATGCCTTTGTCAGCAAAATGCTACATGACCACGTCATCACAATGCTCCATGTGCTTGTTATCACCAATACTCCATTCCCATTGTCATAACAATCCTCCATGCCCATCTCATCATGCTCGATGCCCTTTTGGTCACAGTGCTCAGTGACCCCTGTCATCACAATGCTCCGTGACTCCAGTCATCACAATGCTTCGTGACGTTTGTCATCACAATGGTCCATGACCTCGTCATCACAAGGCTCTGTGACCTTTGTTACTACAATGCTCCATGAACTTTTCATCACAATGCTCCATGAAACTTGTCATCACAATGCTCCATGCGCTTGTCAGCACAATGCTCCATGTGCTTGTCAGCACAATGCTCCATGACATGTCATCACAATGTGCCATGCGCTTGTCATCACAATGCTCCACAACCTTGTCATCACAATGCTCCATCAACCTTGTCATCACAATGCTCCATGCACTTCTCATCAAAATGCTCTCTCACCACTGATATCACAATGTTCCATCACTAGTCATCAAAATACTCCCTCACCCCTGTCGTCACAATGTTCCATTACCCCTGTCATCACAATGCTACATGCCCTTATCGTCACAATGCTCCATGATCCCTGACATCACAATGTTCCATAATCCCTGTCATCAAAATTCTCCATGACCATTTTCATCAAATTACCACATGACCCTGTCATCACAATGCTCCCTGCCCTTCTCATCACAATGCACCCTGCCTTTGTCATCAAAATGCTCCATGACCTTGACATCAGAAAGCTCCATGACCCTTGGCATCACAATGCTCTATGTCATTGTCATCACAATGCTCCATGAACCCTCTCATTACATTGCTCCAAGCCCTTGTCATCACAAAGCTCCATGACGCTTGTCATCTCAATGCTCTATGCCCACTCTCATCACAATAATCCATGAAACTTTTCAGACCAATGATCCATGCCCCTGTCATCACAATGCTTCATTACACCTGTCATAACAATGCTCCATAACCGCGGCCATCACAATGTTCCACGGCCTAGTCATCTCATGTCTCCATGACCCTTGTCATCACAATGCTCCAAGACCCCTCTAATCACAATGCTTCATGCCCTTGTCATCACAAAGCTTCATGAGGCCTGTCATCAGAATGCTCCATGGCCTTCTCATCACAATGCTCCATTCTCTTGTCATCACAATGCTCCAAGACCCCTGTAAATCCAATGCTCCATGCCCCTTTTCATCTCAATGCTCCATGAACCCTGTCATCACAATGCAGTATGCCCGTCAACATAATGCTTCATGTAATTGACATCACAATGAAATCTAAATGCTCCATGACCTCTGTCATCATAATGCTACAAATCACTGTGATCACAATGTTCCATAACACTTGTCATCACAACGCCCCATGACGCTCGTCATCACAATTATCCACGGACTTCTCAACACAATGCTCCACGACCTTTGTCATCACAATTATCAATACACTTCTCATCACAGTGCTCCCTGACACTTGTCATCACTATGCTCCTTCAACCATGTCATGAAGAGGCTCCAGGCCGTTTTCATCACAAAGATCCATGCCCTTTTCATCACAATGCTCCAAGACCCCTGTAATCACAATGCTCCATGCCCTTGTCATCACAAAGCTCCATGACACATGTCATCACAATGTTCCATGGCCTTCTCATCAAAATGCTCCATACCTTTCTCATCACAATGCTCCAAGACCCCTGTAATCACAATGCGTCATGCCCCTTTTCATCAGAATGCTCCATGAGACTTGTCATCACAAGGCTCCATGGTCTTCTCATCACAATGCTCCAGCACCTTGTCATCACAATGTTCCACTCCCTTGTCATCACAATGCTCCATAACACCTGTCATCACAATACTCCATGAATATTTTCAGCCCAATGCTCCATGACCTTCTCATCACAATGCTGCATTACCCCTGTCATCACAATGCTCCATGGCCACAGTCATCACAACGCTCCATGACCCCTGACAATGCAATGATCCGGGACTCTTTTCATCAAAATGCTCCATGACCCTTGTCATCACAATGATCCATGCCCTTGTCATCCCAATGGTCCATGACCCCTGTAATCGCAATGCTCCATGACTCTTGTCATCACAGTGCTCCAAAACACTTGTCATCACAATGCTCCATGCCTTTGTCAACAAAATGCTACATGACCTTGTCATCACAATGCTCCATGCGCTTCTCATCACAATACTTTATTCCCATTGTGATCACAACCCTCCATGAACCTTGGATTCACATTGCTTCATGCCATTGTCATCACAATGCTCCATGCTCCTTGAAATCAAAATGATCCATGACCTCTGTCATCCCAATGCTCCAAACGCTTGTGATCACAATGTTACTTAACACTTGTCATCACAACGCTCCATGAGGCCTGTCATCACAATACTCCATGCCCTTGTCATCACAATGCTCCATGACCTTTGTCATCACTATGCTCAATACACTTTTCATCACAATGCTCCCTGACACTTGTCGTGAGAATGCTTCTTGAACCCTGTCATGAAAAGTCTCCATGCCTTTTTCATCACAATGCTCCATGCCATTGTCATCATAATACTCCACAAGCTTGTAATCAGAATGCTCCATGACAATTGGCATCACAGTGCTCCATGATCCCTGTCATCACTATGCTCCATGACACCTGTCATCACAATGCTCCATGCCCCTTGTCATTACAGTGCTCCATGACGATCATTATCAAAATTATACATGGTCTTTTCATCACAATGCTCCACGGACCTGCCATCACAATGCTCCATGCCCTGGACATCACCATGCTCCATGACCCTTGTCATCACAATTATCCACGTCCATGTCATCACAATGCTCCATGACACTTCTCATCAAAATGTTACATGCTCTTGTCATCACAATGCTCCATGCACTTGTCATCGCAATGCTCCATGACACCTGTCATAGCAAGCTCCATGCACTTGTCATCACAATACTTCATGACCTTGTCATCAAAATTCTCAATGGCCCTTGTCATCACAATGCTCCATACCCTTGTCATCACATTGCTCAATGACCCTTGTCATCACAATGCTCAAAGCACTTGTCATCACAATGCTCCATTACCTTTCTCATCAAAATCCTCCATGACACTTGGCATCACAATGCTCCATGCCATTGTCATCACAATGGACCATAACATGTGTCATCACAATATTCCCTGACACCTTTCTTCACAATACTCCATGACCTTGTCATCAAAATGCTCCATGACCTTGTCATCACAATGCGCAATGCCAACTGTCATCACAATAATCCATGAAACTTGTCAGACAAATGCTCCATGTCCCTGTCATCACAATACTCCATGTCCTTGTCATCACAATACTCCATGACCCCTGTCATCACAATGCTACATTCCCTTATCCTCACAATGCTCCATGACCCCTGACATCACAATGTTCCATAACACATGTCATCAAAATGCTCCATGACTTTTTTCATCACAATGCTCCATGCCCCTTGTCATTACAGTGCTCCATGATGCTCGTCATCACAATTATCCACAGTCTACTCATCACAGTGCTCCACGTTCTTGCCATCACAATGCTCCATGCCTTTGTCAGCAAAATGCTACATGACCACATCATCACAATGCTCCATGTGCTTGTTATCACCAATACTCCATTCCCATTGTCATAACAATCCTCCATGCCCATCTCATCATGCTCCATGCCCTTTTGGTCACAGTGCTCAGTGACCCCTGTCATCACAATGCTCCGTGACTCCAGTCATCACAATGCTTCGTGACGTTTGTCATCACAATGGTCCATGACCTCGTCATCACAAGGCTCTGTGACCTTTGTTACTACAATCCATGAACGTTTCATCACAATGCTCCATGAAACTTGTCATCACAATGCTCCATGCGCTTGTCAGCACAATGCTGCATGACATGTCATCACAATGTGCCATGCGCTTGTCATCACAATGCTCCACAACCTTGTCATCACAATGCTCCATCAACCTTGTCATCACAATGCTCCATGCACTTCTCATCAAAATGCTCTCTCACCACTGATATCACAATGTTCCATCACTAGTCATCAAAATACTCCCTCACCCCTGTCATCACAATGTTCCATTACCCCTGTCATCACAATGCTACATGCCCTTATCGTCACAATGCTCCATGATCCCTGACATCACAATGTTCCATAATCCCTGTCATCAAAATTCTCCATGACCATTTTCATCAAATTACC
This sequence comes from Mesoplodon mirus, assembly GCF_964341445.2. NCBI lineage: Eukaryota > Metazoa > Chordata > Mammalia > Artiodactyla > Ziphiidae > Mesoplodon > Mesoplodon mirus. The sequence goes on along the minus strand of NC_138976.1, from coordinate 196,361,529 downwards.
ACATGACCCTGTCATCACAATGCTCCCTGCCCTTCTCATCACAATGCACCCTGCCTTTGTCATCAAAATGCTCCATGACCTTGACATCAGAAAGCTCCATGACCCTTGGCATCACAATGCTCTATGTCATTGTCATCACAATGCTCCATGAACCCTCTCATTACATTGCTCCAAGCCCTTGTCATCACAAAGCTCCATGACGCTTGTCATCTCAATGCTCTATGCCCACTCTCATCACAATAATCCATGAAACTTTTCAGACCAATGATCCATGCCCCTGTCATCACAATGCTTCATTACACCTGTCATAACAATGCTCCATAACCGCGGCCATCACAATGTTCCACGGCCTAGTCATCTCATGTCTCCATGACCCTTGTCATCACAATGCTCCAAGACCCCTCTAATCACAATGCTTCATGCCCTTGTCATCACAAAGCTTCATGAGGCCTGTCATCAGAATGCTCCATGGCCTTCTCATCACAATGCTCCATTCTCTTGTCATCACAATGCTCCAAGACCCCTGTAAATCCAATGCTCCATGCCCCTTTTCATCTCAATGCTCCATGAACCCTGTCATCACAATGCAGTATGCCCGTCAACATAATGCTTCATGTAATTGACATCAAAATGAAATCTAAATGCTCCATGACCTCTGTCATCAAAATGCTCCAAATCATTTTGATCACAATGTTCCATTACACTTGTCATCACAACGCCCCATGACGCTCGTCATCACAATTATCCACGGACTTCTCAACACAATGCTGCATGACCTTTGTCATCACAATTAACAATACACTTCTCATCACAGTGCTCCCTGACACTTGTCATCACTATGCTCCTTCAACTCTGTCATGAAGAGGCTCCAGGCCGTTTTCATCACAAAGATCCATGCCCTATTCATCACAATGCTCCAAGACCCCTGTAATCACAATGCTCCATGCCCTTGTCATCACAAAGCTCCATGACACATGTCATCACCATGTTCCATGGCCTTCTCATCAAAATGCTCCATACCTTTTTCATCACAATGCTCCAAGACCCCTGTAATCACAATGCATCATGCCCCTTTTCATCAGAATGCTCCATGAGACTTGTCATCACAAGGCTCCATGGTCTTCTCATCACAATGCTCCAGGACCTTGTCATCACAATGTTCCATTCCCTTGTCATCACAATGCTCCATAACACCTGTCATCACAATACTCCATGAATATTTTCAGCCCAATGCTCCATGACCTTCTCATCACAATGCTGCATTACCCCTGTCATCACAATGCTCCATGGCCACAGTCATCACAATGCTCCATGACCCCTGACAACGCAATGATCCGGGACTCTTTTCATCAAAATGCTCCATGACAATTGTCATCACAATGATCCATGCCCTTGTCATCCCAATGGTCCATGACCCCTGTAATCACAATGCTCCATGACACTTGTCGTCACAGTGCTCCAAAACACTTGTCATCACAATGCTCCATGCCTTTGTCAACAAAATGCTACATGACCTTGTCATCACAATGCTCCATGCGCTTGTCATCACAATACTTTATTCCCATTGTGATCACAACCCTCCATGAACATTGGATTCACATTGCTTCATGCCATTGTCATCACAATGCTCCATGCTCCTTGAAATCAAAATGATCCATGACCTCTGTCATCCCAATGCTCCAAACGCTTGTGATCACAATGTTACTTAACACTTGTCATCACAACGATTCATGAGGCCTGTCATCACAATACTCCATGCCCTTGTCATCACAATGCTCCATGACCTTTGTCATCACTATGCTCAATACACTTTTCATCACAATGCTCCCTGACACTTGTCGTGAGAATGCTTCTTGAACCCTGTCATGAAAAGTCTCCATGCCGTATTCATCACAATGCTCCTTGCCATTGTCATCATAATACTCCACAAGCTTGTAATCATAATGCTCCATGACAATTGGCATCACAGTGCTCCATCATCCCTATCATCACAATGCTCCATGACACCTGTCATCACAATGCTCCATGCCCATTGTCATTACAGTGCTCCATGACGATCATTATCAAAATTATACATGGTCTTTTCATCACAATGCTCCACGGACCTGCCATCACAATGCTCCATGCCCTGGACATCACCATGCTCCATGTCCCTTGTCATCACAATTATCCACGTCCATGTCATCACAATGCTCCATGACACTTCTCATCAAAATGTTACATGCTCTTGTCATCACAATGCTCCATGCACTTGTCATCGCAATGCTCCATGACACCTGTCATAGCAAGCTCCATGCACTTGTCATCACAATGCTTCATGACCTTGTCATCAAAATTCTCAGTGGCCCTTCTCATCACAATGCTCCATACCCTTGTCATCACATTGCTCAATGACCCTTGTCATCACAATGCTCAAAGCCCTTGTCATCACAATGCTCCATTACCTTTCTCATCAAAATCCTCCATGACACTTGGCATCACAATGCTCCATGCCATTGTCATCACAATGGACGATAACATGTGTCATCACAATATTCCCTGACAACTTTCTTCACAATACTCCATGACCTTGTCATCACAATGCTCCATGACCTTGTCATCACAATGCGCAATGCCAACTGTCATCACAATAATCCATGAAACTTGTCAGACAAATGTTCCATGTGCCTGTCATCACAATGCTCCATGTCCTTGTCATCACAATACTCCATCACCCCTGTCATCACAATGCTACATTCCCTTATCCTCACAATGCTCCATGACCCCTGACATCACAATGTTCCATAACCCATGTCATAAAATGCTCCATGACTTTTTTCATCACAATGCTCCATGACCCCTGACATCACAATGTTCCATAATCACTGTCATCAAAATATTCCATGACACTTTTCATCAAATTGCTCCATGACCCTGTCATCACAATTCTTCCTGCCCTTCTCATCGCAATGCTCCATGCCCTTGTCATTACAGTCCTCCACGACCCATGTATCACAGTGTTCCTTGCCCTTGTCATCACAATGCTCCATTCCCACTCCCATCACAATAATTCAAGAAATTTTCAGACCAATGATCCATGCCCTTGTCATCACAATGCTCCATTAACCCTGTCATAAGAATGCTCTATGACCGCTACCATCACAATGTTCCACGGCCTTGTCATCACAGGGCTCCATGACCCTTGTCATCACAATGCTCCAAGAACCCTGTAATCACAATGCTCCATGACCTTGTCATCACAAAGCTCCATGATGGATGTCATCAGAATGCTCCATGGCCTTCTCATCACAATGATCCATGCCCTTGTCATCACAATGATCCAAGACCCATTTAATCACAATGTTCCATGCCCTTTTCATCTCAATGCTACATGAACCGTCATCACAATTCACCATGCCCATCATCATAATGCTTCATGCTATTGTCATCACAATGAAATCAAAATGTTCCATTACCTCTGTCATCACAATGCTCTAAACCCTTGTGATCACAATGTTCCATAACATTGTCATCACAATGCCCCAGGATGCTCGTCATCACAATTATCCATGATCTTCTCATCACAATGCTCCAAGACCCCTGTAATCACAATGCTCCATCCCCATTTTCATCAGGATGCTCCATGAGACTTGCAATCACAAGTTCCCATGGTCTTATCATCACAGTGCTCCTGGACATTGTCATCACAATGCTCCATTCCCTTGTCATCACAATGCTCCATGCCTTTGTCTGCAAAATGCTACATGACCATGTCATCACAATGCTCCATGCACTTGTCATCACAATCCTCCATGAACCTTGGGATCACATTGCTTCATGCCCTTGTCATCACAATGCTCCATGCTCCTTGAAATCAAAATGATCCATGACCTCTGTCATCACAATGCTCCAAACCCTTGTGATACCAATGTTCCATAACACTTGTCATCACAACGCTCCATGATGCCTGTCATCACAATACTCCATGCCCTTGTCATCACAATGCTCCATGACCTTTGTCATCACAATGCTCATTACACTTGTCATCACAATGCTCCCTGACACTTGGTGTCAGAATGCTCCTTGAACCCTGTCATGAAGTCTCCATACCTTTTTCATCACAATGCTTCATGCCGTATTCATCACAATGCTCCATGCCATTGTCATCACAATACTCCACAAGCTTGTCATCAGAATGCTCCATGACCCTTGTCATCACAATGCTCCATGGCCCCTTGTCATTACAGTGCTCCATGTCCTTTCTCATCTCAATTCTCCACATCCTTGTCATCACAACGCTCCATGACACTTCTCTTCACAATGTTACATGCATTTGTCATCACAATTCTCCATGCACTTGTCATTGCAATGCTCCATGACACCTGTCATAGCAAGCTCCATGAGCTTGTCATCACAATGCTTCACGACCTTGTCATCAAAGTTCTCAATGACCCTTGTCATCACAATGCTTCATGCCTTTATCAGAACTATGCTCCATAACCCTTGTTATTACAATGCTCTATTACCCCTGTCATAACAATGCTCCATGACCCCTTCCATCACAATGCTACAAGCACTTGTCATCACAATGTTCCATTACCTTTGTCATCACAATCCTCCATGACACTTGGCATCACAATGCTCCATGCCATTGTCATCACAATGGACCATGACATATGTCATCACAATGCTCCTTGACACCTGTCTTCACGATATTCCATGAACTTGTCATCACAATGCAACATGCCCTTGTCATCACAATGCTCAATGCCCTTGTCATCACAATGTGCAGTGCCCACTGTCATCGCAATAGTCCATGAAACTTGTCAGACCTATGCTCCATGCCCCTATCATCACAATGCTCCATGCCCTTGTCATCAAAATGCTCCATGTCCCCTGTAAACACAATGCTCCGTGTTTCCAGTCATTACGATGCTTCATGACTTTGGCATCAAAATTGTCCATGCCCCATTCATCACAAGGCTCTGTGACCATTGTCACCACAATGCTCCATGAACTTTTCATCACAATGCTCTCTGACCCTTCTCATCACAATGCCCCATGCCTTTATCAGCACAGTGCTCCATGACATGTCATCACAATGCTCCATGCGGTTGTCAGCACAATGCTCCATGACCCATGTCATCACAATGCGCCATCCGCTTGTCATCACAATGCTCCATTACATTAGTCACCACAATGGACCCTGACATATGTCATCACACTGTTCCATCATTAGTCATTACAATATTCCATCACACCTGTCATCACAATGTTCCATGACCCCAGTCATCACAGTGCTATATGCTCTTATCGTCACAATGCTCCTTGAACCCTGCCATCACCATGTTCCACAGCCTTGTCATCACAAGGCTCGTTGACCCTTATCATCTCAATGCTCCAAGACCGCTGTAATCACAATGCACCATGCCCATCAGCATAATGCTTCATGCTATTGTCATCACAATAAAATCAAAATGCTCCATGACCTCTGTCATCACATTGCTCCAAACCCTTGTGATCACAATGTTCCATAACATTTGTCATCACACGCCCCATGACGCTCATCATCAAAATTATCCATGGTCTTCTCATCACAATGCTCCATGAACTTTGTCATCAAAATGCTTAATACACTTTTCATCACAATGCTCCCGGACACTTGCCATCAGTATGCTCCTTGAAACCTGTCATGAAAAGGCTCCATACCATTTTCATCACAATGATCCATGCCCTTTTCATCACAATTCTCCAAGACCCCTGTAACAACAATGAGCCATGCCCTTGTCATCACAAAGCTTCATGACGCATGTCATCAGAATGCTCCATGGCCTTCTGATTACAATGCTTCATGCCCTTGTCATCACAATGTTACAAGTCCCCTGTAATCACAATTCTCCATGCACCTTTCATCAGAATGCTCCATGAGACTTGTCATCACAAGGCTCCATGCTCTTCTCATCACAATGCTCCATGACCTTGTCATCACAATGCTCCATTCCCTTGTCATCAAAATGCTCCATGACATCTGTCATCCCAATACTCCATGAACATTTTCAGCCCAATGCTCCATGACCTTCTCATCACAATACTCCTTGTCCCCTGTCATCACAATGCTCTGTGACCAGTGTCATCAAAATGCTCGATGACCCCTGCCAACTCAATGATCCGGGACTCTTGTCATTAAAATGCTCCATGACACTTGTCATTACAATGATCTATGCCCTTGTCATCCCAATGCTCAATGAACCCTGTAATCACAATGCTCCGTATCGCTTGTCATCACAGTGCACCGTGAACCTTGTCATCACAATGTTCCATGACTTTGTCAGCAAAATGCTACATGACCTTGCCATCACAATTCTCCATGCGCTTCTCATCATAATACTCCATTACGATTGTCATCAAAATCCTCCATGAACCTTGGGATCACATTGCTTCATGCCCTTGTCATCACAATGCTCCATGCTCCTTGAAATCAAAATGATCCATGACCACTCTCACCACAACGCTCCATGACCCCTGACAACACAATGATACGGGACTCTTGTCATCAAAATGCTCCATGACCCTTGTCATCACAATGATCCATGCCCTTGTCATCCCAGTGCTCCATGACCCTTGTAATTACAATGCTCTGTGACACTTGTCATCACAGTGCTCCATGACATTTGTCATCACAATGCTCCATGTCTTTGTCACCCAAATGCTACATGACCTTGTCATCACAATGCTCCATGCCCTGGTCATCACAATGCTCCATGTCCTTTGTCATCACAATTCTCCACGTCCTTGTCATCACAATGTTATATGCTATTGTCATCACAATTCTCCATGCACATTTCATTGCAATGCACCATGACCCCTGTCATAGTAAGCTCCATGCGCTTGTCATCACAATGCTTCACGACCTTGTCATCAAAATTCTCAATGGCCCTTGTCATCACAATGCACCATGCCCTTGTCATCACAATGCTCCATTAACCCTGTTGTAACAATGCTCCATGACCGCTACCATCACAATGTTCCACGGCTTTGTCATCACAGGGCTCCATGACCCTTGTCATCACAATGCTCCAAGACCCCTGTAATCAAAATGTTCCATGCCCTTGTCATCACAAAGCTACATAACGGATGTCATCAGAATGCTCCATGGCCTTCTCATAACAATGATCCATGCCCTTGTCATCACAATGACCCAAGACCCTTGTAATCACAATGCTCCATGCCCCTTTTCATCTCAATTCTTCATGAACCCTGTCATCACAATGCACCATGCCCATCATCATAATGATTCATGCTATTGTCATCAAAATAAAATCAAAATGCTCCATGACCTCTGTCATCACAATGCTCCAAACCCTAGTGATCACAATGTTCCAAAACACTTGTCATCACAATGCCCCATGACGCTCGGCATCACAATTATCCATGGTCTTCTCATCACAATGCTCCATGACCTTTTTCATCACAATGCTCAACACACTTGTCATCACGATGCTCACTGACACTTGCCGTCAGTATGCTCCTTGAACTGTGTCATGACAAGGCTCCATGCCATTTTCATCACAATTATCCATGCCCTTTTGATCACAGTGTTCCAAGAACCCTGTAATCACAAAGCTCCATGCACTTGTCATCACGAAGCTCCATGACGCATGTCATCAGAAGGCTCCATGGCCTTCTCATCACAATGCTCCATGCCCTTGTCATCACAATGCTCCAAGACCCCTGTAATCACAATGCTCCATGCCCCTTTTCATTAGAATGCTCCATGAGACGTGTAATCACAAGGTTCCATGGTCTTATCATCACAATGCTCCTGGACATTGTCATCACAATGCTCCATTCCCTTGTCATCAAAATTCTCCATGCCTTTGTCAGCAAAATGCAACATGACCTTGTCATCACTATGCTCCATGCGCTTGTCATCACAATCCTCCATGAACCTTGGGATCACATTGCTTCATGGCCTTGTCATCACAATGCTCCATGCTCCTTGAAATCAAAATGATCAATGACATCTGTCATCACAATGCCTCAAACCCTTGTGATCACAATTTTCCATAATACTTGTCATTACAACACTCCATGAATCCTGTCATCACAATACTCCATGCCCTTGTCATCACAATACTCAATGACCTTTGCCATCACAATGCTCAATACACTTGTCATCACAATGCTCCCTGATACTTGGCGTCAGAATGCTCCTTGAACCCTGTCATGAAAAGGCTCCATCCCTTTTTCATCACAATGCTTCATGCCGTATTCATCACAATGCTCCATGCCATTGTCATCACAATACTCCACAAACTTTTCATCAGAATGTTCCATGAGCCTTTTTATCACAATTCTCCATGGCCCATGGCATCACAATGCTCCATGACACCCGTCATTACAATGCTCCATGCCTCGTGTCATTACAGTGCTCCTTGACGCTCTTCATCACAATAATCCATGGTCTTCTAATCACAAAACTCCACGGTCTTGCCATCACAATGCTCCATGCCCTGGTAATCACAATGCTCCATGTCCTTTGTCATCACAATTCTCCACATCCTTGTCATCAGAATGCTCCATGACACTTCTCATCACAGTGATCCATGCCCTTGTCATCACAATGTTCCATGACCACTGTCAACACAGTGCTACATGACCCCTGACCACACAATGATCTGGGATTCTTGTCATGAAAATGCTCCATGACCCTTGTCATCACAATGATCCATGCCCTTGTCATCCCAGTGCTCCATGACCCCTGTAATCACAATGCTCCGTGACACTTGTCATCACAGTGCTTCATGACATTTGTCATCACAATGCTCCATGCCTTTCTCAGCAAAATGCTACATGACCTTGTCATCACAATGCTCCATGCGCTTGTCATAACAATCCTCCATGAACCTTAGGATCACATTGATTCCTGCCCTTGTCATCAAAATGCTCCATGCTCCTTGAAATCAAAATGATCCATGACATTTGTCATCACAATTCTCCAAACCCTTGTGATCACAATGTTCCATAACACTTTTCATCACAACGCTCCATGATGCCTGTCATCACAATACTCCTTGACCTTGTCATCACAATGCTCCATGACCTTTGTCATCACAATGCTCAATACACTTGTCATCACAATGCTACCTGACAATTTTCGTCAGAATGCTCCTTGAACCCTGTCATGAAAAGGCTCCATGACTTTTTCATCACCATGCTCCATGCCGCCCTTTTCATCACAATGCTCCATGCCCACTGTCATCACTGTAATCCATGAAACTTGTCAGACCAATGCTCCATGCCCGTGCCATCACATTGCTCCATACCCTTGTCATCACAATGCTCTGTGACTCCAGTCATCACAATGCTTCATGACCTTTCTCATCACAATGCTCCAAGACACTTGTCATCACAATGCTCCAAACCCTTGTCATCACAATGCTCCATTACCCCTGTCATAACAATGCTCCATGACCCCTGCCATCACAATGTTCCAAGGCCTTGTCATCACAAGGCTCCATGACCCTTGTCATCACAATGCTCCAAGACCCCTGTAATCACAATGTACCATGCACTTGTCATCACAATGCTCCACAACTTTGTCATTGCAATGCTCCATAAATCTCGTCATCACAATGCTCCATGCACTTCTCATCAAAATGCTCTCTCACTACTGATATCACAATGTTCCACCACTAGTCATCACAATACTCCCTCACCCCTGTCATCACAATGTTCCATGACTCCTGTCATCACAATGCTCCATGACCTTGTCATCACAGTGATCCATGCCCACTCTCATCACAATAATCCATGCAAATTCTCAGACCAATGGTTCTTGGCCTTGTCCTCACAATGCTCCATTACAACTGTCATAACAATGCTCCATGACCCCTGCGATCAGAATGTTCCACGGCCTTGTCATCACAAGGCTCCATGACCCTTGTCATCACAATTCTCCAAGACTACTATAATTACAATGCTCCATGACCTTGTCATCACAAAGCTCAATGACCCCTGTCATCACAATACTCCATGAACGCTTTCAGCGAAATTCTCCATGACCTTCTCATCACAATGCTCCATAACACCTGTCATCACAACACTCCATGAGCCCTGACAACACAATGATCCGGGACTCTTGTCAGCAAAATGCTCCATGACACTTGTCATCACAATGATCCATGCCCTTCTCATCCCAATGCTCGATGAACCCTGTAATCACAATGCTCCATGACGCTTGCCATCACAGTTCTCCATGACCCTTGTCATCACAATGCTCTATGCATTTGTCAGTAAAATGCTACATGACCTTGTCATCACAATGCTCCATGCGCTTGTCATCACAGTCCTCCATGAACCTTGGGATCACATTGCTTCATGCCCTTGTCATCACAATGCTCCATTCTTTTGTCAGTACAATGCTCCATGACCCTTGTCATCACAATGCTCCATGCGCTTGTCAGCACAATGTTCCTTGACCCATGTCATCACAATGCGCCATGCACTAGTCATCACAATGCTCCACAACATTGTCATCACAATGCTCCATAAACCTTTTCATCACAATGCTCCATGCACTTCTCATCAAAATGCTCTCTCACCACTGATACCACAGTGTTCCATCACTAGTCATCACAATACTCCCTCACCCCTGTCATCACAATGTTCCATGACACCTGTCATCAGAATGATACATGCCCTTATCATCACAATGCTCTATGACCCCTGACATCACAATGTTCCATAACCCCTGTCATCAAAGGCTCCATGACCCTTTTCATCACAATGTTACATAACCACTGTCATCAACATGTTCCATGACACTTTTCATCAAATTGCTCCAAGACCCTGTCATCACAATGCTCCCTGCCATTCTCATCACATTGCACCACGACCTTCTCATCAAAATGCTCCATGATCTTTGTCATCACAAACTCCATGACCCTTGGCATCACAATGCTCCATGCCATTGTAATCACAATGCTCCATGAACCCTCTCATCACATTGCTCCATGCCCTTGTCATCACAAAGCTCCATGACGCTTGTCATCACAGTGCTCGATGACCTGCTCATCACAATGCTCAACGCCCTTGTCATTACAATCCTCCGTGACCCATGTATCACAGTGTTCCGTGACCTTGTCATCACAATGCTCCATGCCGACTCTCAGCAAAATAATCCATGAAAATTTTCATAACTATGCTCCATGCCTTGTCATCACGATGCTCCATTACCCCTGTCATAACAATGCTCCATGACCACTGCCATCACAATTTTCCACGGCCTTGTCATCACAAGGCTCCATGACACTTTTCATCACAATGCTCCAAGACCCCTGTAATCACAATGCTCCATGCCCTTGTCATCAAAAAGTTCCATGACTAATGTCATCAGAATGCTCCATGGCCTTCTATCACAATGCTCCATGCCCCTTTCATCACCATGCTCCATGACCCCTGTAATCAAAATTCTCCATGCCCATTTTCATCAGAATGCTCTATGAGCCTTGTCATCACAAGGCTCCATGGTCTTCTCATCACAATGCTCCAGGACCTTGTCATCACAATGCTCCATTCCGTTGTCATCACTATGCTCCATGACCCCTGTCATCACAATGCTCCATGACCACTGTCATCACAACACTCCATGACCCCAGACAACACAATGATCCGGGACTCTTGTCATCAAAATGCTCCATGACCCTTGTCATCACAATGATCCATCCCCTTGTCATCCCAAAGCTCCATGACTCCTGTAAACAAAATGCTCTGTGACGCTGGTCATCACATTGCTCCATGGACCTTGTCAGCACAATGCTCCATGCCTTTGTCAGCAAAATGTTACATGACCTTGTCATCACAATGCTCGATGCACTTGTCATCACAATCCTCCCTGAACCTTGGGATCATATTGCTTCATGCCCTTGTCATCACAATTTTCCATGCTCCCTGAAATCAAAATGATCCATGACTTCTGTCATCACAATGCTCAAAACGCTTGTGATCGCAATGTTCCATCACACTTGTCATCACAATGCTCCATGATGACTTTCATCACAATGCTCCATGACCTTTGTCATCACAATGCTCAATACACTTTTCATCACAATGCTCCCTGACACTTGTCGCAGAATGATCCATGAAACCTGTCATGAAAAGGCTCCATGCCTTTTTCATCACAATGCTCCATGCCCCTTTCATCACAATGCTCCATGCCATTGTCATCACAATACTCCACAAGATTGGCATCACAATGCTCCATGACCCTTGTCATCACAATGCTCCATGTCCCCTGTCATAACAATGTTCCATGAACCCTGTCATCACAATGCTCCATGCCCATTGTCATTACAGTTCTCCATGATGCTCATCATCACAATTATCCATGGCCTTCTCACAACAATGCTCCACGGTCTTGCCATCACAATGCTCCATGCCCTGATCAGCACAATGCTCCATGCCCTGATCAACACAATGCTCCATGTCCATTGTCATCACAATTCTCCACGTCCTTGTCATCACAATGCTCCATGACATTTCTCATCACAATGTTACATGCCCTTGTCATCACAATTCTCCATGCAATTGTCATCGCAATGCTCCATGACCGCTGTCTTAGCAAGCTCCATGCGCTTGTCATCACAATGCTTCACAAAAGTGTCATCAAAATTCTCAATGGCCCTTGTCATCACAATGCTCCATGCCCTTGTCATCACAATGCTCCATGACCCTTGTCAACACAATGCTCCAAGCCCTTGAAATCACAATGCTCCATTAAGTTTGTCATCACAATCCTACATGACACTTGGCATCACATTGCTACATGCCATTGTCCTCACAATGGACCATGACATATGTCATCACAATGCTCCCTGACACCTGTCTTCACAATACTCCATGATCTTGTCATCACAATGCTCCATGTCCTTGTCATCACAATGCACCATGCCCACTGTCATCACAATACTCCATGAAACTTGTCAAACCTATGCTCCATGCCCTTGTCATCACAATGCTCCATGCCCCCTGTCATCACAGTGTTCCATGGCCTTGTCATCACAAGGCTCCATGACCCTTGTATTCACCATGCTCCAAGAACCCTGTAATCACAATGCTCCATGCCCTTCTCATCACTAAGCTCCAAGACGGATGTCATCAGAATGCTCCATGGCCTTCTCATCACAATGCTCCATGCCCTTGCCATCACAATGCACCAAGACCCCTGTAATCACAATGCTCCATGCCCCTTTTCATCTCAATGCTCCATGAACCCTGTCATCACAGTGCACCATGCCCATCATCATAATGCTTCATGCCATTGCCATCACAATGAAATCAAAATGCTCCATGACCTCTGTCATCACAATGCTCCAAACCCTTGTGATCACAATGTTCCCAAACACTTGTCATCACAACGCCCCATGACGCTCGTCATCACAGTTATCCATGGTCTTCTCATCACAATGGTCCATGACCTTTGTCATCACAATGCTCAGTACACTTGTCATCACAATGCTCCCTGACACTTGTCGTCAGTATGCTTCTTGAACACTGTCATGACAAGGCTTCATGTCTTTTTCATCACAATGATCCATGCCCTTTTCACCTCAAAGCTCCAAGAGACCTGTAATCACAATGCTCCATTCATTTGTCATCACAAAGCTCCATGACGCATGTCATCAGAATGCTCCATGGCCTTCTCATCACAATGCTCCATGCCCTTGTCATCACAATGCTCCATGACCCCTGTAATCAAAATGTTCCATGCCCATTTTCATCAGAATGCTCCATGAGACTTTTCTTCACAAGGCTCCATGGTTTTCTCATCACTATGCTCCAGGACCTTGTCATCACAATGCTCCTTTCCCTTGTCATCAAAATGCTCCATGACTACTGTCATCACCATACTCCATGAATATTTTCAACCCAATGCTCCATGATTTCTCATCACAATGCTCCATGACCCCGTCATCACAACGCTCCATGACCCCTGACAACACAATGACCCGGAACTCTTGTCATCAAAATGCTACATGAAAATTGTCATCACAATGATCCATGCCCTTTTCATCCCAATGCTCCAGGAACATGAGGTTTAAGGCTAGGGCTCAGTGCTTGGTTCAGGATTAGAGGTCAGAGCAATATGGTTGGGGGGCTCCCTCTTTCCCAGGTTTCTCCTTACTCCCACCTCTTCTCTGTGGTCCTAAGTCTACTGGAGTGGGAAAGATAGGACACAGCTGGTCCCCCAGATTCCCTGAGGACAATGGCAAGTAGCATGGTAAGACTGGGGAAGATCTCACCAAGGTCTCCATAGGACTATCACAGTGACGGCATATCCCTCATCTGAGACCTATGCCTCTCTTCGACAAGCAGGGCTAGAGGGAAAGTTCTTTGAAAGCAGGTCCATCTCCATATCACCCATCTCAGGACTCTAGGGGCTTCAACCTCCTGGCCCAGCCAGTACTGTCCCTCTCCCCCATTATTTTCCTGTGCCCCAAACTGAGTCAGAGAATTATCGATACCATGAGGGGAACCTGGCTTAGAACAACCCCTTCTGCCATGCCTTCCCTATCCTGGGAATTGAGAGGGGATTTCTGAGGAGAGGGGCTGGTGAGCTCCCAGGGACACAAGGAAACTAGAGCTGAGGGAGGGGAGCAAGTGTTTCCCACACCTGATGAGAGGGATCCAAGAGACAGAGACCAGAGGAGGAGACCTCTCAGGAGACACCAATTGTAGAGTGCTGTCCCTTTAACTTAATTCTGTGGCGCCCTCCCCGGTGCTGGGGCCAGTCCCTAACTGAAAGCAGACCCACTAGGAGTCCCTGACCCTTCATCACTTCAGTTGCTAGTCGATTTCAGCCCAACTCGGTGACAAGACAGAAAGGAAAGGTAGGGAGCAGTGGCCCTTGGGTTCTCCTAGGAAGGTTACACTTCGGGGGGCTGATGCCAAGTATCTATGTACCTTTTTATTTTTATCTTTTGGCTGCGCCGTGCGGCATGCGGTATCTTAATTCCCCAGCCAGGGATAGAACACATACCCCCTGCAGTGGGAGCATGGAGTCTTATCCACTGGACCATCAGGGAAGTCCCTGATGCCCAGTATCTTTCAACTCGGGATCCAACTGAAGGAGCCAGAAGCTGGGGTGTTAACTGTAGGAAAGACCTCCAACAGTTCTCAGTCATTCCCCTATGGCAGGCCAAGGGTGGCAGCTTCTAGGAATCTTTTCCTCCTCTCACAGCCTACTTCCTACAACTATGGGCTTGAAATATTTTCGATCCACTCCCAGGAGGAGAAGATGCTACAGGCACCAGGCAAAGTCCTGTCTAGGAGGAAGGTGGCAGCAGAGTGCTGGGATTGTGAGGATTTATGGACGTGGGGACAAGGCTGGGAGGAAGATAAAGCCAGGATTATTGAGCTCCCTCCATACAGGCCACTCACAGAGACGAGTGTGTGTGTGGTGGGGCGGGGGGCTTAGGTGGTGGAAGGCAATCACTGGTAGTAAGGGGAGGCCTGACTCTGATGAGGGGCCCTTAGGAATAATGGGAGCCTGGACACGGATGGACACCTTATCAGGGAGAGAGGCCCTGTCGATATGGAAACAGCCGGCATGGAGAATGGCTCCCAGCCCGAATGGCAGCAGCGGCGGCAGAATCAGGAGGGCAGGACGGTGGCTTCGGTTTAAATCTTTAACTCACCAGCTGGCTAGGCAGCGGCAGCAGGGGTGCGGTGGGGGATGTTGCGACCGGAGCCCTGGAGAGCAGTGCCCAGTCCGCTTGACAAACAGCTCATCAGGCCCCGCAGAAGCTCCAGCTTCTGCTCCTGAGGGTGCGCTGAGCTGTGTGGGGACCCGACACAGGCATGAGGCAGGGCGGGGGCTCCCGGCTTCCCCGCGACCGGTTCTCCCGGACTTAGCCTCGTCCATGCCCTGGGCGGGTGCGCGGTATCCCAAGCCCTTCGCCTCCGCTCCCTCCACCACATGTGCAGCCAGGGGAAAAAGTAGAAACAGCCCCTGCAGATCCTGGAAAGAGAAGGCAGAGCAGGGCAGGGCGGGGCGGGGTGGGGCGGGGCGGGGCGGACTCCACTGACACCGCCCCTTGGACGCTTCTACCCTCTCGTGGAAGGTTCCGCCCTTTTAGAGGCGGTTAGAGGCGGTTTACAGGCGGTTTACAGGCAGTCTTTAGAGGCTCCGCCCTTTTAGAGGCGGTTAGAGGCGGTTAGAGGCGGTTTACAGGCGCTTTACAGGCGGTTTTTAGAGGCGGTTCCTCCAGTCCACGCCCCCTAAGAGGCCCCTCCCCTCCCGCTTCTCCCGCCCCAGAGAACTCGCGCCCTCCCCGCCCCTTCCCCACCAACCGGGAGCGGCTAGGTTCCTCCTCCGCAGAACCCCGCCTCCACTCACGCCTCCTCCTCCTCCT
Organism: Mesoplodon mirus; assembly: GCF_964341445.2. NCBI lineage: Eukaryota > Metazoa > Chordata > Mammalia > Artiodactyla > Ziphiidae > Mesoplodon > Mesoplodon mirus. The sequence continues at coordinate 196,345,135 of NC_138976.1, read as the reverse complement.
CCTCAGCTTCCTGCATCCCCTTGTATCTCCTCAATCCCGACATGTCCTGGGTTCCCAACGTCTCCTGGTGAGCGGCATGATTGGATCAAGGATTCCCCAAATCCTTGGGAGGATCCCCTTCTCTGTCATTCTCTGGACCAGTCTGACTTGTTCTCAGATAATATGAGACAGGTGCCCCCGGGAAGACTCAGTTGCCACATTGGGACAGGGTTGGATTGAAGATTTGGGAGGCACTAGTCGTTAAGGGATTGGGTGGTAGGGCCTCTCGGGGGCATGGGGCATTTAGGGGGTTAGAGCCAAAGGCCTTCGAGGCCATGGGGCTGGGATATTTGGGGTCCCGCGTGAGGATTTTCGGGGATTGTGGTCACCCGGATGGGGGTTGAGGGTTCGGCACAGCCTAAATGCCCACCCTCTCTGGCTCCACCCTGGAAACACGCCGGTGCATTAGGTCACAAAGACAGCATCACGCACTAGGGGTGGGGCTTACCTATTACCAGGAAGGGGTGGAGCCAGGGCATTTCTTCAGAGGAGGGGTAGTCCAGAAGGTGGAGCCAGAGCCTATCAATAAAGAGGTGGAGTTAGGGTTTGTTACAAAGAGGCAGGGCACGGACCCTCTTTTATAAGGGTGGAGTCAGATTTCAGAGCTGCACCCTGGGAAGACAGAGACCTCAGCACCAGGCAGCAAGAAAAGAGCTTTGGGACGCTGTCCAGTACTGTTTTGCCAATCCCCTCTCCTCTGTCTTCCTGGCTTCTGCTCCGACAATTACCTTTCTTGTCTGCCCCATTCTGTTTGTACGATTCTGGGCAGAGGAGGAATAGGGCTCCAGAGAGGGCCCAGTCTAGACAGGCCAGGCTATGGGAACACTTGTTGGCTGAGTGGCCTTGGCCAAGTCACTTCATGGTTAGAGGGTCACAGCCCTTCCTCTCTGAGCTGAGACCTCCTTTCATGTGATTTTTGTTCCTGCAGTCACTAATCAACAAATATTTATCGAGTGACTACTAGGTGCCGGGTGATGTGCTTGGGCATGAGGATACAGCAGAGAAGACAGGCACAGACTCTGCCCTCAGAGAGCTTGTCATCTGGGTTGGACAGGGCAGGGGAATCAAAAGAGACAATAAGATCACTACAATAGACGAAGCTGACTGGCTGGGGGCCGTGGAGGGTGCTTTGGCAAAACCAAGAAAGAGCAATTAACCCAGTGTGGGAGGTTGGAAATAGCTGCCCTATTTGGTCTGGGGAGGGGGGAAGGGAGCCTTGTGGCTGGACGGTATGGGAGAGAATGACCAGAAATGAGTGAAATAAAAGTTCCCTCAGGCTGAAGTGTGGAGAATGGATTCACCTATCCTCTTCCCACCAGTCCACACTCTTTTCCCCTCTCATACCTATCGTCCCCTGCCTGGGCTACATACAGACAGGTGACAGACAGATCCACGGATGCCAGTGGGAAGCATTGCAGTCTGGGCATGGAGAAGCTGTGCTTCCACCGCACTCACCCTCACTTACACTCACACTCACAGTGACACTCCTGCCCTGCTGCAGCTGGGTCAAGTCTGGTGCACGGGAAGAGGAGGCCTGGTCCCCAGGGCTTCAGTAATTCACATCCCTTCACTCAGATGCAGGGCTCTGTCTGTTGTATACTAAACAATTTGGCTTTTGTCCCTGGTTCCTGAGAGGGAGACTCTAAATCTTTGGAATACCTCAAGTAATACGAGTGTCTTTGTTATCTATGAGTCCCTCGGCTCACACCTGAGTTGATGCTAAGAGATGAGGTGACTTGGGCTGAGGCCTGGTCAGCAGAAAGACCAACCATATCATTGCAGAATTGGGGTTTTGAGCCAATCCGTCAGAGGAGATCGAGTCATGTTGCCAACAATTCATTCCTGCCTATGTATGAAATCTCAGTAAAAACTCTGTACACCAAAGCTCATGGAACTTCCTGGTTGGTGAACATATTGATGTACTGGGAGGGTGACATGCCCTTTGTGTCTCCATGGGGAGAGAGCATGGGAGCTCTGCACTGAGACCCTCCTTGTGTGTCTTTTCATTTGGATGTTCCTGATATATGTACTTTATAAAAAACTAGTTGTCAGGATAGCACTTCCGAGTTGTGTGAGTCATTCTAGTGAACCATTGGACCTGAGGGTGGTTTGAAGACCTCTGGACTTGTAGCTAGTTAGGCAGAAATGCAGGTGTCCTGGGGACCCCACTTGTGACTGGCAGCTCAAGTGGAGGCAGGCTTGTTGGGACTGTGCCCTTAAACCTGTGGAGTCTAACACTAGCTCTGGGTAGTTAGTGTCTGCATTGAATTGCAGTACATGAGTTGGCAGCAGAATACCTTTCCACTGAGTGCACTCCCCACTGTCTCCATCTATCTGGAACCTTTTCTCCCTTTCATAACTCCTTAGTAGCCTCCCTGTCCCCATTTCCCACTCTTTGTCTTTAGCTCTGAGAACCTCAGCACTCAACATTTTGGACAAGGGAAGTGGGTTGCATTGTCCCTGTTAGGGGAAGGTTTGCAGTGTCGTCCCCTTGAAGGCATTTGAACATCAGTTTTAAGGCTAGGGGTCAGAGTTTGGTTCTGGGTTAGAGGTCAGAGCAATATGGTGGGGGGAGGGCTCCCTCTTTCCCAGGTTTCTCCTAACTCCCACCTCTTCTCTGTGGTCCTAAGACTACTGGAGTGGGAAAGATGGGACCCAGCTGGCCCCCCAGATTCCCTGAGGACAATGGCAAGTAGCAGGGTAAGACTGGGGAAGATCTCCTCCCAGGTCTCCATAGGCCTATCACAGTGACTACACATCCCTCATCTGAGACCTACTCCTCTCTTCGACAAGCAGGGCTAAAGGGAAAGTTCTTTGGAAGCAGGTCCAGCTCCCATATCTCACATCTCAGGACTCTAGGGCTTCACTCTCCTGGCCCAGCCGGCACTGTCCCTCTCCCCCATTATTTTCCTGTGCCCCAAACTGAGTCAGAGAATTATCGATAGCATGAGGGGAACCTGGCTTAGAACACCCCCTTCTGCCATGCCTTCCCTATCCTGGGGATTGAGAGGGGATTTCTGAGGAGAGGGGCTGGTTAGTTCCCAGGGACACAAGGAAACTAGAGATGAGGAAGGGGAGCAAGTGTTTAACCCACCTGATGAGAGGGACCCAAGAGACAGAGACCAGAGCAGGAGACCTCTCAGGAGTCACCAATTGTAGAGTGCTGTCCCTTTCCCGTTCCCAGCCCTAGAGCATATGATGTGACAAACTTAACTGTGACCCCTTTTTTTTCTGCCTTATCTTTCCATCATCCATCCATCCATTTATCAATTGATCGATCCGTCCATCTATGTGTCCATATGTCTCCCCATCTTTGTCTCTTCATTGGTCCATTCTCCCATCTTTACTTTCATCTGTGTTTTCACATCTTTCTTTTCATTTATTCATCTGTATGTTTAACCATTAGCTGTGTATTTAATGCATCCATTCATCTATTTATCAGTTACGGTAATAATGAACATTTGTTGATACTTAAGTGCCATGCACCATGCTAAGAGCTCTAAAATCATTTTCTCATGACAAATATATGAAGTAGAATGCTGTGAGTGATGTTTTTGTTCATGCAGACACTTTTTTATACTCCTTTTCCTGCTTCCTTTAGGGAAGTTCTCTCTCACTTCACGTGGTCTCTGTGGCTATGTTCACAGTAGTGATCTGATCAGAGTACTCCATTCCCTGGGCACTGTAATATATTGAAGAACTGAGTGTGTGTCACAAGCACAGTTCAAAGCTTTTCATGAGCTTTGATGTTAGGAGAAAGAGGCCCTGCGTTTTGGATCACTCACTATACAAATGTGGACTTGAGGCTTCCAGTGGTCATATTTTCTGCTGCTAGAAGATCACCTGTCTATAACCGGAATGAAGCCTCCACATAAAAAAAAAAATAGAGATAATTCGGGGCTTCCCTGGTGGTGCAGTGGTTGAGAGTCCACCTGACGATGCAGGGGACGCGGGTTTGTGCCCCGGTCCAGGAAGATCCCACATGCCGCAGAGCAGCTGGGCCCAAGAGCCCTGGCCACTGAGCCTGGGCGTCCGGAGCCTGTGCGCCACAACGGGAGAGGCCACAGCAGTGAGAGGCCTGCTTGCCACAAAAAAAAATTAGAGAGAAGTCAAGTTAAAAGATGGAGATAACATAATTTGATTCCCTGAGTCCAACCAGTGCTGAAGTAGACCAAATCTTAATCTAGTTATGTGATATGACAAATTTAACTTTTTGCTTAAGCTACTTTAAGTTGGGTTTTTTTCACTCACAATAGAAAGAGCCCTAGATAATGATCATTGTATTATTATCCCCATTTTACAGATGATGAAACTAATATCCAGAAAGATTAATTTACCCCATGTTTCACCGCTTATAAATGGCAGAACATTGGTACATATTTGGAGCAAAACTCTGACATATTACCCATATATGTCTGTCCATCTGTTGGTTCAGTCCATCCATCTATCCATCCATCCCAGTTATTTATTTATCTGACCATCCTTCAATGCCAAGGCACCAAAGGCAATAAGACTTGCCAACTCCAATTTGAGGCTGGGTTTGGATCAGAGGTTAGCAAACTTTTGTGTTAAAGGTTCAGCTAGGAAATAAGGTTTTGCAGGCCATACTGTCTCTGTAGTCACTTGTCAGCTTTGCTGTTGTAGCCCCAAAGCAGCCATAGACAATATGTAAATGAACAGGCATGGCTATAGTCCAATAAAGTTTTATTTACAAAAACAGGCAGCAGGCTGGCTGGGCCATAGTTTGCCAATCACTTATCTGGATCAGTGGGGAAAACATATACGTTCTGTCATTGTTGGGAACATGAGTAGGGAATGGAAACGTATATTCCTTGCATTTGCCATTACTAATGTAGTGGAAACAACAGGGTTTTTATACTCAAAGTCTTGTATTTGAATCCGGTTTTAGAACCCTGGACAGTCGAGGGAACAGGATCTGTAAAATGGGAATAATATGTATCTTGTGAGGTGGTCCATGTGCCTGACACACAGTGGGTGCATTCAGTGGTGGTTAGGTCCATCCCCTTTTCTCATTCATCACCTCCCATATATTACCAGCATCAGGAGGCCTCTCTCTTTTTAGGGTGTCCTGGGATGCAGTGAGGATAGTTCAATCTGGCTTTCTGAGTTCAGGAGCCCAACTTCTAAGAATGTGCTTTCATACAAGTTATATAGATTAAGCTCTTGCAAACTCCAAATTTCTCTTTTTAGTAGCTCTACCCCAACTCTTGTCCATACTGTTCCACAACTGTAACCACTCCAGTGCCCAGCAAAACAAAAGGCTCTCTAGTCAACAGGCCCCATTAGACTGAGAGGCAGTTTAGGTACCTTCTTTTATCAAGTCCACCATTCATGATATTACCCAGTTCCCCAGGTGGCTTTTTAACCTATTTATTCCAAACAAATACTCTTCTCTGGGAGGAAGGATTGTGTCCATATGTGTCTTTGTGTCTGTGTGCCCATGACGGTTTGTGTGTAATTGTGTATGTGTGTCTATATGTCTCCTTGTGTCCGTACTGTGATTATATGCTTAACTGTCTGTGGTGTGTCCTTGGTAGATGCGAGTGATTGGCTGTGTGATTGATTATATGCCTGTGTATGTGTGCGTGGGTATGGACGTATGTAAGTGGGTAAGGGTGTCCCCACTTTTGTGCTTGTGTGTATATGTGTGTTCTGTTTAATCCATCCCATTGTGGCTCTCAACCTCAGAAGGCCTGCAGGGGGCATCCAGTGCACAGGGAAAGCGGATGCGAGTCCCCTGGCCTGTGCTCCAACCTCATGGGGCCTGCAGAGGGCATATAGTGTCTAGAGAAAAATAGATTGTGTGGCCTGTGGAAGTGGGGCTCTGGTCTGAGGAGCCTGGGCTCTCTTATTCCAGAAAGGAGCTGGAAATGAGCAAGAAGCCTGATGACTCAGCTTCTGAAAGTCCCTGATCCTAGGAGGGGGTCTGCTTCACCCCGCAAATCCTTCTCCAAACCCTCTGTCCACATCCAGAGGTTCCTGACCCAGCCTGCAGGGCAGAGCTTGTCCCTTTAGTCCAAGTGTGGGTAGGATATTGCACAGCACTTCTGGAGGTGACTGGACATCAGGATGGGGGGAAGTCTTGAGCAATAGTACACCCTCCTTCTCTGCCTCCTGCCCTCAGCATCTTGAAGGACTGCCTCAGTCACTGCCAGGATTTCCTGAACACCCCCTCTCTTTCATTTTCTGCAGTTTGGGCCACTCTGGGCCCCAGGATTTCTGGGCCTGGACTGAGGCTTCTCAGGAGACGTGCAGGAAACAAGGGCCTCTGAAACCAAGCAGAAGGTGACCTGTGTCACTGGTGATGAGCCTGGTGGGTAGGGTGGCCAGAGGGAAGGCAAGGGAGGCTCCATGTAACAGGGAGCTCTGCAGAGCCTTGAGGATGGGTGAGGCAGGAAGTAGGACATTCCAGGTGGAATGAACAGCAAGCACAGAGGCTCAGGAGGGACAGGGCTTTGTGATTAATCCTGATGTGGGTGAGGCAGCGGAAGGCAAGTGGTGTGAGAAGCTATGTATGTGGGGGTAATCCCTGGGTACTTGGGGCACCTCCTAGTGATGCCATGCCCAGTGGTCAAAGTTCATGGAAGACCCCTGTAACCTTAATCAGGCAGGACCATCAGGGACCAGTATTCCCTAGGCATGAAGGTTTGGGTCCCTTAGCAGGCATAGAATGTCAACCAGCTGAAGTGCCAGTTGGAGGTAAAGGGAATGAATCATAGAGGAAGTGTGGCAAACAGAATTTAAGATTCCTCCCTCCTGGTGTACATATCCTGTATAATCTCGCTTTGAGGGGATCCCCTTGGCCTCCTGGCCTGTGAATATGATGGGATATCAGTGATGTGGTTAGGTTATGCTATATGGCAAAAATGAAGGGGCTTTGCAGATGTAATTAAGGACGCAAAATCAGTTGACTTTGAGTTACTTGAAAGGGAGATTACCCTGGGTGGGCCTGACCTAATCAGGCGAGCCCTTTAAAAAAGTGTCTAGGGCTAAGAAATAAAAAGCAGCAGCAGGGAGGAAGATGGTGGAAGAGTAAGACACGGAGATCACCTTCCTCCCCACAGATACATCAGAAATTCATCTACACGTGGAACAACTCCTACAGAACACCTACTGAACGATGACAGAAGACCTCAGACCCCCCAAAAGGCAAGAAACTCCCCACATACCTGGGTAGGGCAAAAGAAAAAAGAATAAACAGAAACAAAAGGATAGGGAAGGGACCTGCACCAGTGGGAGGGAGCCGTGAAGGAGGAAAGGTTCCACACACTAGAAGCCCCTTCACAGGCGGAGACTGCGGGTGGCGGAGGGGGAAAGCTTCGGAGTAGCGGAGGAGATCACAGCAACAGGGGTGTGGAGGGCAAAGCGGAGAGATTCCGGCACAGAGGATCGGTGCCCTCAGTCACACACCAGCCCGAGAGGCTTGTCTGCTTGGCCGCCGGGGCGGGTGGGGCTGGGAGCTGAGGCTCGGGTATCGGGTTTCAGTCGGAGCGCAGGGAGAGGACTGGGGCTGCCGAAGAGGCAAGAGACTTTTTCTGCCCTTTTGTTTCCTGGTGCACAAGGAGAGGGCATTAAGAGCGCTGCTTAAAGAAGCTCCAGAGACGGACGCGAGCCATGGCTAAAGGCACGGACAACGGAGATGGGCGTGGGATGCTGGGGTTCCTGCTGCCGCAGCCACAAGGCCTGTGTGCGAGCGTAGGTCACTATCCACCCCGCCTTCCGGGGAGGCTGTGCACCCCGCCACTGCTGGGGTTCCGGGACCCAGGGATGGCTTCCCCGGGAAAGCGCACGGAGCACCTTGGGCTGGTGCAACATCACGCCGGCCTCTGCCGCCGCAGGCCCACCCCGCACTGCGTGCACCTCCCTCCCCTCTGCCTGAGTGACCCAGAGCCCCCGAATCAGCGGCTCCTTTAAACCCGTCCTGTCTGAGCGAAGCTTTTTTCATTCACTTTTTCTCCCTTTTATTCTGAGCTGTGTGGATGAAAGGCTCTTGATGCTCCAGCCAGGCGTAAGTGCTGTGCCTCTAAGGTAGGAGAGCCAAATTCAGGACACTGTTCCACAAGAGACCTCCCAGCTCCATGTAATATCAAATGGCGAAAATCTCCCAGAGATCTCCATCTCAACACCAAGACCCAGCTTCATTCAACGACCAGCAAGCTACAGTGCTGGACACCCAATGCCAGGGTCAACAATATGATGACAGTTGACAACTAACCTTTTGGTGGTGAACACACTGTAGTTTATATAAATGTCAAAATATAATATTATACACATGAACCTTATGTGTTATAAACCCATGAAAATATAAATAAATAAAAATTTAATAAATAAATTTACTTTCACTAACTTATGAAACAGCAACATACATTGCCCAATTTACTTAGCTTCAGAATTTTCATTTGTACAGTTTGAACCAGAAGAAGTACCTTTATTGGTTTATTTTTTTTCTAAAATTCTAAGACTAAATTGTTATTACAATGTCTTCAAAAAATTATTAATAGAATGCTTTCATAATTATCTCACGTAAATATTTAGGTAAATAGCTATGTAATAGCTGAATTTTCTCAAACTGTTAAAATATTATTTCTAAAGGTATATTTCAGGTTAAGAAGGATTAAGCTGCAGAGATATAACGTTTAATGATATTTCTCAAGTGATAAGAACTTACTATCAGAAGCATGTAATATATTAGTACCCTCATTATGAAGTTCAGATTCTCCAGCAGAAAATGCTCAGGGAATATGTGAGTGATGATAATTCTTTTTCTATGTCTATATTCCTATAGCATTTCTTATCATGATGTCATTGTGTAACTGCATTTAAAGTGGGCTCTTAGGGACTTCCCTGGTGGCACAGTGGTTAAGAATCTGCCTGTCAATGCGGTGGACACAGGTTCGAGCCCTGGTCCTGGAGGATCCCACATGCCGTGGAGCAACTAAGCCCATGCACCACAACTACTGAGCCCGTGTGCCACAACTAGTGATGCCCACGTGCCTAGAGCCCGTGCTCTGCAACAAGAGAAGGCACCGCAATGAGAAGCCCATGCACCGCAACGAAGAGTAGCCCCCACTCCCCGCAACTAGAGAAAGTCCGCGTGCAGCAACGAAGACCCAACACAGCCAAAAATAAATAAATTTTAAAAAAGATGATTCTTTAATAAATCAATCAATCAATCAATAAAGTGTGCTCTTAAGCATTTGCCAATTAAAGAAACTCAACCTAAAGACCCAAAGACCCCATCTGAGTTTGCTAAGTGATGCAGTGTTAATAAAACTGTGGCTCATTGGAATCTAGTGTGTTACAGGATTTTTTGCACACTTAGCTCTTCAACTGATTTGGTTTGGATTCTAGTCAAATTACTTGGTACCTTGGCTAAGTGGGCTTGTGAAAAATACCTGATGTATACACCCACTTCCTGTGGAGCTAATAGCTATGTGTTTGCTAAGTATTTTGTGAGAAGAAAAGATCAGTGAGTAAAGAAAACTGGATTTCCTTAAAAGCACTGAACTGTAACATGTATGTAAAGACTGGGTAATTACTGGGCAGAAACAGGCCTGCCAGTAAAAGCCAACTATATGCAGCTCCCTTCTTTTGCTGAAAATCTGTCCTAGTTTCATGTTAAATTATATATTAACAGGATACTAAATTTATCTATAATGATGTTTGTATAATATAGAGGGTATGTTTCTGACCAAAGACTCTACATCCACGATATATGATAAAAGCAAAGGTATAATGATAAAATATCATACTCAACTCATTTAAGTAGTAAAGTATATTCTAAACCTCATAATTGACAAATATAGTCACTCTGAGGTGGTTCTATAAGTCTCTAATATATTTTAAAAAGGTATATATCATGTTCAAACGAATTTCTACTATATCTTAAATTATAACTATATAAAATGAACACATTAACTTTAAGGACCACTTATTGACACTAATATAAGTCTGTACCCCAACAAGAAAGTTGTACATATGTATATGGGTGTTTGTATGAGTTAGGTAACTGGCATCTTTTAAAAAAACTGCAAGAAAGTTTGAAGTAATGAATTTTCATGTAGCATGAGGAGGTAATCAAAATCATTCTCCCATATTTCCTTAATTCTAAGGTACCTTATGTTGTATATGTCCTTAAGTTAGGGAAACTTTTTTTGGAAATAAAAAGCAAGTACACCAAATGTGCACATTAGAAGGAAAATTCTGGTTTTATAAATTTTATAATGAAGAAAGAAAATGGAATACATAGTATTATTTACCTTAGAATTAAATTTGAATTTAAGCTTAATTTCTACAGTAACCTTTAGAAATTTTTATTATGCAGTCTTTCTTGATGATAATTTGTAATTTGCTATGATTGATTTAGAATTTCCAAATTTCCATCCATTTTTAGAATTCAAAATTTTGGCTAAAACCATCAATTATTTGAAATCCTCTCTCAATCTAGACTGTGCCTGAGGCCAGTACCTGAGCTGATCCTCTAGAGAGCTTCATGGAGAGTATAATAAGGGGAGCCCTTGTTGAGTAATTTATAATTGATTAACATCATCATGAATTGCTCCCAACTTTATTCATGATTCTGAACACTTGAGATAATTGAAATACCAAAAGAATGAGTATAAAGCTATTAGAACAAGTGGATACTTGAGCCTACTCACAGTCTCTTTGAGGCAGAGGCTCATTTTGTGCATAAGTGTAAAGAAATATATTTTTGGAAAAATAATTCTAGTTCCAGTTAGAAGATGGTGAACTCAGAGATTTCATTTATCACTGCTCAAAGTGTTTAGAGCCATTGAAAACATTTCCCCCTAGACATTGACATGATGGACTTATTTACATCAGCAATTACAAAAGTTGACCAAGTGCCAGGCATCAGTGAGTAGATTATTGGGCAAAAATCCGTTTTTTCCCCTTGTACAAAACATGGATGCATCCTGTCCAAGGACAGACTTAAACAGGCAAGGGAAAGTTTATTGAAAACTATTGCAGTTGGAGAGAGAGATTGGACTAAACTCTGCTGAAACAAAAGGTGGGACAGTTTATCAATTCTGGAGTGAGCTAGTGGACTGGTACTGGAGGACATTAGGAGGAGACTGGTTAATGTGATTAGGCCATCTGTGTTTGCTAATCAGCACTTATTGAAGTTAGACTCTTTCCCTCCCACAGAGAATGTGGTGCTATCTTTCTTGATGATTACATTTCGAAAAATGGCTCCCATGTCTGTGAGAAAGACATTCCTGGGTTGTAAATCGGGCAAGATGACTAGAAGAAGATTTACGAGTCAAAGGGGTGAAAAAAGAATTTGCATGTTTTTTTAGAGTAAATGTTCTAAATAAGGGGAGCTCAAGGGCCTATAAGTCAGGAAGAAACCTGTCTAAAGTTTTATTAAGCTGAAAGGAATGTTAAGGCTGTCTTGGTCAATCTAAACCTTGAACACAGGTACAGATGTTTGCCAACTCTAGAGAAATGCCTACAAGTATGGCAAGCTCCTTTATCTTTAATCTCCCATCCTCCCTAATCTGATTTAGATATTTCACTTGTGTTGTCACAGGCTTACCAATATCACAGAATTTATCAGGTCAAATTGCAATTTTTTGTCTGTTTACTACTCTTGACATTGGACTGTAAGGTACCTGAAAACAGGGATCCTGTTTACATTTGTAACCATAGGATCTACTGAAATTCCCCTTACCTCAATTAATGCCTGCTAGAATAAACTGAATTCTAAAAAATTAACAGAAAAGTAGCTGAGATAGGAAATAAGAATGTGGGAATTACAAAAAAATTAAGAGCCTTTAGTTTAGTAAAATGAAGATGGTAAGGGAATATGATCAGAAGCCATATATTCCTAGAAGGTATGAAATTTTCTAGTAAATCCTAGAAAACTAGAAGTTGGCCACACCCAGTGGAGATAGGAAAGAGGGCTCACACTTAATGTACACTATATAGTAGACACTATGTTAGCATATCAAATTTAATCGTTTCTCTGTGAAGAAAGCACTGCAAACCCTATTTTATAAGTAAGAAAACTGATACCTGGAGTGGCCATATACCACCTACAGAACAGTGAACCAAGATTGAAACACTCACCTTTATGGCCCCAAGTCATAAAGCTATTAAACTTGGCTGCCTTAAACATAAATTATAATAGTTTAAGTTTAGGAGAGAAAAATGATCAATACTTTTAACTTTGCATATGAGATGATATCCCTAAGAAGGGATCACCCTCAAAATATAAATAGAATCAATAAGTATCAGATGTATCTTTAAATACTAGTGACAAGCAAGGGTGTAAAGAAAACTGGTGATGTTTGGGGGTACCTTCCAAAACTTTTGAAGGTGGTGTCCCCACAAGGAGACTCTGTCTCTTGGTAACACCATCAGCTCTGCTTCTGGATTGGATGGATATTGAGATGACGTTAGAAGTGCTCTTCTCTTAGAGTTAGGACATTCTCTGATTCTTTAGTAATGAAATACCTTTGATTCTTTGCTTTATCACCAAAAAAGATTGTTTAAAGGAACAACCTTTTTGTTTTTCCAGATACACACTGGGAATGCTATTTACCAACTCTCACTACATGCTAGAGATATGATGGTAGTCCCCTTATATATCCCAATATACCGTACAGAAAATATTAAGGCTACTGGCATCAGTCCCATATGGTTAAATAAGCTGTTTAAAGGAGGATATTCCTGAACTGGAGAGGGATGTCTGGGACAAGAGCAAGCAGGATGGAGAGGATTTAATCAACAATTTAGTTTTATCTGGAAGCCTGATAAAATTCAAATACCCATGTCTCGCTTACATGGGACTTGGTTTTCAACATAATATGTCTTGACAATTTTTCTTAAGAATTTGGGATGAGAAGGAAAAACATAATAATTTAATCTAGTCAATAAAAGGAATAATGATGTTCCTCTTATTTCTTTGAAATCCTTTGGTAAATTTCTTGACTTGTCATCTGACTGACTTTTACCCTTTTCTAGACAAAAAGCATACCGGGAGGAAGTAAGACCTAGTGCTTTTTAGTGTACTCTTGGCATTCTTCCAACTCTTCTGGAAAACATCATTCTATCACTTATATTCCTGTAGAACTGTAAGTTGAAATGAAGAACCCCCTTACCCAGCCTCTTACACAAAAGTATCACGATATTCTTTAAAAGACCCTATCCAAACAGACATATTTTAAATAATCATTAGTTCACCATCATGAACCAACAAGACTGCAAGGTTGCTTAGCAACAGAATCAGGCACTCTTAACAGGATCATGCATGGGAACAATGGTGAAAAGTGATGGAGATCTTACAAAGGCAAATTCTTTGAATTAAATCTTTGTGAAAAGACATCATAGGGAAACTGAGTTTTTTAACCTAAGAATTGTTTCCTGAGATTGATACATTATTTCATAGCTAAACATTAACTACTTTCCATAGAATTGATAGAACAATGGAACTTTTAGTCTTTACATAATTTAGGGCACTTACAAAACATTATTTATCAGTGTTAGCTTGAAAATGAATAATATTTCTGTGTCGTCCCATTATCTTTAAAACTGTATAGATATATAAAGAAAGGAAGTTACTTACAAAAATAAATACTGCAAATGTATTTGATTAACGATATTTTATTTTTATGTCATACGTAATTAGACTATAAAAATCGTATTCTTTTAAATTTGAACAAGATATAAGTGTATATATATATATATATATATATATATATATATGTATACATACATACACACAAACATGCATTATCTATGTAGTTCCCATTTCCAGTGGAAAAGAAAAGAAAAGAAAAGAAAAAGCCTGCAAAGCATTGTCTCTTTGGGACTCCTAGATTGACTAATTTTTGGCTGGATTGGCTGATTTTATACTACAATACCTGTAAAGGCACTAACTTGCTTCAATTAGTAAATGGAAGAAAATCCAGTACATTTAAGCTCTGTTGATGCAATATGTAAACACCCAGCAAGTTCAAAGAGTTAGCTCAACATTCTGGCAGAAGACCTCAACTTTGACCCTAGTCCCATCTCTGGAATGGACAATTCACTTAACCACCATAGACCTCATCTCTAAAAGGAGGCCTCCAAGATTATTTTCAGCTCTAAAATTCCTAAAGTTCATGTCCATCAACTCTAAGTAGCATCATTCTTTTTTCTCACAGAAGAATTGTTTGTTTTACTGCATTGGTTATTTGACTACTGTCTTTATGTAAATACTAGAAGTAGCAGGCTTGTTCGCCAATACATTCACGTATCAGGCAGAAAATTTTCAATACTGGGTTTTTGTTTGTTTCTTTCTTTCTTCATGGCTGATTGCATGTTGCAGAGCTGATTTTTAGTTTCTGGAAGTTAAAAACATGCAGGTGTAGATATAATATGCTGCAGCCATTTATATCACCAGCCATAATGTTTTAAAACAACTGGCTTTTTTGCATAGTCTTTTTAATCCCACTAGTTGATGCCAGGCCAGGTTTTTGATTATACAACTGAGGATGTAGCTCTATAGTCCTGACAGCTGAGTAGTAGAGAAAATGCAGTTTTCTTCCCAAAAAATACCACTTCTCCCACAAACAATTCTAAAGGGAGAGAAAGCCTTTAACAGAGAACACATTAAAGGAGAGTCACAGTTATTTAAAACCAGAAACTTAAATATTGATGGAAGAAGCAAGTAGGTTTAGGAAGAGAGCAAGCTACAGAAATTGATAAAAGCTTTGCACTTTTAGTTGAAATTTTTAAAATTATAAACAAAAATGAAGAATTCTCTGCAATTTGTATTTTATCCAGTATTCAACTAAGTGGCCTATTAGTTTAGTAGGATGAAAAGTATCATGCTGGCAAATGTGGAAACTAATACTGAAACAAAAAGATAAGGCTGAGACATATTTTCGTAGCAAAGGATTTCACCAGTTTTGTCAAGGTTGACACAAGAATCATATTATAGTTATACTTAATATAAATGTTAGATTATGTAATACATAAATGTATATTCAGTAGAAATAGTCAATAAATTGTACATAATGTACTACGGTAGTAAATGTTAGGTTCTTTTCAATGAATACTTTATAGTGTTTTTGCGACCTTCATAAAGAGCCTAGTTTTTAAATAAATACTATTTCAAATTTGAGGAATGACAAGTTTAAAATAAGATGAACCAGATTTCTACAATCCATTTTCTGATGCTCAAAGTGGGCAGACTACAAAATGGAGCATGGCTGAGGCCATGTGGTAATCTGTGTGTTCCTTGCACTGTTTGAATTATATTGTACATCCGTAATATGCAGGGGCACAAATCACTCATAGGTTATACTTTTTAGGCAAACTTTTACACACAAATAACAACTAATTAGAATAGACCTTAGCAAAACCGTGATGTTTGCTTGTTTCATCAAGCTCCACTTTCTGAGTTTCCCCTGTGAGTCTATTTATTGCTCTGTCTTCTCTATTCCCTAATACCCTCTGCAGAACACTTATGCCCTCAAGTTCTCTTCCCTCTTGCACATCATCAAAACTTGCTTTTGGATCATTCAGGCTGAGGTAAAAATGACTACGATCTTAAAGCACAACCAGTATTTGAATTTTAATGGGAAAAAAAGATTTAAGCTAAAGGGATGAGATTCTGAGATAAAGGGATGAGAGTTGAGTGCCAACCATCAGTTAGTAGATGAGAAGACCTTTTTAGGCAGCAAAACTTTTCTACATCTCTAGTCATAATACTAATTCTGCAAGCTATATAGTTGGAGAGATGCAATCATATGAAAGGCTCAAGATATCAGAAAATAGAAACCAAAACTATTTCTTCTTAGTTCATAAATAGGGTGTAGGTTTACTAAAGAGGACATTAAAATTGCTCCCTGTTTCCTGAACCCAATCCAACCAGCAAGGGAAAGGAGTTGAATAATGTGGCATTTGAGTTTGTTAATGGCAGGGAGAATTCAGAGTGGAATTACAGATGTAAAATGGATATCAGGATGTTATTTGTGTGTATGTGTCCATTGTGTATGTGTATAGAAGCCACCTCTGTCATCTAGGAAAAGACATTTAAATCTCCCAGAGTTACAAATTCACTGAGAAGAAACGATAAACTTCAGCATCATTTTGTTGCTCAATTGGGTCCTATTTGAGGGATGAATCAATAACAATGATTTCCTTGAATTGTCTCTCAAGGCTATTGTTTTTTTATGGCCCTGGTGTACAAAGGGGTTGTTCTGAAAGGACACAAACAGGTAATTCTCTCTTTCAAGGATTTTGGTCGTAGGAGTTGAGCAAAAACTACAGTATGATAGAAAGCAGTTCATTTTCTTTGTCTCATATACAGAGTTAAAATTAAAAAGTGAAAAGACCCTACGTTTTATCATTTTATATACAACACTTATCTACATAAGTGTTAAAACAAATTGATCTTACTACCCATTATGATTATTAAGGTACCAAAAAAAATTCACTTTGAAAACGATTCCTGAATATGGATACATTTTGTATTCAGAATCACATGGAAAAAGAAGCCTCTTAATTTACATGGGCCAGTGTCCCATAGTTATTGATCATTATTCATGGGAAATAAATTAATTTTCTAACATCCATCATTTGCTATTTTTTTTAACAAAAGAGGGATTTTATTGTTCAGCACAGGGAAATATAGCCATCATTTTATAATAATTAAATGTAGTATAATCTATAAAAATATTGAATCACTATGTTGTACACCTGAAACTAATATAATATCGTAAATCATCTATACATCAATAAAAAGAGGTATTTTAGTTTTCTTATCAGCTGTTCTGTTCTTTGTTAAGAAGTGAGGAAAAAAACACTTACTGATTCTAAGGAAGTCAGATCCTTGATTTGCCTGATGATTATGAATATGAAAAAAGTGTTCTCTACAGAACAGTAGCTCTTAATCAAAAAAAGGCCGGCTCTAACATATTCTACAAAGAAGAGTGTCCCAAGATATAGCAAACCTTTTTGATTCTTTTGAAGTTTAAACAAATAGTGTACTCTGAATGAATTTTATCTTTCAACTAAATCATTCTACTGGAATTTATGATGCTATAGTACTAGTTTACGAAGAAAGTGTAGTAGGCTTCACATATCCCCATATCTTATATTGATGGCATTTAAATTCTAATACCAGACTGTTATTGTTTCATAAACTAGGAGAAAATTACGCTTATAACAAGCAGGAGAAGCTGGCAGAAACAATAGATTTTCCATTCTTTGCTTTCTATTGTTTGTAAGCCGAATTACCCTAGTTGACCAATTAATGTCAACACATGATAAAATTTTCCTGACTGCTAATTAATGAGCTCTAATTTCACTAGCTTTGTTACTGCTAAGGCTTCCACTAATTCTACGTGTGAATGTCTTCTTACCCTACTCCTCCTACTTTCCCCTTTGAACTTCCTCATATGTAGAGAACCCATTTGATTGACTTAAGCGTCAGAAGATACTTATAATCAGAGAAAAAGCAAAAAAGAATGACTATAATGCCAATTAGTATAACTATTAATTAGAAATTATGTTTTGAGGATTTTCAGACAGAAGAGGAGTAGAAATGATAATAGTTTAGTTTTAGGAAGGCTGTAGTACACAAATAGAACCCCAAATCACACCACAGAGAATTTTGCAGGAATTTACTATATCTGATATACACTCAATTTGTGCCCATGAATGGTGAGCAACTAGAAGTAAAGGAGAATCACATAGTTACATTTCTGGACAAATCAGGTTATCAGAATGATGTAATAATGGCAGTTTACCTCAATCACTTCTTAGGCTTTCTTATTTATTATGCTAAATGTTAAATGAGATTTCTGAGTAAAAGCATTACAATGACTTCAGCATTGTGGGACATGAAACACAGTGAGAACTCAGAGCAAGGAAGGAAATAAGTCAGGTAAGAAGGAAAAAGAATTGAAAGAGCTGAAAGCTGGATTACTTGGCTGTCAGGTGTTAGGAGAGTTTATTTGTGCTTTTTCTTAATCTTCATAACGCTCTTGTCAGAATGGTAGTAACATACCCATTTTTTTTTTTAGATGAGCGACCTTTAACTGTAGGTTGCACTTGATTGTCTGCCAGGTTTTCAAGTCTGTGATGGGGACAGTAATGTCAGAAATTTCAATCCCAGTCAAATCAAGACCTGGTAGAAACATCATTATGGAAGTGCATAATTTTGACCCAAATTTGACCACATTAAAACGTTGTTCTTTCTTCTCCAGGATGATAGTCTGTATTTCAAGAAGAATTCTAATTCTTGCCCCATAACAATTTCTCTGAGTTCTTTGTGCCAACTAAAGCCTTTGATTGATTTTCATATTAGCAAAGCCCTGGAATTCTATGCAAAATGCTATGAATAGTTAGCAAATAGCAAAAGGATGCAGAGCCGTTATCAGATTCTCAAAACTCAATCAGATTATCTAAGAGTTTACATTAAATGAGGTAATGAATGCCCTTTCTGGATCCAAACATTATAATATTTTTAATCCTTACCGTGGTCCCTGAAATGTCTATGATCTCTAATTATCAGTAAGGGAACTGAGGCGTCGTAAAGTCTAAGTAAGTGAGAGGTCTGGAATTCAAATCCAAGTCAGTTTCAGTGTTGAACACCACTAATTCTATAGCCTACACTGCATTCTATACTCTCACTGTAGATAATCAATAAATGTTCATTTATTTCCTTTACCCCAGTTGGGGACAAAGAACATGGGTGTGTGAAAGAAAGTACAGATTAGTTTTAATGTAAATGATATAAAAATAATGCTAGTCAGCAGTTACAGAATATTCATATTGTGCTAGGAGTTGAGCATTAAGTACTTTACAGGTATTCTTTTATTTAAAATCTCATATATATAATACCTACCTTAGGAAGTAGGTAATATAAATGTGCCAAGGTGATTGAAATAACATGGTCACGTACAGTCAATGAAACTGGGAAGGAGTTTTCTGGGCTGATGGTTCAATTTTGGCAAAGGCATTAAGGGGAGAAGGGATGAGCACTGGTGGGGAGACTGAAAACTTATTCATCATAGGGAGAAAGCACTGGTGGTAGCATTGTACTGCTTGCTTAAGAACTGTTACCCTCATAACCCAAAAACTGAGGTTTTGCTGAAAGCTGAAGGCAGATTTCTTGCAGTGTGAAAAAGAATTTACTGATATCTCTTCATGTTTGAACATGACTGTTTTGCAGATTTGTTGAAATGACTCAAGTTCTCTTTCAGATCTGGACTAAGTGTCTGTATCATAGCATTAGGGCCCACGAAGCAGCATCTGCAAGCCCATACTCACCTCCCCCCTTTTTAGTGTTTTGCACTCTGGAAAAGCAAACAACAGCAACAACAATATCTTATTTCCTTTTATCTATAGTTATTATTCATCTTGTCAAGAAACCCATTTGATATATTTATGCTAAAATATAAATGAGATTTTTCCAGTTTTATTGAGATTGAATTGATATATAATATTGTATCTGTCCAAGGTGTACAATGTGATGATATATATATATATATATATATATATATATATATATATATATATATAGTGTGGAATGACTACCACAATAAGTTTAGTTAACCTTAATTCACATAATTACAAATTTTATTTTTGTGATGAGAACTTTCAAGATCTACTCTCTTAGCAACTTTCAAACAGAAAATACGGTATTGTTAACTGTAGCGACCAAGCTGTACATGACATCACCATTACTCACTTATCTTATAACTAGAAGTTTTTATCTTTTGATCATCTTCACTCATTTTCCTCACCTCCAACCCCCAGCTCTGGCAACCATCATTCCATTCTTTCTATCATGAGTTCAGTAGTTTAGATTTCACATATGAGATCCTAAAGTATTTATCTTTCTCTGTCTGACATTTCATTTAGCATAATGCCCCCCAAATCCACCCATGTGGTCACAAATAGCCAGATTTCCTTCTTTATCATGGCTGAATAATAGTAGGTTGTATGCACCCCATTTTCTTCATCCATTCATCCACAAAAATCACTGAGGTTGTTTCCATGTCTTGGCTACTGTATTGGGTTGGCCACAAAGTTCATACAGGTAATGAATACACTGTTCAATAAAACTTGGTGGAAATGAAAAATGTGTCTTTTATTTTTACTTAAAATAAATCTTTGACAAAGCCAGCTAGGCATCCCTTTGAGTAATGACTTTTATCACATTGAAATATTTTAAAAATATGAACAATAATAGCTTAAATGACAAATGTTACTAATATTGACACAATTGATCAAGGAGAATATGTTAGAATATGTTAAAATGCAGATGGACAGTGAAAGAACAAATATAACTTTTAACTAAATATTGTCTTGATATTTAGACCATTGGTTAAGAACATGATAACAGGTTTCATCCATTTCAAGAAAACAGAATATTTGCAGATCACTTAACATTTACTAGGTATGTTCTCAGTCTGGAAGGATATATTTCATTTACATGTGTCATTTAATTTAACCACATCCCTCTCTAATAGATAGTGTTATCCCTATTTGCAGATAGGAAACAGGCTCAGAAAGATTAAGAACGTTACCTAATTCTAGTAAGTTGTCAAACCTAAACTGATCTAATTCCAGGGCACAGCTCTTTCTGACACGTCAGTGTGGGTCTTTATCTCTTTGAGAATTGTTGAACATTAAAAGCCTTCTTCCAGGTAAATGCATAAAGAAACAACATGAGCAATGATATAACAATACAAGTCTCACTAAATAATTGGTGTGTTTGGCCTTGCTTTTGCTGACAGATCTTTTGCAAAATGGCTTTTCTCTGAGATAGTGGACTTTAAATATTTTCTTTGAAGACTTTCCTAAACTATACCTATCAGAAAGCTACTTTGCTTTCAGCCTAAAAAAAAATGAAAGCTTACTTAACTACACTTAGGTGCCAGGGTCATACTATGAACTCTACACCTTCCAGGATTCACGCTAAGATAGGGTGGCTCTACAAACTGTCCATAGTACTGTGATTTCTTTCTGATATTTTGAAGTAGAAATAATTTAATAACTATTCACAAAAGAGAGAAACACTGTTTCTTGGTCCTCAATATCATACTGCTGTAGGCTAATTCTTTCTCTCTTTTTACCCCTTAGTATAGAGAGTGTGTTTTGGGGACCCTCCTTCACGATCTTCTCCATTCCAAGAGCATCTTACATAAATCCAGGACTTCTCAAGCAGCCAGTTTTGCCAGATGGTCTTAGGGTTGGTTGTACCCATATATGTATAATCCTGAACTTCTCAAGTAAGGTCCTTATAGAGCATAATGGCTAAGAGAATTGGTGCTGATACCAGACCTGAGTCCAAACACTGCCTATGCCCCTAACTAGCTGTGTAACCTTGGAGAAGTAACTTAAGCCCCTTAAAGGGATTAGATTTCTCACCCTGAAAATGGTATCATAAATGCATCTACCCTATATGGTTAGTGTGTAAATTAATGTAACTTGAGATGGTGCATGTTTAGCATTAGCACAGTGCCTGTCTCTTGTTAGTAATACCTGCTTTTATTATTAATTATTCTCTATATTCCCAGTTTCAGCAAGGTGCCTAACATATAATAGTTGTTCAGCAAATATTTACTGGATTGAACTAGCTCTGAAATTTAAGCATTGAGTCAACAGCAAAGTAGTCACCCCACCATCATTTCTCCCACAGGAAGGGAGAATAGATGGAAGCCAGCCATCATACTTTCTTTTCTTATTCTAAACTTCCCATCCAGGCCCAGCAATAAAATAATCTTCCTGAACCCCAACAATTTCGAGAATTTTTTAAATCACACTATTTGAAAATAGTTGGGGTTCCCTAATCTAATATGTCCCAGGACCCCAAGGTCACCAAGCTTATATTAATGAAGTCTAGTTAAGATAAATGATTACACTTAGTAAACCAACTGCTTATGAGCTCATTGGGCTTTTTAAAATTTACTATCTGCACTTCATAGATACACAAGTATTTTGCTTTTGTAGGACACTCAACAGTCAAAGTAGTCTTTCAAAAAGCACAAATCAGATGCTATTATTGCACTGCTTCTAACCTCTAAAGGCTATCTATTGTAAAGAGATTAAATTTTCAACTACTTAGCCAGGCTCACAGGGACCATGTGCTCTGGTCACTTACTACATCTTTCCCTGACCTTCATGGGGTTCGAGGCACAGTTGTCTTTTTCAGTCCCTCAGATGCAACAAGCTCTACTTCTTGCTCTCCCAGCTTTAGATTGGCTAATCCTTCTACCCAGACCAATTTCCCTCTGATCATTAAGGTCTCGGTTCAAACGCCACCACTACTATCTTGACCAAAGAGACCTGCCTCCTCAGTGCCTCTCCGTCCCATTGTCCAGTCGTATTTCTGTCGTTGTACAAAATTTATTTACATGTTTACTCTGTCTTCCTCCACCACTGGACAATTGCTTAAGAGCAAGGACTTTGTAATTTTTTGCTCACCATTGAATCTTCCAAGGCTTGCAGGAGACACTGGCACATAGAAGGAAATGTGTGGCTAATAAATGAATAAATATGTGAATGAAAAAAAACTGAAACACTAAAACAAGAATATTCTCCTTTCAAAAGAATAATGAAAAATAATTTCATTCAATAAGAGTCATTCTTAGTTACTGATACATGACTTTGTAGTTCCCAATCAATTTAAAATGTTCCATTTTTTTCTGATACTTCACAAGTCATTAATTAAATGTTGCTCACATTTAGGGCCAATCTGTGAGACATTATTAACTTGTCTACTCTAAAGTTCCAGCATTAACTCAGGCGGGGCTTCACCAAGTACTGATCATGTGACCTTGGCCTCTCATTGCCTCAGTTTTCTCATTTGTAACACGGGTATAATAATAGGCTTATTTCATAGGCCTATGAGGAAAACCTCATATATATATATATATGTGTGTGTGTGTGTCTATATATATGTATTTAAACAGTGTCTTAGAATAGTGTCTGGCACATGATAAGCATTACAGAGTATTGACTGCTGCTACTAGTACTGTTATTATGAGAACTAACTGTTGAGAATAA
This sequence comes from Mesoplodon mirus, assembly GCF_964341445.2. Lineage (NCBI taxonomy): Eukaryota > Metazoa > Chordata > Mammalia > Artiodactyla > Ziphiidae > Mesoplodon > Mesoplodon mirus. The sequence continues at coordinate 196,322,044 of NC_138976.1, read as the reverse complement.
TCCTTCATATAATGGTTTATTCCACTGAAGATAAAGGAAACTAATAGAATATTAGAAATCAGATTAAACACAGAAAGCCAGTAAAATATACCAAGACAGAAGATGATGAGAGTGTAAAAGCATAGAAGAAAAAAAAATGGTTTTTGTTTTTCTTATTCTTTTTCTTTTTTAAAGAAGGAAAGAGCCTAGAAATAGGACAAAAACTATTCATTGGCTATACTGACATGGGAATCGCTGGTGACCTTCATAAGTAAAATTTCAGGACAGTGGGCAGTGAGATTACGGAGAGAGAAGTCAGATGGATGTAAATTATGGAGTAAATGGGACGTGAGGAAATGGAAACAATATATGAAGATAACAATTTTTAAAAGTTCAGACATGAATTGACTAAAGAAGATATGCAGGGATTAGGGGAGGAGGGAGGCTTTCATGTTACACGTATAGATTTTAACATTTTAAGTTGGAGTTACTAGTCTAGAATGAGGTTGAATTTTGGCAAGAATCATTCATAAGGAGTAGATGGGCTGTAGAAAATGCAGTGCTGTGAAGTACTTGAGATGAGAGAAAATGAAATGCTATCTGTAGTGCACATGGCCTTTTAACTTTAACTCCTGTAGTAAAAGGGAACACAAAGATCAATGCAAATGCTAATGAATTAATGGATTTGGCAGTGGACTATTTACTGACTTCTGTGTTCTTAATGAATTATGAAGCACCTCACCGGCTCAGAATGAAGGAAGTAGAGAGGACGGAGGAATATTTGAGGAGGGCAGGTAAAGCTTCTCAGAAAATAGTCCTTAAGGAGAATAAGAAAGAACGTACTGTAGGTCAGAGCAATATTTCCAGTCTTGAAAATCCATTTGAAGCTGGTGATTATTAATTTATTGGAATACCAATTTGCCCTGCCACATGATTTTTCTCCAGCTACCTGGATATAAGTTACACAGAGGCAGAAGAGAGTGAGAGATAACAATCGAGGGAAAATACAATTAGTATTTTTTTTACCTTTTTCTACTTCCCCGCTCCAACTCTGGGGAGCCTTCATGGACATAGCTGCCCTCCCAGCCTCCAGCAGCACTCTGTTATCAAAGAATTCAAAGAAATGGAACATAGGTTTCCAACTTATTAATTTAGCAAAATCAAAAATTATATATAATGTCTTCTGTTGGCAAAGATTTTTGCAATATAATTTGGTTCAATCTTTTGACAAGTAATTTGGCAATGTCTAGCAAGATAAAAATGTTAAGAGCTTTTTACACATTAATTCTAATTCTGGACACTTATGCCAATAAATACTTTATAATCCAGAAAATTATTATATAAAGATGCTCATTGTCATGTCATTTGCAATAACAAAAAATTAGAAACACCTTTAATTGTTAACAGTAGGAAAACAGTTTAGGAAATTATATCCACTTAGTAGAAAATTACACAGTTACTATAGTATAATTACAAGATGATGGAGCAAAATAGAATAATACTTAATAAAGAAAGAATGAAGAAAGCTTACCTAAAATTGTGTCTTCCTTATAACTAATTATGTAAACATATAAATATTTATTAAAACTTAAAACCAAAATAAAGTTTTAAAAGCTCTGTACCAGTAATGGGGATTTTATGTTTGTTTCAAAATATTTTTAACATAACTCTTATAATTTTGTTTTTTCTACTCCTTTTCTTAAGAATTTCTGATTATTACCTCATTTTTCATTTCATAGTTTCAAATAAAGTCAGCAATTTTATCATCAGAGAAGATTAGACTTATTTGACAGTTCATAATTCCAAGTTATTTGGTATAAAAAGACAATATACACTTGTAGGTGCTTTCAAAATAAAACTTCGAGAATTTTTTTTTTTTTTGCTTAATCTTTCCTAGTATGGAGATTCAGCAAACTACCTAAAATTGCTAGCCATTCTTTTTTCATTTTTCGCATTTTATTCAGTTATTCACAGAAATGATAACAAATGAGTCTGCAGTTGCCGCTGCCAATTTCTTAAATCCTCTATTATCCACAATGTGAAACCATACTAATATGAATGCTTCCAGTATTTTCAGAGCTCTTTAGTTATTATACTTGAGCATTCTGTATAAAGTATCTTATGTAAGTGTAAAATTTAGACTCAACTTCTGGAAGCTTTTCATTTCTTAGTTCAAAAGTGAGAGATGCTTAATCCAGCCATATGATTAACAATTACTTGTATAGTAAGAAGCTCCTAAATTATTGTTTTATGGATACCTGGCAGTTTTCTTGCCATTTCTCAGAAGTTCTCTAGTAAACACATTCTCTCTCTCCTCTCTCTCTCTCTCTCTCTCTCTCTCTCTCTCTCTCTCTCACGCACACACACACACACACACATTGTGATTAAAAGCACAGACTTTGGCATTATGAAATCTAAGGTTCAATTTCCAGTTCTGTAGTTTCTGGGCCACTTCACTTTAGGCAAGTAACCTAATGTCTCTGATTGTTATTTTCATCTGTAAAATGGACATTATAATCATATCAGACAATCCTCAAAACATCCGTAATGATTTTAGAGTTTCAGAGTCAGGTACAAGCAGGCACTCAGTAAATGGCTAGTGCTTTTATTACTTTATTATTATTTAGGTCTTGATTTTCCTTGAGTCTGTGAGTCCCCATAAAGAAACGTAATTTCCAGTAGATTAACACCTGTTTTCACCAAAAATTTTAACTGAGTTCATTACTTTCTGTGCAACCCAGATTAGTTTTCTGCCTTTTTTCCTGTGCCGTATGTAGGTGTTCAATAGATTTATTTAATAAATGTATGAATGCATAGATGAATTTTTGAATGCTTCTTTTTGAGAAGGTAGAACAAATGTGACACAGTAGAACAGATAAGAAAATAGTCCATGGAAAAAATGGCAAAGTCACATATGTGCCCAGGGCCAGCCTAAGAAGAATTGCTTTTTTTTTTAAGGGAAAATATGTTGAATAGCTTATTTTACATATTTTTATAAGTTAAGTACAGGTACTTCCCTGGCGGTCCAGTGGTTAAGACTTCGCCTTCCAATGCAGGGGGTGTGTGTTCAAGCCCTAGTCGGGGAGCCATGGTCCCACATGCCTCGCAGCCAAAATACCAAAACATAAAACAGAAGGAGTATTGTAACAAATTCAATAAAGAGTTTAAAAAGTGGTCCACATGAAAAGAAAAGTTAAGTACAAAAATTTGCTGATGATTTACATATTTAGCACCAATAAAATAATGTGAGATTAGCTGTACTAAAACAGAATGTTGAGCTACATTCACTTTAAGTGACATTATATAATCTAAATTTGTGGAAAACTTCTGAGATGGCTGATAAAAAGTAAGATGGTGAGTGACCTTTGAGCAGAAAAAGACAGAAAGAGAAATGGCCTTTTCTACATTCTATTGTGCCTCTAAGTAAAATGCTTGGTAACCTAGCTACAAAGCTATATGTCATTTGGCTTTAGGCACCTACTTGTGAGGATCAGATTTTGCCATGGAGAGGATTTGTAAAAGTATCACACATTCCAGTACCATTGGCAACCACAGCTACCAAAATCTCTAATATAACTTGATGAACCTAATGTCAGAAGATAGTATCATTTATTGTGGGTATTTTGGGAAAACGTGGGTAGGAAATGTATAAAAGTGAAAACTTTATTGACTGAAATAACAATTCATCATTTTGAAAACATTAAATATATTAAAGTTGTTATAGCATCAGGCATTAACATATCACTGTACTTTAGACATTGCCTACAATCAACGTTTGCTGCCCTTTGAAACAGAATCATGCTTGTGGTATGCATTAATCATATAAAAGATTAAACACTGAAAAGAAATTCAGCCTTTAAAGACAATTTGCTTTGATTTATTCAGTGGGTTCTTCCAAAAAGTTAATACCAAGAATTATTGCTTGTTGAATTGGAGTTACAAATTCTTTCAGAGTTACTTAGTATTTTCTTTAATATCAGTATCAAGGAAGGTAAAGCAAATTGACATATTCATTAGGAAATACAGGCACATAATCATAAAACAAGAAACACGATGTTTTTATAGACTTTATTTTTTAGAAATGTTTTAATTTTACAGAAAAATTGAGAAGATAGTATAAAGTGTTTCCATATACACTATACCCATTTCCCTCTATGATGATCCACTTATATTAGTATGTTACGTTGTTACAATCAATTAACAAATATTGATACATTATCATTTATTATAGCCCATCCATTAGTCCAGTTCCTTAGTTTTTACCTAATGTCCTTTTTCTATTCCAGGATTTCATCCAAAACATCACATTACCTTTAGTTGCCATGTTTCCTTAGGCTCCTCTTGGGTTTGATAACTTCTCATATTTTCCTTGGATGACCTTGACAATTTTGAGTAGTTAGTTTTTTGTAGGATGCCCACTACTAGAATTTGTTTGATGCATTTTTCATGATAATATTGGGATTATGTGTTTTGGGGAGGAAGACCACAGAGTAGAAGGGTTATTCTGTCAGATCACATCAAGTGTACAAAGTATGAATATGCATTATGAATGCTGAGGTCGACTTTGATCACCAGGCTGAGGTAGTGTTTTTCAGGTTTCTCCATCGTACGATTACTGTTTTCCCATTTTCATACTGTACTTTTTGGAAGGAAGTCAATATGCTCAGCCCACAACTAAGGAATAGGGAGTTATGCTTAAGATGGAGTACTACATAAACTATTTGGAATTCTATTGCACTGGAGATTTATCTATTCTCCTGCATTTATTTATGTATCCAATTATTTATTTATATCAGAAGAACTCATGGATTTTTATTTTATACTTTGGTTTATAATCTAATTCTACTTTAGTTACTTTGTTCCTCAAATTGCTCTAGTCCTGACCCTTGTGAACTCTTTTCAGTTGGCTCTTGTGCCACTCTGAGGTATCCCCATCCCATATATTTTTTTGGAACTTTCTGACACTATAAGATGGTCTTGTCTATAAATCTTGTATATTTACTGCCCCAGTCCTAGAATCAGCTATTTCTTCAAGGATAACTAGGTCTTTTTAGTGGAGAACGGTATTAGACAGGAGGATCTGGGTGTGGGGTGTGCTAATTGCTGCTCGGATGTCATTGCTTCTAGATCTTCTCAGCTGACAGAGCAAAGAGATAATATGTGTGTGCATGACCCATGTATAGGCACATATCTATAAGTATCTCTCTACATAACCATGTGTATTAAGGTAATATGAAACAATATTAAGCTAAACATGAATATATATTGATGTTTCCAACTTTAATCTGTTACCACATAGATCATCTTAGCCTCATCTCTTGCTTATCATTAAATTTCAACTCCAGCAAAACATTTGACTTTTAGAAGTATGAAAATCAAATTGTAGCAACTTTGGGAAGCCACATCATCTAGCAGAATAATTCTTAAAGGGCAAGGTGTTTAGCATCAAATTTTAATTTACAATCAGCAGTACTTTTTAACATCAGTAGGCCTCCAGACCTCTGCTTCCAAGAAGATGAAGTAGCCCATTTCTCCCAGGTTCTCCCACTTAAAACTAAAACCCTGAACATAACAACAAACAAACATAGGAAGACGCTGAAAGGTGGAAATGAGAAGGCAGACTTAACTAGGGACTTTGGGACTTGAGGAATAATATGGTGATGAGTCCCCTGTGTTTCCTGTTACTTCCCATACATCCTGGAGAGGGTATTACAGGAACCCCCAATCAATAACCACCAACAGAACAACAGACAAAAAAGCTTCAGAAAAAAACACAAAACCCAGTTCCCCCTAGCCAAAGTATGAGGAAAGGGGTTGCTAAAGACAGAAGACCATTTGGGCAATAATATACACACTACTCGAGCCAAGTGCCAGTGGAATATTGCACCCATCCCCTATGTCCTGTGGTTTCAGTTGGGCCAAGCTAGGATTTGATCTTCCACACCACCCCACTCCTACCCTCCAGAAGAGACAGCGCTCTGAAACAACCCACCAGGGTTGTTTCAGTGTGGTCCAGTGGTGAGCTGAGCCTCCACCCCTTTCCATTAGCAAACAGACTTTAAAAGGTGGTGCCTGACAGGCTAGTTAACACTGGGCTGCCCTCACACAGTCGTGGGGTCCAATGGTGGGACTTAGACTCCGTCTCTCCCTGACATCAATAAGAATAGGATGTTACAGGTTGGAGGGAGTAGGCACTCCACTAACCCCCAACATTTGGTGTCAGTGAGACCCAGTGGGGTGCTGAATCCCCATAACCATCCTGAGGCAGTAAGACAGAATGAGATGGCACAAGCAGGGCTAGTTGGCAGTTCTCTTCCTCTTAACTTGGTGTCAGTGGGGCCAGCACGTAGCTGACCCTCTACACACACCCGGCATCAACAAGAAGGAATGAAGTGGGAGGAAGGACAGCAAACACTTCACTTCTCCCCTCCCCTGTGTCAAGAAATCTACTGGGGAGATGAACTTCCACTCCTACTAAAAGGCAACACAATGGTATTAATGTTCCCACTTTGGGGGGAAGGTGTCAGAAGGGCCATAGGATAGCTGAACTTCTACTTGATCTGTCTGCAGTGAGGCAATGTAAGTGCCCACTTTTGCTGGCGTATTGTGAGTAGGGCCCAATGGAAATCTATACGTAACCCCCCAGTCCTCATACTACACCTCAAATAGGATGACTTCATTCTAAAAAGTAATAATAAAATTAAATGGGTTACAGAGTCATATAATAACTCACAATGTTTAGAATACAATGGAAAAATACTCATGACACTAAGAACCAGAAAATCACAGAATAAATGATAAAAGACAATAAACATACACCAACACTGAGATAAAACATCTATTGAAATGATCAGACAAGGATTTTAAATAAGCTGTCACATAAATGCTTCAATTAGCAATTATGTGTTCCTTGACAGAAATGGGAAAAATAGCTAATGGAAACAAAGAACTAGATGTTACAACAATAAAAACAAATGAGAACAGTAGAACTGAAAACTACAACAATCAAAAACTTTGCTCAAGAGTAGAGTGGAGATGACAAAGCATAGAATCATGAACTTAGAAGAGATCAATACAATCCACCACATGTACAGAGAAAAATAGACTGAGGGGTAGAGACGGGAGAAAGAACAGGATCTCAAGAACGTGTAAACAGTAACAAAAGCACTAACATTCATATCATCAAAGTTCCAGAATGAAAACAGAGAGCAAGTAGGACTGACAAAGTATTCAAAGAAATCATGACTAAAAAGTTCCCATTTTTTTAGAAGACATAAACACAAATTCAAGAATCTGAGCAAACCCAAAGAGGAAAAACGCAAAGATATCCTTGCCAAGACATGTCATAATTAAACTTCTGAAAAGTAGAAACAAAAAAAATCTCGAAAGTGGACAGGCAGAGACAATGCATTACTTACTGAGAAACACCAATTCCAATGACAGCATATTTCTTGTCTAAAACTCTGGCGTCAGAAGCATTGACATAACATTTTTCAAGTGCTAAAAGAAAAGAACGCTCAGCCACAAATTCACACGTTTTATATCCACTTTCTTGTTCGACTTACATTAATGGACTACTAACTCATCTTTCTATATCCGGGACTGCCATCACCCTTCTCCAAAAATCTAGTCACAGTATTTCCAGAGTGATCTTTCTGAAAATGAAACAAATTTTTCTTATAAAAATACCTGATTGTGTTACGAAACTTTTCTCTCTTCTAAGTTACCAGTTAAAATCCTTCAATGGATTCCCATCTTTCTTGGAGTAAAATCTCACATCCAAACTCTCTTTGTCCTTTTGGGCTGCTGTAAGATTATGGTGCAGGTTGGGTGGCTCATAAACAACAGGCATTTTTTTCTCACAGTTCTGGAGGCTGCAAGTGCAAGAATAGGGTGCCAGTATGGTCAGATGAGGGCCCTCTTTTGAGTTACAGACTTCTCATTGTAACCTCACATGGCAGAAGAGCTTCAGGAGCTCTGTGGCGTCTCTTTTATAAGAGCACTAATACCTTTATCATTTCCCAAAGGCCCCACCTACTAACACTATCACCTCCGGAAATTAAGATTTCAACGTATAAATTTGGAGGGGAACACAAAGAATACACCATAGCACTTACTATACATACATGGACCATTCATGGTCTGGCTTCAACCACCCTCTCCATTGTCTTCTTTTCTTACAGTCCTGTGAGCATTTCTTTTCTTTTCTTTTCTTTTTTTTTTTTTTTTTGCGGTACGCGGGCCTCTCCCTGTTGTGGCCTCTCCCATTGCGGAGCAGAGGCTCTGGACGCGCAGGCTCAGCAGCCATGGCTCATGGGCCCAGCTGCTCCGTGGCATGTGGGATCTTCCCGGACCGGGGCACGAACCCTTGTCCCCAGCATCGGCAGGAGGACTCTCAACCACTGCACCACCAGGGAAGCCCCAGTGACATTTCTTATACTGATTATGAATGGAACTCCTTTCTGGACTGATCCTTAACCATTCATTTTCTGGCAAACATGAATTTATCTTCTCTTTTCCTCAAAAATTCACCCTTCCTTCATGTTACGTATCCATTTCAATTGCCTTCTACAGGAAGCCGTACTGATATCCCCCATATACTACTGTCCACGGCATGAATTAAGATCTTACCGTGTCTTCCTATATCACTCTGTAATAATTTTTACGGTAACTATGGATTTTCTTATTTGAGTGTCACAATACATTGACTTCTAGATGGCACGATAATGATTTTAGTAACAGTAACACTGGTGCCTAGTTTAACCCATGGCATACTTTAGGTGTTCAATAAATGTTTGTTGAATGAGTGAATGAATGAATGAATGAATGGTCAGTTTGAAATCTTAATCATGTTACTTTTCAAAAATCTGTTAAAAAGATCCCCACAGTTTTCCAGAAGATTAGGGACTTAGGATCTTCAACTTGATTTAATAGAGGAAATTTTTACTCATACATCATGCTTAAATACCTCAAAGTAAAACCATTAACCCAGGAATTTAAGGTTACCCATTTGGACTTGCAAGCCAATAATTGATATCTCCTGCCCCCACTGTATTAGATGGTTTCAATGCTCCACTCATATCTCCCCAGCACTCATCATTCCAGTATATGCTGATAGACTCATGCTACCACCTGCAATTATCCACCTTAGGGCAGGCCAGAAATGTACAGGAGTTAATGTATCTGGGTGTAGCTTTCAACCAAGGACAGAGGGGACTGGAAGATAAGTACCTCAAGTTTCTCACCAGTTCTTGGGATAACTCTGAGACATGTTCTATAGAGTTTCACAGAACTCCCCTGAAGTACTGGCAGCAGTTCCCTGCAGGAGTAATTGATTCAGTAATGCACCTCTGTTGGCTTCCTTCCATGCCACCATTCTCAATTCCCACTCCACTTCTGAGTCTTCTGGAAGCACCTCCCAGATGAACAGTTTGCATTCAAATTATTGCCTCAGGTTCTGCTTCTAGGTGAATTCAATTTATAGCCTCCTAACAATCCAGTGCTCCTTACAGAGCCATCACTGGTACAAGTACCAAGGCATGGCACATTATGTATCACCCCTCCTAAATCCTAATATTTTTAAACAGATAGGAAAGAGCATGACCTTGAAGAGAAAAATCGTTTATATGAGAATGGCCAATGGATAAAGGGAAGGAGAGACAGTGCCATTTGTTTTCCATTAATGATAGTGTGAAATTTATGGGCAGATGGTCTAACAGGTGTGACTATAATTTGAGGAGCCTGCTCCCTTGGTTACAGAAGACTGCTATTGTTATTATTATGGAAGCACAACCTCATGACTTTATTGCTTCACTTGATGTAGCCTTTTCCTTTACCCTTAAATCTTTCTACATCACTGAATTGCAGCCAATAGATTTATTTTCTCCCTATGGCTCCATAACAAAAAAAAGCCACACATGTGCACACACACACACACACACACACAGAGTTTTGTGTATGCCAGTGCTAGAAAAGACAAGCTCATGGTGCATGTATGCGATGGATATTGTACATTACAGGTCTCTGTGAAATAGTTTTCTGCAGGTTCGTATGTTTATTTTATGAATAATTAACTTTAGTAAAGTTAATTTCCTGAAGATCTTGATGAAGACTGAAGAAAGGAAGTAAATTTTAAAGAAAAAGACTTAGAAACTTGCCCTTTTTGCCCTCTCTTTGTGTCTTAATGAACAAAGGATAACTGGGCCTTTTTTGAAGTCTTTGCTTGAGTTGAAGACACAAAATGCAACCTGTACTTTTATCATAATATGTTCAGTTTATGAGTACACAAACTTATAAACTGTGAATTTCCCTAAAGTTATTATACCATTTAGAAGATGTTTGCTGGGACGTTTACTTAAAACCAAACAATTGAGGTCTATATGTCCAAATAATTTCCTTCTCTCTTGCTGTCTCCATTTCAGTTTCCTGAGTTTCTGGGAAGGCCTGGTTTCCACAAAGGAACGATTTCTGGTAGAATTCTGGAGGTCTGACCCAAGAAAAATAATCCAGTATAGCCAATGAATTGAGGACAATAAGGTTTCCAATCAGGTAGGAACATTTAATCTCATACATTACAATCACCTTAAGTAAGGTGTGCTGATAGCTGGATATGATGTAACTGCTTGGAAAAAGATGCATATCTAACCTACCCCACAAGGAAGCTGTTCTCAATTCCCTTAGAGGTTGTGATGTTTATCAGAGAGTGCCTTGGGGGAAATGAATACAATAACAGTATGATGCTTTTTTTTTTTTTCATTTTTAGCTCATTGTTGCCAAGTACACTTGGTGATCTTGGTTCCTGTGGTTTAATCCCAGGAGGTTAGACATGTGAAACAGCACATTAACCCTTTTTAGTATTTTCTCCCAGTACAAATCATTTTTATAGGTTGTCTCCATGGTCTTCTAGTTGCTTATCAAAATTAAGCTTCAAGTCTTCTAAGTGAGCAATAGCCCCTGTCAGTGTGAGGAAATCAGCTTGGTTCTTATTGGGGCACAAATTCTTGGTCTTGGCACAAAGTGGGTTCACATAGGGAGTTAGAAGGAGAAGAATGGGGCATGCGAAAGGGGAGTTCTGTGTTCTCATTTATCTATGCATGTTGAAACTCCACTAACAGTTTTATTTTCATTAGCAATTTGTGATAAAAACTTAGGGTAAAGGGAATAATGAAGCTGTCCCATTATATGGCAGGGCAAAAGATAGTAGTGACATCAAAATCAGGGCCTACCCATCTCATTTGCTGTTATATACTCAGTGTTTAGCATAGCATTTGACCCCTCATCAGTATTCAATAAGAAGATACCTGTTGAATGATTTAGGGATGAATTAATGAATGAAAAAAGTTAATATGGTAGAAAATGTGTTTTATCCTTGTATTTTCGTGTGTTGACTTCTATATTTCAAGACCCAGCACTGTAACTGACACATAGAATATAAGCAATAAAATTTGCTGAAAGAATGAATGAGTCCCCACAATTCTAAGAATAATTTTAAGACCAACACAGACCCCATATCTACCAAGGTCTATGACAGAAGTATCCAGAGATGAAAGCCTGATCTCAGCTAGTGGTAGAGTTGACAGAATTTATCTAGTTTTAATAATTTACAGCTCATCCCATTACATCTAGGCATAGTACCTACGTGAGCCATACAATTAAATGTTGACTGAAAAAAATACACAACCTAAAAGTTGAGAATTATGTTTTATTTGGAGGACATACTGAGGACTTAAATCAGGAGACAGCCTCTCAGATAGCTCTGAGGGACTGTTCCGAAGAGGTAAGAGAGAGCATAGGATATTTAGGGGTTCTTGCAAAAATAAACCCAGGTATTTGGGACATCAAAAGATTACTGTTAAGTAAAGAAACTAGACATCTTAATTTAATAAATTTAGCAATTTTCTATATATGGTGAGATGCAAGAATCTGGTCTCATGGAAATCATTCCCTTGAAGTGCACTTTAATTATCTAGCGCCAGTATCCTGTTTTCTCCATCCTGAATCCCCTCAGGGTGCAGCATTGGGGGTGGCTTCAGTGGCTGATGGCTTGATGGCTATAACATCCTTTGTACTGATACCGCAGGCTACATTCTTTGTCCACGTAAATGACTTGAATATGGATAGTAAATCTGTGGATTTGCAAAACGTAATTCTTGGAGCATTTTTAGAAGGACAAAGTTAAGGGCAATTTCAGAATCACTAGCAGCTAAACTTGCTATTTATACTTTTCCACCGGTAGGTAGTAATCTGTTGTTGCTATCTTCAGTATTCCCAAGGGATAACAAAAGCCATTTAATTCTAGGAAGAAATGTAAAATTTAACACAATGCAACTTCCATAAAACCAAACACACAAACACACACCCAACTCTCGCAGATATGAAGTAATAATCTAAAATAGAATCCTGGAACTAATTGCAAAAAAAGAGCAAATGTACTCATATTGGATTTTATTCTTTTATTAATGTTTGATATATATATATATGTGTGTGTTTATTAATAAAATTCAGAGTTGCTATATGGAGAAATAGCTTTGTACCAATATTGTCTTTGTATGTGTTTATCAATAATGTATGAGATTTCCTCCTATGCTCCTTTTCCTTTATTCTCTTGCAGGCAGTAGATGTAGTTATCAGTTGTTTTTAAAATTTCTAGGCAGCCAAAGAACTAGTATCACTTAAATAAAGAAGGCAAATTGTCCTAAAGTAGGAACAATTTTCCTTCATTATGGAACATAAAGTCCTCCTATGAAGGGGGAAGAATTTCATAGCTAAAAGCTTTCAACTACAGAAGATTTATGAGTAACTATGTATGTTGTTTCAAAATGGACTCTCTATAATTAATGTCTAGGGGTTATCTTTGGTATATAATGGATTTTGATTTTTTTAATATTATTAGATAATATACAAAAGAATATATTTAATTGTATGTAAGTTATGAGAAATAATAAAAACTCCTGCAAACACACCACCAAAACTACGAACTAGAATCAAAACTGCTGAGTCTTCTCTCTGTTCTCTACCCTGATCCCACCTTCCTGCTTTCACCAAAGAAATCACTCTGATCTTGGCTTTATGTTGAACATCCACATAATTTTTATCTGATTTTGCTTATTATTGAGATTTATAAAATTGATATCATACTTGAGTCTTCTGTGCTTGCTTTTTTTACTCAACATTATGTTTCTAAGGTTCATCCACTTTACTTTAACTAGTGTTCATTCATTTGTACTACTGTATAATATTTGATTGTATAAATACAAGAAAATGTGTTTATTCTATTAATGATATTTGGGTTGTTTGGGGCCTATTACGGACAGTACTTCCATGAACATTTATTTTAATGTTTCCTGGTACACATGTGCAAGATTTAACATAAGTAAAAAAGTAGACATACTAAGAGTAGAATTGCTGAGGTGTCGGGAATTCAAATATTCAACTTTAAAAATTCATGTCAAAATGTTTTCCAAAGTTATGGAATCAATTTTCAGCCCTTTTGCTCTATAGCTTCACCAGTTAGAATGGCCATTCTAGTCTTTTGTTCCTTGTATTAGTCTGCTCAGGTTGTCCTAGCAAAATACCTCAGATTCAGTGGCTTAAAAAACAAGAGATTTATCTTCTCACAGTTCTGGAGGCTGGAAGTCCAGGCTCAGGATGTTGGCAGTTTTGGGTCCTCCTGAGGCCTCTGTCCTTGACTTGCAGATGACCACTGCTTCCTTGCCATGTCCTCACATGGCCTTTTCTCTGTGTGTATACATCCCTCTTATCTCTTTCTCTTCTTACAAGGACACCAGTCATATCCGTTAGGGCCCCACCATTATGACCTCATTTAACCATAATTATGTTTTTAAAGTCCCTGTCTCCAAACAGCCACATTGGGAGATGGGGCATCAACATACGAATTTTAGGGAACACAATTCAGTCCATAACAATTTTAATTTGTATTTCTCTAATTACTGATAGGCTGAGAATCCTTTCATTTGTTTAACAGTTGCCTATGTTTCCTATTCTGTGAAGTCCAGAGAATATCTTTTGTCCATTTTTCTACTGTTTATCTTTTTCTTACTTATTTGTATTGTTTTTTAAATACAAGCAAATAATCTTTGGTCAGCTATATATGACACAAATAAGTTATTTCATACCTTCTAACTTTTTTAATGTTGTCTTTTGATAAATAGCGGCTCTCAATTTTAATGAAATCAAATTTATCTTTTAGCTTAGTGTCTTCTTGTTCTACTTAAAATGCCCTTCCCTAGTTTAATGCTACCCAGATATAGTATATTTTCTTCTGAAAGTTCCAGTGTATCTTTGTTTTATATTCAAGCCATTAATGCACTTACAATCGACTTGTCTGTATTATCCAATTTCTTTGTTTTCTTATGAATAATTAAGTTTTCCAGGACCCTTTTGGAATGAATGGATTTTTTAGGTGTGTCTGAGCTGTTCTTGACCATTCACATAAATTTCAGAATTGGCAATCCTGTAAAACCTCTATTAAGTATTTTTATTGTAATTGTATTGACTATATAAATTAAGTTGGGGAAAACTTACACCATTATGATGAGTCTTTTCAATCCATAAACAAGATGTACCTCTCCATTTATTTAAGACTTCTTTAATATCTTTCAATAAGCTTTCATTTTCTCCATAAATGTCTTGCATATTTTTATTTAGATTTATTCCTAGGTAGTTTTTTTTCCATTTTAAATAATTTTTAAGCTCTCTCTTTGTTCCTGGATTATAGAAATCCAATAGATTTTTGCATCTTGAGCTTATATCTAGCCATCTTGTTAATATTGTTTTTTAGTAAGAGAGAGGATTTTCTTAGCAAAGAGGAATAAATGTAAAATTAAGTAAAAAGGTTATGGGTCAGCTCTGGTCAATAGAACTTTCCATGATAATGGAAATGTTCTTAGTGCTGTCAAAAACTACAGCCATTAGTCACATGTGTTTTTAAATTTTTAAATGTAAGTTCAATAAAATTAAAATTTCAGTTCCTAAGTCAAACTTGCCCACATTTCAAGTATTTAATAGCCACTTGTGACTAATGGACACTATACTGGACATTGTATCTCTAGACTATTAGACTGTGAAGCCATGGCGTCCCAGGATTTTATCTTTGTCAATGGCATAGTGAGATCTTTCATGTGACAGTTATTCTTTTATTAAAAAGAGAAGTTACTTAACCTAGTCATCCCTAACTTTTTGAAATAATCCAACATATCTTTCACCATCCATGGATTTCTTGAATCATATTTATGTTTCTAAACTATTTCTTATGTCATGTGTTCACTTTGTAGCAAGTTCATTGTCCTAAAATGGCACATACCAAAGTATCAAGAGGTTCCCTTATTCCTGATAAGCTGTGATGGGATGAAGAAGACCTTGTTACCCTGCCTGTCTGATTTTTATTATAATCAGATGTTAATCTGTATCAGTCTCCATATTCAAAATTCACCTTCAAAATTATATGTTATTCACATGATGGTTGTCTTTATTTCATTTAGCTAGTATCATGACCTTATAAATGCAGTATTGGTCATTTTCTACTAAAACCTTATATTTATCTGTGTGGAAATACATCTCCTACTTGTTTGCCCTCTTATAAACTCTTCCTGTAATTTAATCCTCATGAGCTTTATTTCCCCTAATTTTAATTACTTAATATTTTGTAAAACATTTAAGAGATCACTGGTATGCTCATTTTTCTATCATCTATACATTTAAACAGTGTGTTGCAATAAGAAATAGTACTGGTAATCAGAAGACCAGAGTCCTAGTTTTACCCGTAAAAATGAACTATATGTGCATTTAAATAAGTTTTATGTAAGGTTATATAAGGTTTATCCTGATTCTAAAATTGTTATGATTATTTAGAAAATTATGTTTGAAATATGACATTATTCAAAACCAATAGAGGTTTGAAATCTATTAAAAATCTACAAAGAATTCAACTATTTCACCTTTTTCCCTGATTTGATATTAAACTGTAATCCTTCATCTTTCACTTACAGCAGGCTGTAGCTGCTGTTGATACAAAGACAAAATATAATGTCTAAATATTGTGTACTTGTGTTTTAAATGAATACTTTTGTTTAAAATTGTCTTTTACATAGATTCTTGATTCCCTTTTCACAACGTTTCCATTCCCCATGCTACTGCAATCAATCACTCATGATAGAAAATTATTCTCTTTTCTGTTTGCTAAAGCTCTTTTTAAAATACCAAGTTTCAAATGATCATCAATTCAAGAAACTTTGGGAAATGAACCTCATAATTTCCAGAATGAATATTTTGTTTCACTGGCTACCAGGACACCATCCTCTCCTAGATTTCTCCCCTCCTCACTCACCATTCCTTGGCAGTCTCCCTTGGTGATGCCTCCCATCCCTCAACGTCTTTTAGAATGCCCTAAGGCTCATTCCTGGCCCCCTTCACTCTCCATCTACCTTAACTACTCATGAGTTTTAATCTAGTCCCATTACTTTAATGGGAAGATGACTTATGATCCCCCAATTCGTACTTCTAGCCCTAAGCACTCACCTAACCTCCAGACTCCTAATTCCTATTTCCCACTAAATATCTCCAATCTATGCATAATAGACATTTCAAACTTAGCAAATAAAACTAAATATTTTGCTTTGATCCATCCATTACACTCCCGTTTTTCCTGGCTCCATAACTCATCCAGTTGCTCAGGCCAAAAATGTTAGATTCATCCTTAAACTCTCACTTTCCCACAATTCCTGTGTCCAGTCCATCAGAAATTCTTGCCAGTCTAACTTGAAAATACATCCTGAATGCACCTACCTCTCACCTTACTCTTGCCGTCTTTACTTACTCCAAGCCATCATTGCTTGCCTCATCTAATGCAATAGGCAGCCTCTTCCACAACCTCCTTGCTTCCTCCCCTCTTACCCCAATCCTTAGAGTCTATAACCAATACAATAGCCAGAATAATCACAAAAAACCATGAATCATATCACATTATTTTCCAAAACCTGTTCCCATCACTTTAGAATAAAAATTAAACTTTTTACCTGTCCCACATGCTTTATTCAGTATTTCTTCTGCCCTACTCTCCAAGCTCGTTTACTACTACTATTCTCTCACACACACATCCAGATTTTCTTTCTGCAGTGGCTTTCCCAACGTCAGGGCCTTTGCACTTGCTATTCCCTAAAACCTGGAAGATTTAAAAAATCTGTAAGATTCCTCCAAGCAAGATCTTAGAAGGTATTTACATTTCATTTTGTAGAGACATTTGGTAGAAGACATTTTTGCAAAAGATAGATACATTTTACTTTGGCGGCTATTCACACATCTGGCAATTTCCAAGTTGGTTAAATAACAAATGTGAATTGATGAAGCTAAAATAAAAGAACTGTAGTTGGTGAGACCTATGTGTTTTAAACCGTGAACTTTGAGGAATTGTCGACATGCAAACTCCACCATGGTTTCAGTGTTAATGTGTGAGAATTAGCTAAGGTATTTTCCAAATACTCATTACTCTCTAAAGAGCTTCTGAGCAGGAAATCAGAACAGGGCCTGTGGACCTGAATTTTATCTAGTACCACAGTTGATTCTGTTGCAGGTGGTTTTCAGTCAGCCCTTTGAGAGACACCAAGCTGGGGTATTTGCCCAGATATGATTACCAATGGTTATGCAAGTCACCAATGAGATACAATCGAGAATCAACAAATGACTGAAAAGAGTGACAAAAGAAGAAGAAGATCCAGTAAGGACCAGTAGAGACGCTATCCCAAGCACTCTTGGCTAGGAGTTTTACAAATCCATTCATATAAATGGATGATAGTTAACAGCCAAATGGCACTGCACATTTTTTTAAGTTGCTGAGTATTAAAGTGTATGGCTAAGCATCATAAGTTTTGTTAAATTATATTTTGGTTGCTATAAAATTAGGTGTACATTGTGTGTCATAGATGTAGGGATACAGATGTGTAAACATATGTCACTGTTTCAGTTCTTCAGCTGATATTTCATAATGTCTTTGCAATTTCTAAATGAAGGACCTCTTCAAATATTGTTTAGAAAGGAAAGATACCTATTCATCCCTGTCCACCTCCCTTTCTTCATCCCCGCCTTGTCCCTTCCCTTCTTTTTTTTATATCTTTATTGGAGTATAACTGCTTTATAGTGCTGTGATCCCTTCCCTTCTTGAACAAATTAGTCCATTAAGTGAGGTAAAATAACACTTTGTCAGCATGGGGGAGGTGGGCATTCAAGGAACCACATGACTTGGCATTGGGTCTCAGAGTCTGAGAAAGGGGAGAGGATGTCTGCATAAGGGAGCCTGGAGTTGACTGCTGAAGTCTGATTCGTGTGAAAGGGCATCCACATGAGGAAGTGGCCTTGGCAACCACTCTGTACAGCTTGTCCTAACCCGTGCCAGGTGGAGAAAATGTGTGGATGGGAAAGTGGCAGCTACAAGAATTTACTTAAATACAGGAAGATTGATCAAATAATTAAGGATATTAAGAATATGGTAATCAGTGTAATTTTAATATCTGTGGAGGGAGTTAAAATATGAAAAGGGCAAAAACTAGAATGAAAGGGTGTTGAAAGGGAATGGAGGATGTTAATGTGAGCACATGATTTTCAATATAGAGACATTATAGAGAAAAACATAGAATATATGTATGCATATGTTAATGAATGTGTTTGTGAATATGTGTAAATGGTTATGAATATGTGTTTTCATATGTGTGTATGTATATATGTACATAAATCCCCTAGCTCTGCCTATTGAGAGTACCTGGGACCACTGCTTCCCAAGAGCAATGAATACACCTAGTGTCCAGATCTTGGTTTCTAAATACAGCTCTCCAACTGAAGGAACTAAAGCTCTTTGGAAAAATGGCTGATTCTAGAACCACTACAGGGAAAATATAAGATGACCCTAGAACATATTATTGTTTCAAGAAGTAAGGGATCAGCCATAAAAAGAAGCAAAATTGAGATATTTGTAGTGAGGTGGCTGGACCTAGAGTCTGTCATACAGAGTGAAGTAAGTCAGAAAGAGAAAGACAAATACCGTATGCTAACACATATATATGGAATCTAAAAAAAAAATGTCATGAAGAACCTAGGGGTAAGACGGGAATAAAGACACAGACCTACTAGAGAATGGACTTAAGGATATGGGGAGGGGGAAGTATAAGCTGTGACAAAGTGAGAGAGTGGCATGGACATGTATACACTAGCAAACGTAAAATAAATAGCTAGTGGGAAGCAGCTGCTTAGCACAGGGAGATCAGTTCGGTGCTTTGTGACCTAGAGGGGTGGGATTGGGAGGGTGGGAAGGAGAGCGATGCAAGAGGGAAGAGATATGAGGATACATGTATAACTGATTCACTTTGTTATAAAGCAGAAACTAACACACCATTGTAAAACAAGTATACTCCAATAAAGATGTTAAAAAAAAAGAAGGGAGATATCACAGAATAATTGGGAAACATCAAAGGATATAGAAGCCAAACTGAAGGGGTTTCCACTGGACAAATCTTGAACAATCTCAGCCTCAAAATAAATAATGGCAGAAATGTATTATAGTCAATTGAATAAAATAGGAGTCTATGAGTTCATACTGATTTAAATAATTAAACTGAGTAAATTATGTTTGATGAGGAACAGGATATTTACATAATTACAAAGTGCCTTACCACAAAATTTATTAATAATGAAGGAGAAAAAATAACTTTACAATGGAGAAGACTGGGTGATACACCTTAATCAAATGAGTAACATGATATTCCAGTAAGGTTACAAGTTAAAAGTTTGCCAAAATTGTTTGATAGGAAGCAGTGAGAAGAACAGAGCTTCACCACTGTGTTATTCCTGCCAACTACACATATCCTGAATAATCATGAGACAAATACAAACAGCTAAATCCTACAAAATAACTGATCCATATTCTTTAAAACTTTCTAGTTCATGAGATTCAAGGGAAGCCTGAGAAAATTTTCCAGATTAAAAAACTAAAGAGACAGGACAGCTAGATGCAACATGTGACACTGGGCTGATCCTTTTATTATGAAGGACATGATGGGGATAATTGACAAAACTTGAAAGGGGTCTGAGGATTAGTAGCTCTGTGGTCATGTGTCAGTGTTAATTTCCTTATTTTCATGATTATATTTGGATATATGTTTGTAGGAAATACTAGAGGATTTGGGGGAAACATTGCATTTTGTTAGCAACTACTCTCAAATGGTTTGGGAAATAAATTATTTTTATTGTCATTTCAATCTTTCTTTAATTT
The DNA here is from genome assembly GCF_964341445.2 of Mesoplodon mirus. Classification (NCBI taxonomy): domain Eukaryota; kingdom Metazoa; phylum Chordata; class Mammalia; order Artiodactyla; family Ziphiidae; genus Mesoplodon; species Mesoplodon mirus. The sequence goes on along the minus strand of NC_138976.1, from coordinate 196,301,790 downwards.
TCGAGATTGTTAAAAGAAGGCAAAAAAAGAGGAGTAACCCTCCTTTTCCTGGTGACTGCCATAGTTAAAAGCTCAGTTTACAATGGTGGTCAGTTTTTCAGTCTATTTGTGCTAATTTCTGTTACTAACAACATAGCATCTTATTTTCTATTTGAGGTTTTTGGATTTTTCTGAATTATGCTTTTGCTTTTTATTCTATCAAATGTCTATGAATTTGACAAAGTCCTCGGTATTAAAACAAAATCTGGAAGATTCATAAAAATAAAAATAAGTTCTTGGAGAAATTTATAAATTTCTACCTGCATTCAAATTGGAGTAAGTTGGCAAGGAATTTATAAGGGGAAAATACTCTAAGGAGCACTCCCATTCAGAAACTCAAAATGGTTGCACGTGTTTATCTTGTAAGAGGTCTGTGATGAAACAGCAGGATGAAGGCTATATGTCCAAACTTAAATGCAATCTTTAAATCGCCTTTCATGTCAGGCCATGTAAGAACTGGGCAATTCAGGAAGTAAATTAGAACAATTCTTATTTTCAATAATTTCTTAGGTCAACACTTAGAATAATGAAAAACTTATCTTTAACTCCAAGAAATCTGGACAGTTATTAAAGCAAATGTGTTGTCCTACTGGCCTACACCTGGTTACAAACAGCAGTACGACTTCAGAAAACCCTGGACACTGAGTGGGCTTTCTAAATATAGCTTTTTCTTTCTATAAAGGTGTTTTACAAGAATGCTATCTTTTGTGAAAATGTGGCCTTTATAAAGGGTACACTAAGGTCTGTGACTTCTAGACCTAGAAAAGATTTGAAATATTTTCTTAGCCTGGGAATCCACATTTTAGAGGCATAGAAAGAGAAACCCAATGAAATTAAATATTTTGCCCACCATCAAATGGCAAACAAGTAATAACGACAGCACTCAAGCCTCTGTCTTCTAAATCCATTGAATGCAGCATAAATAGATTGCAATAACTGCTGATTTTCATTGTCCCCAACACTACATTTCTTCTGTGCCTTATCCCTCTTCTTTTAAGAGGGATGACAACATTATCTGCAAAATTTATCTATAACTATTTTTTTTAATTTTGCTGTTTTCTAAACTTTTTGTTTCTATGTTGAAAATGTGTAAGGACATTTACCTTCTTTCTTGAAACACCTTTGCCTGCATTTATCACATTTTATTGTTGAACTATTGTGTAGCAATAAGTACAAAAGCGCCTCTAGTAGAGGAGATAATATCAGAGGCAACAAGGTGTGTGTATGGGGGGCGGGGTTAGAGTTGACATACCTTAAGGGAGATGAGGAGAGAGGGAAGAGAATAGAAAGTTTATTTATTTGAAAAAATATGGCAAGTTAGAGAATTTTGGCTAAACTTTATACAATATAGCTTTCCTTAACTTAAATTCCAGCTTAACTTCCACTCTTTACATTGCCACAGACTAGGGAATAAACAAAGCAATAAGATTTTTGGTACCACCATTTTGTGTTAATTTCATAAAGATTTCTACAAGACTTTTAAAAAATAAATTGAAAAACGAAAGTCTTGTCTTTAGCTTATTTTCCCTGCATGCTTGCACTTTAATAAGTTGATAAATGGCATTTAAACGCAATAGTTATGATTAATTCTGTCCCACAATTTTGAAAAGCACTGGGGATTGTGTGCATGTGCATGTGCCCACCTTTACAACCAGTAAAATAAAGTTCTTGATCCAAAAATTATTATCACTTAGACTATTGAATAAAATCAGATATGATAGAGGGGCCAGCTGTTGGTAGGTTTAAAAGTCACCCTAGGTGATGAATTCATGCAGCAGTGTTGCACGTCTCTCTTTAGATGAAGCACTTAGAAGTATAACCAAGCATGGATCTAATTTCATATCTGAGATGTGTTTTATTTAGAGTTCTTTGGCAAGTGCTTGCTCTATGTGTTTTTATAGTCTTTGGTTGTGCTATAAAAATGTCAAAATTATGAATTAACAGATATGCAAAAGTGAAATCCTAGAAGATAGGATAAACATGAAGTCCTCTAATTATCACTCAAATAAGTTTGGTTGACACAGAACTGGGAATCAGATAAAGACATTAATAATTCATAATGCTGAAGTTAAAATCTTCTAGTTACAGTACAAAAGAAATCCTCATTTGTACCACAAGGTAATGAATTCAGTACTTTTCATTTGTTAAACATTTGCTTATCACCCTGCACCGTGCAAATAAAACTGTTCCTAAATTTGGAGGGCAAACAGGAAAAACAGACACTCTCTACCCTCAAGTTGTTTATACTGCAGTCAGTGAAATTTCTCTGCTTTGAGATCTTTTAATTCCTCAGCTCATTGTAACATCTTCTTCAGATGAATTGTTTTTTATTTGTTAAAACCAATGTTTAGCACTTTAAATAGTTTCTTCAATGTTCCTGATAGTGAAATAGAGTCATCATGGTAATTTCCAATACTAATTATAGAGTTGATAGGAGAAATGCTCAAGATTGATAGTAAAGTGATTTCGATAATCTACAAAATGTCTTGAGGTTTCCCAGATAACAACTTGTCTCCCAGGCAAAAATGCGCTTATTATTTATATTCCAAGCTTATAAAATTTTTTGTACTTTAATCATATAGAGATTTTACAACATCTTTTCATTCATATTTTAAGATATTTTGTTCAGTAGATTATCTCATTTAGAAACTATTGATTTATATATACATACTATGTAAATATTAGTATACATTTCTCAATGTCTAGATTAGTGCTTTCTTAACTACTTAAATTTGTTTAATTCATATTGTTGTTCTTCAGCATTTCTTTTACTCACTGGAGCCTATCCTACTGACTTCAAAAAGCCTGAAAAATCTGAAAATCCCATTTAAAGTAACTGTATGGAAAATCTTTAAAATAACATATAATAATGGTAGAGAAGAAGTGTATTTAACATTGTGCTGAGATTATTCCATTAATAAAGAGATTAATCAATAATTCTAATATTCAGACATATAATAAAAATGAAAAACAATCATAATACTGAGCAATGACATTTTCAATAAAGGGAGATATTAAATATTGTATAGGAAACTAGAATCTGCAAAGCAGACAAGTTGGCAATGATTATACATATATTTAAAATATGTTGAAACAGTCATAGACAGTTTTGCTTTTTGGCTGAAAAGAGGCATATTGAAGTGTTTAAGCGCTACTTCAACTGGAATAGATATTTAGACACTATACAGAAAACACATGATTGCAGAAGAGCAGATATTAGCAGGTGTGTGAATGTGTGTGTCTTTTTTTTGTGTGTGTGGTACGCGGGCTTCTCACTGCTGTGGCCTCTCCCGTTGCGGAGCACAGGCTCCGGATGCGCAGGCTCAGCGGCCATGGCGCACGGACCCAGCCGCTCCGCGGCATGTGGGATCTTCCCAAACCGGGGCACGAACCCGTGTCCCCTGCATCGGCAGGCGGACTCTCAACCACTGTGCCACCAGGGGAGCCCGTGTGTGTCTTTAATTAATGTATTTTCATTCATTCAAAAAGGAGAAGAATACCAAATTTACTTTAAAGGTGGCATTGTGATATGTTAAAGTTCCATTCTTAGACTTTTGCTGCTGTTGCTGTTCCTTTAGTATTCACCAAAGAGTACCGTCCTGTCATTTATCCAAGTTAGAAATCTAGGAGCAATCCTAGGATTCTCATTATAGGGTCCACTACCTTCATGCTCCCCCCTCAATAAGTAACAAATTCTTGGCTCTCCTATATAGGAAAGCTCTCTCCAATGTACGCCTGCTCTGTCACTCTCCGGGTCCAGCATCTCTGCCTCAGCCTCCCACGGAAGTCACTTCTAGTTCATTCTGTGCAGGGCCATTTTTAAACCTTCCTCAGTCCTAGGCAATTGCCCTTTTAGAAGCTTTACCCTAAATGTTATCAAATGCATTAAAATGTGCCCAAGTCACATATCCAATATAATTTATAGATAACTATATGAAAGCTGAGTAACATTGCTGTTGTAGTAATATTAGTTGAAAATATTAATTACACAGGTTTTCATCTCAATTTTGCAGATTTGTTTTCATATTCTGGAGCCATTTTTTTCAGGTTCCAAACAATTTTCTAAGTCCTTCTCAAGCTACTAGTCCCTAGTGAGTGTGCTTTTACTGTCACAGGGTTGAACAGCCCAGACAGCAAGATGTCTGAAGATGAAGACCATCACAAGGATGAGTAAATCAGATACGTGGAAGTTGGAATGCAAAGTGTTTGTAGAAAAAAATATACAAATCAAGGAAGAAATTGCAGTGTCAATTAATATGATGTATATCAGATGATAGTATTAAAAAGCCAGGTGAAAATAAAATAACTTAATAATGTACATACTTGTCTGATTGTTTACTAGTGATATACTGCTCAGTGTAAGGTGAGAACCTCAGATATTATCTTCTGGAAAAAAACCCTTTAAGCCCTAACAGTTTCAGTTTATAAATTTCCTCTCTAATAAATGAGGAATAAAATAATTTACAATAAATTAATTATTTCCTCTTCTGAAGGTGCCAATACCACAAATTCAGTCAGAAGATGGATCAAGTTTTTCATACATTTCTCTCATTTCACATTTTTTAAATAAATGAGACTATATTTTGTCTAATGACTACCAGAACAACTATCTGGAAACTGTGACTTCATTATATGTGAGAGAGTATTTTAGGAGATATAGATGTATATTTAGATGGAGATATAAATACATAGCATATATACACAATATTTAATCAGACACAGGAAATGTAGGATAGCTCCAGAGTGGTACACCCTATGTTCTGAGCTGCTCCGAAATGCAGTTCCTTTTTTTTTTTTTTAACATCTTTATTGGAGTATACTTGCTTTACAATGGTGTGTTAGTTTCTGCTTTATAACAAAGTGAATCAGTTATACATATACACATGTTCCCATATCACTTCCCTCTTGCGTCTCCCTCCCTCCCACCCTCCCTATCCCACCCCTCTAGGTGGTCACAAAGCACCCAGCTGATCTCCCTGTGCTATGTGGCTGCTTCCCACTAGCTATCTGTTCTAATGGGAGTTCTCTGGGCACAAAGGGCACTATTTTCTGTAATGAGATTAGAAGAAAGGATTTGCTAATAATTGCTTCTATAGCAACTAAAAATCTTGGAATCCCACCTTTCAGCATTTTGAAAATCTTAAAGGGGATGTTGTCAGTAACAAAAAAATTGAAGACTGATTATGTATTTAAATTAATGATTCTTTAAATTCATCTGCCCTTTCATCTTTTAAATTGATCCATGCTTCTCAGAAAACAAAATATGCTAATCCGTATATCATTTTTCCACTGCGTAGGGCAACTATATCTAAAAACAAAAATACTATCATTTTACTTTCCTTTACTCTATTCCTCCACAACTTGTGTTGTACTTTCATATTTTCTTTTCATTCTGCTAGTGAGATATATATACATATATGTATGTATACATATATGTATATATACACAGAATATTTAGATTTTAGATATTTGCATTATGCAGGGCAATCCATAAAATGGATAGATGCTTCATTTTAATACCATTGAATACAATTTTCATAATTTTATACTTTAATTATTTTTGGAAGCACAAACCAGAAAGGGTAAAGCAAACTTGAAATGGAAAAAGATGACCAAGCTGGCATTTTGCATTTCAGACTTTATATTTGGACTACTCAGTGGGACAGATTATAATAACAAAATTTTGCTTTTGCAGGGAGGTCAATCTTTGCTTCTGCATTGCCTCATCTCTTTTAATCCCATCCAGTTGATTTTTCATCTCAGAAACTATATTTTTCATCTCTAGGAACTCAATTTGGGTTATTTTTATATCCTCTATATGTCTATTTAAGATGTTGATGCTTTCCTTTAAACTTTTTGAACCCATGACAATTAGTTATAATAACTGTTTGAATGTCTTTGTTTACTGATTGTACCATTTTTCAGTCTGTTTTCATTAATTAATTTTTCTCCTTGTTATGGGTTATATTTTCCTTCGTCTTTGCATCCCTAGTAATTCTAGATTGCATGTCAGATATTGTGAATTTTACTTTACTGGTTGCAGAGCGTATTTGTATTTTTTAAAAATATTTGTAACTTTGCTCAAAGAGGTAGTTAAGAAATAGTTTGATCATTTTGAGGCTTCCTTGTAAGCCTTATTAGGCTGCAAGTGAAACAATTTAGTCTAGGGCTAATTTGGTCCCACTACTAAGCCTATACCCATTGAATACTCTGTGTATTGAATACTCTAGTTGATGCTGCATGTATTAAATTATATCAAAACATATTTGTATAATCTTAAAGCAATAAATGCAACACATAAAAATATAAAAAAATTTAAAAATTAACTTTTATTTAATAAAACAAAAATGTTTTCTTCTAGTAATTGTAGTATTTTAACATATTTAAATACTGCATCCCTATGAAATTCATTTTGTTAATAAATATGAAAAGAGAATCCACCTTTATTTTTCACAGGTGACCAGGGACTTGTTCAAACACCAACATTTAACTGTATTACACAAAACATTATGCCACTGGTTTTTATGGGTTATCATTATAATTAAAGCTTTATACAACCGTTGTCTTGTGATGTTTGTTGTTCAATGTCTAAAAGTAATGTTTAATATATATATATTTTTTTACTTTTAGCAGTTTAAGCCAGGGGAGTAAATCCAGTTCCTATTACTCCATCCTGTCCAAAAGCACAGGTCTTAAGTGAAATTTAATACCAAAGAAACAGCTCCAAATTTTACAACGGATCTATCACTGGTTGTTAGCATATCTTCCCACACCCAAGACACCAAGATACCTTGTACTCACTGTTAAAGCTTTATGATGAGCAAAACTTCCACCACTGTGCTTCCTTAGCATGTGAGTATATTTTAAATTTACTGGTTATATATATTCTCTAATTATCCATTATTTTGTCCTTCTTTTTGATTAGATATTGATATCCACATTTTTTTTTCTAATAGCTCACAGAAATTTCTCTCATTAACAACACCAATAGAAATAACAATAAAAATCGCCTTGGGGGACCAAATTTATATCACATTATCAAGTTTTTATTTTGCTCCCATAAAACTTCTGCAAAATACAACCACTGTCTATCATCAGTATCATTAGAACAAAACCAAGTCATTCTAATCTCAAAAGCACAATATTTTATTTAACTTAATAAATTTCACATTATAAAAATTTTCTCATAGCATCATCCTTAATCCCTCAGTATTCACTAATATTGGGGGATTTTTCTTTCAGTTATATGAGACTAAGGATGATTTTATTCATCTCTACAACCTGGTATATATATGTACAATGTTTGTCAAAAGTGGATATTCAAAAAAATTCTTGACTAAATTACGGTAATTCATGTGATCAGTTCTGCAGTTCTTAAAACTTTAAATTACTTGTTAATTCTAAGAGAAAGTCAGATACTTTTTAGAAGGATTTCCAAACCATGCTAAAGTGTCAGCCTTCATTTCCTTGTGTGAGGGAAACAGGAGAGAAATAGATGGTTTTAAAGTTCTCCAAGCTTCTGTGTCCTTTATACATCCACAATTTTAATCCTTATCATTTTCAAGATTTGCTAAATTATTTGAGGTGATCCATTCTCTTATTAAAGCTACATATTTTATGTCACATACTGAGCATATTAACAAATAACTTACTGATAAATGACAATGCCCATAACATCAGGTTAATCTGATTTCCATGAAATGAGCTATAACTTCAAGAATATTAATTCATCTAATAAGGGTGATGATTTACATAATGTTGCCTAAACTATTTCTCTTGATTATTTAAGAGAGTTTTCCTAGGGGAAAATAGCTGGGAAGTCTATAGAAAAAAAAATACCACCATGATTAATTTAATTCCAGTCTAAAGGACTCCATATATAATGTATTTGAGAAAACCAAGTCACTATTATAGATTCCGATAAATGGTTGTATATATGAGATATTTTTAATGTAACCCAAATTATAAGAAATAGTTTTTTGGTATAGAAGCAACCACTCTTTTACCTAAAGGAAAATATAAAATCTGAGTTCATTGAAAATTTGCCTCATTGCCCTCTGTTAGTTTGTGCCTGCCCCATCCTTAGGGGCCCAGTTAAGGACTATTCTATCATCCATACATCAGAAGAGAATGTCTGTGTTCTATGTTGATAGTCAGTCTAAACAAATATTTATACAGTTGAGATCAGAGATATAAAATGTCAGTTCCAAATCCACCCGTGATGGCACATATACCAGACAGATGACAAAGGTTATAAAGGCCTGTGAAATACTTGAATCATATTTTGCAACCCTTGAAAGAATTCAAGTTGGAGATTAGCAGAAACCAGGCTCAGTTCTGTCCATAATCCCCTTTATCTGTCTTCTAGCCAACAATAGGAAAACCTGAAGCCAAGCTGACAAATAGAGTGTGAAGGGCCTTCTACTGCATTTAAGAAAAAACTGAGACTTGCTATAGGTAGAAATTATCTTTTCTATTACTATTATTGTTGATGTTGTTGTTATTCATAGAAATAATGGGAAAAAAACCCTAAATAACATTATTCTGCTGGATTCTTTACTATATGCAACACAATAAATTAACTCGCTTCATATTACACTGGGCATATAACATGAAAACATGTGCAGAGAACAGAAATCAGTATCTGTACAGACAAATGCCCCTGTGATAGAGAAATCTATTATTTTAAGTCCAGACAATTAGATCTATTAAGGTGTAAGAGTGTTTCAGTACAGTCTTGCTAAAAGTAAACCTTAAAAGTAAATCGAAAAAAAAAAAGGAAAACTGATGCCAGTTAGATACAAAATATAAGATTATGCTATGTATATGGGACAGGATAGAACTCTGAATGCACTCACATGTAGGGAAAGCAATATTAGTGACAAATCAACTAATGTCCTTATTGAGCATAGACGTTCCAAGAAGGGTGAAGAGTACTGTATATTAGATGTAAGACTCATAATATTCAAGTTAGTTGTAAAAGAAACAAGGTAAATGCTTTCAGTCAATAGGATAGGCTGAACTGATATTGAGAATCCTTTCTTCCAACCTGAACACACAGTTTGTTATACTTGTGTTTTCTTTTATATGTTGCTTTTACATGTAGCAGCACATAAAAAGAAAATGAACAAGCTTATAAAAAATGGGGGGATCCCCAGTCTCAGGATTTAAGGAGAAAAAACAAATTCAACATTAGAATAGTGAGGAGGAGTTGAAACCAAGAAATTCAAGGGGGCCCTGGAAATAATAAGCCTTGTTTTTGAGGGCTGGCTTTAAATATCTGTTGTCTTATCAGAAAACAGGTAGATGCTGGAAAACAATAGAATAATATCTTCAAAGTACTGAGCACATATAGCTGTCCAAATTAAAATTCTACACTTCATTTTAAAAAACTACTCAAGAACAAGAAGTAAAGAAATTTTCATTCCTAGACAAAGAGGAATTACCACCCACAAACTGTAACAACAACAACAACAAAATGACTAAAGCAGTAGCAGCAGCTGTTGGAATTGTCTGAAGGCATTAAAAAATATTCTGATGCCTGAAGCCAATACTTGGAGATTTTTTTTTTTTTAACCAAAGTGATCTAGGCAGTGTTTCAATAATGGGAGCTTTAAAAAGTTCTCACAAAAATGGCGGAAGAGTAAGACGCGGAGATCACCTTCCTCCCCACGGATACCCCAGAAATACAGCTACACGTGGAATAAGTCCTACAGAACACCTACTGAAGGCTGGCAGAAGACCCCAGACCTTCCAAAAGGCAAGAAACTCCCCACATACCTGGGTAGGGCAAAGCGGAGAGATCCCCACACAGAGGATCGGTGCCGAGCGGCACTCACCAGCCCGAGAGGCTTGTCTGCTCGCCTGCCGGGACGCGCAGCGCTGGAAGCTGAGGCTCGGGCTTCGGTCAGAGCGCAGAGAGAGGACTGGGCCTGGCGGCAAGAACTCAGCGTGAAGGGGGCTAATGTGCCACAGCTAGCCGGCAGGGAGTCCGGGAAAACTCTGGAGCTGCCGAAGAGGCAAGAGACTTTTTCTTCCCTCTTGGCTTCCTGGTGCGCGAGGAGAGGGGATTAAGAGCGCTGCTTAAAGGGGCTCCACAGACGGGCGTGAGTCGCGACTGAAAGCGCGGAGCACAGTGACGGGCGTGGGACGCTGGGGCTGCTGCTGCCGCCGCCAAGAAGCCTGAGTGCGAGCGCAGGTCACTGCCCACAACGCCCTTCCGGGAGCCTGTGCAGCCCGCCACTGCCAGGGTCCCGGGATCCAGGGGCGGCTTCCCTGGGAGAACGCACAGCGCGGCTCGGGCTGGTGCAACATCACGCCGACCTCTGCCGCTGCAGGCTCGCCCCGCACTCCGTCCCCCTCCCTCCCACCCGGCCTGAGTGAGCAAGAGTCCCCGAAGCGGCTGCTCCTTTAACCCTGTACTGTCTGAGCGAAGAACAGACGCCCTCCAGCGACCTACATGCAGAGGCGGGCCAAATCCAAAGCTGAGACCCAGGAGCTGTGAGAACAAAGAAGAGAAACGGAAACCTCTCCCAGCAGCCTCAGAAGCAGCGGATTAAAGCTCCACAATCAACTTGATGTACCCTGCATCTGTGGAATACATGAATAGACAACACATCATCCCAAATTGAGGAGCCAGGAGTCAGCGCTGTGCCTCTGAGGTGGGAGAGCCAACTTCAGGACACTGGTCCACAAGAGACCTCCCAGCTCCACATAATATCAAACGGCAAAAATCTTCCAGAGATCTCCATCTCAACACCAGCACCCAGCTTCACTCAACGACCAGCAAGCTACAGTGCAGGACACCCTATGCCAAACAACTAGCAAGACAGGAACACAACGCCACCCATTAGCAGAGAGGTGGCCTAAACTCATAAAAAGTCCGCAGATACCCCAAAACACACCACCAGACGTGGACCTGCCCACCAGAAAGACAAGATCCAGCCTCATCCACCAGAACACAGGCACTAGTCCCCTCCACCAGGAAGCCTACACAACCCACTAAACCAACCTTAGCCACTGGGGACAGACACCAAAAACAACGGGAACTACGAACCGGCAGCCTGCAAAAAGGAGACGCCAAACACAGTAACATAAGCAAAATGAGAAGACAGAAAAACACACAGCAGGAGAAGGAGCAAGATAAAAACCCACCAGATCTAACAAATGAAGAGGTAATAGGCAGTCTACCTGAAAAAGAATTCAGAATAATGATGGTAAAGATGATCCAAGATTCTATTTCCCAGATCCAAAATCTTGGAAATAGAATAGACAAAATGCAAGAAACAGTTAACAAGGACCTAGAAGAACTAAAGATGAATCAAGAATCGATTAAAAACACAATAAATGAAATGAAAAATACTCTAGATGGGATCAATAGCAGAATAACTGAGGCAGAAGAACGGATAAGTGAGGTGGAAGATAAAATAGTGGAAATAACTGCTGCAGAGCAAAATAAAGAAAAAAGAATGAAAAGAACAGAGGACAGTCTCAGAGACCTCTGGGACAACATTAAATGCACCAACATTCGAATTATAGGGGTTCCAGAAGAAGAAGAGAAAAAGAAAGGGACTGAGAAAATATTTGAAGAGATTATAGTTGAAAACTTCCCTATTATGGGAAAGGAGATAGTTAATCAAGTCCAGGAGGCACAGAGAGTCCCATACAGAATAAATCCAAGGGGAAATACGCCAAGACACATATTAATCAAACTGTCAAAAATTAAACACAAAGAAATCATATTAAAAGCAGCAAGGCAAAAACAACAAATAACACACAAGGGAATCCCCATCAGGATAACAGCTGATCTCTCAGCAGAAACTCTACAAGCCAGAAGGGAGTGGCAGGACATAATTAAAGTGATGAAGGAGAAAAACCTGCACCCAAGATTACTCTACCCAGCAAGGATCTCATTCAGATTTGATGGAGATATTAAAACGTTTACAGACAAGCAAAAGCTGAGAGAGTTCAGCACCACCAAACCAGCTTTACAACAAATGCTAAAGGAACTTCTCTAGGCAAGAAACACAACAGAAGTAAAAGACCTACAATAACGAACCCAAAACAATTAAGAAAATGGGAATAGGAACATACATATCGATAACTACCTTAAATGTAAATGGACTAAATGCTCCCACCAAAAGATACAGATTGGATGAATGGATACAAAAACAAGACCCATATATATGCTGTCTACAAGAGACCCACTTCAGACCTACAGACACATACAGACTGAAAGTAAGGGGATGGAAAAAGATATTCCATGCAAATGGAAACCAAAAGAAAGCTGGAGTAGCAATTCTCATATCAGACAAAATAGACTTTAAAATAAAGACTACTAGAAGAGACAAAGAAGGACACTACCTAATGATCAAGGGATCGATCCAAGAAGAAGATATAACAATTGTAAATATTTATGCACCCAACATAGGAGCACCTCAATACATAAGGCAAATACTAACAGCCATAAAAGGAGAAATCGACAGTAACACAATCATAGTAGGGGACTTTAACACCCCACTTTCACCAATGGACAGATCATCCAAAATGAAAATAAATAAGGAAACACAAGCTTTAAATGATACATTAAACAAGATGGACTTAGTTGATATTTATAGGACATTCCATCCAAAAACAACAGAATACACATTTTTCTCAAGTGCTCATGGAACATTCTCCAGGATAGATCATATCTTGGGTCACAAATCAAGCCTTGGTAAATTTAAGAAAATTGAAATTGTATCAAGTATCTTTTCCGACCACAATGCTATGAGACTAGATATCAATTACAGGAAAAGAGCTGTAAAAAATACAAACACATGGAGACTAAACAATACACTACTTAATAACGAAGTGATCACTGAAGAAATCAAAGAGGAAAGTTAAAAATACCTAGAAACAAATGACAATGGAGACACGACGACCCAAAACCTATGGGATGCAGCAAAAGCAGTTCTAAGAGGGAAGTTTATAGCAATACAATCCCACCTTAAGAAACAGGAAACATCTCGAATAAACAACCTAACCTTGCACCTAAAGCAATTAGAGAAAGAAGAACAAAAAACCCCCAAAGTTAGCAGAAGGAAAGAAATCATAAAAATCAGATCAGAAATAAATGAAAAAGAAATGAAGGAAACGATAGCAAAGATCAATAAAACTAAAAGCTGGTTCTTTGAGAAGATAAACAAAATTGATAAACCATTAGCCAGACTCATCAAGAAAAAAAGGGAGAAGACTCAAATCAATAGAATTAGAAATGAAAAAGGAGAAGTAACAACGGACACTGCAGAAATACAAAAGATCATGAGAGATTACTATAAGCAACTCTATGCCAATAAAATGGACAACCTGGAAGAAATGGACAAATTCTTAGAAATGCACAATCTGCCGAGACTGAACCAGGAAGAAATAGAAAATATGAATAGACCAATCACAAGCACTGAAATTGAAACTGTGATAAAAAATCTTCCAACAAACAAAAGCCCAGGACCAGATGGCTTCACAGGCGAATTCTATCAAGCATTTAGAGAAGAGCTGACACCCATCCTTCTAAAACTCTTCCAAAATATAGCAGAGGGAGGAACACTCCCAAACTCATTCTACGAGGCCACCATCACCTTGGTACCAAAACCAGACAAGGATGTCACAAAGAAAGGAAAGTACAGGCCAATATCACTGATGAACATAGATGCAAAAATCCTCAACAAAATACTAGCAAACAGAATCCAACAGCACATTAAGAGGATCATGAACCATGATCAAGTGGGGTTTATTCCAGGAATGCAAGGATTCTTCAATATACGCAAATCAATCAACATGATACACCATATTAACAAATTGAAGGAGAAAAACCATATGATCATCTCAATAGATGCAGAGAAAGCTTTCGACAAAATTCAACACCCATTTATGATAAAAACCCTGCAGAAAGTAGGCATAGAGGGAACTTTCCTCAACATAATAAAGGCCATATATGACAAACCCACAGCCAACATCGTCCTCAATGGTGAAAAAATGAAACCATTTCCACTAAGATCAGGAACAAGACAAGGCTGCCCACTCTCACCACTCTTATTCAACCTACTTTTGGAAGTTTTAGCCACAGCAATCAGAGAAGAAAAGGAAATAAAAGGAATCCAAATTGGAAAAGAAGAAGTAAAGCTGTCACTGTTTGCAGATGACATGATACTATACATAGAGAATCCTAAAGATGCTACCAGAAAACTACTAGAGCTAATCAATGAATTTGGTAAAGTTGCAGGATACAAAATTAATGCACAGAAATCTCTGGCATTCCTATATACTAAGGATGAAAAATCTGAAAGTGAAATCAAGGAAACACTCCCATTTACCATTGCAACCAAAAGAATAAAATATCTAGGAATAAACCTACCTAAGGAGACAAAAGACCTGTATGCAGAAAATTATAAGACACTGATGAAAGAATTTAAAGATGATACAAATAGATGGAGAGATGTACCATGTTCTTGGATTGGAAGAATCAACATTGTGAAAATGACTCTACTACCCAAAGCAATCTACAGATTCAATGCAATCCCTATCAAACTACCACTGGCATTTTTCACAGAACTAGAACACAAAATTTCATAATTTGTATGGAAACACAAAAGACCCTGAATAGCCAAAGCAATCTTGAGAACAACAAATGGAGCTGGAGGAATCAGGCTCCCTGACTTCAGACTATACTACAAAGCTACAGTAATCAAGACAGTATGATACTGGTACAAAAACAGAAAGATAGATCAATGGAACAGGATACAAAGCCCAGAGTTAAACGCACGGACATATGGTCACCTTATCTTTGATAAAGGAGGCAGGAATGTACAGTGGAGAAAGGACAGTCTCTTCAATAAGTGGTGCTGGGAAAACTGGATAGGGACATGTAAAAGTATGAGATTAGATCACTCCCTAACACCATACACAAAAATAAGCTCAAAATGGATTAAAGACCTAAATGTAAGGCCAGACACTATCAAACTCTTAGAGGAAAACATAGGTAGAACACTCTATGACATAAATCACAGCAAGATCCTTTTTGACCCACCTCCTAGAGAAATGGAAATAAAGACAAAAATAAACACATGGGACCTAATGAAACTTAAAAGCTTTTGCACAGCAAGGGAAACCATAAACAAGACCAAAAGACAACCCTCAGAATGGGAGAAAATATTTGCAAATGAAGCAACTGACAAAGGATTAATCTCCAAAATTTATAAGCAGCTCATGCAGCTCAATAACAAAAAAACAAACAACCCAATCCAAAAATGGGCAGAAGACCTAAATAGACATTTCTCCACAGAAGATATACAGACTGCCAATAAACACATGAAAGGATGCTCAACATCTTTACTCATTAGAGAAATGCAAATCAAAACTACAATGAGATATCATCTCACACCAGTCAGAATGGCCATCATCAAAAAATCTAGAAACAATAAATGCTGGAGAGGGTGTGGAAAAAAGGGAACACTCTTGCACTGCTGGTGGGAATGTGAATTGGTACAGCCACTATGGAGAACGGTATGGAGGTTCCTTAAAAAACTACAAATAGAACTACCATATGACCCAGCAATCCCACTACTAGGCATATACCCTGAGAAAACCATAATTCAAAAAGAGACATGTACCAAAATGTTCATAGCAGCCCTATTTACAATAGCCCGGAGATGGAAACAACCTAAGTGTCCATCATCGGATGAATGGATAAAGAAGATGTGGCACATATATACAATGGAATATTACTCAGCCATAAAAAGAAATGAAATTGAGCTATTTGTAATGAGGTGGATAGATCTAGAGTCTGTCATACAGAGTGAAGTAAGTCAGAAAGAGAAAGACAAATACTGTATGCTAACACATATATATGGAATTTAAGAAAAAAAATGTCATGAAGAACATAGGGGTAAGACAGGAATAAAGACACAGACCTACTAGAGAATGGACTTGAGGATATGGGGAGGGGGAAGGGTAAGCTGTGACAAAGTGAAAGAGCGGCATGGACATATATACAATACCAAACGTAAGGTAGATAGCTAGTGGGAAGCAGCTGCATAGCTCAGGGAAGATCAGCTCAGTGCTTTGTGACCGCCTGGAGGGGTGGGATAGGGAGGATGGGAGGGAGACGCAAAAGGGAGGGGATATGGAAACATATGTATATGTATAACTTGTTAAATTTGTTATAAAGCAAAAAAAATAAAAAAAAATAAAAAAAAAGTTATCACATAATTCTCATGTGTTTTAGGCAAGATTGGAGACCATTGTACAAAGAATGTTCTTCAGTAAGAAAGAAAATAAGCATAAAAAGAAGTAGGAAGGTGCACTGAACTGTGACCAGCAAAGAAATTTGTAATGTTGGAATGAATCTGAATAACGGTTGAGTGTAAAAAATAATAGCCAATGGGGTTGTGTACAAAGTAAAACTAAAACACTAGATAATATACTGAAATACTGGAGATCAGATTTAAAATTTGAGGGGTCCATGAACCGCTTAGGAGGAAGATGAGATAATTAGTTTTAGACTTTTTCAAGTTAGACATATATGTCAAATTTTTCAGAAAACACTAAAAATGAAGACTTCATATATGATTCATAAAAAGGTAGACCATAAAAAGAGAATGAAAAATGTGTTTAAACGAAGTTAGTACCGGGAGGGATAAAACATGGAAAAATAAAGGAGAAATAGATCAATAATCACCATATATTTGATCACAGAGACAATAAAAATAAATTTTAAAATTCCATTTTATGCTGCTTACAAAAGACATATATAAACTATTTTTAAGATGCAATGCAGTACTTCACTCGAAGTAATTAATTATATACATGATAAATGATTTTTAAGATTACATATTTGGCATGATGACATGTATATAAATTTTTAAAACTCAAAGCAGTCATGTGTTTTTCATGGATTCATTTGCATATAGTAAAAAGTTCCAGCATGGATTCAAAGTATTTATATTCAATTCATGATACCAGTTATCTAAGAAGAGGAAAAATGGGACTGAAATGAGAATAGAGAGGAGAGAAAAGAAATGTGTGTGTATCTGTGTGTTTGTGTGTGTGTGTGTGAACACATGTACAACAAATATGTGCTTCTTTCACAGCAGGATTCACTGTATTCCATCACAATATTAATAAGATTTCATACAATATGGGCATCTCTGCAGAAATTAAAATTGTCACATGCTTATGTGTATTGGGCAATGAGCTCACCTTACTATTTCCATCCATTCTTCAATTAAAATCTAGAAATGTGAATGGGCTGTTAGAATTTCGTTAGTGAGCCAATTATCTTTACAGAACATGCTAGTTATGCACAGCTTTTCCTTGGCTTAACTATGTTTTCAAATAGCAGGCATTCATTTTACGTCTTTAATTGATGGCTATCACACACAATTAGTTTGAAATTTCTTATCAATATGCTTGAAATATATTTGGTTGAATCATTGGAGTAATCTTTTTTGAACTTACCCAAAAGTATGTGTTTAGCCTTCCTAAACACAGTGGCACATTTCCAAATACAAAGTAGTTGCATTAGAATTATTCCTAATACGAAGTCATTCAATATTTGTGGCAACAAATTTTCTCTTGAAAACTTAGCTTCCAGATGGAAGAAAAATAAGGGTAGAAATGTACTTAAAGGCAAATTTGAAGATGAGAAATCAAAATTCACATTCCATAGTGAAAGAAAAAGGGTTAGTAATTACAGAGAGAAAGGCAAATACAATGCAAAAATTATTGGAACATATTTTGCTCAATTACAAACAAACTTACGTGGTAAGTTGTAGCTTCCATTATTGCACCAATTTGTAGCATATTTTAATATTTTCATTTTGAAAGGAAAATTTTAAAAAGTCATCTCTTGTTTTTTTAGAAAGTATCTAGAGTGGTTGAAGTGAAATAACTTTCAGAAAATGTGTTAAAATGGGGCTACAAAAGACTTAGGAGGACATAAGCTTCGTTCTTATTGTTGACAGTTTGCAAATCAGCAAACTGGGGATACACATTATTTCCAATTTAAAATGAATGATGATTCTATATACATATATATGCATCTTATCATATTGATTATAAACCAAGTAAAATCTCATGAAATCTAAGTATGTTTGAAAAACTTAAACCTATTTTTATGTTTTTCCAAACACTAGAAAATGAAAGCAATTTCTGTTGTTTGTCATTTTCTTTTGGACTCTCTTGGCTTCCTGAAAATGATTATGTCAAGATATTGGAGAAATATTCATAGGAAGCAACAGAGGCCATGAGAATAGAGACCTACACTGCTTCCTCATTAGAAAAAATAAAATAAAAATTCCTGTCTATCCATTTCAACTTACACTCAGGGATGCTTATAATATAGAATTTGAAAGTTGAATACATACTAGTTGTCAAATAGTCAGCCCCGTTGATTATTCATGCATTCCCTCCTAAGTATGTTGTTCTTAGAATTCAGAGGGGTCCTTTACTCACACCCCCCATCTTGACCACTCACATCTCCAGATTTTCCTACTTCACGGCATATTGGTGTTTAACTTATTAAACAAATATTTGTTGAACACTTACTATGCATGCTAAGCAAAGGGGATCAAAGATGAATGAATATTCATTTGTCTTTAAGGAGACACAGTCTACTGGAGAGAGGCAGAACTGTGAGCAGATGACTGCATAAAGAGGCAAAGTCAAGTCTTATTTATTCAGAGGAAGAAGTCCCTGTGATCAAGCAACAAGTAAAATCATTTCAGTGTGCAAGACATGGATTTGTGATTGAAAATGCACAAGCATATTTATTATCCATCATAGATGATCACCTATTATAATCAGTGAGATTTCTTAATGGCACAGCATGTAGAGGAGGACGTCATGCATGAACCTGTCATATTCAGAAAGTAAGGAAGTGGCACAGTGGGAACAATTCAGGAAAGTACATAAACATGACAGTAGATTTAAAATCTACTTTAACTGTTCTTACTATTATTAATCTATTTGGGCAAGTAGTAGTTTTCATTGATGTTAGCATTTTTTCATCCACGACTTGAAATCAGACATTAAATATTAATATTATAAAAATGTTACAAATCGAATTCATTCACAAATTTATAAAAATAGATCAGCACCAGAGACCTATTTATTGGAAACAAAGTAGGTAGAACAGTAAAACTCATTTATAGTTCCTCCTCAACCAAAGTGGACAGAAGTTTTATATGTAGAGGTCAATCCTGGGCCAGAGGCTATTTAATATTTTCATCAAGTCTAGGATGATAGAAAAGCATGTGGATTTAGTCATTTACAGTTCTCTTTAGTTGATAAGACTGATTAATACTTTGTCAAGATCAAAATTCAACATGACCGTAATATGACCTTGACAAATTGGAGAAGTGGTTTAAAACAATGCAATTTAATAAGTCTAAGGGTCAGATATGGGCTTTAAAGGGATTGGGAAGGAAATGGAAATTATAATAATGTAGGTGATACCATGCCAGTGAGAATGCATTTGTGCGTGTAATATAATATGTAACAAATAATATTGAGTATGACTTGAGTCAAGAATATAGCAATAGCTTTTAGTTTTTTTCTCTCTCTCACCATGGCATAGTGCTTACTCACTCACAAATATTTCTAATACATGTCATCAAAATTTCATCATTAAATCCTGTATCCCTGCTGATAAAATTAAAAGTAATTCTAAGATATATAAATGAAGAGAAGGGTATAAAGGTACAAATAAGTGGGTGAATATTAATGAAATTACTTTGTATTGTGCTTTACAAATACGATTTATACATTTATCTTGTTACTAACACATTCATTCATTCATTCATTCAGCAATCATTACATATTTATAGAACTTCTACTATGTCCCAGGCACTGCATTAGGTGCTGGTAATACAAGGTGTGGAAAAGCAAGCATTGTCCATATTTCTTAGAGCCTGCAGTCTAAAGAATAATTACTAATTGTAGTAAATATAGACAGGGTACTATGAGCCATGGGACAGGGAGCCTTTCTCACCTGGAAGGATGAGGAAAGGCATCCCTTGTGAAATGTCTTCTTAACTGAAGTATGACGTAGGTAGCCTAAGGGGACAAGGGAGTAAAGGAGTAAGTATTTCTTGCAAAGGGGAAAGCAAGTGTTAAGAATTTGAGCTTCAAAAAAGGAATGCTTCACGTTGATATTACAGTCTCAACAAATACAATTAAATTTCTGGTTGTTAATACATTGCATAAAAGTGGAGGAGTGGATTTCTGCCAAAATTAGGGCATATAGTTAGGATTAGAAATGTGCTCTGTGTTATCAGTGACTTTAACATTGCAGTGAGACTGGGAGAAAAAAACGTACAAAGAGGCTATCCTCTGGACCCAATGGCACTGATGTACATCAAGGCTTTTGCTGAAGTACAAAACCTGCTATTGATATTGAGATGCTCTTGAATGAAACAATGACTTCAAATAAGAGTTCCAAACTGAAACTCAGAAAGACCACCAATCTGACATGACTTAAATTTGAACTGCTTCTCAGATAGGCAATTTATACTTTGGGGTAAATGGAAACTGGGCTTGGTTTCACTAATGATATCAATGACATTTTGCTATTAAATTTGGTTTAATATTTTCATTTTACAAATCCCTAACTTCAAAAACTCTCTAAGGGAAAGTAAGGGGAAAAGGATAGGACTAACTTGTTTAGTTACATTACCTTGAATTTTACATTTAAATTGAGCTGCGCTATCTCCACCAATGCTTGACTAGAAGCCTGCACAGTGAGTAGTTGTAATGGAGGAGATTGACTCATTTTAATGGCCACATCTGATGGATCTCAAAGCAATTCAGGTAAAACAACTCTCTGCATAGTTCATAGTCAATTATTTATACTTACAGAAAAATGCCAAAGCCTAGAAAACTTTAAATGGTGGATAATCAGCAACATTCACATTTTTCCTTGAGGTTTTCAGGTTTGTACAAACACATTTAGGCTTTGAAACACACGTTTTGGAACTTTACTGGAGGTATTCTAAGAAATACCTTCATGTTAAAACAATCTCCAAATATTTTAGGAATAACTAGTATCTCTCCGTAAATAATTCATGCCTTAATTAATTATTATCATTGTTAGAAATTCATACTGAAGTATTTCAGAAAAAGATGACATATTAAGAATGTGACACTGCTTCCATGTCATATAAGAGCATGAGGATATCTCTATTATGAAACTTACTGCATTTTGCTACAACATTTTTGTCTATCTTCTCTTCCAGATTACAAGCTTCTTAAAAAATAGACCGTGCACAGATCTAACTTTCTGGCCTACATTTGCAGCACTGGAGACTACTATTGAAATATTAATTCAAAGGATATTTTAGAAAACATTATAGACAGAACTCTACCATAAAAGAGCATATATAAATATAGCATATTTTCTGATGTTATTGAATCATCTTAAATATTGGTTAATGCAAATTTCAATCTCTAAGGCACTTCTACAACATACCTGAAAAATGATCGTCCTCTTGTACTTGAATGTCCTCACTGAGAAAGAAATTGCCAACTCAAAATAAGTTTATTTCATTTTTAGGAAGCTCTAATTGTTAGAAAAGTCACTCTTAAAATAAGTTAAAATCTCTATTCCTCAACTTCTATGCATTTTCTTGGTTTTTAAATTAGGGGCAACTTGATCTTTTTTTGATTTTACAGCTCTAACATAGCTAAAGCTGGCGTTCAGGTCCTTTGCCCACTTACCTACTCTTCATAATTATTTTATTAAAAGAAATACATTGTGGTATAATATAAAAAATATACTAACTTGAATGTCCACTTTAATGAATTTTGACAAATGTAAATATTTTGTAACTCTGTTTCCATCAAGGTACACAATTTTCCTATTACCCCCCTTTGCAGTTTTCCCTTTCCTCTTTGCAGTCACTCTCTACTCCATATTTGATACAGGCAACTGCTGATATGTTTTCTGTCGCCATAGATTCATTTTTCCTTTTCTAGAAAGTCATATAAACAGAAACATAAAGTACATACTCTTGTGTGTCTAGCTTTTTTCTCAGCATAGTGTTTCTGAGATTCATCCTTGTTGCATTCCTCATAATTCTATCCTTCTACTGCTGTATGATATGACATTGTATGGATATACCACAACTGGTTCACCCATATAAATCTTGTTGGAGATTTTCTGATGATGGCCATTCTGACCGGTGTGAGGTGATACCTCAACGTAGTTTTGATTTGCATTTCTCTAATGATTAGTGATGTTGAGCATCCTTTCATGTGTTTGCTGGCAATCTGTATATCTTCTTTGGAGAAATGTCTATTTAGGTCTTTTGCCCATTTTTAGATTGGGTTGTTTGTTTCTTTGATATGGAGCTGCATGAGCTGCTTCTAAATTTGGGAGATAAATCCTTTGTCAGTTGCTTCATTTGCAAATATTTTCTCCCATTATGAGGGTTGTCTTTTCGTCTTGTTTATGGTTTCCTTTGCTGTGCAAAAGCTTTGAAGTTTCATTAGGTCCCATTTGTTTATTTTTGTTTTTATTTCTCTAGGAGGTGGGTCCAAAAGGATCTTGCTGTGATTTATGTCATAGAGTGTTCTGCATATGTTTTCCTCTAGGAGTTTGATAGTGTGTGGCTTTACATGTAGGACTTTAATCCATTTTGAGTTTATTTTTGTGTATGGTGTCAGGGAGTGGACTAATCTCATACTTTTACATGTCCCTGTCCAGTTTTCACAGAACCACTTATTGAAGAGGCTGTCTTTTCTCCACTGTATATTCTTGCCTCCTTTATCAAAGATAAGGTGACCATATGTGTGTGGGGTTATCTCTGGGCTTTCTATCCTGTTCCATTGATCTATATTTCTGTTTTTGTGCCAGTATCATATAAATGCTGGAGAGGGTGTGGAGAAAAGGGAACCCTATTGCACTGTTGGTGGGGATGTAAATTGATACAGCCACCATGGAGAACTGTATGGAGGTTCCTTGAAAAACTAAAAATAGAACTACCATACGACCCCGCAATCCCAGTACTGGGCCTATACCCTGAGAAAACCATAATTCAAAAAGAGTCATGTACCAAAATGTTCACTGCAGCTCTATTTACAATAGCCAGGACATGGAAGCAACCTAAGTGTCCATCATCGGATGAATGGATAAAGAAGATGTGGCACATATATACAATGGAATATTACTCAGCCATAAAAAGAAACAAAATTGATGTATTTGTAATGAGGTGGATGGACCTAGAGTCTGTCATACAGAGTGAAGTAAGTCAGAAAGAGAAAAACAAATACCGTATGCTAACACATATATATGGAATCTAAGAAAAAAAAAGGTCATGAACAACCTAGGGGTAACACGGGAATAAAGACACAGACCTACTAGAGAATGGACTTGAGGATATGGGGAGAGGGAAGGGTAAGCTGTGACAAAGTGAGAGAGTGACATGGACATATATACACTACCAAACGTTAAATAGATAGCTAGTGGGAAGCAGCCGCAGAGCACAGGAAAATCAGCTCGGTGCTTTGTGACCACCTAGAGGGGTGGGATAGGGAGGGTGGGAGGGAGAGAGATGAAAGAGGGATGAGATATGGGAACATATGTATATGTATAACTGATTCACTTTGTTATAAAGCAGAAACTAACACACCACTGTAAAGCAATTATACTCCAATAAAGATGTTTAAAAAAAATCTTGGATATTTTGGTCATATCCAGTTTTACCTATTATGAATAATGGTGTTACACATTTTTGTGAACAAATTTGTGTGACCTAAGACTTCATATCTCTTGGATAAGTATGAACTATTAGGTAATTGCTTGGTCATATGTAAATGTATATTTATCTTTAAAGCTTTCATGCTACAAGCCCATTAACAATGTATTCATGATTCTCTAGGTCCACACCAAAACTTGATATTAACAGTTTTTTAAATTTTAGACATTATAGTGGTATGTAGTGGTATCTCATCATAATTATAATTTGTACGTCTTTGATGGAGCAATCTCTAAATATATATAAATTATATATACTTTATATATATGTTGTATACAATATATGTAAATATTTTAATTAATTTTTTTGGAGTATAGTTGATTTACAATGTTGTGTTAGTTTCTGCTGTACAGCAAAGTGAGTCTGTTATACATATACATATATCCACTCTTTTTTAGTTTCTATTCCCATATAGGTCATTACAGAGTACTGAATACAGTTCCCTGTGCTATACAGTAGGTTCTTATTAGTTATCTATTTTATATGTAATAGTGTGTATATATATATATATATATATATATATATATATATATATATATATATATATATAATGTAATTAGGCACTTAAAAATAAAAGGAAGACATGCAAATAGCCAATAGGCATATATTCATGGATACATATACTTTACATTTATATATATAACATATCCATAAATATATTTTTGCCATTTTCTCCCATTGGATTGTCTTTTTATTTTTGAAGTGTAAAAATTCTTTCATCTGTATCTAAGTTCTTTGCCAGATATTGATATTGCAAACATTTTCCAAGTTTGATCTTTCCTGTTGATTTTCTTAATTTTGATTTTTATTCGGCAGAAAGTTCCCTTTCCTCTGTGGCTGTCACTGCCTTGTCAGGGTTGGGTTCTGACCCCTAGTCGTTGGAGCAGAGGCCCTCAGGTCTGTTTCTTAGCTGTGTTTCTGATCTGCGGTGTGAGGTCGGGAGGACTGGAGCACCCCCACTGGGATAGAAGCTGTTGAGTATTCCTCCTCTGGAGGTGTCCACCTGTGGGTGTGCTCTGTTTTGTCTCCTTCCCGCCCATTGTGTGGGCTTACAAAGTACACTGCTGTTGGTACTGCTCTCAGTCCCACCTTAGCCATGGTTATGGCGGCAACTGGCCCTGATGACTTAGGCATCATTTTCACCAGGCCACTGGCCCAGATCCACTGAGGTCAGGTCCCAGGACTGCAGTAATTATGTACCTGGACCCACTATGTGAGATACGGAGGCAGCTCAGACTCTGGCCTGGCAGAACCCCAGCATGTATGTGCCCACAAAACCCACAGCTGCTAAAGCCAGACCTGTCTCAGCTGCAGGAGCACTTGTCCATTGGGATGTTCCCAGGTGCTGAATTTAGGAAGCCATCAGAGGAAGTGTAATGCCATGATTTGCACAGCCATGAGGAGAGATTTCAGCTCTTCTTCCTTAGTTGCATGTCCCCTGGAACTCAGCTGTGGTTTCAGCCCCATCTCTGCATGTGGGCCACCCACTGGCGTCTGCTCCCAAGGCTGCTGGAGCACATGAGCTTGTCAGGCAGGAGGATGTAGAAGCGGCAATCAGGGCAGGCAGGCTGCCCAGGTGAGAGGGTGCTGGGTGGCTATGGGATGTACGAGCCTGTCAGGCAGGAGGGAGTCAAGGTGGCAAGCTGGGCAAATGGGCCACCCAAGCAGGAGAGTGCTGAGGTGATGATGGCTGGGGGCCCATGAGCCACTCTGGCAGGAGCCCTTCCTAGTGCCTGTGGAGGCAGGGGTCAGTGCGTGAGGAGAGAGGCTGCAATGGGGGCCCCGCCCTTTGTGCATCACTCAGCAGTGGCACTTTGCTTCTCTGCTGGTCTGGGCTTCCTCCAGGAGCATTCCTTGTTGTGGAGCTCCTCACTCCTATCCCCTTGAGCTGTCTCCTCACAGCCAACATCATTCCCCTTCCTGGGTCTGCTCTTCAAACCCCACATTCCAACACTCAGCCCCCCGTGTGCACCAGTGGTCCCTAGTGGCTGGGGCATGCAGAGCTGTGGCCAGACCACTTGTGTAGGCCTCACTCTCTCCTGCCTGCCACAGACTGGTTGCTGCACTGTTCTCTGAGCCACCAAATTTCTCCTTCTGCCCCAGCTTCTCTCCCCGCTGCTTCCCCAGATGCGGGAACCTCTTCTCACCTTCAGCTCCTCTCCCCCGCCCAGGGTCACAGGTCACGTCCCACTTCATCTGCTCTTCCTTTTCCCTTCTTCTTTCTTTCGTCCTACCTGCTTATGTGGGGATCTTTCTTGTCCTTTTAGGTGCCTGAGGTCCTCTGCTAGTGTTTATCAGGTGCTCTGGGAGAATTGTTCCATTTGTAGATGTATTCTTGATGCATTTGTGGGGAGATATGAACTCCACATCTTCCTACTCCTCCGTCTTCTTGACTGACTAATCAGCAGTTTGAGTTTTAAAAGGCCACTTTTTCCCCTTTTTTAACCTTGGTTTCAGGTTCTACCTAATTTAGCTAATTAGGCTCAGGTCATTTTGGTCTGTATTTACATTTCTGATTTGTACCGATTTGCAAGACAAAGACAGCTGCTTTTAATTCCCCAAAGAACTGGCCTGTCACCTAAATAATATTAAAAGATTGATTTGCCCAACTACGTTTTCTTTAACTTGCTTTTCTGTATCAGTGAGAAGATTTCCAACTAGACTGAAATTTCAGAATTCTATAGTCTAGAACTTTATGGTTTAATTGATCATACCTTCTAAACTTGCATAAGGCATTCAACAAAGACCCTCTTTCTGAGTGCACAGGTTAGACCCAGAGTAAAGTCTCCATTATTTATTTTTATTATCCCTTAAATATTAGCTGTCAGTTCTTACTTTATATTGTATAGGCTCAGGTAATCCCACTGGTTTCCTTTAGTATGTTTAATTAATATTTCCTTCATATGCCGTCTTATAATATCAGGCAGGGGAAGAATTCCCCAGTGAAACATGTCTATCCCACACAATATAATTAGGCAAAAGAGAGGTAATTATCTTACACAATGCCCATTTAAACATACCAATTTTTAAAAAGACTCTGGGGTCCCCAGAGAGTGGTTGAACCAAGGGACTCAGGCACTTTTGTCAATCTTTTAACTTGATTAATTGGTCTAACTTTTGCCCCAAGTAATTGTTGGTCAGGTATCTCGGTGTAATTTTACGTGTATAAAATTTACATGTAATAAAATATACGTACTTTAAACTGGGGTAAATAGGGCAGACTTGTTTGGGTCTGGCCCTTTAATGTTGATGACAAGTAGGAGATCCCTTTGGCCCATCCAATCTTAGGCAGTATTGTATCCAATCTTTGATTTATCTCATTAATGTCTGTTTTATTTATCCCACTGTAAAATAACCATCTAAAGATTTCTTATTCCTTTAGGAGAAGTCCCTTTAAAATTTCCACCTTGTTGGGAAAAAGTTTTTAAGCTTTTCCTTCAGGTTTTTTCCCTGTTACTTAACCTAATTAACAATAATTATTCTAATGTTTTTATTAGCATCTGTAAGACCCATTTAGGGGAAGCAGAGACCACAAATAAGGTTTCCCAAACCAATTTTTTGGGTTTGTTTGAAACTAAAGGAGTTTTTAGGTTAACCATTATATGACTAATTTCCAGCATTTCCGCCCCCCCATAGGAGCCAATGAAACAGCTGTTTATAATGAGAGCTCTCTAAAAATTTACCAATTTAGAAGTTTCTCCAATTTGAAGGATCCATCATCTGGCCATAAATGAGGTATACCTTAATAGTGACTCAAACCAATAAGACGCAAGAGGCTTCCCCACAAAAGAGTGTAAAGGATGCTGTCTAAATAAGATCCAGAAAGTTTACTCCCAAAATTAGTTTAAGAAAGTAATGGTCTTTGTTGTACAGGCTGACACAATGAAGGTTAAGATGGCAAAAAGCCCCTGAGAGTTGTACAGTCAGACAAAAGACTGCTCAGAATCCCAGTCTATTTGACTGGCTGCCAAATGTACACCATATAAGTACTTTTGGATGGTAGTGACCAAGTTCTCAAAACACACACACACACACACATAGAAGAATATCAGAACACTTACATTTCAAAGACACGGGAAGAGAAATGCAAGTTTCCCCTAGAAAGCCTTTTGTTTTTTTGAAGTCAGAATTCTGAAAAGATGTTTTTATCGAGCCAGCTTTTTCTAACTTAACTGCATATGCAATAAAAGAGTCCTATCTTAGTCATTTTTAGGGCAAGATTTTCTTTAAGTCCCACGTAAGTAAGCACTTGTAAATGTAAATTTTGTATGGACATAAACCTGGCCAGGATATCCGTTGGAGGCTGGAAATCTGTTGTTCCTTTTTCTTTTGTATTGAAAGCTAAGTTCCCCATTCTGAGTTCAATTTGTGAAGATCACTTTTATTTTGACAAACTCTATTAAAGTAGCCAATTCAAGGAAGACAGGTTAGTCTTCCACCTAATTACCCAGTCCAACTTTTACTCAGTGTCTTTCACCTGAGCAAAGTCTCCCCAGTCTTTCAGCTGAGGATAAACCACAGTGTCTACACTGAGCAAGATCTTCCCAGTGTCTTTTAAGTGAGGCTAACCCACTTGAGCAGAAGTCTTCCCAGTGTTTTTCTACTGAGGATAAGCCCTCAGTGTTTAAACTGAGTAAAAATCTTCCCAGTGTCTTTCACTGAGGATGACCCAGGTACTTCTTCTTGAAACCAAGTTTCAAGGATAACCTACTACTCAAGAGAAGAGTTGAACACCACTGCATAAAACTTAGGATCATCAACCAAAACTGGAGATCCAAGAACCAGGATATACTCACCCAAATTCGTCTGGACTCTCTGAGAAAGCGGACAGGCCCAAGAAGCCTCTGCTGGTGCCAGGACTCTGGATCCTCATAGAGTTCAGGCAAAGAAGAAAAGTCTGCTCTGGGCCCCTTCATTGGTTGCCAAGACTGCTGACTGAAAACTATGCACAACCCAAAAGGAGAATTATGTTTTATTTGGCAGATTTTCTGAGGACTTAAGCCCAGAACACAGCCTGTCAGATCACTCTGAGGAACTGCTCAGAAGACCTAAGGGAGGAGTCAACCAAAACCAGGTAGTCAGAACATCAAAAGGTTACTATTAATTAAAGAAAACTAGACATCTCAAGTTAAGGACTTTAGCACTTTTCTATGTATGAGAAGATGAAAGAATCTGGGCTCCGTGAAATCATTCCTTTGATGTGCACCTTAACTCTAGAATCAGTACCCTGTTTTTCTCCATCCCGAATCCCCTCAAGGTGCACAGTTGAGGGTTCCTGCTTTGACATCTGACTTGATGACTGCAACATCCTTTGTCTACTGATATGGCAGGGAACATTTTTCATCCACGGGTAAGAAATTGAGGAGAAAATTAACATAATTCAAGGTATAAAACCATTACAATAGTAAAAATTCCCAAATGTCAAACAAACATAAGTACCCTTGACCTGTAAAATGGAAGATGCCGAAGAAGGGAAAAAAAGAAACAATAAAGAAAATGTAGAAAATAAAGCATAAAATAAGATGGCAGAAATCAATAACAGTAGAACAATAATTAAATAAATCAAGGTAAATGTTATCATAAGATTTTTAAATTTCCAAAAAAAACCCCATCAAACAAAACATATTGAAAATAAAGTAATAGAGAAAATTTAGAGAGCAAATATGAATGCAAAGAAGACCTGTTAGGTAGTTAGTCAGACATTAGCAGCAAGGAGGTGACAGTGGTGAGAAAGACAAGAAGAAGAAATTGAGTCACACGCAGCCATCTGGGGACTCTCCCTTGACTCCACCCAGAACGGGAGAAACTATGGTCTGGTGGTGGGCAGCTTATCCTGATAAAGAGAGGCACAGTAACACAAGGGGACTTCTCCAGGCTGTGCATGCCCAGACCAGACAGGCGTATAACCTATAGTAAATCCAAACTCATTATACCATAATTACAATAAATTACATGTGGTTTTGCCCCTCCCCCCACCCAGTAGGCATTTCTTGGGGATTCAAGGATGAGAGCATGTGCAGCAGAAAACTTGTTCCATAGCTCAGGACTGTCAATCAAATAATGATCCTTGTCACTCACCCCCGCCTCTCTGCCAAATGCTCCTTAAAAGCGCTCGTAAGGGGCTTCCCTGGTGGCGAAGTGGTTGAGAATCTGCCTGCTAATGCAGGGGACACGGGTTCGAGCCCTGGTCTGGGAGGATCCCACATGCCGCGGAGCAACTAGGCCCGTGAGCCACGACTACTGAGCCTGCACGTCTGGAGCCTGTGCTCCGCAACAAGAGGCCGCGATAGTGAGAGGCCCATGCACCGCAATGAAGAGTGGCCCCCGCTTGCCACAACTAGAGAAAGCCCTCGCACAGAAATGAAGACGCAACACAGCAAAAATAAATAAATAAATTAATAAAAACTCCTACCTCCAACATCTTCTTTAAAAAAAAAAAATAGCGCTCGTAAGCCTTTATAGGAATGCTGCTTTCAATTTGCAGAAACAGTACACCCATCCCCCCCGCCATCCCGAGAGTGTACCTTTGCTTCGATATACTTTGCTTTGGGCTTGCTTCACTTCGCTAAAATAGCCTGTTCTCAGAAACAGCCTGCTCTTTCTCTCTCCTTCTCTCTCTCCCTCTCTGAGAGTGTACCTATGCTTAAATCAACTTTGCTTTGTGCTTAAGCTTAACCTGGTAGTTTGTGATCCTTTGCTTACTATCATGGAACCAAGATAGCTGGTCCAGGCCTTCCACTGACCTCCTCGGTTGAAGCTATTTTGTTACAAAGCATGTCCACATGGTGACAGACCTAAGTCTAAATTTTGATAAAAGGTTGAATTAAGGTGAGACTATCATATGGGAGGAAAAGACTAGGAAAAATAGTAGATGTAGGAGATATGTTTGTGAAAGTGCACATTCATGGCAATATAGCCAAATAAACTCACATGCCCACGTTCCCACTAAAACTGTATAAAATTATGACCAACAAGCAGAGAATACACATTATTTTAAAGCCCTCATGGGGCATTAAGACATATTTACCATGTGAATCCTTCAGTGAATCTTGTGTTACTGCTAAGGGATGTCATAAGGGAATTTTGTGTAAGACTCAAAGCTCCCTTTCTATATGGTTCAGGCTGGACTTGAAGCTTCAGGGGCCTGGGAGGATGGGGCAGGAAAGGCAAGGCACACTCAGAAAAGAGAATACATCCATAACACACTAGGAATATCTGAAGAGGATGCTCAAGACCTGGCTCAGCCCCAAGGGTTTGACCCCTAGTCCTACTCTTCACCCTACAGCCCTTTAGGGTCAGGACCTTGGCTCACCCTAACCCATTCCTAGCTTCCGGGTATAGAATGAGTGCACATGTCTGAATGTTAATGTTCTCTCAAA
Source organism: Mesoplodon mirus (assembly GCF_964341445.2). Classification (NCBI taxonomy): domain Eukaryota; kingdom Metazoa; phylum Chordata; class Mammalia; order Artiodactyla; family Ziphiidae; genus Mesoplodon; species Mesoplodon mirus. The sequence goes on along the minus strand of NC_138976.1, from coordinate 196,270,583 downwards.
ATTTACATGTTGAAATCCTACCTCTTAAAGATAGGAGGCGGGGCCGTGCAAAAGTGCTTATGAGCTTTCATGAATGGGATTAGTGCCTTATGAAAGAGACTCCAGAGATATCTCTAGCCTCCTCCCATCATATGAGGATACAGAGAGAAGGCTCCAGCTGTGAACCAGGAAGAGAGCTCTCACTACGAGGTGGCCATACTGGTGACTTGATCTTGGGCTTCCCAGCCTCCAGAACTGTGATAATAAATGTCTGTTGAGGGCTTCCCTGGTGGCGCAGTGGTTGAGAGTCCGCCTGCCGATGCAGGGGACACGGGTTCGTGCCCCGGTCTGGGAGGATCCCACATGCCGCGGAGCGGCTGGGCCCGTGAGCCATGGCCGCTGGGCCTGCGCGTCCGGAGCCTGTGCTCCGCAGGGGGAGAGGTCACAGCAGTGAGAGGCCCGCCTACCGCAAAAAAAAAAAATAAAAAATAAATAAATAAATAAATAAATAAATGTCTGTTCTTTTTAATCTACCCAGTCTATGGTATATTGTTATAGCAGCCCTAATGGATTAAGACCACATATTTCAAAATTTATCTGGAGAGTCGGGACTGTCTTATCATTGCAAACTAAGAAGTTGGGTTGAGACAACATATGAAAGATTTTTTTTAAGTAGAAAATTATGGATTATTGGATTTGAAAGTACTAGATTGGTTAAGGAACATGAGTACGTGTGTGTGTGCGTGTTTGCAGTGTGTCCCAAAAGTTTTTGTGCAGTTTAAATATTTACTAACTCCAGAATTATAAACACTACAAACTTACAAAAACATCATTTGAAGGTTTAACTGTTACCAGATGCAAGTCTGTGTGCCTGATGCACAGTGAGGCTAAATACTGAAACATCAGAGTTTGAAGCAGAGAAAGGTTTACACAGTGCCATGCAAGAAGACATGTGGCTCATGCCCAGGAAAAACCCCAAACTCCCTGAAGGCTTTCAGCAAAGCCTTTTTAAATGCAAGGTGAGGGAGGGGCATGACTAATTGTTGCAAATATCTTGGTGTTGGATCCTTTGTTCTAGAGGCTGGCCAGATGGGTCAGATCCTGGTCAGGTCATGTGTTCCTGTAAACGTCCAACAAAACAATTATTATTCTCTGTTCTGCAACTTTTTATCTCCATGAATGGGCTCTTAAAAGTCAGAGCCTTAGAAATAGTCTATCCTGTATATTTCAGGCTCTAGGCAACATTGTTTTACAAAAAGTGCAGAGCCAGCCTGGATCACAGGGATGGACAGAGTTAGCTCAGGCAACAGAGCATAAAGATTAAAGTAAAAAAGATCTCATGTGGAGGCAGATTTGTTCTTCCCTATTACATAACTATTTATAATTCTTTCATACTTATGAATGTTGAAAAATAAATTATTTTAATTTTTGTGTGTAGTTCCCTCTGATAGAAAATGAGGCAAAACATACACTATTCAAAATTCACAAAACTAAATAAGTGTAAAAGAAATTCAAGTTCTATCCCTGGGTTTACACAAGACACATACATGATGTGGGAAAGTTGGAGCTGAGGACAAAGGAAATCCTGAGTAAAAATGTCTGTGAAACAGCCAGTCTTCCAGGGTCAGCTTAAGATGTTCAAGAGTTATCAAGTTGGTGGGCCTCAAGTAAAGGTCTCTAATGGATGAAGGAACCAGGTTCCAGATGGAATGAAGAGAAAATTGGCTAAGGTCTCTCTGACAGGATGAGAGTAGTTGGAAGGAGGGATCTGGAAGCCCCAGGAGGGTGCAGGTGTCTGTGGGTGTGGATGGGAAGGGAAGGAGGGGCAGTGATTCAGCCTATTTCTCTTATTGCCCCTCCCCCACACTCAGGAGCCCTTGTGACAAGGCCACAGCTCTGTGATGCAGGCCTGGGGTTCTGCCATCAAGTGAACTCCCAGTGCTCTGTTGCCTGAGGGCAGCAATGCAGTTCAGAAGATGGAGAATCTCTTTTCTTTGAAAGACATTGTTGCTATCTGGCTGAGATCCAGCCCAACTTCCTGGGTGATTGATATCATCCTTGGGTTCCTGTGTGGACTGGGGCTCTTCCTAATGTTACTCCACTGCTTCCAGAGTAATCTATTCTTAGCACCACCTAGGAAACATAGAAACATCAGGAAGGTAAGAAACCTTTGGCTTAATCCCAGCAGAGATTCTCTCTTTTTTTCTTATTCTTATTTCCACTTTTCTAAACCACGTAGAGAGACTCCTGAGATGGGAACTCTCAGAAAAGTATAGAACATCATCCTTCTAGGGAAAAGCCAGGCCAGAGAGGGGTTAGAGTGGGCATGAGGATTTCTAGCCTAAGATCTTAGACCAGGAGTTCAGGTATGGTAGAGGGCTCCAGGGCAAGTCCCAAATGCAGTGACTAATGGTTAAGGACTGGATTACTAAGAGGTCAATCTCTGCAGGAAGGCTGACCCCTGAGCCCTGGTTCACCAGCCACCTTCCCACAGCGGGTGTCTCAAGTGAGACCTTCCTCTGTGTTGGGGCTGAGCCCCTGAGAGCCTGAGAGAAGAGGCTGGACTAGAGGTCTGGCCTTGGGAAGGAGAATCCTATCTGACAAAGCTCACGTGTGCATCTAGGTCTGAGAATGTGTGTGTTTCTTGATCAGAGGAACAGTGACAGAAGAAATCTATGGTGATTAAAACTTAAAAAATCCTTCTTGGGCTTCCCTGGTGGTGCAGTGGTTGAGAGTCCCCCTGCCAATGCAGCGGACGCAGGTTCGTGCCATGGTCCGGGATGATCCCACGTGCCACGGAGTGGCAGGGCCTGTGAGCCATGGCCGCTGGACCTGTGCGTCCGGAGCCTGTGCTCCGCAACGGGAGAGGCCACAACAGTGAGAGGCCCGCATACCCCCCACCAAAAAAAAAAATTCTTTGCACTCTTCAAAGAAGAAAAACTGAAAATATTGTTATCCACTTTAAAAATAAGTAAAAGGGGAAAAAACCCCACAGAGTTTTAGTTAAATGTAGAAAGTCATGTTGTTCATGAACACAGCTTGCCTAGATAGAGGACAGTGAGAGTTGGGTGTTCGCCCCTCACTTTTTCTTATCTCTCAGCATCAAGTAAAGCTGAAGGGGAGGAGCAGGAGTAGGAAGAAAAGTGGATCTTTGAAAGGTAAGCCTTTGCCATCCAGCCCTGCGTGACCCGAGAGTTAGCTTCCATCTCTCCTAATCCTGAGGGCCCAGCTTCACGGTCTCTGAGGATGCCAGTGGCAGAGCTTATTCCTCAGGAAACAGAGCCTGAGCCTAATTAACAGAGCCTAATGAACGTGGAAGCACTTTGCAAAGGACAAACCCTTTTCAAGTGAGACTTACCATCACTGTCAGGGACATGTGGCCTTGGACACTGATACTTGGGCTCCAGAGTCTAATCCTCCAAAGATTTCCCTTAAAGGGCCATTGCACTCAGCCTCCTGAAAGACTCTTAGGCCTCTGCCTTCACCACCATGACCCAGTCTCCTGATTTCCAGCTTGCAGGGATTGCCTGGAAGAACTGGAGGGGACTCACGACCTGGTTTCACTTCTGCAAAGGTAAAGAACCTTTCCCCTTCTCTCCTGGGTCGTCCTTCCTCCCAGAGCCTATAATGTGACCCCAGCCCTGGGAGGGGGAGCCATGGGAGGGCATGGCTAAGGCCCTAGGGTGAGGGAGAGCAGGAGCATTATGAAGTCAGTGTGGGGGCAGAGGAGGGTTCTTGGGCTGCAGGTGCCCACCCCTGCCTGTCCTGTCCGGCCATCCTGGCCCCATCTGCTCTCCTACAGCTGCCTGGGGAGGCTTCCTGGCAAGGGCAACGTTCATCAGCTCTCATGTCAAGACCCTCCTGGTGAGACGTGCAAAGCAGTGCCTGCTGGAGCCTGTGGAAGATACTGCTTGAAGGGTTGGGAACCCTGCATGAACACCTCTTGTAGGGTTTCCTTCCTTGATCCAGACACTCGAGAGGTGCTGGAAGCACGTATTATAAGGTTTTGGGTAAAGCACAGGTGGACCCTACCCCTCAAGGTCCTCAAGCCCATAAATCTCTTTAAGTCGAAAAAGTTCCAACCCTCCACCGTTCTGCAGTTTGCCACTTCCCCTTCAGCCACCTGTGTGTCTGGGTCCCACTCAACAGTCAAGTTTGCTGAGTTCCTGGAGAAACCTCCTCGGGCTCATTCAGGAGAGAAGGTGATAACAGAAGAGTCAGTTCCTACCCTGAAGAGGCCTTTCCTTTTCCCCTCAGCTGTGTGTAAGGAAATCCAGAGTACCCTGGGAGCGGTTCCATCTGTTGACTACCATGGGCCCTCAAAGGCTTCTCTGACTGGACAGGAGGGCAGGCCACCTTCTCAGTCCCTCACACTCAGCCTTGTGGGCAGAACCTGGAAGAGTGAGAGTGTGGAATGGGTCAAGAGGGACAGCCTAGAGCCAGGTCCAAGTTCAGCAATGGTCAGGAATGAGCCAAGAGAGGAGAGTGGTGGTCAGGCCTCACGAGACCCCTGCCATAGGGTAACAGTGATGGAGGTGAACTTAGGATCCCAATCTTTGAGAGGTGAAGAGGCCAGGGAGGCTGTGGAGGCCAAGGAGTCTCCTGCTCTTCAACCACAGTCTAGTGTTACCTTGGAAACCAAAGTGTTGACAAAATCCCAAACCACAAATGTACATATGAGGAGTTTAGAGGTGCCAGGGGCCAGTAGAAGTTTCCTACTACCTAGACTGTCTGTTTTCCAACATCCAGGTGAGCCATGCCTTAACATGGAGGTTGATAGTGAGTTTAACTCCAAAGTAAAGGTACAGTCAGACAACCAGCTTCAGGACTTTCCCAAACACAGGTTCCTTGCTGCAGACAACTTGGCTTCTCAGGTGCCTCAGTGCCATCCCCAGAGAGTCCCCACCAGAGACAGGTTAGCTTCCCAGGAGCCAAGTGGCCTTATGGAAGGCCAAAGGAGCCACCTAGGGCAGCAGGAGCCCAAAACTTCAAAACTCCAAGACTCATGCAAGAGCCAGAGCAAGAGGATTGCCCCTACTTACAAAAGAGAGGACTGTAGGAGGCATAAACCAGGAGAGCATGAAGAAAGGTTTAAAGAATTAGGGACCTCTCAAGCTGGAAGTATGAGCCGCCCTGCCCAGGTCAGGGGAATAACAGACTCTATTGGGAGCAGATGTCTCCAGCTCATGCCAGAGAAGAAACATAGCCCTCCAGAAAGCCTCTTCAGAAAAAGGATGAGGCTATTTTTAAAGTGGATTTCCCCCAAGAAAAAAGTCAATGGTCGAGATGCTCTGCAAAAAAAAAAGCCCATATCAGCCACTGCCCAGAGTCACGGATCAGTCAAAAGAAGATCGACCTTGAAGAGTGAGACTGCTGAGGGTCGGGCACGCATGACAGCTGTTGGACAGATCCCAGAAGAAAAAAGAGCAATTCACCTTGGACTTCATGCCACAAAGTTAAATGAACACAAACTGGAATTCCAAGTCCCAGTATGTGGGTGTTTCAGCTACCATAGGCTTACCTCCTACCCAGAGCAAGGGAGAATGATGGGTTATACAGCCTGCGGTCATAAAGCCACCTCCAAGGGCCAGAGTTGTTCTATCAGGGAAAGGGAAGTCAGACACCAACATAGTTTGAAAAGTGTAAGGTTCGACGATGAGCAGCTGGGCCTAAGGTGCCTCCCATCCTTGCCCCCCAAGAAGAGTTTGTTTCCAGTTAGTACCTGCCAGTGTGGGCCAAGGATTCCAGGTGCCCCAGCCCTCCATCAACACTGTCCAAGGCATTGTCATCTTTGGGGAGGTGTCTTGCCTGCTCGACAGTAAAATCCTTCTTTAGTCTTCCCTTTAGTAGGAAAACATGTCTCCAAGTAAAAATTCAGTCCATGTAGAGAAAATGATTTTCTCATTAACACATCCAAGATATTTAATGTTCCCCAATACATATATATATACATATATTTTTTCTAATAAAAGCATAGTGTAATGGCTGCTGTCTGTGCTGTGCACTTTGTCCTCTAGAAGGGAGGGGCATGGAGGGAGGTGGACAGTAGCATCACAAGCTTGCTCCTTGTCTCGTGTCCCTTCATTGCACCTTATGATACTGTCATTACACAAACCAAAATTACTCTAACAATGAGAAGGGAAAAACCTATGAAGCCCACACCCAAGGATCTGGTTCAACCAGTCTTTCTCCTTCTTCTATGCTACTTTGAACTTTATGCAACTGTAGTGGATAGGTTTACACGATAGGGCCGGACATTGCAATTCAGGCTTCAGGAAGTGTCAGAGCCAAGTGGATGGAAGTTTGGGGGGAATAGAGTATGGGCTCTGAGTTCAGAAACAGGAGAAATCTTGCCCCTGGATCTCTTGGTAGGGAATATCCAACATCTGCTCTTAAGAGTTCCTTCTCTCTCTGATGAAGGCTGGGATTGAGATACACCCTATGACCCCCTTTTAGCTTAGGCATAATAAAATGTACAGCATCACCCTCCCCCACCTCTGTTTCTCCTAGAATTTAGAGCAGCAGCAAGGATGGCATTTCCAGCTCTGTGTGTGTAGGTGGGGGGAGTATCAGGGAGGCTGCTGAGGGCTGTGTTGAGTCCAGTCCCATATAAATGAATGGCTATGTTCATGGGTCACCTACCTTCCACTCTATGTTAACCCCAGAGAAGGAGTTTTGGATGAATGGAATAGGGGTGTGACTGTGGGTAGTAACTATCTGATGGTCAAACACTGTGAACCTTAGGGTGGGACGTAGGTGTAGAAAAATCCCTGGATCCAAGGAAGGAGGCAAAGTGGTACCAGATTCCCATAAATGTGCCGTTGCAAAAGAGCAGCCGCCTGACATACAACCACCATCTAAAGGCCTAAAGGGGAGGAAAAGTTAAGGGTCCAGTAGCTCATCATGGCCCCACCCCAGGGTCTCTAGCCTATTCCAACTCTAAGATCACAGACCTAGAGAAACCACCTTTAGGTCAAAACAGAAGGTCAAACTTATAGAAGTAAAGCAAATCAGGGAAGGTTAATCTCTTAATACTATATTTAATAAGCTTACACATCATCACCTCTTGAGTTTTAGGAAGGATAACTTAACAATAGGTGTAAAAGCCAGGACTAGGGAACTTGGAATGTGACTCCTAGTCTGGTGATCTTCACATAAACACATGGCCCAAGAACTGCTCCAGGGGAGAGGTGGGGACTGGCCTGTGATTGTGTAGTAAGCCTTGCCTGTCTCTCAGTCCTTGATCACCCCAGAGCCTGGCAGGTGAAGAAGCAATCAGACAGGATTTGTGGTGGTGTGGAGGTGACCTGTGCAAAGTGGATGGGGCAGGGTGCAATCCAGGGGTGTTCCACTGATCTGCTTCTAGCACAGCTTTTCTTGTCTCCTGACCCCCATCCATATGGAAAAGCAGGGAGATGAGGAAGAATTTCTCTAGAGTGATTTGGTGCTTTCTGCCATGTGCAGGGCGCATGGTGGACATAGCTCCAGGTGGTGTCTTTCTCATTGTGGAGATTTCTGTTCCAGCTGATGCCCCTGATCCAGATGACAACAGAAATGGACCCCATCCCCCATCCCTGTCAGGCCCCTCAACACGTGGAAATGCTGTGACCTGGGGTGGAGGGGGCAGAGTGAGCACAGGACTGCTCACACCCCTGGTTTCTCCCTGGAGCCAGGCCCTAACTCTGGGCCCCAATTCCCAAGGCAGCCTCCAGAATGGGCAGAGCAGTGAGAGTGGAGCCAGGACTTGTGGGAGGGGTCGGTACCCAGAGGAAAGAGTTGACAGGGCTGGGACCTGAGCCTGGCTGCTGCTGGGTGCTCTCAGGGGCACCCAGAAGTGAGTTCTGGGAATATGGGGAAGCTGGACTTGGACCCCCCTGGCTCCTGCTGGGAGAGTGCCACAGACAGGTGATGCTGATGGAACAGCAAGAAAACAGAAAGAATCAAGTCCCTTTGCCCTTCTCTTGTTGCTCCGTCTTCCATAAGGTACAGTAAGACAAGAAATTGAGAGACCAAAAGAAAAAAAGAAATGGAGAGACCCAGAGACAATACACAAAGACTTCACAGACACACCTCTCAAGAGACACTTCTCACACAAACACCTTTCTCAGAGATCACATACTGAGACCTCACACAGGGACCTCATGTTGCTTCACAGACCCTCAGACAGCAACCTAGCACAGATTTAACAGATTTCCCAGAGATACCTTCCAAAGGGACCTCATACAGAGACTTCACACAGAGATCTCACCCAGAGACAACACACAGAGACTTGGCACAACGACCTCACAGAGACCTCACATCTATTCTTCAGTATCCATTGACAAGCCTTTCTTAGTGAATATGAAACCACTTAGCAAACTGGCAGCATGATAAATATATTATCAGTTGTGCCCCTCTGAGATCCACCAGACACTCACTGTCAGCATTACTCTAAATGGGGACATGTTTGAGAAGTTTTGTTCTTTTGGAATGTCACTGCCTCTGAACAAAAGAATTATACATTCCAAATGTAGATTTTCAAATTTCTTTCTTAGGTGTTCATTAGCTTGAAAATCACATATTACATTATTTTATTTTTATTTATTTTAGAAGAATGAAGAAAATAATGTTTATTTCTTAGAAATGCATGTAGTACTCTATTTTTTTATTTTAAAAGATTTTTAGTGGAGTATAGTTGAGTTACAAATTTGTGTTAGTTTCAGGTGTACAGCAAAGGGAGCCAGTTATACATATACATATGTCCACTTTTTTTAAAGATTCTTTTCCCATAGAGGCCATTACAGAGTATTGAGTAGAGCTCCCCATGCTATACAGTAGGTTATTATTATCTATGTTGTATATAGTCGTGTGTATATGTCAATCCCAATCTCCCAATTTATCCTTCCCCCCTTATCTCCTGGTAACCATAAGTTTTCATTTGTACCCTTTTTTTAGGAGAATCACAAATTTTAAGCACAACTAAAACACTGTCAGTCTCCAGTGAGAGAAAATATTTGTCCAGTTTTAGTTATCATCCAGTCAAATGGTATCTGGCACATTTTTTACTTTATTGAGGACAGAACTTAAACTTGAGATGGCTTACTTGTTTCCTTTGGGAACATAAGAAAAACCTGCAACAAAGGTACTCTAGGAATGAAATAAACCAAGAAAGAAGCATCCGGACTCACATTCACTTCCCAGAGGGCTGTGTAACTAGCACATTATTTTGCACATAATAGCTTGCATCAGGTTTGTGGGGTTTGCTTTACTTTTTAACAGGCGAATAATCATGTGAGGATTTTTCACAAGTCAAATTTCTGGTTTTAAATTTTACATTCTGGCAAAATTATGCTTCTGAATATTATTTTATTTCTTAAAATGTGGTAATGCCCTAAAATGATATTACACAATCATAACGTTCAGCTAACATACTTAAAAAGATGGGCTATTAAGGATTCATTCTTAAATAATTCTATGAAATGCACATTTTCTAAGACATGCAATTAGGATCCACTTTATATTCATTATAGGGTTAACACATTGCTTAAAAAATTTTTGAAAGATTATAAAATATATGACTTAGCCTATGCTTGACATTCTACATGTTACCTCATAAAATTACTGAGGGAAGGATATCTTAATATCTGAATTGAAGGTAGTGTACATTTAATCTACATTTGGCTTATAACAATGAATAATGAAAGGCTTTCATTTATTATATATCTCACACTTTCCAAAGGGTACACTTCTAAAAGACTACTGATTTCTCACTGCTAATAAGCAACCTATTGTCCTTGCCTTGGTAAAATCTATCTTAATGACAGCTGGTTGTCTCCCAGATTATCCATTGGTATTACAGCGTCACGGTCTTTTAAGAGGAACAGGGCTGACACAAGGACTCTTTGGGCTTATTTCTACAAGAAATTTAGTTTTTCTATTCTCCTAATTAAAAAATGTATAATTATTAATTTTTCCCTTTACTCCTTTATGTCATTGAATCAGAAAACAATGGACCATGGTCATGTATGTCATCTAATACTCTATCAGATCACTTTTTTTTTTAAATAGTGCAGCTTGGGCTTCCCTGGTAGCGCAGTGGTTGAGAGTCCGCCTGCCGATGCAGGGGACACGGGTTCGTGCCCCGATCCAGGAAGATCCCACATGCCGCAGAGCGGCTGGGCCCGTGAGCCATGGCCGCTGAGCCTGCGCTCTGCAATGGGAGAGGCCAGAGCAGTGAGAGGCCCGCGTACCGCAAAAAAATAAAAAATAAAAAAATAAAAATAAAAATAAATAAATAATGCAGCTTACTCAGGTAAGTTTACTGATCAGAACAAAATGGAATCAATTAGGAAAAAGTTCATACAGGAAAATATCCTTTTCAAAGTTGACTATTTTAACACAGTTAAATAAGCGATTATTTTTTAATCCTTTGAGTTAAAATTGTTCCGGGTGGCCAAGAAAGTCTGGAAACATGAAAAATGTCCATAAAAGCACTTTATTACTATAATACGTTGAATGTGTTGCTCCTCATTATTAATTCACAGTTCATTAAGCTGGGCAAAATTACAATGAACAATGTGCATTAAAGCAAAATTCCCATCAATCATTTTCCATCTGTCATACATTCTGTCAGATGATTTGTGTGTCTAATTTTCATGGAAAAACTTGTACCTTTACTCCAGAATAAGAAATCAAGGGGGATCAATCTATTAAAAAGATATTAATATTCCCAGACTCTGTGGCCTTCCGTATTTTCTTTTTAAGAAGATTCACCTAGTGCAAATCTTATAAATATTTTTAACATTTAATATGCCCAGACAAAATGGATACAAAAATTAGATAAGAGAGAAAACAACAAAAACAGATCCCCTTTGTTTTCAAAACATTTGATGTTTACATCGAAATATTTTGTTGAAAATGAAGTGATTTTTAATCTATAGTTAAAAGACACTATAATGATATTTAGAACATATTACAGATCTGGATTTTTACAAATAGATTTTTATTTAAAACAGGTCTCACACTGATATCAAGAAACCAGGCACTCTAGAACAAAATGTGGAGAGATGGCAATTATGCGATGACTTCTTAATACTCCAAGGGAAAAGATTTTTTCCAAAGTAGTCCATCTACAATATTAACCCTTAAGATCTACTCCCCTTGATAGGTGTCAATATTATTTCCTCTTTTATACACATTTACTTTATAATTAACTCCTACAGGAGGACATTTCTGGAAATGTTCCCAGATATCTACAGCCACACTTTCTGTCATGATCACACCATGGAAAAAGTAGGGAACCTCCAGATCCTGATGATCCAGGGGTTTCATAATTACCCCTTTGAGGTCAGTCAGAATCATAATCATTCCCAGAACAGGGTCGGTCTTTACATTTGTGCCCCTAGACATGCAGATTGTAACACTACCCACCCAAAGGCAAGTTGTCTTCCTTACTCAGGTTTGCAGGGGCACCACTCACTGTGGTAGCTAGAAGAGTCCATTGCCCCCAGCCCGGACCTGCATTCTCTACTCTCCACAGACACATCGTACTACAGATATACCAGTGGTGCTGATGAAACTTCCAGAAAGCTATAAAATAATGCATGCCAGGCACGGTAGATGAGGATTTAGAAAATGCTAACATCTTCTCTAGGAAATAAAGGTGACATACCTATGTGGCTTTAAGCATTTTTGTGCATTAGCTGGCCCCCTGGATCTGGGAAAAAGCATCTGATTTTAAAGTTTCTCAGCCTCATTCTCTGCAATGAAATCTGAAGCTCTTCCTTCCTTCTCTGAGTCCAGAAGCTGGAATTGATACAGTCTGCTCTCTGTGATTTGTCTCTACCATTTGTTTCCAGTGACCACTTCAACTCAGATATCTCTCAATTCAGGGATCACTCCTAAACTTCAGGACGAAGGTCACTGCCCTTTTTATTCCCACCACAATTTTATGCTAGTAACCCTTTACAGTGTCAATAAATTTATTTTGTAGAATGTGTCCCCTGTACTCCACCTGCTAAATCTGTTTTGTGGGCAAATCATTTGTTACTTAGCTAAACAAATTTTATAAAATCATATTTCATAAAATTGTATTTTATAAAATGTTACTTTCTTATTTTATAAAATTGGTAAATCCAGGGATTTAGGCTTAATTCTTATTTTTAAAAATGTTGGTACTCATTTTGCCAATTTTTCTCTTTTTACATATATCAGAAAATATGTTAAGAACTCAACTGTGAAGATAACACTATTTTTATTTTTTCTCACTTTTTATACTTAACTTTTATAACAAACCTTTATTATTGCACAGGAAACAGGAAAGTTTGTTCCTTGGAAAACATCAGTCCTAAGAACGTACTAAGTTAAAGCTTAGCATGTTAGATCTGCGAGTAGCCTTGTCTTTTTTTTTTTTTTTTTCTTTTTTTTGGTACGCAGGCCTCTCACTGTTGTGGCCTCTGCTGTTGCAGAGCACAGGCTCCGGACATGCCGGCTCAGCGGTCATGGCTCACGGGCCCAGCCGCTCCGCGGCATGTGGGATCTTCCCGGACCGGGGCACAAACCCGTGTCCCCTGCATCGGCAGGTGGACTCTCAACCACTGCGCCACCAGGGAAGCCCAACCTTGTCTTTTTTTTAATGATGCTTTTTTCTGAATTGGTAAAAAAAAAAAAAAAAAAAAAAAGCCTTAAGGCTTAGGAACAGAAGCAATTTGAGAATTAAAATCCAAATCATTCCAATGAAGTTTGTCAGAACAGTTTGTGTGTGGAGAGGACAGCTTCTAGGCACTTCAGAGAAACCAGCAGGACAGAATTGAGAATAGCCAGCACCTTACAGGGCTTCCCACAGAAATGCTTTAATGCAAAGAGGTGACTAGATTTCACAGGGAGACCAGGGAGAGGATGCAGAGAGAATTAAATCACATTCAAGCACCTGTTTACCTGGGAGGTAAGTTCCTTCATATTGTGGTCAGATGCTGTTTAGGGGGACACTGGCGCAGGGGAGGTGTTGGGAGGATGAACTCTTTTCTGAGTGATTTGCAAGTGTGAAAATTCATCCAACAGAGATGCTAGAAAAATTTGCTCCTAGTAGCGAGCATCCAACATGATATTTTGGGACAAAAATGTGTATTTGGAAGAATTTTTCACAAAAGAGCAGTGATGGGAGGAAAAGATTCATATGGGCCTGGCTAGTAATATTCTTCCTTCACAATTTTCTTGTGGGTTCCTGAGGCCTGTTGTGACTGCTTGGAGACCTGGTCCCCAAGCAATGGCCCTCTTTGTCATACTCAGGGTAACCCAGGAAGTTGCTTGTCTGAAGCAGAAAAGGTTCTCCCTTCCACTCATGCCCTCTTGCTGATCAGATGAACACATGGCATCATCTACAGCTGAGAGGTGTTTGTTAACTACCTTTGTTTCATAGGACACAACTCATATATACTCTACAGTAATGTTTATCACTGTCTTTTATAATCTCAAGGTAAGAAGTAATCAGTGTTAAAATCATTCTACTGGAATAACAAAGCACATGACTTTTTTTTCCCTAATAGTGATTGTATTTGTTTGCTAGGGCTGCCATAACAAAATACCATACTGGCTACTAGGTGGCTTAAACAACAAAAATATATTTTCTCACAGCTCTAGAGGCTAGAAGTCCAAGATCAAAGTATCAAGTTTAGTTTCTTTGAGGTCTCTCTCCTTTGATGGCTACCTTCTCGCTGTGTCCTCACATGGTTGCCCCTCAGTCTGTGCATGTCTGTGTTCTAGTACTCCCCCCTTATAAAGATACAAGTCATATTGGATTAGAGTCCATCCATATGATCATTTTACCTTAATTTTCTCTTCCAAAGCAGTATTTCCAAGTAGAAGTTAAGCTTACTGTACAAGCAATCAGGTATTGAATAAGAGGCATTGCTATGGAGACAAAAAAACAATGGTTAATAATGGAGGCAAATTTCATACCAGTTTTTGAGTTCTGAGGGTAGACAGTTGAGAAGATCTCTAAATGTCAGGGTTAAAGCATCTTTTGTAGTTTGAATGTCCATCAGATGTTCAGGTAAACTTTCTGAGTGGTCCATAAAGCAACAGGAACGAAGAAGACTGTCTAAACATGAGCTGCTGTGGAGATTTCTCTGAAGTTTATATTAAGATATCTACCTTCAGTATGCAGGACTTCAGAAAAAAAAAGGCAGTTTTAGTTTCAATGATTCCAAGTTAAAAGGGTGGGAGAAAATTTGGAAACACTAGTTTGGAGAGTTGTAGTCAGGTAGTGGAGGAAACTAGAAAAATTCAGGGCACAGTCCAGTTTTCAGGTAATTAACAAAACTTCAAGGAAAATTAATAGCACTAGAATCTAATATCCACAATATGTATTTTGGTTTCTATCAAAAGATAATTTTTCTCTCTAAAATCACCCTCATTTCTATCAAAGATAGCCAAATTAAGACAAATTTGTTTGCAAAATAAGTCTAGATTCAATAAACTTGGTCTTATTTATATAAGTATAGCAAGGATTGTGACTGACCATATAGGCTTATTTTTTATTTTTATTTTTTGCTTTTATTAAGAGAATTTATTGCCTCTCTCTCCTCCCAATAGCTCAAACATGAAGAAGCAACATCAGAGGAAGACAGACAGAAAGTGGCTCTTTGAGTTTGTCCTTCTTGGCATTGGTGAAGGAAGAGGCAGCTTTCTCAAAGTTTTTATCTGCTTAATAGGATGTAGTGGAGAAAGGGAACAAGGAAAGTCAGAGGATAAGTGAACAGGCTCTGCACCTACCAAGGATGTGTTATCCTCCTAATCGTCCCAGTAGGAATATTCCATTCATGTTCTTTGATCTGATCCTTGCATTGGAAGACACTTCTTTTGTTAATCTCTTTTTTAATTTAATTTTTATTTTATATTGAAGTATAGTTGATTTACAATGTTGAATTAGTTTCAGGTGTACAGCAAAATGATTCACTTATACATATATCCAGTCTTTTTCAGATTCTTTTGCCATATAGGTTATTACAGAATAGTGAGTAGAGTTCCCTTTGCTATACAGTAGGGTCTTGTTGATTATCTATTTTATATATAGTAGTGTGTATATGTGAATCCAAACTCCTAATTTATCCCTCCCCATACCTTTTCCCTTTAGTAACCAGAAGTTTGTTTTTTAAGTCTGTGAGTCTGTTTCTCTTTTGTAATTAAGTGCATTTGTATCATTTTTTCAGATTCCACAGATAAGTGATATCATATGATATTTGTCTTTCTCTGAATTACTTCACTTAGTATGATAATCTCTACGTCAATTCATGTTACTGCAAATGGCATTATTTCATTCATTTTTATGGCTGAGTAATATTCCATTGTATATATGTACCACATCTTCTTTATCCATTCATCTGTCAATGGACATTTAAATTGCTTTCATATCCTGGTTATTGTGAATAGTGCTGCACTGAACACTGGGGTGCATGTCTCTTTTGGAAGTATAATTTTCTCCAGATACATGCCTAAGAGTACGATTGCTGGATCATATGGTACTTCTATTTTTAGTTTTTTAAGGAATCCCATAATATTCTCCATAGTGGTTGAACCAATTTACATTCCCACCAACAGTGCAGGAGGACTCCTTTTCTCCACACCCTCTCCAACATTTTTGTAGTGTACAGTTTGTAGACTTTTTGATGATGGTTACTCTGACTGGTGTGAGGTGATACCTCATTGTAGTTTTGATTTGCATTTCTCTAATAATTAGCGATGTTGAGCAGATTTTCATGTGCTTTTTGCCCATCAGTATGTCTTCTTTGGAGAAATGTCTATTTAGATCTTCTGTCCATTTTTTGATTGGGTGGTTTGCTTTTTTGATATTGAGCTGCATGAGCTATTTGTATACTTTGGAGATTATTCCATTGTCAGTCTCATCATTTGCAAATATTTTCTCCCATTCTGTAGGTTGTCTTTTTGTTTTGTTTATGGTTTCCTTTGCTGTGCAAAAGCTTTTAAGTTTGATTAGGTCCCATTTGTTTATTTTAGTTTTTGTTTTCTTTCCTCTAGGAGGTGGATCCAAAAAGATATTGCTGCTGTGAAAGAGTGTTCTGCCTGGATTTTCCTCTAAGCGTTTTATAATATCCAGTCTTACATTTAGGTCTTTAATGCATTTTGAGTTTATTTTTGTCTGTGATGTTAGAAAATTGTTCTAATTTCATTTTTTTACATGTAGCTGTCCAGTTTTCCCAGCACCACTTATGGAAGAGACTGTCTTTTCTCCATTGTATATTCCTGCCTCCTTTGTCATAGATTAATTGACCATAGTTGTGTGGGTTTATTTCTGGGCTTTCTATTGTGTTCCATTGATCTATATTTCTGTTTTTGTGCAAGTACCATACTGATCACTGTAGCTTTGTAATATAGTCTGAAGACAGTGAGCCTGATTCCTCCAGCTCCATTTTGCTTTCATAGTATGCTTTGGCTATTTGGGGGTTTGTGTTTCTATACACATTTTAAAATTTTCTGTTCTAGTTCCGTGAAAAATGCCATTGGTGGGGGCTTTCCTGGTGGTCTGGTGGTTGGGACTTCACCTTCCAATGAGGAAGATGCAGGTTCGATCCCTGGTCAGGGAGTTGGGATCCCACATGCCATGCAACCAAAAAAACACACAAAAAAACCAAAAACCAAAACATAAAACAGAAGCAATATTGTAACAAATTCAATAAAGACTTTAAAAATGGTCCACATGAAAAAAATCTAAAAAAAAAATTCCACTGGTAATTTAATAGGGATTGCATTGAATCTGTAGATTGCCTTAAGTAGTATAGTCATTTTGACAGTATTGATTCTTCCAATCCAAGCACATGGTATATCTCTCCATCTGTTTGTGTCACTTTCGATTTCTTTCATCAGCATCTTAGAGTTTTCAGAGTACAGGTCTTTTGTCTCCTTAGGTAGATTTATTTATAGGTATTTATTCTTTTTGATGTGATGGTAAATGGGATTCCTTCCATAATTTCTCTTTCTGATCTTTTGTTTTTAGTGTATAGGAATGAAAGAGATTTCTGTGTATTAATTTTGTATTCTGTGACTTTACTGAATTCATTGATGTGGTGTATCACACTGATTGATATGTGGAGATTGAAAAATCCTTGCATCCTTGGGATAAATCCCACTTGATCATGGTGTCTGAGCCTTTTGATGCGTTGTTGGATTCACTTTGCTAGTATTTTGTAAATGATTTTTGAGTCTATGTTCATCAGTGATATTGACTTATTTTTTCTTTTTTTGTAGTACCTTTGTTTGGTTTTGGTATCAGGGTGATTATGGCCTCATAGGATGAGTTTGGGAATGTTTCTTCTTCTGAAATTTTATGGAATAGTTTCAGAAGAACAGGTGTTTAGTGTTCTCTAAATGCTTGATAGAATTCACCTGTGAAGCTATCTGATCTTGGACTTTTGTTTGTTGGGAGCTTCTTTTTTTAAAATAAATTTTAATAAAATTTAAAAATAAATTTATTTATTTATTTTATTTTTGGCTGCATTGGGTGTTTGTTGTTGTATATAGGCTTTCTTTTTTTAGTTGTGGCAAGCAGGGGCTACTCTTCATTGTGGTGCATGGGCTACTCATTGCGGTGGCTTCTCTTGTTGCAGAGCATGGGATCTAGGCACGTGAGCTTCAGTAGTTGTGTCATGCAGGCTCAGCAGCTGTGGTTCGTGGGCTCTAGAGAGCAGGCTTAGTAGTTGTGACCCACGGGCTTAGTTGCTCTGTGACATGTGGGATCTTCCTGGACCAGGGTTCGAACCCGTGTCCCCTGCCTTGGCAGGTGGTTTCTTAACAACTGCGCCACCAGGGATGCCCTGTTGGAGTTTCTTCATCACAGTTTCAATTTCAGGACTTGTGATTTGTCTGTTCATATTTTCTATTTCTTCCTGGTTCAGTCTTCGAAGGTTGTACCTTTCTAAGAATTTGTCCATTTCTTCTAGGTTGTGCATTTTACAGGCATATAGTTTCTGGTAGTAGTCTCTTATGAGCTTTTGTATTTCTGTGGTGTCCATTGTAACTTCTTTTGTATTTCTAATTTTATCGCTTTGAGCTCTCCCCATTTTTTTCTTGATGATGCTGGCTAATGGTTTATCAATTTTGTTTAACTTTTCAAAGAACCAGCTTCTAGTTTCATTGATCTTTCCTACTGTTTTCTTTGTCTCTCATTTATTTCTGCTCTGATCTATATGATTTCTTTCCTTCTACTTAATTTGGGTTTTGTTTGTTCTCCTTTCTCTAGTTGCTTTACGTATAACGTTAGGCTGTTTATTTGAGATTTTTCTTGTTTCCTGAGGTAAGATTTTATCACTATAAACTTCCCTCTTAGAAATGCTTCTGCTGCATCCCATAGGTTTTGGATCTTCGTGTTTTTGTTTTCATTTGTAGGTATTTTTTAATTTTTGCTTTGATTTATTCAGTGATACATTGCTTGCTTATAGCATATTTTTTAGCCTCCATGTATTTGTGTTTTTTACAGTTTTTTTCTTGTAGTTGATTTCTAATCTCATAGCATTGTGTTTGGAATAGGTGCTTCATATGATTTCAATTTTCTTAAATTTACCAAGGCTCACTTTGTGGCGCAGTGTGTGATCTATCCTGGAGAATGTTTCGTGTGCACTTGAGGAGAATGTGTATTCTGTTGCTTTCAGATGGAATGCTCTCTAAATATCAATTAAGTCCTTCTGGTCTAATGTATCATTCAAGGCCTGTGTTTTCATATTGATTTTGTCTAGATGATCTGTGCATTGATGAAAGTGGGGTGTTAACATCCCCCAATACTATTGTGTTACTGTCAATTTCTCCTTTTATGGCTATTAGCATTTGCCTTATATATTGAGGCGTTCCTATGTTGGGTGAATATATATTTACAATTGTTGTATCTTCTTCTTGGATTGATTCCTTGATCATTATGCAGTGTCCTTCTTGGTCCTTGTTACAGTCTTTATTTTAGAGTCTATTTTGTCTGATATGACTATTGCTACTCTGACTTTCCTTTGATTTCCATTTGTATGGAATACCTTTCTTTTACCCTCTCACTTTCAGTCTGTGTGGGTGTCTAGATCTAAAGTGAGTTTCTAGTAGGCAGCATATATATGGTTCTTGCTTTTGTATCTGTTCAGCCAGTCTATGTCTTTTGGTTGGAGCATTTAGTCTCTTTACTTTTAATGTAATTATCAATATGTATGATCTTATTGTCATTTTGTTCATTGTTTTGGGTTTGTTTTTGTAGCTCTTTTTTCTTCCCTTCCTCTTTTGTTCTCTTCCCTTGTGGTTTGATGACCATCTTTAGTGTTGCATTTGGGTTGCTTTTTCTTTGTGTATCTATTGTGGATTTCTGGTTTGCATTTCCCATGAGGTTTTGATATAGCAGAGTGTATATATATCTATATATATGTATATATATATAGACATATATATATATATATATATATATATATATATATATATATATACATATATATAGATATATATATATATATATATATATATATGAAAAGTTGCTTTAAGTTCCTGGTCTCTTAATTTCAAATGCATTTCCAATATCCTGCATTTGTACTCTCCTCTTCTCATGATTGCTTGTTTTGATATCATATTTGTGAGTGGATGATTTCCTACCTTTACTGTATGTTTGCCTTTAATGGTGAGCTTTCCCATTCATAATTTTCTTTTTTTCTAGTTGTGGCATTTTCTTTTTCATCTAGAGAAGTTCCTTTAGCATTTGTTGTAAAGCTGGTTTGATGGTGCTGAATTCTCTTAGCTTTTGTTTGTCTATAAAGCTTTTGATTTCTCTGTCAGGTCTGAATAAGAGCCTTGCTGGGTAGAGTATTTTTGGTCGTAGGTTTTTGCCTTTCATCACTGTAAATATATTGGGCCACTCCCTTCTGGCCTGCAGAGTTTCTGCTGAAAAAATCAGCTGATAAGCTTACTGGGGTTTCCTTGTATGTTATTTGTTGTTTTTCTCTTGTTGCTTTTAATGTTTTCTTTGTCTTTAATTTTTGTCAATTTCATTCATGTGTGTTGGCATGTTCCTCCTTGGGTTTGTCCTGTATTTGACTCTCTGTGCTTCCTGGACTTGAGTGACTGTTCCTTTTCCATGTTAGGGAAGTTTTTGGCTATTATCTCTTCAAATATTTTTTCAGCCCCTCTGTCTCTCTCTTCTCCTTCTGGGACCCCTATAATGTGAATGTTGGAACATTTAATGTTGTCCCAGAGGTCTCTTAGACTGTCCTCATTTGTTTTCATGTTTTTTCTTTATTCGGTTCCAAAGCAGTGATTTTCACCAATCTGTCTACCAGCTCACTTATTTATTCTTCTGCCTCATTTATTCTGCTATTGATTATTTGTAGAGTATTTTTCATTTCAGTTATTGTTTATCTCTGTTTTTTAAAACTTCTAGCTCTTTGTTAAAAATTTCATCTATGTTCTTGGTCTGTGCCTCCATTCTTTTTCCAGTTACTTGTATCATCTTTACTATCATTACTCTGAATTCTTTTTCAGGAAGATTGCCTATCATCTCCACTTCACTTAGGTGTTCTTCCAGAGTTTGATGATGTTCCTTCTTCTGGAACACATTTCTCTGCCTTCTGTGTTTGTAGCCTCCTTTCCTCAGGCTGCAGGATCTTGGCTCCTCTCACTTCTGGTGCCTGCCCCCTGATGGGTGAGGTTGGTCCAGGAGCTTGTGCTGTCTTCCTGATGGTAGGGACTGGTGCCTGCCCACTGGTGAGTGGAGCTGAGTTTTCTCCCTCTGGTGGGCAGGGCGGTGTCAAGTGGTGTTTAGAGGTGGCTGTGCGATCAGAATAAATTTAGGCAGCCTGTCTGCTCATGGGAGGGTCTGTGTTCCTACCCTGTTGGTTGTTTGCCCTGAGGCATCCCAGAACTGGAGACTGCAGGCTATTGGGTGGGGCCAGGTCTCAGTGCCCAAATGGTGACCTCCAGGAAAGCTCACACCAAAAAATATTCCCTGGGTCCTCTGCCACCAGTGTTCTTGCGCCCACAGGGAGCCACAGCCAACTTCTTCCTCCCCAAGAGACCCTCCAAGACCCTCAGGTAGGTCTGGCCCAAGCTTTTATGGAGTTACTGCTTTGCCCTGAGTCCCAGTACACATGAAACCTTGTGTCACCCACCAAAAGTGGAGTCTCTTTCCCCCAATCCTGTGGAGCTCCTGCCCTCAAGTCCCACTGGCCTTCAAGATCAAATGCTCTGGGATCTCCTCCTCTCATTGCCATGTCCCCAGGCTGAGGAGACTCACGTGGGTCTCAGAGCTCTCACTCCTCTGGGAGAACCTCTGTGATATGATGATTATTTTCCACTTTCTTGGTCACCCACCCAGCAGGTATGAGATTTGATTATATCACAAAAGCACCCCTCCTACCATCTAGTTGTAGCTTCTTCTTTGTCTTTGGATGTAGAATGTCTTTTTTGTATGTTCAAGTCTTTTTTGTTGATGGTTGTTCAGCAGTTCGTTGTGATTTGGGTGGTTTCATGAGAGGAGGTGAGCTCACGTCCTTCTACTCTGCCATCTTTGTCTCTACCCTCTCTCCTGAATGTCACTGTGAGGATTTCTGGCTTCTTAAAGTTCAATTTTGATTGAAATTCATGAAGGACTTCAGGCTTTACCTCTGGTCAACCACTATCTCTGCAGAATATCTCCAGGGTTAGAGGGAAATCTCCCATATAGGCTCTTTTAAATCTGCTTTGCTGAAACTTTTTATAAGGAATCTCCAGATTAAACTTTTAATAGTCCCTTGAGGCTAAGAAGCCAAGCCAATCATTTGACAACTATAGATTTGGGTGAATTCTTCTCCTCAATGTCCCCCACATATTCTGAGGTTCTTGCATTTGCCAGGAAGTGACCTTCCTTACTCAGCTAGTAAGGCTGCTGGGAACTCTAAGCAAGGTACCACACTATTTTCCCAAGGGGCTTTATTGGCTCCATGAAGTCAACCTTAGTTTCTTAAAGCTGTTTGGTCAAACCTAAGTTTATGTATATATCTCTCAAATATGACATTCTAGGCAAAACTTTAGTAATATAATCAATGTTTGCAATTATGTGCTATTATAAGGAGAACAGATTCTTATTGAAATTATGCAAATAACTATATTGCCAAGAAAATAAAAATGTTCACTGAAAGCTTCTGAATTCTGGAGGAATCGGGTAGGGAGAAAAAGACAAATGATTCAATTTTGCTTACAAGGGTATAATTTACCAAACTGCTCTAAGCTTAAGAGAGAAAAACAAATTTTCCTACATTTGGAGAAACAAAACTTAAAAAAAAAAAACCAGCCATGTTTCAAATGTAAAAATCATAGGGCTTCCCTGGTGGTGCAGTGGTTGAGAGTCTGCCTGTGATGCAGGGGACCCGGGTTCGTGCCCCGGTCTGGGAGGATCCCACATACCGTGGAGCGGCTGGGCCTGTGAACCATGGCCGCTGAGCCTGCGCGTCCGGAGCCTGTGCTCCACAACGGGAGAGGCCACAACAGTGAGAGGCCCGCGTACCACGAAAAAAAAATCATAAAATGGGGCTTTCCTGGTGGCACGGTGTTTAAGAATCTGCCTGCCAGTGCAAGGGACATGGGTTCAAACCCTGGTCCAGGAAGATCCCACATGCCGCAGAGCAACTAAGCCCACGTGCCACAACTACTGAGCCTGTATTCTAGAGCCCATGAGCCACAACTACTGAAGCCCATGCACCTAGAGCCCATGCTCTACAACAAGAGAAGCCACTGCAATGAGAAGCCCACGCACCACAACGAAGGGTAGCTGCCATTCGCTGCAACTAGAGAAAGCCCACACACAGTAACAAAGACCCAATGCAGCCAAAAATAAATAAACTAAATAAATTTATTTTTAAAATAATAAAATATTATAACCATCTTCTTCAGTTTACTTAGTCCCATGTAATTAATTCTTGTTTTGTTTGATCTTTTGTTAGAAGTTTTATGAAACCATCAATTTCTCCATTAGGGTTTTGTAAATCCTTACTCAGTTCAGTGTAATGATTTGAAATTCATCAGAAACTTGTGTTCTAGAATACTTGTTAGATCCTTTTCCATGAATTTCTCTGAACATGAAACACATTTTCAGGAAGCTTTTGTAAAAGCATCTGAGTAAAACCATTGTCTAAGTAATAAAAGACAAATATCCATTACTAAAAATTTGATTCATTCTAATGGAATTGACAAGAAAATTTATCTCTGTGACACAAAACATTTAAGATAATAACTAGAATTATGACTGATAACATTATACTAGGACATATCCAATTTTAGGAATTTCATATACTTTCCAGAACATTTATATTAATAACATTCACCCTTATGATATAACCTAGAGTTTATGATCATTTATTTAGCAATGCTTCCCATGTAAGTAACATACTAAATAAGCCTAATGAGTTTCATAGCTCTCTTTTCTAATAAGATAAAACAAATCTTTGAGGGTGTTCCAAGGGGCCTCTGGAAAACCTGAACATTATTTCCAGGTCAATAAGACTTCATTTAGAATTTGACTTGGGGGAAAATCTACTTTTTCAAAAATAAAAATGTTTTAAAACACTTTGTCAAATATGATCATATGTCACTGTGAATTAATATTTAGTTATCAATTTAATCAAAGTGACAAAGATTCACATGTAAATACAGACAGTTAAATAGTGTAAAAAGACTTAGCTCTTTTAATATTGAAAGCACTCAGTTTTTCTTCAAAATTATCAGACTCATCAAGACAAAATGTACAATATTTGTTTTGCTAGACAGATTACATTAAATGTAAAAAAAAAGTCTTTGTTTATAATTTCTCATTAAGAGCAGACCAATAATTAAGAAAATTTTGCAAAAAGAGAGAAAAAACAAATTTTAATTTTCTACCAGCTTACTTGGGATATTAAAACTCAATCACTTTATTAAATTCATTCCAATCTTAGACCTGACTACACATAAAATTCCTTTCTAAAGATTCCTTTTTAACAAACCTCTTACAACTTTCTCTGCCCATTTTGATTTGTCCCTTGTTCTCTTTCCCATTTAGAAGTTACCAGCTTTAGGACAAAAATCACTTAACAAAGTTTTTACATGAACAAAAACGTCTCCATAGCTTACACTTTTTCTTACCCCAAAACATATTCTAATTTCCTTATAATTCCTAGTAGCTTTAACCACATATATTATTTACAATTCTTAATCCTTTGAAGCTTTAATTTTTTTGTAAAGATAAAGTTAAAAATTATTAACTGTGTAAGTATTATGTGGCTTGGCAAACTTATAAATACATTTCATAATTTCTAGAAACATACTCTACTTCATAGTACAAGCTTTTAATGAAGCACAAGACATGTTTACTAATAGAACCAAACATATTTAGTGTGTAATAAGAGGTCAAAAGTAGGTAAACTTAGACTCGTGCAGCAATTAATATTTCAGTATTTTGTCTTAGTTGGAAATGATCTAGACATTCAATTCATTTAATTTAACTTAGCAAAACTCTAAGGGTACAATTTGTCAAAGACATTTAGAAAACGATTTAAGTTGACATAGCAAAAACAATTATTGCTAAAAAAAGTTTACCTAAAAGAATTCTTATCTTATGTCTATTTAATTAATTTGTTCTTAACAATCACTCAGATTACTCACGACAATTTCATAAGATGTTAAAGTAGTGTTAGCCATCATCTTAAATTATTATTATTATTACTGTTTTCTGAGAAATATTGTAAAAGAGATAACATGAGCTTATTTGACTTTTAGTAAAACTACATAGCATAAAGCTATTATACTTAATGCTGATAACTCTTAAGATATGTCTGTATTAATTAATCCATTAAACCTGAACTAGATTTTACTTACCAAAAATTATCCAAGATCATGTGAATTTGAAAAATATTTGTATTCGTTTTTGTTATATTTTTGAGAATTTTTAGATTGCTTGTTGGAATAAATTAAGTTTACTCACTCAGATAGCTACAGTCTTTTATCAGTTATGGAGAAGACTTTTAAGACTTCTTGCCCTTTAAGTGTACTTGCCCTTGATAAACAATTTTAAGGAGACTGTGATTTAGAGTTTGAGCAAGAGAGGGTTTTTTTGGTGGTTTTTGTTTAAAAAAAAAACCTCTTTCCTTTTTTTTTCTTTAAATTTTAGTTTCAGGTTCTAACAATTGAGATAATCTGGGCTCAGTCTCAGGCAATGTGGCTGTGTTTACATTTCAGAGACATGGTAAGATTTATAACTTTAAGGGACAGAGAAAAAAATGTAAATTTTCTTCTGTGAGTTTTGGAGTGTATTTTTCTATTATCATAAGTCTCAGGGTAATTATTATTTTAAAAAATTTTCTTCTCAAGTACAGGACAATTTTGCTCCAATTATCATCAACTTTTATAATATCTACAAGAATTTGAGAGGAATAGGTTTCAGGGTTGGTGAAGGTAAATGGGCCTTGACTTGTTCCTAAGTTGCATTTCTGGTTTTGTAGAGATTTGGAAGACAAAGATAATTGTTTCTATTAGCTCTTGAATATTGGCTTCTTCCAACTGATCTTTTCCTAATTATTTGTAGGAGGGCCTAAGGAATTGCTGAGGAGATGGGGCAATTTTTAAAATTTTTCTTAAAAAGGGGAATTCACGTTGGATCTTTATTTTAAGTCTAATTTCTGTTATTTCATCTTAATAACGATTCCCTAAGGCTAGCTGTTATACATTATTTTTCCTTTCAATTTGATCCTTCCATAAATACCAATATGACAGCTGTTTATGATGAGAGCTCTCAAAAAGGTAATCTTTTAAATACAGCAAATTTAAAGGATCCATCATCTGGCCATTGAGGAGTAAGACCTTTCATTAATTTCAAATAGTGACTCAAATCAGTAAGGCTTTTTATGGAATGACCCAGAGGTAACCTTTCAGGCTTAGAATAAATCCTTACCATGGATGAAATAAGCATACTTTCAGATGGAGAGGGCACGGATGGTATAGCCCCTATAATGTGAAAATTCATTTCCAAGGATAATCTAAGAAAGCAAAGGCCTTCATTGCACAGGCAGTAAGGGTGGTATAGTGCAAACTGTGTCCCTGGTCTCTCCTGGGAATTTGAGGCACCTCTGATCCCAAACCTACTAATCTGTGACATCAGGCATATGCTGCTGGAATGGGACTTTTCCAACACTTACAAGGTAATGAAGGTTGAAACAACAAAGGCCCCTTATGGACTGGGTGCCCTTAGGACAAACTCCTCTGACAGCTGGCACAACAAGACTAGAGTGTGTTGTTTATGACTTTGCGTCTCAGAACCCCAGTCAATTCAACTGGTTACCAGATGCACCCCAGTAAATACACCATCCAGATGGTGGAGACCAGAGAGAATATTCTCACTGGACAAAAAGCCAAACTCTCAGGACAGAGAAAAATACAGAAGGAAAAATCTCATCCAGTTTTTATATAGAGGACTGACAGCAAAGTTTGTCTTAATAGGCACTGGACTGGAGAGAACTGTTAACTCACCAGTCTGTGAGGCTGTCTCCAACAGCAAGCTTATAGGGCCTATGCCTGTACTCTGCCCTATGGTTCTTTCTTCTTATGAAACATGACTCAGGAGACAGAGACAAAGAAAAACAGTAACTATCTCTGGGAGGAAAGGATTAAGAAAAACTGAGACGAGATTACTCATTTCCAAAAACCAGATTTTCTATGTCACAAGGATCTTGCTCCATAAGTATTTTCTTCTGCTAATCTAAATTTAGAGATAGAGAAAAGGAGACTCTTAAGCACTTTCCCGCCCACCAGACCTTACAGGCCTGGGAAGTTGAGGAGATAAGAAATTTTACCTTCTGCTGGCCTTTGTCATGTGTCCTAGGATCTCTCAGCTGCAGCAGTCTTGTGGTGGGAAGCAGGGTTTAGCCAGCCTCCTGGGTGTCTTGTCAGCTGTTGAGGAGGAAGAAATGTCCCTGCCAACCTTCTTGAGTTAAAGAAGTAACAAGGTTTATACAGCCTTCTTGACCTTGCATTCCCTATCTCTGGTGCTAATGATGTCTTTCTACCTCCTGGTACAGGGAAGGCACCATTCACATGAGATATTAATTTCCTGCTTTCATGGAGACAGATAGGAAGGTCAGTGTGTCTCTCTTGCATCAGTCATTTCTTCAGTAACTTTAATTCAAAGTAATATTCCACTGAGGCATATTTTGGAGCATCCTGCCCTGGGCACCAACAAAGTCAAATGGTTTAGAGAGAAAGCAAGTCCCTTTGTCAGCAGTGACCTGTGCTCATGGTGATTGTTATTCCATCTCCACAATACCACTGGGCTGGGTGCTCAAGAAACAGAGCTGGGAAAACATGGCTCCTGTCTCTTATAATTTATAGTACCAATGTTTCAAAGAAAAACTTTTATTTAGTGCCTCCTTTGTGTTAGACAATAATGCTGGTATATTTTCAAGATATACAAATAATAGAAAGAGACATGTATGGTACTTGAATTGTAGTGAGACATTAAAAATTTCCCCCCCAAAAAAATCTTTTTCTTTATACTTATAAGAAAAAAAAATGTAGATTCATTTTGGACAAGATAAAGAAAATTTATGAAGTGATAAATCTAACCTGAGAAAGTAGAAAAGAACACAGTACATAGGCTCTGAGCATTCTACTCACAGAAAATATTGTCCTGTTCTTTTGCAATATGGACTTGTTCCCCTGTCCCTATGGCTGTCTCTTCCCCTCTCTGTTTCTGCCCCTCTTCTCTCTCTCCCTCACACATACAATTTTCCCCTACAGAAAAACCCATTGACTAAATGCTAATGGGCAGGCACTGTGCTCAAACTGAGGCTACAGTGGTGAGTTAAAAGCAGAGATCATTTTTCCATCCTCATCAAACGTATATTCCAAGATGGAGAAAGTGAATACTAACCAAAGAGTCACACAACCATAATATTGCAACCACAACTAACAACCATAACCACGGAGTTAAGCTAAGCAAGCCACTATTGTCAGCTGTCTCTCAACCCTCAGTAGAGTGTGTTCCACTTAAAGGCCTTGAGTAAGTCAATATTCTGTTGAGAAAATCCAGGAAATTTCTCAGTCTTCCACATCTGAAATTATGCAGGTTTTGGAATGTCAGGAACAAGAGTGAGGGGAAAGGTCATTCAGAACTGCAGCTAACCAGTTTCTCTCTTTCTGACTGCTGCAATAACCTCCTAGTCTATCCTGTGTTAACTCCTGTTCCTCTGGCCTGTTCACAGAGCTGCCAAAGTGGTCCCTTAAAATTTAAGCCTGATTGTGCCACTCTATACTCAAAATCGTCCAGTGAATTCAATTTAATTACAATAAATCCAAAGTTCTCACCAAGGCCTCAAAGTCCTTTTTGATCTCTTCTCCCCTTCTCCCATGTCTCTCTTGGCCTCATTCCTACCACTCTCTCCCTTGTTTTCTGTAATCCAGCCAAACTTGCTTCTTCTCCAGCTTTTACTACAACACTACTTAGTAGACAAACAATTTATTTTAAATTAGGCAAAAACTTTAATAAGACACTTAACCAAAGAAGATACATGAATGGTAAATAAGCAACATTTTAAAATGTTCAGCATTATTAGTAATCAAAGAAAAATTAAAACCACAATGAAAATAACTTCACATCTACTAGAATGACTAAAATTAAAAAGATTGATAGCATCAAATGTTAGTAAGGATGGAGAACAACCAGAAGTCTCATACATTCCTGAAGAAAATGTGAAATGATGTACTACTTTGGAAAACAGTTCGGCATTAATACAACCCCCTAATTTCACCCCCTAGGAATTTAAATGAGAAAAATATGTCCACACAAAATGTGTACATGAACGTTCATAGAAACAACTTTATTCATGATTGTGAAACTGAGTAGAATCCTGTGGGGCTTTCCCAGTGACAGACTCAAAGTGTTCCCTGCTTCTTGTTTGTAGAACAAAGCTTTAGTCTCCTAGGCCTCCCTTGATTTCCAAAGAGCAGTTAATGATTATAGAACTGACCAAATTCAGAAACAAAGGAAAAGCAGTCAAGCAAGAAAAGTAACAATAGATTGAAAAACAGTGTTGTCTATATCCCTTTCTCCTCAAGGGATATAGATAACAGTCTGACACATATCCTTGATGTGGTGCTCCAAGGACAATGGTGCTTCAAGGACAAAGGACAACCCTCTCTGAAAACGTGTCAGCGTTACACCCCTTATCAGACCCTTAATTGCCCTCCCCACCATGTTGTGATGGTTATGAAATTCCTGAGCCCAGCTGGGCGATGAGACCTGTCCCAAATAAGAAAAGGCATCTTCCCTGTCCCACTGCCACTCTATAGAAGGAAAGTATATGTGCCTCGACCAATCAGTAAATGAAATTTTCACCATGAACCATTCCTTTGATTTCTGGCTATAAAAACTGATCAATAGCACATGTTTGGGGTCGACTCCCCCAGACTACTAGGAAGTCAGCCTGCTGTTCTGGCAGAAACACTTTCGTCTAATAAATTCTATCTTCCCTACATTCTGCCTTGTGTCCGGAAATTCTTTTCCAACCCACGTTTGGACCACGACACATGAGTGTTTTTTGTAGACACTAAGGCTCTCCACCTGATGGAGGATTTGACTATGTGCTGATCACAAGCATGTAGGTCCCAGACTGGTTGGAAGAAGAGGCTGATGATTAAGTTTCCCAAGACATCACCCTGTCACCTCTCCACCAACTAATCAAAAGAATGTCCATGAACTGATAATTCACCCTGAGACCCTCACTCCTAATGTTGTCTTTAGAAACACTTGCCCAAAAGTCTTCAGGGAGTTTGGGTCTTTTGAGCATTAGCTGCTTGTTATCCTTGCTTCGCATCCTGCAAATAAACACTGTACTTTCCTTCACCACAACTGGTATCAGTAGATTGGCTTTGCTCTGCATTGGGTGAGTGAATCTGTGTTTGGTTTGGCAATAATTTGGGCAACCATGAAGGGGCCACCATCCCCAGTGGGCATCTCAACCATAGCACACTGGCCGCTGACCAGTGGCAGCTCATGGATACAACTCAGCAGCTGCTTGAGCACTTTTGTCTCAGAGATGGCCCTGAACACTTGCCACTGAGCAGGCATCATTGGCCCATGGCACTTTTGATTTCTGTGGTAAAGGGAAAGAGACACATCCTTTGCTGGTTGAGATTTCTCTAGTAAGTAGTGGAACTTGTGTGTGATAATACCAGGGTATTCATTCTCTTAGCCATCTGGGTCTGTCAGTGGCTAAACATTTGTTGGGATTTTCCCTTTTGGGCTGAGGAGTTTGAAACCCTGAGAGACAACATTTGTTTGTTTTTTTGAGATTTTAAGATTACCAGCCATAAACAACTGAGAATGGGTAATCAGAGCTCTGTTTCATCTTATATTCCCTACGGTGTATTTTGCAGAATTGGGAAATTCTTAGCTCTTAGTTTTATGGGCTCATACCCATGAAAAGGAGAAGGTGATATCTTTCTAAAAATCATGTGGTCACAGTATTCTTTAGGCTCTGGAGAATAATGCCCCAGATGGGGCACTTTTTGACATTCTAAATCTTGTTTTTGCATATGAAAAAGCTGGCTTGTTAAAAGTATCTCTTCACTCTTCTGACCAGAAGGAAACAAATCTTACTAGGAGGAACTTACATTTTTCTCCCTGTGCCTCTGAAATGTAAATGTTCTTCCCTGGGCTCTAATGTACTCTCACTCACTGTTGTCTATACCATTGCCAATTCCTGAGACTGAGGGGGGAAAAGGGAGAAGAGTCCTTTTTAAACTCAGGCAGGAAAACTGTGAGATCTCTGTCTGGAATGTATGTATGTCCATGTGTACATTATAAATATATCTCTTTTCCTTTGGATGGTATTATCAAAGTTAGTTTGTAAATGAGCTCTATTTAATTGAATTAAAGGAAATTAAGCACTTACAGAAATTCTCAGAAATATAAAAGAAACTAACTTGAATGAATTTCAGATTCATGTGATCTGAAAAATATTCAATATTCAATTTGGGATAATGGCTGACTTGGTCTAATGTCTCATAAAGTTTTCTTGGGTAATCTAAACATAATTTTTGAGAACAAGTGAATAAAATAGAAGTAAATGAGACAAGAGTTTTTAGGTGAACTCTGGGAATAATTATGTTTTAGGAATGTCTACTTAAAAATAGCTTTTCTGGAAGTTTTAGTAACTTGAAATTTTAGAGTTTAACTAAATTAAGCTAAATGATGAGAATTCATTGAATATCGAGGTCTTTTCCAAATAAAATGATATACTGAACTATTAATTACTAAACATTGGCTTCCTTTTACAGAGAAAGTAAAGATATTTAAGACTATTAATAAATATGTTTGGTGTCACACTGAGACATTTTCCATAAGAAAGTACATATTTTTAGAAATAATAAATAGCATTTATTTATAAAATTGCCAATCTACAGAATGCTAATGTAAAGAACAGCTCATAATTGCTTACTTCTTAATTTTCACTAGGAATTTAGGTTTTTAAGACTTGAGAATTCTAATTAAATATGTAATTAAAGCCACTAGAAATAATGAGAACATTTTCGTATACAGGGTAATAGGGTGTGTGTTTTCATTAAAAGAAGGTATGAAGAATAGGAATTTATTTTGTTAAAGAAAAAGGAAGTAATTTTGTCTTAAAGCTGGTTATTTCTAAAGAGGAAATAAAATAAAGGGCAAGTTAATATGAATATAGAAAGTTGTAGATTTCTGGGGAAAAAGTAATCTTTAGAAAGAAATTCTACGTGTTGTCAGGACTCACTAAGATTAGAATGAATTTAATTGAGTAAATGAATTTTAAGATTAAAAGTAAACTGGTACAAAAACTTAAAATTTTTTTCTCTCTCTGTTAAGAGAAAAAAGTTTTCTTGGCATATTGATTTGCTTTTGATTACAGATTGTAAATTTTCTTTACCTTTTAAATAATCTGTTATAACTTTCTCTATTTGCTTTTAAAATCTTTCATTGTAACTTTGGTTAAATGGATACACATTGTTTCACAGTGATCTGTAATCCTATTTGACCAAGTGTCTTGAAACTTTTTAATATTTTGGATAAACTTCTCAAGGATAGAATCCTAATGAAAGATATTTTGACCTCTTGATAGTTTTGGGATGTTTCAGAGGACCCCTAAGTCATCTCAAAGAGAGATATTAAACTAATTAGGATTATTTGGTATGTTATGGGAGGCACTGTCAATTGATTAGAGATAAATGTATCTCCAACATTTTAGGTTATACATTTAGATTATACTAAATATCATTAATATAGATATTCTTATGTTATATGAAATTAAATAAAATTTCTAAAATTTGAATATGTCAAATTTGTATGTTACAGAAGTAAACAAATTTTTTTGTCAATTGCATTTTAACCAGCTCTTTAACTGTGTCTTTTTAAGTCTTTTTATCATTCATAGATGCTTTTGCAAAAATGCTTCATCTTCAGGAAGATTCATACTAAAGACTTTCTGACAAGTGCAGGTTTCTGATAACTTTCAAATCATACTGTTGAATTGGGTAAGAAATTTAAGAATTCTAATGGAAATCCTGATGGTTTCATAAAGGTTAAGGCTGCAAACTGTAAACAGCTCAAATGTTCATCATCAAGTGAATGAGTAATTCACATCAGCAATAAAAGGGAATGAAATATTAATATACATAACATGGATGAATCTCAAAACATGCTGAGTGAAAGAAAACAGGAACCAAATACACACTGTTAGATTCTAGTTATGGAAATTTGAGAATGGGAAAACTACAGTCACTGAAAGCAAATCATCATATCACTTTTGTAGGAAGGTGAGGATTGACCACAAAGCAGCCTAAGGAAACTTTCTGGGTAATGGAAATTTTCTGTATCATGATTGTGGTAGTGATTACACAAATGTACATATTTGTCAAAATTTATCTAACTGTGCTATACACTTAACATGAGTGCTATTAGTTGTATGTAAATTGTACCCCAAAAGGGGTGATTAAAAGGAAATATATATTATGTATGACATATAAATATATGTTTACATATATTACATATATATCATGACAATAGAATAAAATATGTTCTTAGTGATTAAATTGCCATTTAGCCAACATCCAGAATGCCAAACATCCTTATTTTTTTCTTGTTTTTCCTTTCTCTAACCTCTCAAAAAGCATCATTTTTAAGTCACATCAACATTGCTGATTAGATTTGCAGTAATTTGAAAACACAGAAGACATTCCTTTTACAAATATAAACAAAAGCTTCTTTCATCTGCTCTCTAGATCTTTTTATTCTTATGCCACATTCTTTACACCAGTTGACCAATTGAGTTAGGCACTCATTTCCTTTTTCACAAATCTTTGTTGTGTTTCTGCTAGTTCTGCATTAGGGACTATTAAGGAGGAAAACCACTGACACAAGATGGTTTCATTTGTGCTGAAGCCCACGATACCACGCATATATTTAATGCCTAACCTACTTGCAATTTCGACCTTCACCAGAAATGTTATCTTAATTCTGAAATCTGGAATTTTCTGGTCAGCACCAATGTGGTAATCTATCACAGGGGCCCTATCCTTCTCCCCCAAACCAAGAAGAAGAAGCAATCTGCATGATAAACTCAAGGCTTCCCTTCCCTACAAAGAGAAGATAGTACTGGTCCCAAATAACCTTTTTTTCTTTTGCTAATGACTTTCTTGCCCACCCTCCTTTCTATAAAAACCTTCCACTCTGTATAACTTCTCAAAGTGCCTTTCTATTTACTAGATGAGATGCTGCCCAATTCATAAAGCATCAAATAAGGCCAATCAGATTTTCAAATTTACTCAGTTGAACTTTGTTTTTTAACAAGACATGATCTTAAACAAGATAAACATTGCCCCTGTTTTCATCTCAGGTGGCCTCAGCCTGCAGCTGCTTGAAGCAGGATTTTGGTTCCTGGCCAGAGATTGAAGTCAGGCCGGCGCGGTGAAAGCACTAAATCCTAGCCACTAGACCACCAGGGACTAGTGGCCAGTGACAAGTTCCTGGCCTGTCTGCTGTGTAGAAATGAATTTCCACAGACATGGAAAGTACTGAAACAAGTAAAGTGTTTATTAGGAGGACAAAGAATACATGTGGCTAGACACATGGGTGGGCTCAGAGAGAGAGTTGCGCTCACTTTAGGTAGTTTGAATCACTTTTATGGGGAATTTCTTCCAGGTTTCCTTTGACCAATCATCTTGCTTTGCCTGGTTCTGAGTC
This sequence comes from Mesoplodon mirus, assembly GCF_964341445.2. Taxonomy (NCBI): domain Eukaryota; kingdom Metazoa; phylum Chordata; class Mammalia; order Artiodactyla; family Ziphiidae; genus Mesoplodon; species Mesoplodon mirus. Next base: position 196,236,382 of record NC_138976.1, on the reverse strand, counting down.
CATATTTGGTATACCTCAGGGTCCTCCCGTGTTCATGTGCATCTCTTAGCCAAGATGGATTCTAGCGAAGAGGCCTATGGGTAGTTGACATCACTTACTATGGGGTGGTGCCCTCTCCCTTTTTGACCTCCAAGGAACCTTTCTGCACATGTGTAGCTGGGAAGGTCTCCTTGACTACGAGAATGAGGAACATCTAGTCTTTTATCTCTTATCTGGGCAGGGCACAGCCTCCTTTCTCGATTGCCCTGTTATTGATATTTTGGAGTTTCTGTCCAGAGGGAATGAACTCCTGCTGCTTACCCTGGGGCCCATCTATCTCCTGCCTCACTTTCACAGAACTCACAATCTGCTGTGAGAGACAGTCAGAATATGAGCCCACACACACAAATAATTTTAAAGCCCGATAGATTTGAAGTCAATAGAAAAGACATTGAGGGCTTCCCTGGTGGCACAGTGGTTAAGAATCCGCCTGCCAGTGCAGGGGACACGGGTGCAAGCCCTGGTCCAGGAAGATCCCACATATCGTGGAGCAACTAAGTCCGCGAGCCACAACTACTGAGCCCGCATGTTGCAACTAGTGAAGCCCATGAGCCTAGAGTCCGTGCTGCGCAACAAGAGGAGCCACCACAATGAGAAGCCCTCAGACTGCAATGAAAACCCAATGCAGCCATAAATAAATAAATAAATATTTTTTTTTAAAAAAGAAAAGACATTGAAAAAGAAGTGGGCCTCCTTTTGATAAGGAAGTCAGAGGTTTCTCTGTAACTTCTTTTGAGAACAATAAGCCATGTCTTTTCCTTCTTCTACATTTTCTCTCCCCACTGCTGACCCCAACAAAATGCTGAAGACAGAATTTGCACTCAATAGATTACCTTTTAAATTGATGTAAAAGTATAAAGTATATTTATGTGTGTTAAAGTATGGAAGGGCATACATTTGGAGCATAAAAGCTCAGTACCTGCTGGAAATATCACATAATTGATGAATATAAAACTAATCATATATAGGGAAATTAAAAAGAAATTTCAGGCTGTGTAGAGACTAAATTAAGAGAACAATAACATATATAATAGCTGAATATTTTGGCATTTGAAATTGGAATTTAGGGCCTCCCTGGTGGCGCAGTGGTTGAGAGTCCGCCTGCCGATGCAGGGGATACGGGTTCGTGCCCCGGTCTGGGAGGATCCCATATACCGCGGAGCGGCTGGGCCCGTGAGCCATGGCCGCTGGGCCTGCGCATCCGGAGCCTGTGCTCCGCAACGGGAGAGGCCACAACAGTGAGAGGCCCGCATACCGCAAAAAAAAAAAAAAAAAATTGGAATTTAAAAAATAGATAAGAGAGGAAGAAATAGGAGTCTTAATTAATAACTGAAGGACAAAGGGGGGATAGGTAGCTTATTTAGCTTATTTCTGCCTTTTTAGTTGCAGAAAATATCAGTTTTGAAACCAGATATGATTGCAATGTATTAGTTCTGCACAAAGTGCTAGGATGAGTTTCCCCACACCCACGGTTTGGGGATAGTGCTTTACTCATAACTCATCTTTCATGCATTTGCCTAAATTCTCGTGGAATACAGCTGGACGTGCAGCTCATAAATATGACCTTTGGATGTGTTTTAAACACTACTGAACTCCATTTTGATTTTACATATTAAAGCCTCTGGGCTCTATTTACTCTTTCATTATATAACATTCATTTATCTTATGAAAAACGCTGTGATTCACTGTTGGTCTAGCATTTTTTTTTCCACTTATTTGGATGATTTTTAGAATCCAAACTGTATTGTTATTTATCTTGGAAAAGAGAAACACTTTCGGGAGTCAATTCTCTGAGTCCCAAACCCCTCACCTGACACCCTCTTGTGGTGCTGTGCTCTGGGGGGAGGACACAGCAGGATCTGCAGGTGGAGAGGCCTAGAGAGCTGAGGGTATTATGTGTCTGGTTTATCGCCAAGATTAGTCAAGCCCCAAATTATAGTGTTGAGGGAGAAATTTTTCACCTAATGGGGTATGGGGAAGTCATTTAGGCTTATACATGGTTCAGTGTAAACTTTGTGTGAACTGAAAGAGCCTGTCAAACACACACAGCACATCTGCTTTAACCATTAAGGAAAAGAAATGTCTGATTCACAAAGAAGGATAAATGACTCCCTTCTTACGATGCCCATGTTAACACCCTCTCGAAGATGAGCTTCCTTTCCCACGTGCCAGGACCCTACTGTCTCACTAGATATGTCCTCAATCTGTCTCTTTTGAAATCTTTAAGGAATAGACCCCTGTCATGTTTGATGTATGTTCTTTGTTCTGATAAAGCATAAGACTACCCTGCTTCAGTGGAGAAGTTCCTTAGAGCCTTTTGAGGGGCTGCCTCCCAGATTATAGCCCTCAGCTTGGCTCAGATAAAACTATTTTCTGTTCCTATTATAAATTCTTTATTAGTTCCCTCCACAGTGTGTTATTCCTTATGAAGTCATGCTGTTCTAGGCTGACACCAAGCCACCCTGAAGCAGCCATCGTGTCTTCATTGCCTCTTTCTCACATCTGGGTCCTTGAAAGTTGCTGAGATCACACTTGCTTGTCTGTGTCCATGGAACCCAGGGCAGAGCCCAGGTCCTCCCACCAGGGCCCTGGATTCTGGTACCAAACCCAGGAGAAGGTGTGCTCTAGTGATATCAGCCTCACCTGGCACCAAGGCCAAGATCGTCATGTGTTTTTTCCCAGACTTCTTCTGTGGGAAAGGGTTTTGTGACGTTTTGTTTTCCCTAGTTCACCCTAGAGAGATGCAAGGAGGAAGTCTGATGCAGACTTTCCAGCTTACAAACATCTGAGGGCTGTGTCTCAGGTCAGGATCAATGTTCCCTTTTCCATGGGCATTCAAGTCAGTGAGGCAGCCTGACTTGAGAGCCAGGACTCTGCCTCTGTAGTCCTGGAGTTGATGGCTGAAGGCTGGGGACAGGGCCGCTGCAGTTCTGCCCAAGGGGAATTAAAGGCCAGAAAGCCCTGGTTTCTGCAGGAGTCTGATCATCGCCTGAAATGTATGCCAGTTAACATATAATTTCTTTATCCTATTTATTCATTATTGTTATTTCTCATTGTACTTTGGGACTCAATTTTTTATTGTTATAGAAATCCAATGTTTTCAAAGATTCTCCCTCAAGGATTCTACTGTTAACATTTTTCATTAAGAGAAATGCCTGTCTATTCCAATCTTTCTTTCCCTCCATTATTGACTGTGTCTGTTCTAGGTCTTGTCCTTGTCTCCTGGGCCACAGTCAGTAATGTCTCCACTTATGTATTCTGAGTGTGTGATCATTTGGTCCAAGGGATTCTGCTGAATGAAGTATAAATTCTGATATCTTTCTCTTGCAAACTTTCAAAACCTACAAATAAAATGAAGATATGGGCAATATAAAATGAAAATATAATTTTCCATTCTTATTAATATCTATCTCTATTTCAATAGAATTCAATTATTGGCCCCCAATGACTATATTTTTCAAAAGAATTCCCTAAATAATTACCAGTAATTCACTACTCCAATGTAATGTAGAAGATATTCTTAGTGTATTCTTCAAATTCATGTTGATGGAATGCTCAAGTTCCCTATATCAAATTGAGCTCCTATATTCCCTCTGAATAATAAAACTAAGATATGTTTGCTAAAGGTTGTTGAAAAACAACATTTTAGTTTGACATGGTTGGTACAAATATAGTATCACTAAGGGTGAAAATTTAGTATATGTCCTGTGGACTACCAGTTTCATGTTCCACAATCACAATCGAACCATTTAAATACAGAATTATTTCCTAATTCTGTTAAATAAACCTCATTATAAATAACAAGCATTTTGAAAGCTTTAAATTTTTAACTATAGCTAATTAATTTGTTCCTTTTCTCCTCTATCAACAAAAATTGACTTTCATGGTTAACTCAGTTAAAAAATAAAACAGCACAATAGGAAAGAAGTAAAATATCTCCATTGCCTACAATATATAATAATATATATAAATATGCTGATGAAAAAAACGTGGGTCTGCTCTCTCATGTGCAGTAAAGCAAATCTACTGACACCAGGTTATGGCGAAGGAAAGTGTAGCGTTTATTGCAGGTGCCAGGCAGGGAGTTCAGGTCAGCTAGTGCTCAAAACACCTGAACCCCCTTTCCTGATGGGTTTTATGAAAGCATTTTTAAATACCAGGTGAGAGAGGGGAATCACAGGGTATGTGATCAGCTCCTGCACAATTCTTTGATTGGTTGATGTGAGGTAACAGAGCAGTGTCACAGTGGTTAACATTATCAATCCTCAGGCTCCAGTAAAAGATCTCCTACTTAAAACAGTTTTAAAAGTTAAAAAAAATAAACATTAACTGAGTAGAGGGAAGGTATCCTCAATTTCAGAACAGTGTAAAGTCAGCAAATATCACAACTGATGCACCCCTTGAAGATACTGATCTTGACTGGTTGCAATTTTTAAGAAAACACATTTGGGTAAAATTAACTCTGCACTTAAAAAAAATTGAGTCACAGGTTTTAGGTTTTCTAAATGCTCTAAAAGTACTTATTTTTCCTTTCCAAGAAGGGACTTTCAACCTCCCCCAAAGTAAAAGGGCAGTGCCTCTTGTATTGCTTCTCTCACTGAACACACCGAAGAAAAATTGCATCATGTTGGTGTCTATCTGAATAATGTGCTCAGGGCTCTCCCTGAATCACTGCATGGTTCTCATTTGCACGTGGGAGCCAATGGATCTAAGTGCAGGCCACCACAAGATGTGCCACTATGGCATGTGGATTATTTTGAGCTGAAAACAATCAAGGCCCAAAAGACTCAGGAAGAGCCTTTGAACTTCCCCCTTATTGCCTAAAATAATTTAAGACAGGAGGCCTGTCCCAGGAAGAAGCTATCACTAGAGATAAATGTAGTATAATACTAGGTGTGGTAGAACAGGAGGAACGTTGAAAAGCCCATTTGATCAAAATCCTCTCTGTGGGGCTTCCCTGGTGGCGCAGTGGTTGAGAGTGCACCTGCCGATGCCGGGGACACGGGTTTGTGCCCCGGTCCGGGAAGATCCCACGTGCCGCGGAGCAGCTGGGCCCATGAGCCATGGCTGCTGGGCCTGTGCATCCGGAACCTGTGCTCTGCAAGGGGAGAGGCCACAACAGTGAGAGGCACGCGTACCGCAAAAAAAAAAAAATCTCTCTCTGTCTCATTGTCTTTGGATGGATCAGCAAACATTTGTTTACCAAACATTAACTCTTTTTAACTTCCTGTGAATTACCTTACTTCCCTTTGAAATTTCAGACCCATACCTCCTTCTGATGCCAAAATTTGGCCTCTGTGCACTGGTATGGAATCGAAGTCGGGGGCAGAGTTTGGGTGAAGTAGAAAAGAATAGGTTTATTGCATTGCCAGGCAAAGGGGGACACAGCAGGCTAATGCCCTCAAAACTGTGTGTCCCAACCTGGGGGGATTTGGTGAGGAGTTTTATAGCAATGGTTCAAGGTCAGGGTTGCTGATAAGGATTATGGTGTGTTCAGGGCCTGCAATCCTTTAATCTGGCCTCAGGTGGTCTCCTGATGAGCTTCTATGTTTCTCAAGGTTATCAAACTGTGACCTTCTCTCTAGAATGAAGGATGCTTCATCAAGCAGTTAACATCTTCCATTTGTTGGGGGTTTTAGTTCTGTAGAAGAGCTCAGTTATTGTTATATGTTTCCCTTGAGGCAGAACCAGGATCTTGTCCCAAAGCTGCACTATTGTTTCTTGACAGTTCCTCCCTTGCCTCTGCAGCATCTCGCTTCCCTGATTAGCAACTATTTGACCCTACCCTTTGGAATTCAGGGAAGGTTGTGGAGGCTGAAGCCTAGTCCCTGCAAACAAGAAATGGGGGACACAGAAAGACTTTAGTGCCCAGGAGCGCCACAGGGTCCTGCTCAGCTTCACTTCTCTTTAGTCAAGAATATATATATGTCACCTTGTCTTGCTGTCTTTGGAATTCTTCATACTTACGTGAATTCCCCATGTGCACATAATAATTTAATTTTCTCTTGTTAATCTGCCTTATGTCATTTTCATTGCCCACCAAAGAGCTAATGTTACCCAAAAACCTGGGTTTGCCTCTTGGTGGGCGTCAAGCTGAAAGGCACAACAAAAACAAAGATTGGGAGAAGAAAGGATTTGTTACTTGCAGCAAGTAAAGAGAACACCGGGGGTCTTTCCCAAAGCAGTGTCTTCCTGAACAGCAAAATGGGGGAATTTTTAAGCTAAGGGTATATGCATATTCATGAAGGGGTTTGGGTGGTCCACAGAGTCCAAGCTTTAGTGGACTGAAGTCATGAGGGTCAGAAAAGGTCAATATCATCATTCCTTATGTTCCCAGTTGGTCAGGCTAATCTTTACCATTGAAAGAGAACTGGGAGTCTTTACAATTATCTTTGTTATTGTTACTTCTTTGACCTGAAAACAGTCCTTTGATTCTGCATTATTTTGTTCCCTTAAGATCATTAATTACTGAGACCCTTTCAACGGCAAGCATCCTGGCCAGGCTTAGACTGCAAAACGGCTTAGGCCAAAAATGACCCCTAGATATACATATTATTAAACTTTTGTTCTATTTTCTCCTGTTAATCAGTCTCACGTCAATTTAATTCTTAGACCAGCTCAAAGTGTTACCTGAAACACTTCTTTTGTTGAGCCAAAAGACACAACCAAGCCAAAGGGCAGGAGAAGGAAGGGTTTATTACTTGCAGCAAGTACGGAGAACAGCAGGGATTTTCCCAAAATGGTGGCTCCTTGAACAGCCAAATTGGGAAAGTTTTAAACTGTCAACTGAAAAGAAAAAAGCACAAACTGAGAGTTGTGAGTTAAGTTTTATTTGGGGCAAAATGAGGACTATAGCCAAGGAAACAGCCTCTCAGATAGCTCTGAGGAACTGCTCGAAAGAGTTAGGGGGAAGTTCAGCATGTATGTGATTTTGGTGAAGGGGGACACATGTAATCAGGGACACATTTTGGCAGAAATTTGCTGCTAGTCACGAAATGGTGGCTGCTAGTCACAAGGAGCAGATGTCTCCATTAATGATTTTAGTGCTTTTCTAGATATGAGAAGATAAAAGAAACTGGGCTCATAAAATCTTCTGAAAATATCGAACTATCTGAAGGCCTGTTCTGCCGGGTTTTCTCAGAGCATAGACTGCCTCATTCTTGATCTCTGTCCTGAATTCCATTCAGGGTGTGTTGAAGGTTGTGAAACAAAATTTATATTTTATGGCAAGACAAGAGAAATTTAAACATAAATTCTTCTCTGCCCTTTGGTCTCCTCTCTCCCCACACTGTGCGCTGTGCATCTGCATTATACATTGACCAAACCTCCCCCATAGGCAGGGACACTTGCTCAACCATAAAGAGCAACATTCTCCTAACATCAACAAGACAACTCCCTCCTTAAGAGCTAACATTTCTTCTTGACCTTGTAAGGGGTTACATGACCAGCAGGATGGCACTTAGATCTGAATTATGTAAACGTTCAATAAAATGTCATTTGATGTACAGCCCTCTGTCTCAAAAAAAACTTATACACCTCCCTGGGTTTCTAATGGGCAGAACAGTTTTCAGAGTTTTCTGAGATGCTCTTCCCAGGTTATAATCCTCAAATTTGGCTCAAAGAAAAATTTCCAGTTCTCTTTTAGATCAAGTGATTACTTTTTTGTCAAGGTGAGAGACTACAGTGGCTAGTGACTTCATTCTTATAGAACCAGATGGTAAGGGACAATTTTATTTCACAAGATCATTAATTACTGAGATCTGTTCAAGAGCAAGCATCACGACCAGGCTGAGATCACAAATGATTTAGGCCTAAAATGGCTTCTCTTATGTCAAAAAGTTATGTTTGATTCTTTTTCTTTGGGGACCCCCTACTCCATTTGCCTACAGAAGGGCAGAGGAAAAGTTCTTCCTCTCTGACAGTCTTCATGACTGCCTGGAGAAACAATGATGGACTCAGGAGTTCTTCTCAGCCTCGATGTGCACAGAAATCTTTATGCCTATGGTAAAGGGGCATGGAAAGGAGAGGGTTCTCAATGTGTATAAGTTCAGATGCTTTCAAAGGCAGGCAATGTGCCCTGTACTATAATGCCTGTTGGGCAGGAAGAAAGTTTCCTGTACCCTTCTAGATTTTTCTGATTAGTCTAGGAATTAAATTGACATGAGACAGATGAAGATTAACAGGAGAAAATCAAACAAAATTTAATAATATGTATACATGGAAGAGACCCAGGAGAACTCAGTAAATCTCCCAAATGGCTGAAATCCTCACCTTAAATACCACTTTCAACTACAGACAAAGATGTTGGGTGGAGTGGTTTGGGACTTCAAAGGGGAGGAAGGCAATTCTTCCTCGGACCTCATACGTGAAGTCACCATACCTCAAGGGGAAATTCAGTTTGCAGTACAACTTGAACTAAAGAACAGTTCTTCGTGTAACACTGCCGGATATTGGAAGATACACAGGCCCCTCGGCCGACCGAAGGCATTCCTTCATTGAGGCAGTTCGCTAGCCGCAGAACACCCTGCTTTAAAAAGTTGATTCAGTTTAGGTCACAGTGGGTAGCTTGTGTCTCTTTTACTTGTTAGAAAACACACGTATTTAGGCTGCGTGTCAATCTAGACATGGCGTCTATAGCGAAAAGCCTGGTTTTCCCATTTTGAAAGCTCCATTCTTGCAGCCGGAAAAAACCTGAAAAACACTGTTGTTGCCGCGTTTCTAGTCCCTGCAGGCATGGCTCTGAGAAAAAAAAAGAGTTTTCTCGAAAGAAAGAGGGTGCTTCCAGTTCCTGGGTGGGAGCTCTTCCTGCCCTGCTCTAGAGCTAAGGGGAATCTCAACGGGGACCCTAGCCTCGACGTAAGGTCTTGATTTGGCATCCAGAAGGGTAGGCGTGAAGCAGGTTCCCTGAGGCCTTAGTCGCAGTTCTGCTTTCGTTTAACGGCAGTAAGTGTCTAGAGACTCGTGGCCCCGTCGCGTCAGCGCCAGTTTCAGGACAAGAACTCTGAGGACCCGCCGGCTCCCCTGGGCTTGCTGGACCACACTCAGACCCGTAGGCCCTTCAGGGTGGCCCAGGGTAGGCCGAGGGAAGGGGAACACACTGCAGTCTACCTTGGGGGAGCTAGATGTTGATGTTACAACTACCGGGTTTTTTTTTTTTTTTTTTGCAAGAACCCCTAAATATCCTGTGCCCTCCCTTACCTCTTCAGAACAGTCCCTCAGAGCTATCTGAGAGGCTGTCTCCTGATTTAAGTCCTCAGTATGTCCTCCAAATAAAACATAATTCTCAACTTTTAGGTTGTGCATTTTTTTTCAGTCAACATTTAATTGTATGGCTCACGTAGGTACTATGCCTAGATGTAATGGGATGAGCTGTAAATTATTAAAACTAGATAAACTCTGTCAGCTCTACCACTAGCTGAGATCAGGCTTTCATCTCTGGATACTTCTGTCATAGACCTTGGCAGATATGGGATCTGTGTTGTTCTTAAAATTATTCTTAGAATTGTGGGGACTCATTCATTCTTTCAACAAATTTTACTGCTTATATTCTATGTGTCAGTTACAGTGCTGGGTCTTGAAATACAGAAGGCAACACACGAAAGTACAAGGCTAAAACGCATTTTCTACCATATTAATTTTTTCATTCATTAATTCATCCTTAAGTCATTCAACACGCATCTTCTTATTGAATACTGATGAGGGATCAAATGCTAGGCTAAACACTGAGTATATAACTGCAAATGAGATGGATAGGCCCTGATTTTGATGTCACTACTATCTTTTGTCGTGCCATATAGTGGGACAGCTTCATTATTCCCTTTACCGTAAGTTTTGGGGTTTTTTTGCGGTATGCGGGCCTCTCACTGTTGTGGCCTCTCCCGTTGCGGTTCACAGGCTCTGGACGCACAGGATCAGCGGCCATGGCTCATGGGCCCAGCCGCTCCGCGGTATGTGGGATCTTCCCAGACGGGGGCACGAACCCGTGTCCCCTGCATCAGCAGGCAGACTCTCAACCACTGCGCCACCAGGGAAGCCCTACCCTAAGTTTTTATCACAAATTGCTAATGAAAATAAAACTGTTAGTGGAGTTTCAACATGCATAGGTAAATGAGAACACAGAACTCCCCTTTCGCATGCCCCATTCTCCTCCTTCTAACTCCCTATGCGAACTCACTTTGTGCCAAGACCAAGAAGATGTGCCCCAATAAGAACCAAGCTGATTTCCTCACACTGACTGGGGCTATTGCTCACTTAGAAGACTTGATGCTTAATTTTGATAAGCAACTAGAAGACCATGGAGACAACCTATAAAAATGATTTGTATTGGGAGAAAATACTAAAAAGGGTTAATGTGCTGTTTCACATGTCTAACCTCCTGGGATTAAACCACAGGCACCAAGGTCACCAAGGGTACTTGGCAACAATGAGCTAAAAATGAAAAAAAAAGAGCATCATACTGTTATTGTATTCATCTTCCCCCAAGGCACTCTCTGATAAACACCACAACCACTAAGGGAATTGAGAACAGCTTCCTTGTGGGGCAGGTTAGATATGCATCTTTTTCCAAGAAGTTAAATCATATCCAGCTATCAGCACACCTTACTTAAGGTGATTGTAATATATGAGAATAAATGTTCCTACCTGATTGGAAAATTTCTTGTCCTCAATTCATTGGCTATACTGGATTTTTTTTCTTGGGTCAGACTTTCAGACTTCTACCAGAAATTGTTCCTTTGTGGAAACCAGGCCTTCCCAGAAACTCAGGAAACTGAAATGGAGACAGCAAGAGAGAAGGAAATTATTTGGACATATAGACCTCAATTGTTTGGTTTTAAGTAAACGTCCCAGCAAACATCTTCTAAATGGTATAATAACTTTAGGGAAATTCACAGTTTATAAGTTTGTGTACTCATAAACTGAACATATTATGATAAGAGTACAGGTTGCATTTTGTGTCTTCAACTCAAGCAAAGACTTCAAAAAAGGCCCAGTTATCCTTTGTTCATTAAGACACAAAGAGAGGGCAAAAAGGGCAAGTTTCTAAGTCTTTTTCTTTAAAATTTACTTCCTTTCTTCAGTCTTCATCAAGATCTTCAGGAAATTAACTTTACTAAAGTTAATTATTCATAAAATAAACATAGGAACCTGCAGAAGACTATTTCACAGAAACCTGTAATGTACAATATCCATCGCATACATGCACCATGAGCTTGTCTTTTCTAGCACTGGCATACACAAAACTCTGTGTGTGTGTGTGTGTGTGTGTGCACATGTGTGTCTTTTTTTTGTGATGGAGCCATAGGGAGAAAATAAATCTATTGGCTGCAATTCAGTGATGTAGAAAGATTTAAGGGTAAAGGAAAAGGCTACATCAAGTGAAGCAATAAAGTCATGAGGTCATGAGGTTGTGCTTCCATAATAATAACAATAGCAGTCTTCTGTAACCAAGGGAGCAGGCTCCTCAAATTATAGTCACACCTGTTAGACCATCTGCCCATAAATTTCACACTATCATTAATGGAAAACTAATGGCACTGTCTCTCCTTCCCTTTATCCATTGGCCATTCTCATATAAACGATTTTTCTCTTCAAGGTCGTGCTCTTTCCTATCTGTTTAAAAATATTAGGATTTAGGAGGGGTGTTACATAATGTGCCATGCCTTGGTACTTGTACCAGTGATGGCTCTGTAAGGAGCACTGGATTGTTAGGAGGCTATAAATTGAATTCCCCTAGAAGCAGAACCTGAGGCAATAATTTGAATGCAAACTGTTCATCTGGGAGGTGCTTCCAGAAAACTCAGAAGTGGAGTGGGAATTGAGAATGGAGGCATGGAAGGAAGCCAACAGAGGTGCATTACTGAATCAATTACTCCTGCAGGGAACTGCTGCCAGTACTTCAGGGGAGTTCTGTGAAACTCTATAGAACATGTCTCAGAGTTATCCCAAGAACTGGTGAGAAACTTGAAGTACTTATCTTCCAGTCCCCTCTGTCCTTGGTTGAAAGCTACACCCAGATACATTAACTCCTGTACATTTCTGGCCTGCCCTAAGGTGGATAATTGCAGGTGGTAGCATGAGTCTATCAGCATATACTGGAATGATGAGTGCTGGGGAGATATGAGTGGAGCATTGAAACCATCTAATACAGTGGGGGCAGGAGATATCAATTATTGGCTTGCAAGTCCAAATGGGTAACCTTAAATTCCTGGGTTAATGGTTTTACTTTGAGGTATTTAAGCATGATGTATGAGTAAAAATTTCCTCTATTAAATCAAGTTGAAGATCCTAAGTCCCTAATCTTCTGGAAAACTGTGGGGATCTTTTTAACAGATTTTTGAAAAGTAACATGATTAAGATTCCAAACTGACCATTCATTCATTCATTCATTAACTCATTAAACAAACATTTATTGAACACCTAAAGTATGCCATGGGTTAAACTAGGCACCAGTGTTACTGTTACTAAAATCATTATCGTGCCATCTAGAAGTCAATGTATTGTGACACTCAAATAAGAAAATCCATAGTTACCGTAAAAATTATTACATAGTGCTATAGGAAGACACGGTAAGACCTTAATTCATGCTGTGGAGAGTAGTATATGGGGGATATCAGTAGGGCTTCCTGTAGAAGGCAATGGAAATGGATACGTAACATGAAGGAAGGGTGAATTTTTGAGGAAAAGAGAAGATAAATTCATGTTTGCCAGAAAATGAATGGTTAAGGATCAGTCCAGAAAGGAGTTCCATTCATAATCAGTATAAGAAATGTCACTGGGGCTTCCCTGGTGGCGCAGTGGTTGAGAGTCCGCCTGCCGATGCTGGGGACACGGGTTCGTGCCCCGGTCCGGGAAGATCCCACATGCCGCTGAGCAGCTGCCCGTGAGCCATGGCTGCTGAGCCTGCGCGTCCGGAGCCTGTGCTCCGCAACGGGAGAGGCCACAACAGGGAGAGGCCCGCGTACCGCAAAAAAAAAAAAAAAAAAAAAAAGAAATGCTCACTGGAGTGTAAGAAAAGAAGACAATGGAGAGGGTGGTAGAAGCCAGACCATGGATGGTCCATGTATGTATACTAAGTGCTATGGTCTAGTCTTTGTGTTCCCCTCCAAATTTATACTTTGAAATCTTAATTTCCGGAGGTGATAGTAGTAGTAGGTGGGGCCTTTGGGAAATGATAAAGGTATTAGTGCTCTTATAAAAGAGACGCCACAGAGCTCCTGAAGCTCTTCTGCCATGTGAGGTTACAATGAGAAGTCTGTGACTCAAAAGAGGGCCCTCATCTGACCATACTGCCACCCTATTCTTGCACTTGCAGCCTCCAGAACTGTGAGAAAAAAATGCCTGTTGTTTATGAGCCACCCAACCTGCAGTATAATCTTACAGCAGCCCAAAAGGACAAAGAGAGTTTGCATGTCAGATTTTACTCCAAGAAAGATGGGAATCCATTGAAGGATTTTAACTGGTAACTTAGAAGAGAGAAAAGTTTCATAACACAATCAGGTATTTTTATAAGAAAAATTTGTTTCATTTTCAGAAAGATCACTCTGGAAATACTGTGACTAGATTTTTGGAGAAGGGTGATGGCAGTCCCGGATATAGAAAGATGAGTTAGTAGTCCATTAATGTATGTCAAACAAGAAAGTGGATATAGAAAGTGTGAATTTGTAGCTGAGCGTTCTTTTCTTTTAGCACTTGAAAAATGTTATGTCAATGCTTCTGACTCCAGAGTTTTAGACAAGAAATATGCTGTCATTGGAATTGGTGTTTCTCAATAAGTAATGCATCGTTTCTTCCTGTCCACTTTCGAGATTTTTTTTGTCTCTACTTTTCCGAAGTTTAGTTATGACGCATCTTGGCAAGGATATCTTTGCGTTTTTCCTCTTTGGGTTTGTTCAGATTCTTGAATTTGTGTTTATGTCTTCTAAAAAATTGGGAACTTTTTAGTCATGATTTCTTTGAATACTTTGTCAGTCCTACTTCCCCTCTGTTTTCATTCTGGAACTTTGATGATATGAATGTTAGTGCTTTTGTTACTGTTTACACGTTCTTGAGATCCTGTTCTTTCTCCCGTCTCTACCCCTCAGTCTATTTTTCTCTGTACATGTGGTGGATTGTATTGATCTCTTCTAAGTTCATGATTCTATGCTTTGTCATCTCCACTCTACTCTTGAGCAAAGCTTTTTGATCGTTGTAGTTTTCAGTTCTACTGTTCTCATTTGTTTTTATTGTTATAGCTTCTAGTTCTTTGTTTACATTTTCTAGTTTTCTCATTTCTGTCAAGGAACACATAATTGCTAATTGAAACACTTATGTGACAGCTTATTTAAAATCCTTGTCTGATCATTTCAATAGATGTTTTATCTCAGTGTTGGTGTATGTTTATTGTCTTTTCTCATTTATTCTGTGATTTCCTGGTTCTTGGTGTCATAAGTATTTTTCCATTGTATTCTAAACATTGTGAGTTATTATATGACTCTGTATCCCATTTAATTTTATTATTACTTTTTAGAAGGAAGTCATCCTATTTGAGATATAGTATGAGGACTGGGAGGTTACATACAGATTTCCATTGGGCCCTACTGACGATACCCCAGCAAAAGTGGGCACTTACATTGTCTCACTGCAGACAGATCAAGTAGAAGTTCAGCTATCCTATTGGCCCTTCTGACACCTTCCCCCCAAAAGTGGGAACATTAGTATCATTGTGTTGCCTTTTAGTAGGAGTGGAAGTTCATCTCCCCAGTAGATTTCTTGACACAGGGGAGGGGAGAAGTGAAGTGTTTGCTGTCCTTCCTCCCACTCCATTCCTTCTTGTTGATGCCGGGTGTGGGTAGAGGGTCAGCTACCTGCTGGCCCCACTGACACCAGGGTAAGAGGAAGAGAACTGACAACTAGCCCTGCTTGTGCCATCTCATTCTGTCTTACTGCCTCAGGATGGTTATGGGGATTCAGCACCTCATTGGGTCTCACTGACATCATGTGTTGGGGGTTAGTGGGGTGCCTACTCCCTCCACCCTGTAACATCCTATTCTTATTGATGTCAGGGAGAGATGGATGCTATGTCCCACCATTGGACCCCACGACTGTGTGAGAGCAGCCCAGGGTTAACAAGCCTGTCAGGCACCACCTTTTTTTTTTTCTTTTTTAGTAAGTAAATTTATTTATTTATTTGGCTGTGTTGGGTCTTCATTTCTGTGCAAGGGCTTTCTCTAGTTGCGGCGAGCGGGTGCCACTCTTCATCGTGGTGCACGGGCCTCTCACTGTTGTGGCCTCTCTTGTTGCGGAGCACAGGGTCAGTAGCTGTGGCTCACGGGCCCAGCTGCTCCGCGGCATGTGGGATCTTCCCAGACTAGGGCTCGAACCTGTGCCCTCAGCATTGGCAGGCAGATTCTCAACCACTGCGCCACCAGGGAAGCCCAGGCACCACCTTTTAAAGTCTGTTTGCTAATGGAAAGGGGTGGAGGCTCAGCTCACCACTGGACCACACTGAAACAACCCTGGTGGGTTGTTTCAGAGCGCTGCCTCTTCTGGAGGGCAGGAGTGGGGTGGTGTGGAAGATCAAATCCTAGCTTGGCCCAACTGAAACCACAGGACATAGGGGATGGGTGCAATATTCCACTGGCACTTGGCTCGAGTAGTGTGTATATTCCACTGGCACTTGGCTCGAGTAGTGTGTATATTATTGCCCAAATGGTCTTCTGTCTTTAGCAACCCCTTTCCTCATACTTTGGCTAGGGGGAACTGGGTTTTGTGTTTTTTTCTGAAGCTTTTTTGTCTGTTGTTCTGTTGGTGGTTATTGATTGGGGGTTCCTGTAATACCCTCTCCAGGATGTATGGGAAGCAACAGGAAACACAGGGGACTCATCACCATGTTATTCCTCAAGTCCCAAAGTCCCTAGTTAAGTCTGCCTTCTCATTTCCACCTTTCAGCGTCTTCCTATGTTTGTTTGTTGTTATGTTCAGGGTTTTAGTTTTAAGTGGGAGAACCTGGGAGAAATGGGCTACTTCATCTTCTTGGAAGCAGAGGTCTGGAGGACTTTTGATGTTAAAAAGTACTGCTGACTGTAAATTAATATTTGATGATATACACCTTGCCCTTTAAGAATTATTCTACTAGATGATGTGGCTTCCCAAAGTTGCTACAATTTGATTTTCATACTTCTAAAAGCCAAGTGTTTTGCTGGAGTTGAAATTTAAAGATAAGCAAGAGATGAGGCTAAGATGATCTATGTGGTAACAGATTAAAGTTGGAAACATCAATATACATTCATGTTTAGCTTAATATTGCTTCATATTACCTTAATACACATGGTTATGTAGAGAGATACTTATAGATATGTGTGTATACATGGGTCATGTACACACATATTATCTCTTTGCTCTGTCAGCTGAGAAGATCTAGAAGCAATGACATCCGAGCAGCAATTAGCACACCCCACACCCAGGTCCTGCTGTCTAATACCTTTCTCCACTAAAAAGACCTAGTTATCCATGAAGAAACAGCTGATTCTAGGACTGGGGCAGTAAATATACAAGATTTATAAACAAGACCATCTTATAGTGTCAGAAAGTAAGGAAGTTCCAAAAAAAAAAAAAATACAGGATGGGGATACCCCAGAGTGGCACAAGAGCCAACTGAAAAGAGTTCACAAGGGTCAGGACTAGAGCAATTTGAGGAACAAAGTAACTAAAGCAGAATTAGATTATAACCCAAAGTATAAAATAAAAATCCATGAGCTCTTCTGATATAAATAAATAATTGGATACATAAATGCAGGAGAATAGATAAATCTCCAGTGCAAAGGAATTCCAAATAGTTTATGTAGTACTCCATCTTAAGCATAACTCCCTATTCCTTAGTTGTGGGCTGAGCATATTGACTTCCTTCCAAAAAAGTACAGTATGAAAAAGGGAAAACCGTAATCTTATGATGGAGAAACCTGAAAAACACTACTTCAGCCTGGTGATCAAAGTCGACCTCAGCATTCATAATGCATATTGATACTTTGTACACTTGATGTGATCTGACAGAATAACCCTTCTACTCTGTGGTCTTCCTCCCCAAAACACATAATCCCAATATGATCATGAAAAATGCATCAAACAAATTCTAGTAGTGGGCATCCTACAAAACCCTAACTACTCAAAATTGTCAAGGTCATCCAAGGAAAATCTGAGAAGCTATCAAACCCAAGAGGAGCCTAAGGAAACATGGCAACTAAAGGTAATGTGATGTTTTGGATGAAATCCTGGAATAGAAAAAGGACATTAGGTAAAAACTAAGGAACTGGACTAATGGATGGACTATAGTAAATGATAATGTATCAATATTTGTTTATTGATTGTAACAATGTAACATACTAATATAAGTGGATCATCATAGAGGGAAATTGGTATAGTGTATATGGAAACACTTTATACTATCTTCTCAATTTTTCTGTAAAATTAAACACTTCTAAAAAATAAAGTCTATAAAAACGCTGTGTTTTCTTGTTTTATGATTATGTGCCTGTATTTCCTAATGAATATGTCAATTTGCTTTACCTTCCTTGATACTGATATTACAGGAAATACTAAGTAACTCTGAAAGAATTTGTAACTCCAATTCAACAAGCAATAATTCTTGTATTAACTTTTTGGAAGAACCCACCGAATAAATCAAAGCAAATTGTCTTTAAAGGCTGAATTTCTTTTCAGTGTTTAATCTTTTATATTATTATTATTATTTTTTTTTTTGTGGTATGCGGGACTCTCACTGTTGTGGCCTCCCCCGTTGCGGAGCACAGGCTCCGGATGCACAGGCCCAGCGGCCATGGCTCACGGGCCCAGCCGCTCCGCGGCATATGGGATCCTCCCAGACCGGGGCACGAACCCGTATCCCCTGCATCGGCAGGCGGACTCTCAACCACTGCGCCACCAGGGAGGCCCAATCTTTTATATTATTAATGCATACCACAAAAAAGATTCTGTTTCAAAGGGCAGAAAACGTTGATTGTAGGCAATGTCTAAAGTACAGTGAAATATTAATGCCTGATGCTATAACAACTTTAATGTATTTTATGTTTTCAAAATGATGAATTGTTATTTCAGTCAATAAAGTATTCACTTTTATACATTTCCTACCCATCTTTTCCCAAGACACCCACAAGGAAATGATACTATCATCTGACATTAGGTTCATCAATTTAAATTGGAGTTTTTGGTAGCTGTGGTTGCCAATGGAACTGGAATGTGTGATACTTTTACAAATCCTCTCCATGGCAAAATCTGATCCTCACAAGGTAAATCACAGGAGGTGCCTAAAGCCAAATGACATATTGCTTTGTAGCTAGATTACCAAGCATTTTACTTAGAGGCACAATAGAATGTAGAAAAGGCCATTTCTCTTTCTGTCTTTTTCTGCTCAAAGTCACTCACCATCTTACATTTTATCAGCCATTTCAAAAGTTTTCCGTAAATTTAGACCATATAATGTCACTTAATGTGAATGTAGCTCAACCTTCTCTTTTAGTACAGCTAATCTCACATTATTTTATTGGTGCTAAATATGTAAATCATCAGCAAATTTTTGTACTTAACTTTTTTTTTTGATGTGGACTACTTTTTAGAGTCTTTATTGAATTTGTTACAATACTGCTTCTGTTTTATGTTTTGGTTTCTTGGCTGTGAGGCATGTGGGACCATAGCTCCCCGACTAGGGATTGAACACACACCCCCTGCATTGGAAGGTGAAGTCTTAACCACTGGACCGCCAGGGAAGTCCCTGTACTTAATATTTTTTTTTTTTTTTTTTTTTTTTTTTTGCGGTACGCGGGCCTCTCACTGTTGTGGCTTCTTCCATTGCGGAGCACAGGCTCCGGACACGCAGGCTCAGCGGCCATGACTCACGGGCCCAGCCACTCCGCGGCATGTGGGATCTTCCCGGACCGGGGCACGAACCCGTTTCCCCTGCATCGGCAGGCGGACTCTCAATCACTGCGCCACCAGGGAAGCCCCCTGTACTTAACTTTTAAAAATAATTAAAATAAGCTATTCAACACTTTTTTCCTTAAAAAAAAAAAAAAGCAATTCTCCTTAGGCTGGCCCTGGGCACATATGTGACTTTGCCATTTTTTCCATGGACTATTTTCTTATCTGTTTTACGGTGTCACATTTGTTCTACCTTCTTAAAAAGAAGCATTTAAAAATTCATCTACGTGTTCATGCATTCATACATTTATTAAATAAATCTATTGAACACCTACAGACGGCACAGAAAAAAAGGCAGAAAACTAATCTGGGTTGCACAGAAAGTAATGAACTCAGTTAAAATATTTGGTGAAAATAGGTATTACTCAATCTACTGGAAATTACATTTCATTATGGGGACTCACAGACTCAAGGAAAACCAAGACCTAAATAATAATAAAGTAATAAAAGCACTAGCCATTTACTGAGTGCCTGCTTGTACCTGACTCTGAAACTCTAAAATCATTACGGATGTTCTGATGATTGTCTGATATAATTGTAATCTCCATTTTACAGATGAAAATAACAAGGTTCAGAGACATTAGGTTACTTGCCTAAAGTGAAGTGGCCCAGAAACTACAGAACTGGAAATTGAACCTTAGATTTCATAATGTCAAAGTCTGTGCTTTTAATCACAACCTGTGTGTGAGAGAGAGAGAGATAGAGCGAGAGAGAGAGAGAGAGAAAGAGAGAGAATGTGTTTAATAGAGAACCTCTGAGAAATGGCAAGAAAACTGCCAGGTATCCATAAAACAATAATTTAGGAGCTTCTTACTATACAAGTAATTGTTAATCATATGGCTGAACTAAGGATCTCTCACTTTTGAACTAAGAAATGAAAAGCTTCCAGAAGTTGAGTCTAAATTTTACACTTACTTAAGATACTTCATACAGAATGCTAAAGTATAATAACTAAAGAGCTCTGAAAATACTGGAAGCATTCATATAAGTATGATTTCATAATGTGGATAATAGAGGATTTAAGAAATTGGCAGAATCAACTGCAGACTCATTTGTTATCATTTCTGTGAAGGGCAAGATAAATGGATAAAATGCGAAAAATGAAAAAAGAATGGCTAGCAATTTTAGGTAGTTTGCTGAATCTCCATACTAGGAAAGACTAAGCAAAAAAAAAAAAAAATTCTCGAAATATTATTTTGAAAGCACCTACAAGTGTATATGGTCTTTTTATACCAAATAACTTGGAGTTATGAACTGTCAAATAAGTCTAATCTTCTCTGATGATAAAATTGCTGACTTTATTTGAAACTATGGAATGAAAAATGAGGTAATAATCAGAAATTCTTAAGAAAAGGAGTAGAAAAAACAAAATTATAAGAGTTATGTTAAAAAATATTTTGAAACAAACATAAAATCCCCATTACTGGTACAGAGCTTTTAAAACTTTATTTTGGTTTTAAGTTTTAATAAATATTTTTATGTTTACATAATTACTGTCATAAGGAAGAGACAATTGTAGGTCAACTTTCTTCATTCTTTCTTTATTAAGCATTATTCTATTTTGCTCCATCATCTTGTAATTATACTATAGTAACTGTGTAACTTTCTACTAAGTGGATATTTCCTAAACTGTTTTCCTATTGTTAACAATTAAAGGTGTTTCCAATTTTTTGTTATTACAAATGACATGACAATGAGCATCTTTATATAATAATTTTCTGGATTATAAAGTATTTATTGGCATAAGCGTCCAGAATTAGAATTAATGTGTAAAAAGCTCTTAACATTTTTATCTTGCTAGACATTGCCAAATTACTTGTCAAAAGATGGAACCAAATTATATTGCAAAAATCTTTGCCAACGGAAGACGTTATATATAATTTTTCATTTTGCTAAATTAATAAGTTGGAAACCTATGTTCCATTTCTTTGAATTCTTTGATAACAGAGTGCTGCTGGAGGCTGGGAGGGCAGCCATGTCTGTGAAGGCTCCCCAGAGTTGGAGCGGGGAAGTGGAAAAAGGTAAAAAAAAAAATACTAATTGTATTTTCCCTCGATTGTTATCTCTCACTCTCTTCTGCCTCTGTGTAACTTATATCCAGGTAGCTGGAGAAAAATCATGTGGCAGGGCAAATTGGTATTCCAATAAATTAATAATCACCAGCTTCAGATGGATTTTCAAGAATGGAAATAGTGCTCTGACTTACAGTAAGCTCTTTCTAATTCTCCTTAAGGACTATTTTCTTAGAAGCTTTACTTAACCTCCATCCTCTCTACTCCCTCCATTCTGAGCCGGTGAGGTGCTTCATAACTCATTAAGAACACAGAAGTCAGTAAATACTCCACTGCCAAATCCATTAATTCATTAGCATTTGCATTGCTCTTTGTGTTCCCTTTTACTACAGGAGTTAAAGTTAAAAGGCCATGTGCACTACAGATAGGATTTCATTTTCTCTCATCTTCTCAAGTACTTCACAGCACTGCATTTTCTACAGCCCATCTACCCCTTATGAATGATTCTTGCCAAAATTCAACCTCATTCTAGACTAGTAACTCCAACTTAAAATGTTAAAAACTATACGTGCAACATGAAAGCCTCCCTCCTCCCCTAATCCCTGCATATCTTCTTTAGCCAATTCATGTCTGAACTTTTCAAAATTGTTATCTTCATATATTGTTTCCAATACCTCACGTCCCATTTACTCTATAAGTTACATCCATCTGACTTCTGTCACCGTAATCTCACTGCCCACTGTCCTGAAATTTTACTTATGAAGGTCACCAGCGATCCCCATGTCAGTATAGCCAATGAATAGTTTTTGTCCTATTTCTAGGCTCTTTCCTTCTTTAAAAAAGAAAAAGAATAAGAAAAACAAAAACCATTTTTTTCTTCTATGCTTTTACACTCTCATCATCTTCTGTCTTGGTATATTTTATTGGCTTTCTGTGTTTAATCTGATTTCTAACATTCTATTAGTTTCCTTTATCTTCAGTGGAATAAACCAGTATATGAAGGATTATTCTCAACAGTTAGTTCTCATAATAACAGTACTAGTAGCAGCAGTCAACACTCTGTGATGCTTATCATGTGCCAGACACTATTCTAAGACACTGTTTAAATACATATATATAGACACACACACATATATATATGAGGTTTTCCTCCTCATACGCCTATGAAATAAGCCTATTATTATACCCGTGTTACAAATGAGAAAACTGAGGCAATGAGAGGCCAAGGTCACATGATCAGTACTTGGTGAAGCTACGCCTGAGTTAATGCTGGAACTTTAGAGTAGACAAGTTAATAATGTCTCACAGATTGGCCCTAAATGTGAGCAACATTTAATTAATGACTTGTGAAGTATCAGAAAAAAATGGAACATTTTAAATTGATTGGGAACTACTAAGTCATGTATCAGTAACTAAGAATGACTCTTATTGAATGAAATTAGTTTTCATTATTTTTTGAAAGGCGAATATTCTTGTGTTAGTGTTTCAGTTTTTTTTCATTCACATATTTATTCATTTATTAGCCACACATTTCCTTCTATGTGCCAGTGTCTCCTGCAAGCCTTGGAAGATTCAGTGGTGAGCAAAAAATTACAAAGTCCTTGCTCTTAAGCAAATGTCCAGTGGTGGAGAAAGACAGAGTAAACATGTAAATAAATTTTGTACAGCGACAGAAATACGACTGGACAATGGGACGGAGAGGCACTGAGGAGGCAGGTCTCTTTGGTCAAGATAGTAGTGGTGGCGTTTGAACCGAGACCTTAATGATCAGAGGGAAATTGATCTGGGTAGAAGGATTAGCCAATCTAAAGCTGGGAGAGCAAGAAGTAGAGCTTGTTGCATCTGAGGGACTGAAAAAGATAACTGTGCCTCGAACCCCATGAAGGTCAGGGAAAGATGTAGTAAGTGACCAGAGCACATGGTCCCTGTGAGCCTGGCTAAGTAGTTGAAAATTTAATCTCTTTACAATAGATAGCCTTTAGAGGTTAGAAGCAGTGCAATAATAGCATCTGATTTGTGCTTTTTGAAAGACTACTTTGACTGTTGAGTGTCCTACAAAAGCAAAATACTTGTGTCTCTATGAAGTGCAGATAGTAAAATTTAAAAAGCCCAATGAGCTCATAAGCAGTTGGTTTACTAAGTGTAATCATTTATCTTAACTAGACTTCATTAATATAAGCTTGGTGACCTTGGGGCCCTGAGACATATTAGATTAGGGAAACCCAACTATTTTCAAATAGTGTGATTTGAAAAATTCTCGAAATTGTTGGGGTTCAGGAAGATTATTTTATTGCTGGTCCTGGATGGGAAGTTTAGAATAAGAAAAGAAAGTATGATGGCTGGCTTCCATCTATTCTCCCTTCCTGTGGGAGAAATGATGGTGGGGTGACTACTTTGCTGTTGACCCAAAGCTTAAATTTCAGAGCTAGTTCAATCCAGTAAATATTTGCTGAACAACTATTATATGTTAGGCACCTTGCTGAAACTGGGAATATAGAGAATAATTAATAATAAAAGCAGGTATTACTAACAAGAGACAGGCACTGTGCTAATGCTTAACATGCACCATCTCAAGTTACATTAATTTACACACTAACCATATGGGGTAGATGCATTTATTATACCATTTTCTGGGTGAGAAATCTAATCTCTTTAAGGATTAAGTTACTTCTCCAAGGTTACACAGCTAGTTAGGGGCATAGGCAGGATTTGAACTCAGGTCTGGTATCAGCACCAATTCTCTTAGCCATTATGCTCTATAAGGAACTTACTTGAGAAGATCAGGATTATACATATATGGGTACAACCAACCCTAAGACCATCTGGCAAAACTGGCTGCTTGAGAAGTCCTGGATTTATGTAAGATGCTCTTGGAATGGAGAAGATCGTGAAGGAGGGTCCCCAAAACACACTCTCTATACTAAGGGGCAACAGAAGAGAAAAAGAATTAGCCTACAGCAGTATGATATTGAGGACCAAGAAACAGTGTTTCTCTCTTTTGTGAATAGTTATTAAGTTATTTCTACTTCAGAATATCAGAAAGAAATCACAGTACTATTGACAGTTTTCAGAGCCACCCTATCTTAGCGTGAATCCTGGCAGGTGTAGAGTTCATAGTATGACCCTGGCACCTAAGTGTAGTTAAGTAAGCTTTCATTTTTCTTTAGCCTTAAAGCAAAGTAGCTTTCTGATAGGTATAGTTTAGGAAAGTCTTCAAAGAAAATATTTAAAGTCCACTATCTCAGAGAAAAGCAATTTTGCAAAAGATCTATCAGCAAAAGCAAGGCCAAACACACCAATTATTTAGTGAGACTTGTATTGTTATATCATTGCTCATGTTGTTTCTTTATGCATTTACCTGGAAGAAGGCTTTTAATGTTCAACAATTCTCAAAGAGATAAAGACCCACACAGACGTGTCAGAAAGAGCTGTGCCCAGGAATTAGATCAGTTTAGGTTTGACAACTTACTAGAATTAGGTAACGTTCTTAATCTTTCTGAGTCTGATTCCTATCTGCAAATAGGGATAACACTATCTATTACAGAGCGAGGTGTTTAAATTAAATGACACATGTAAATGAAATATATCCTTCCAGACTGAGAACGTACCTAGTAAATATTAAGTGATCTGCAAATATCCTGCTTTCTTGAAATGGATGAAACCTGTTATCATGTTCTTAACCAATGGTCTAAATATCAAGACAATATTTAGTTAAAAGTTATATTTGTTCTTTCACTGTCCATCTGCATTTTAACATATTCTAACATATTCTCCTTGATCATTTGTGTCAATATTAGTAACATTTGTCATTTAAGCTATTACTGTTCATATGTTTAAAATATTTCAATGTGATATAAGTCATTACTCAAAGGGATGCCTAGCTGGCTTTGTCAAAGATTTATTTTAAGTAAAAATGAAAGACACATTTTTCATTTCCACCAAGTTTTATTGAACAGTGTATTCATTAACTGTATGAACTTTGCGGCCAACCCAATACAGTAGCCAAGACATGGAAACAACCTCAGTGATTTTTGTGGATGAATGGATGAAGAAAATGGGGTTCATACAACCTACTATTATTCAGCCATGATAAAGAAGGAAATCTGGCTATTTGTGACCATATGGGTGGATTTGGGGGGCATTATGCTAAATGAAATGTCAGACAGAGAAAGATAAATACTTTATGATCTCATATGTGAAATCTAAACTGCTGAACTCATGATTGAAAGAATGGAATGATGGCTGCCAGAGCTGGGGGTTGGAGGTAAGGAAAATGAGTGAAGATGATCAAAAGATAAAAACTTCTAGTTATAAGATAAGTGAGTAATCGTGATGTCATGTACAGCTTGGTCGCTACAGTTAACAATACCGTATTTTATGTTTGAAGGTTGCTAAGAGAGTAGATCTTGAAAATTCTCATCACCGAAATAAAATTTGTAATTATGTGAATTAAGGTTAACTAAACTTATTGTGGTAGTCATTTCACACTATATATATCAATCATCACATTGTACACCTTGGACAGATACAATATTATATATCAATTCAATCTCAATAAAACTGGAAAAATCTCATTTATATTTTAGCATAAATATATCAAATGGGTTTCTTGACAAGATGAATAATAACTATAGATAAAAGGAAATAAGATATTGTTGTTGCTGTTGTTTGCTTTTCCAGAGTGCAAAACACTAAAAAGGGGGGAGGTGAGTATGGGCTTGCAAATGCTGCTTCATGGGCCCTAATGCTATGATACAGACATTTAGTCCAGATCTGAAAGAGAACTTGAGTCATTTCAACAAATCTGCAAAACAGTCAGGTTCAAACATGAAGAGATATCAGTAAATTCTTTTTCACACTGAAAGAAATCTGCCTTCAGCTTTCAACAAAACCTCAGTTTTTGGGTTATGAGGGTAACAGTTCTTAAGCAAGCAGTACAATGCTTCCACCAGTGCTTTCTCCCTATGATGAATAAGTTTTCAGTCTCCCCACCAGTGCTCATCCCTTCTCCCCTTAATGTCTTGGCCAAAATTCAACCATCAGCCCAGAAAACTCCTTCCCAGTTTCATTGACTGTACGTGACCACGTTATTTCAATCACCTTGGCACATTTATATTACCTACTTCCTAAGGTAGGTATTATATATATGAGATTTTAAATAAAAGAATGCCTGTAAAGTACTTAATGCTCAACTCCTAGCACAATATGAATATTCTGTAACTGCTGACTAGCATAATTATTATATCATTTACATTAAAACTAATCTGTGCTTTCTTTCACACACCCATGTTCTTTGTCCCCAACTGGGGTAAAGGAAATAAATGAACATTTATTGATTATCTACAGTGAGAGTATAGAATGCAGTGTAGGCTATAGAATTAGTGGTGTTCAAGACTGAAACTGACCTGGATTTGAATTCCAGACCTCTCACTTACTTAGACTTTACGACGCCTCAGTTCCCTTACTGATAATTAGAGATCATAGACATTTCAGGGACCACGGGAAGGATTAAAAATATTATAATGTTTGGATCCAGAAAGGGCATTCATTACCTCATTTAATGTAAACTCTTAGATAATCTGATTGAGTTTTGAGAATCTGATAACGGCTCTGCATCCTTTTGCTATTTGCTAACTATTCATAGCATTTTGCATAGAATTCCAGGGCTTTGCTAATATGAAAATCAATCAAAGGCTTTAGTTGGCACAAAGAATTCAGAGAAATTGTTATGGGTCAAGAATTAGAATTCTTCTTGAAATACAGACTATCATCCTGGAGAAGAAAGAACAACATTTTAATGTGGTCAAATTTGGGTCAAAACTATGCACTTCCATAATGATGTTTCTACCAGGTCTTGATTTGACTGGGATTGAAATTTCTGACATTACTGTCCCCATCACAGACTTGAAAACCTGGCAGACAATCAAGTGCAACCTACAGTTAAAGGTCGCTCATCTAAAAACAATATGGGTATGTTACTACCATTCTGACAAGAGCATTATGAAGATTAAGAAAAAGCACAAATAAACTCTCCTAACACCTGACAGACAAGTAATCCAGCTTTCAGCTCTTTCAATTCTTTTTCCTTCTTACCTGAATCATTTCCTTCCTTGCTCTGAGTTCTCACTGTGTTTCATGTCCCACAATGCTGGAGTCATTGTAATGCTTTTACTCAGAAATCTCATTTAACATTTAGCATAGTAAATAAGAAAGCCTAAGAAGTGATTGAGGTAAACTGCCATTATTACATCATTCTGATAAGCTGATTTGTCCAGAAATGTAACTTTGCGATTCTCCTTTACTTCTAGTTGCTCACCATTCATGGGCACAAATTGAGTGTATATCAGATATATTAAATTCCTGCAAAATTATCTGTGGTGTGATTTGGGGCTCTCTTTGTGTACTACAGCTTTCCTAAAACTAAACTATTATCATTTCTACTCCTCTTCTGTCTGAAAATCCTCAAAACATAATTTCTAATTAATAGTTATACTAACTGGCATTATAGTCATTCTTTTTTGCTTTTTCTCTGATTATAAGTATCTTCTGATGCTTAAGTCAATCCAATGGGTTCTCTACATATGAGGAAGTTCAAAGAGGAAAGTAGGAGGAGTAGGGTAAGAAGACTTTCACACATAGAATTAGTGGAAGCCTTAGCAGTAACAAAGCTAGTGAAATTAGAGCTCATTAATCAGCAGTCAGGAAAATTTCATCATGTGTTGTCATTAATTGGTCAACTAGGGTAATTAGGCTTACAAACAATAGAAAGCAAAGAATGGAAAATCTATTGTTTCTGCCAGCTTCTCCTGCTTGTTATAAGCGTAATTTTCTCCTAGTTTATGAAACAATAACAGTTTGGTATTAGAATTTAAATGCCATCAATATAAGATATGGAGATATGTGAAGCCTACTACACTTTCTTCGTAAACTAGTACTATAGCATCATAGATTCCAGTAGAATGATTTAGTTGAAAGATAAAATTCATGCAGATTACACTATTTGTGTAAACCTCAAAAGAATCAAAAAGGATTGCTATATCTTGGCACACTCTTCTTTGTAGAATATGTTAGAGCTGGCCTTTTTTTGATTAAGAGCTACTGTTCTGTAGAGAACACATTTTTCATATTCATAATCATCAGGCAAATAAAGGATCTGACTTCCTTAGAATCAGTAAGTGTTTTTTTCCTCACTTCTTAACAAAGAACAGAACAGCTGATAAGAAAACTAAAATACCTCTTTTTATTGATGTATAGATGACTTACGATATTATATTAGTTTCAGGCGTACAACATAGTGATTCAATATTTTTATAGATTATACTACATTTAATTATTATAAAATGATGGCTATGTTTCCCTGTGCTGAACAATAAAATCCCTCTTTTGTTAAAAAAAATAGCAAATGATGGGTGTTAGAAAATTAATTTATTTCCCATGAATAATGATCAATAACTATGGGACACTGGCCCATGTAAATTAAGAGGCTTCTTTTTCCATGTGATTCTGAATACAAAATGTATCCATATTCAGGAATCGTTTTCAAAGTGAATTTTTTTTGGTACCTTAATAATCATAATGGGTAGTAAGATCAATTTGTTTTAACACTTACGTAGATCAGTGTTGAATATAAAATGATAAAACGTAGGGTCTTTTCACTTTTTAATTTTAACTCTGTATATGAGACAAAGAAAACGAACTGCTTTCTATCATACTGTAGTTTTTGCTCAACTCCTACGACCAAAATCCTTGAAAGAGAGAATTACCTGTTTGTGTCCTTTCAGAACAACCCCCTTGCATACCAGGGCCATAAAAAAACAATAGCCTTGAGAGACCATTCAAGGAAATCATTGTTATTGATTCATCCCTCAAATAGGACCCAATTGAGCAACAAAATGATGCTGAAGTTTATCGTTTCTTCTCAGTGAATTTGTAACTCTGGGAGATTTAAATGTCTTTTCCTAGATGACAGAGGTGGCTTCTATACACATACACAATGGACACATACACACAAATAACATCCTGATATCCATTTTACATCTGTAATTCCACTCTGAATTCTCCCTGCCATTAACAAACTCAAATGCCACATTATTCAACTCCTTTCCCTTGCTGGTTGGATTGGGTTCAGGAAACAGGGAGCAATTTTAATGTCCTCTTTAGTAAACCTACACCCTATTTATGAACTAAGAAGAAATAGTTTTGGTTTCTATTTTCTGATATCTTGAGCCTTTCATATGATTGCATCTCTCCAACTATATAGCTTGCAGAATTAGTATTATGACTAGAGATGTAGAAAAGTTTTGCTGCCTAAAAAGGTCTTCTCATCTACTAACTGATGGTTGGCACTCAACTCTCATCCCTTTATCTCAGAATCTCATCCCTTTAGCTTAAATCTTTTTTTCCCATTAAAATTCAAATACTGGTTGTGCTTTAAGATCGTAGTCATTTTTACCTCAGCCTGAATGATCCAAAAGCAAGTTTTGATGATGTGCAAGAGGGAAGAGAACTTGAGGGCATAAGTGTTCTGCAGAGGGTATTAGGGAATAGAGAAGACAGAGCAATAAATAGACTCACAGGGGAAACTCAGAAAGTGGAGCTTGATGAAACAAGCAAACATCACGGTTTTGCTAAGGTCTATTCTAATTAGTTGTTATTTGTGTGTAAAAGTTTGCCTAAAAAGTATAACCTATGAGTGATTTGTGCCCCTGCATATTACGGATGTACAATATAATTCAAACAGTGCAAGGAACACACAGATTACCACATGGCCTCAGCCATGCTCCATTTTGTAGTCTGCCCACTTTGAGCATCAGAAAATGGATTGTAGAAATCTGGTTCATCTTATTTTAAACTTGTCATTCCTCAAATTTGAAATAGTATTTATTTAAAAACTAGGCTCTTTATGAAGGTCGCAAAAACACTATAAAGTATTCATTGAAAAGAACCTAACATTTACTACCGTAGTACATTATGTACAATTTATTGACTATTTCTACTGAATATACATTTATGTATTACATAATCTAACATTTATATTAAGTATAACTATAATATGATTCTTGTGTCAACCTTGACAAAACTGGTGAAATCCTTTGCTACGAAAATATGTCTCAGCCTTATCTTTTTGTTTCAGTATTAGTTTCCACATTTGCCAGCATGATACTTTTCATCCTACTAAACTAATAGGCCACTTAGTTGAATACTGGATAAAATACAAATTGCAGAGAATTCTTCATTTTTGTTTATAATTTTAAAAATTTCAACTAAAAGTGCAAAGCTTTTATCAATTTCTGTAGCTTGCTCTCTTCCTAAACCTACTTGCTTCTTCCATCAATATTTAAGTTTCTGGTTTTAAATAACTGTGACTCTCCTTTAATGTGTTCTCTGTTAAAGGCTTTCTCTCCCTTTAGAATTGTTTGTGGGAGAAGTGGTATTTTTTGGGAAGAAAACTGCATTTTCTCTACTACTCAGCTGTCAGGACTATAGAGGTACATCCTCAGTTGTATAATCAAAAACCTGGCCTGGCATCAACTAGTGGGATTAAAAAGACTATGCAAAAAAGCCAGTTGTTTTAAAACATTATGGCTGGTGATATAAATGGCTGCAGCATATTATATCTACACCTGCATGTTTTTAACTTCCAGAAACTAAAAATCAGCTCTGCAACATGCAATCAGCCATGAAGAAAGAAAGAAACAAACAAAAACCCAGTATTGAAAATTTTCTGCCTGATACGTGAATGTATTGGCGAACAAGCCTGCTACTTCTAGTATTTACATAAAGACAGTAGTCAAATAACCAATGCAGTAAAACAAACAATTCTTCTGTGAGAAAAAAGAATGATGCTACTTAGAGTTGATGGACATGAACTTTAGGAATTTTAGAGCTGAAAATAATCTTGGAGACCTCCTTTTAGCGATGAGGAATATGAGGTCTATGGTGGTTAAGTGAATTGTCCAAGCCAGAGATGGGACTAGGGTCAAAGTTGAGGTCTTCTGCCAGGATGTTGAGCTTACTCTTTGAACTTGCTGGGTGTTTACATATTGCATCAACAGAGCCTATATGTACTGGATTTTCTTCCATTTACTAATAGAAGCAAGTTAGTGCCTTTAAAGGTATTGTAGTATAAAATCAGCCCATTCAGCCAAAAATTAGTCAATCTAGGAGTCCCAAAGAGACAATGCTTTGCAGGCTTTTTCTTTTCTTTTCTTTTCTTTTCCACTGCAAATGGGAATTACATAGATAATGCATGTTTGTGTGTATGTATGTATACATATATATACATATATATATACTTATATCTTGTTCAAATTTAAAAGAATACAATTTTTATAGTCTAATTACGTATGACATAAAAATAGAACATCGTTAATCAAATACATTTGCAGTATTTATTTTTGTAAGTAACTTCCTTTCTTTATATATCTATACAGTTTTAAAGATAATGGGACGACACAGAAATATTATTCATTTTCAAGCTAACACTGATAAATAATGTTTTGTAAGTGCCCTAAATTATGTAAAGACTAAAAGTTCCATTGTTCTATCTATTCTATGGAAAGTGGTTGATGTTTAGCTATGAAATAATATATCAATCTCAGGAAACAATTCTTAGGTCAAAAAACTTATTTTCCCTGTGATGTCTTTTCACAAAGATTTAATTCAAAGAATTTACCTTTGTAAGATCTCCATCACTTTTCACCATTGTTCCCATGCATGTTCCTGTTAAGAGTGCCTGATTCTGTTGCTAAGCAACCTTGCAGTCTTGTTGGGTCATGATGGTGAACTAATGATTATTTAAAATGTGTCTGTTTGGATAGGGTCTTTTAAAGAATATCGTGATACTTTTGTGTAAGAGGCTGGGTAAGAGGGTTCTTCATTTCAACTTACAGTTCTACAGGAATATAAGTGATAGAATAATGTTTTCCAGAAGAGTTGGAAGAATGCCAAGAGTACACTAAAGAGCACTAGGTCTCACTTCCTCCCGGTATGCTTTTTTTCTAGAAAAGGGTAAAAGTCAGTCAGATGACAAGTCAAGAAATTTACCAAAGGATTTCAAAGAAATAAGAGGAACATCAATATTCCTTTTATTGACTAGATTATATTATTATGTTTTTCCTTCGCATCCCAAATTCTTAAGAAAAATTGTCATGCCATATTATGTTGAAAACCAAGTCCAATGTAAGCGAGACATGGGTATTTGAATTTTATCAGGCTTCCAGATAAAACTAAATTGTTGATTAAATCCTCTCCATCCTGCTTGCTCTTGTCCCAGACATCCCTCTCCAGTTCAGGAATATCCTCCTTTAAACAGCTTATTTAACCATATGGGACTGATGCCAGTAGCCTTAATATTTTCTGTACGGTATACTGGGATATATAAGGTGACTACCATCATATCTCTAGCATGTAGTGGGAGTTGGTAAATAGCATTCCCAGTGTGTATCTGGAAAAACAGAAAGGTTGTTCCTTTAAACAATCTTTTTTGGTGATAAAGCAAAGAATCAAAGGTATTTCATTACTAAAGAATCAGAGAATGTCCTAACTCTAAGAGAAGAGCACTTCTAACGTCATCTCAATATCCATCTAATCCAGAAGCAGAGCTGATGGTGCTACCAAGAGACAGAGTCTCCTTGTGGGGACACCACCTTCAAAAGTTTTGGAAGGTACCCCCAAACATCACCAGTTTTCTTTGCACCCTGGCTTGTCTCTAGTATTTAAAGATACATCTGATACTTATTGATTCTATTTATATTTTGAGGGTGATCCCTTCTTAGGGATATCATCTCATATGCAAAGTTAAAAGTATTGATCATTTTTCTCTCCTAAACTTAAACTATTATAATTTATGTTTAAGGCAGCCAAGTTTAATAGCTTTATGACTTGGGGCCATAAAGGTGAGTGTTTCAATCTTGGTTCACTGTTCTGTAGGTGGTATATGGCCACTCCAGGTATCAGTTTTCTTACTTATAAAATAGAGTTTGCAGTGCTTTCTTCACAGAGAAACGATTAAATTTGATATGCTAACATAGTGTCTACCATATAGTGTACATTAAATGTGAGCCCTCTTTCCTATCTCCACTGGGTGTGGCCAACTTCTAGTTTTCTAGGATTTACTAGAAAATTTCATACCTTCTAGGAATATATGGCTTCTGATCATATTCCCTTACCATCTTCATTTTACTAACCTAAAGGCTCTTAATTTTTTTGTAATTCCCACATTCTTATTTCCTATCTCAGCTACTTTTCTGTTAATTTTTTAGAATTCAGTTTATTCTAGCAGGCATTAATTGAGGTAAGGGGAATTACAGTAGATCCTATGGTTACAAATGTAAACAGGATCCCTGTTCTCAGGTACCTTACAGTCCAGTGTCAAGAGTAGTAAACAGAAAAAAATTGCAATTTGACCTGATAAATTCTGTGATATTGGTAAGCCTGTGACAACACAAGTGAAATACCTAAATCAGATTAAGGAGGATGGGAAATTAAAGGTAAAGGAGCTGGTCGTACTTGTAGGCTTTTCTCTAGAGTTGGCAAACATCTGTACCTGTGTTCAAGGTTTAGATTGACCAAGACAGCCTTAACATTCCTTTCAGCTTAATAAAACTTTAGACAGGTTTCTTCCTGACTTATAGGCCCTTGACCTCCCCTTATTTAGAACATTTACTCTAAAAAACATGGAAATTCTTTTTTCACCCCTTTCACATGTAAATCTTCTTCTAGTCATCTTGCCAGATTTACAACCCAGGAATGTCTTTCTCACGGACATGGGAGCCAGTTTTTGAAATGTAATCATCAAGAAAGATAGCACCGCATTCTCTGTGGGAGGACAAGAGTCTAACTTCAATAAGTGCTGATTAGGAAACACAGATGGCCTAATCACATTAACCAGTCTCCTCCTAATGTCCTCCAGTACCAGTCCACTAGCTCACTCCAGAATTGATAAACTGTCCCACCTTTTGTTTCAGCAGAGTTTAGTCCAATCTCTCTCTCCAATTGCAAGTTTTCAATAAACTTTCCCTTGCCTGTTTAAGTCTGTCCTTGGACAGGATACATCCAGGTTTTGTACAAGGGGAAAAAACGGATTTTTGCCCAATAATCTACTCACTGATGCCTGGCACTTGGTCAACTTTTGTAATTTCTGATTTAAATAAGTCCATCATATCAATGTCTAGGGGGAAATGTTTTCAGTGGCTCTAAACACTTTGAGCAGTGATAAATGAAATCTCTGAGTTCACCATCTTCTAACTGGAACTAGAATTATTTTTCCAAAAATATATTTCTTTACACTTATGCACAAAATGAGCCTCTGCCTCAAAGAGACTGTGAGTAGGCTCAAGTATCCACTTGTCCTAATAGCTTTATACTCATTCTTTTGGTATTTCAATTATCTCAAGTGTTCAGAATCATGAATAAAGTTGGGAGCAATTCATGATGATGTTAATCAATTATAAATTACTCAACAAGGGCTCCCCTTATTATACTCTCCATGAAGCTCTCTAGAGGATCAGCTCAGGTACTGGCCTCAGGCACAGTCTAGATTGAGAGAGGATTTCAAATAATTGATGGTTTTAGCCAAAATTTTGAATTCTAAAAATGGATGGAAATTTGGAAATTCTAAATCAATCATAGCAAATTACAAATTATCATCAAGAAAGACTGCATAATAAAAATTTCTAAAGGTTACTGTAGAAATTAAGCTTAAATTCAAATTTAATTCTAAGGTAAATAAAACTATGTATTCCATTTTCTTTTTTCATTATAAAATTTATAAAACCAGAATTTTCCTTCTAATGTGCGCATTTGGTGTACTTGCTTTTTATTTCCAAAAAAAGTTTCCCTAACTTAAGGACATATACAACATAAGGTACCTTAGAATTAAGGAAATATGGGAGAATGATTTTGATTACCTCCTCATGCTACATGAAAATTCATTACTTCAAACTTTCTTGAACAGTTTTTTTAAAAGATGCCAGTTACCTAACTCATACAAACACCCATATACATATGTACATCTTTCTTGTTGGGGAACAGACTTATATTAGTGTCAATAAGTGGTCATTAAAGTTAATGTGTTCATTTTATATAGTCATAATTTAAGATATAGTAGAAATTCGTTTGAACATGATATATACCTTTTTAAAATATATTAGAGACTTATAGAACCACCTCACAGTGACTATATTTGTCCATTATGAGGTTTAGAATATACTTTACTACTTAAATGAGTTGAGTATGATATTTTATCATTATACCTTTGCTTTTGTCATATATTGTGGATGTAGAGTCTTTGGTCAGAAACATACCCTCTATATTATAAAAACATCATTATAGAAAAATGTAGTATTCTTTTAATATATAATTTAACATGAAACTAAGACAGATTTTCAGCAAAAGAAGGGAGCTGCATATAGTTGGCTTTTACTGGCAGGCCTGTTTCTGACCAGTAATTACCCAGTCTTTACATACATGTTACAGTTCAGTGCTTTGAAGGAAATCCAGTTTTCTTTGCTCTCTGATCTTTTCTTCTCACAAAATACTTAGCAAACACATAGCTATTAGCTCCATAGGAAGTGGTTGTATACATCAGGTATTTTTCACAAGCCCACTTAACCAAGGTACCAAGTAATTTGACTAGAATCCAAACCAAATCAGTTGAAGAGCTAAGTGTGCAAAAAATCCTGTAACACACTAGATTCCAATGAGCCACAGTTTTATTAACACTGCATCACTTAGCAAACTCAGCTGGGGTCTTTGGGTCTTTAGGTTGAGTTTCTTTAATTGGCAAATGCTTAAGAGCACTCTTTATTGATTGATTGATTGATTGATTAAAGAATCATCTTTTTTTTAATTTATTTATTTTTGGCTGTGTTGGGTCTTCGTTGCTGCACGCGGACTTTCTCTAGTTGCGGGGAGTGGGGGCTACTCTTCGTTGCGGTGCGTGGGCTTCTTATTGCGGTGCCTTCTCTTGTTGCAGAGCACGGGCTCTAGGCACGTGGGCATCACTAGTTGTGGCACATGGGCTCAGTAGTTGTGGTGCATGGGCTTTGTTGCTCCACGGCATGTAGGATCCTCCCAGACCAGGGCTCGAACCTGTGTCCCCCGCATTGACAGGCTGATTCTTAACCACTGCGCCACCAGGGAAGTCCCTAAGAGCCCACTTTAAATGCAGTTACACAATGACATCATGATAAGAAATGCTATAGGAATATAGGCATAGAAAAAAAAAATTATCATCACTCACATATGCCCTGAGCATTTTCTGCTGGAGAATCTGAACTTCATAATGAGGGTACTAATATATTACATGCTTCTGATAGTAAGTTCTTATCACTTGAGAAATATCATTAAACATTATATCTCTGCAGCTTAATCCTTCTTAACCTGAAATATACCTTTAGAAATAATATTTTAACAGTTTGAGAAAATTCAGCTATTACATAGCTATTTACCTAAATATTTATGTGAGATAATTATGAAAGCATTCTATTAATAACTTTTTGAAGACATTGTAATAACAATTTAGTCTTAGAATTTTAGAAAAAAAATAAACCAATAAAGGTACTTCTTCTGGTTCAAACTGTACAAATGAATATTCTGAAGCTAAGTAAATTGGGCAAAGTATGTTGCTGTTTCATAAGTTAATGAAAGTAAATTTATTTATTAAATTTTTATTTATTTATATTTTCATGGGTTTATAACACATAAGGTTCATGTGTATAATATTATATTTTGACATTTATATAAACTACAGTGTGCTCACCACCAAAAGGTTAGTTGTCAACTGTCATCATATTGTTGACCCCGGCATTGGGTGTCCAGCACTGTAGCTTGCTGGTCGTTGAATGGAGCTGGGTCTTGGTGTTGAGATGGAGATCTCTGGGAGATTTTCGCCATTTGATATTACATGGAGCTGGGAGGTCTCTTGTGGAACAGTGTCCTGAATTTGGCTCTCCTACCTTAGAGGCACAGCACTTATGCCTGGCTGGAGCACCAAGAGCCTTTCATCCACACGGCTCAGAATAAAAGGGAGAAAAAGTGAATGAAAAAAGAAAGAAAGAAAGAAAGAAAGAAAGAAAGAAAGAAAGAGAGAGGAAGGAAGGAAGGAAGGAAGGGGATAAAATAAAATAAAATAAAGTAATATAAAATGAAATAAAGTTATTACAATAAAAAATATTTATCAAGGAATCAATTTTCTTTTTATTTTCTCTTTTCTTTTTTTCTCTTGCGGTACGCGGGCCTCTCACTGTTGTGGTCTCTCCCGTTGCAGAGCGCAGGCTCAGCGGCCATGGATCACAGGCCCAGCCGCTCCACAGCATGTGGGATCTTCCCGGACCGGGGCACGAACCTGTGTCCCCTGCATCGGCAGGCGGACTCTCAACCACTGCACCACCAGGGAAGACCCAACTTTCTTTTTAAAGTAAAGAACAAAAATGGACGGACAGAACCCTAGGACAAATGGTGAAAGCAAAGCTTAACAGACAAAAGCTCACACAGAAGCATACAGACACACTCAGAAAAAGAGGAAAAGGGGAAAAAATAATATATCTTGCTCCCAAAGTCAACTGCCTCAATTTTGGGAGGATTTGTTGTCTATTCAGGTATTCCACAGTTGCAGGGTACATCAAGTTGATTGTGGAGATTTAATCCACTGCTCCTGAGGCTGCTGGGAGAGATTTCCCTTTGTCTTCTTTGTTCGCACAGTTCCCGGGGTTCAGCTTTGGATTTGGCCCCGCCTCTGCGTGTAGGTCGCCTGAGGGCATCTGTTCCTCGCTCAGACAGGACGGGGTTAAAGGAGCAGATGCTTCGGGGACTCTGGCTCACTCAGGCCGGTGGGAGGGAGGGCTACGGAGTGCAGGGCGAGCCTGTGGCGGCAGAGGCCGGCGTGATGTTGCACCAGCCTGCGGCGTGCCGTGTGTTCTCCCGGGGAGGTTGTTCCTGGATCACGGGACCCTGGCAGTGGCAGGCTGCACAGGCTCCCGGGAGGGGAGGTGTGGATAGTGAGCTGTGCTTTCAAACAGGCTTCTTGGTGGCTGCAGCAGCAGCCTTAGTGTCTCATGCCCGTCTCTGTGGTCCATGCTCTTAGCCTCGGCTCGCTCTCTTAATCCCCTCTCCTCGCGCACCAGGAAACAAAGAGGGAAGAAAAAGTCTCTTGCCTCTTCCGCAGGTCCAGACTTTTTCCCAGACTCCCTCCCGGCTAGCCGTGGTGCACTAACCCCTTCAGGCTGTGTTCAGACCGCCAACCCCTGTCATCTCCCTGGGATCCGACTGAAGCCCGAGCCTCAGCTTCCAGCCCCCGCCTGCCCCGGCGGGTGAGCAGACAAGCCTCTCGGGCTGGTGAGTGCTGGTCGGCACCGGTCCTCTGTGCGGGAATCTCTCCGCTTTGCCCTCCGCACCCCTGTTGCTGCGCTCTCCTCCGTGGCTCCGAAGCTTTCCCCCTCCGCCAGCCAGAGTCTCTGCCCGCGAAGGGGCCTCCTAGTGTGCGTAAACCTTTCCTCCTTCGTGGCTCCCTCCCACTGGTGCAGGTCCCGTCCCTATTCTTTTGTCTCTGTTTTTTCTTTTGCCCTACCCAGGTACGTGGGGAGTTTCTTGCCTTTTGGGAGGTCTGAAGTCTTCTGCCAGCGATCAGTGGGTGTTCTATAGGAGCAGTTCTAGTAAACTCAGGTAGAATAAAATTTGTTTACATTCATTATTGTAATTAAACCAACACACATTTTAATTAAAATAACAAACTTAAACTAGGTTTTATTTACTGAAGATTATCCCAGATTAACACTTGGGTTAGTTTCTATATTTCTGAGAGTTTTAGAAGACCCAATTTTTTCAAGTACTTGACCTTCAACCCAACTAAATAGAGCTCTTTTACAAATTAATTTTGGCAATACCATCCTAAGGTAGAAAAATACCACACATATACAATGTACATATATAGACACACGTACATATATAGACACACATAAACATACAGACAGATGCAAACAGGCCTTATAACTATAGTTTTAAAATTTTAGCTATGATTAAGGTACAGTAATATAAAACTCACGAGTTTATAAATGAACAGGTGGATCCAAATTTTGTTTTGGCAGTTGGAATAAGTGACGTTCACCTGCTCAGATGGCTAAAGCTTTTTATTAATATTTGTGGAGAGGACATTTAAGATTTTTTTATTTGCCCAATTTCCAATTACCATCCCTCCCCGTTTTTCGGATGAGGAACATCTCCCTAAGGTTTGCATTTTAGGGAATGGCTGTTGAGTCAATAGAGGAGATGGAGGTAGAAAATCTACATCACAGAGAAAGTATCCAAGTTTTCTCCAAGATGGAGTTTTTCAGGCATATTTGCCTGTTTTCAGAGGTCCAGGGTAATTACTATTTAAATTTGTCTTTTTCTTAAGTGCAAGACAGTTCTGTCTCCAATGTCCTCGTTTTTAACAATATCTACAAGCATTTTGAGATGAATAGGGGAGGTTTGGAGATTGGTAAAATAGGTGGAATTTGATTTGCTTCTAGAGCCACATTTCTGGTTTTTTAGAGGTTTGTAAGACAAAGATTGTTGTTTCCAATTCCCCAAAGACCTGGTTAAAAGCCTATCAAGGGACTGATGTGCCCATCCAACTAAACCTGCTTCTTTATATCAGGGAGATTTCCAACTAAGATGAAAATTAAAAGATTTCTAGAGCTTGAGGGTTTAATGCAGTATTCCTTCAAAAAGTCTGCCTAAAGCATTTAAGAAAGACCTTTCTGAGTACCAAATTCAACCTCAGACCAATTCACCTTAGGGAGAAACCTGTACTATTGCTTCTACTAGCCCCTAAACATTGGCCTCCAGGTGACCCATTTCCCGATCATTTGTAGGAGGGCCTGGGAGAACTTCTGGCCATCTGTTTCCTCTGCAGCGGGGAGGTGTTCCTCAGGGGACTTCCTGGCTTGTCTGATAGCTGTAGTATAATCAAGGGTGGGAAGAACATCCCTTA
Source organism: Mesoplodon mirus (assembly GCF_964341445.2). Classification (NCBI taxonomy): domain Eukaryota; kingdom Metazoa; phylum Chordata; class Mammalia; order Artiodactyla; family Ziphiidae; genus Mesoplodon; species Mesoplodon mirus. Next base: position 196,196,392 of record NC_138976.1, on the reverse strand, counting down.
ACAGCCAATCTAGGTTGCTGTGAGTGTGGTTGTGAATGGCCACTAAGCTTTCCATTCCTCTCTAAATTTGGTAAGAGGTTCTGAAAGTTGAGGTAAAAGGCTTTATAACTTAGAAGATCTGCTGCTGTCTGGGGGCCATGAATTTTTTGTGGTGTGGGTCCTGGAAACAACCACAGAGGCATTGCATAGGAAGGCCTAAAGCTGGCAGAGCCTGTTTACAGAGCCCTGGAAAGTGGCAAGGGTCATAAGGGATGGAAAAATGATCCCTACCATCTGTCTCTGGTACTTGTTCTGAATTCAGTTCCTTGCTTTTAGTATTTTAATGCCTAATCTGTATACCCCAGGCCTAGAGGTTAGGCCAGAGTGCTCTCTGTAAATCTTGTAAAGAAAGGGAAGTCAAAACAGGCAACTTGATGTTTAATGGATTTGGGGGGAAGTTGGAGGAATCTGGGGACCTAAGGGAGTTCACTGAGGTGTTGGAGTTGGATTTTGAGAGGTAGGGTTTAGACCAGAGGTCCAGAGAGCCGAAAGTTCTGGAGGGTCAGGGACAGGGAGTTGGGGGTAAAGGAATGTATAAGAGGATGAAAAAGGGGAATTTATGTCAGGTGTAGATGTTATTTTTGTTCTGAGTCTAATTTCTGTTCTCTCGTCTTATTAAGGGAGTCCCTAACAATAGCCATTACACTTAAATATAGCCAATTCGAAGCTCCCATTGTCTGGCAATTGACAGGTAGGATCTTATCTTAATCTCAATATCAAATCAAACCAATAAGACTTTTTATGGCTTAACCATGGATGCAAGAAATGTCCCAAAGGAGACTGCAAACATGCAGCCCTAACAATATCTAGAATGAGACAATGAAGGTTGAGATGACAAAGGCCCCTTGTGACAGACTCCCCTGAGAGCTGGCATAGTCAGACAAAGAGATGCCAGTTGCAAGCCCAGATTGTTACCAGTGATTCTGATCAACTGGCTACCGCACTTGGAATCCCAGTCTTTTCAACTGGAAATGCACATAAGTATAGGTACCTTCCAGGTGGTGGAGACTAGACGTGATATTCTCACTGGTCATAAAGCTAAGCTCTTAAGCATAGAAAAACACAAAAGGAAAATTTCCTGCACCTCTTTTTTTTTTTTCATATACACATGAATGGATCAGCTAAGCCTTGGGTCTCTTGGAGCCAAACTGATAGCTAAGAGGCATGTGCCACTGGATTGGGGATTGTGGTATTTTACCATGTACCTCATGACATGGAAATTTTCTTGAGGTTGGTGGTGACCTAGTCAATTTAACCCATTCATGACCAACTTATCCTAACCTGGGGGTCTTGGAGTTAGGTTGCAAGTGCTCTAACAGCTTTTAAGTGCTCGACTGTGCCCACCAATTTTGTGGCTTGCTTCTGAAATTCCATTAGTCATAGCCTTTACCTCATGTGCACATTAACTCACAGTGCCTGTCTGGTGAGGACTGTGAACTCACCAGTCTGTGAGGCAGGCTCAAATGACAAGCTTATAGGACTTTTGCCTCTGTTATACACTGTGGTTTTCATCCTTATGGCAAATGACACAAAAGACATAAACAAAGAAAAGAAACAGTAGGAAAAGAATCAATAGAAAACAAGAGTACTCATATCAAATTTTTACCAGAGTAGGTGTTCCTAAGGAACGAATTCACCCAAATATTTTCTCCTGCTAATCTAAATTTAGAAAAAGCAAAGGACTCTCACCACCTTCACTTCCATCAGACCCTGCAGGCAGAGATCTGGGAGACTGACATGAGATTTCTTCTTTTGGCTTTTGTCAGAGGTCCCAGGTTCTCTCAGCTGCAGCAGCCAGAGTGAGCAGTGTCCAGCCAGTGAAGGTCGCTTCATGGTTGCCAACTCGAGTGGAAACATTTTCCTACTACCCTTCTAGGTTCTTTGGCTGGTCTAATAATCAAATTGACCTAAGACATTAACAGGAGAAAAACAAATTTAATTTTATATGTATGGGAGTCCCATAAAAATAAGAGCCCCAAAAGGCAGCCAGGGAATTGAAGCTTATATAACATTCTGAGCTAAGGAAAGGGGTAGGGGTCTGGGGGTACAAAGGGAAAGAAGGCCATTCACAGGAAGGAAGAGATGTTTCGAAAACAAAGTTTGCCCTGTTACGCAAGTAAGTCTCTTAGGTAAAAAGTTCTCTCTGGTAATAGCTTTTTTCCTGGTACAGGCTCCCTTTCCAATGTAAATTTAAGCTGTTGAGGGGCAGGTAAAGGGCTTTTCCTGAATCTGATGTATTTTGATTATCTTTCGCTCAAAATAATCCTTATGCCAAAGAGACATCTTTTGGGGTAGAAAAATGTGTTCCCCTTTAATCCTCCTATAATAAAATACAGACTAACAGGAATAAAAAGAGAATTTTTAAAATCAATTTATTTATTTTATTTTATTTATTTTTGACCACATTGGGTCTTTGTTGCTGCATGCGGGCTTTCTCTAGTTGTGGTGAGTTGGGGATACTCTTCGTTGCAGTGTGCGGGTTCTCATTGCGTTGGCTTCTCTTGTGGCAGAGCACGGGCTCTAGGCATGCGGTCTTCAGTAGTTGTGGCTCGCAGGCTCTAGAGTGCAGGTTCAGTAGTTGTGGTGCACGGGCTTTGTTGCCCCGCAGCATGTGGCATCTTCCCGGACCAGGGTTTGAACCCATGTGCCCTGCATTGGCAGGTGGATTCTTAACCACTGTGCCACCAGAGAAGTCCCCAAACAGAATTTTAATAACAGGTATACCTCCTATATACATGGGAGGTACCCAGGAAAACTGAGTATCTCCCCAAAATGGTCCAAGCCACCACCTGAGATACCATCTCCAGCTAAAGACAAAGAAGATGTTTAGTGTGGGGGGGCAGTTATGGGAGGTTACCCGGCAAAGCACAGTAAATAAAGATATGTTTGTTATTCAGATTTAAGTCATTTTCCTCTCTACTGATAAGAGTTTCTAGAGATTTAGAGTCATCCTTCCTGTTCTGATATAGAGGGGGAGACACCCTTACAAATGGAGATTTCCCCTTGTAAATGTCCTTTACAAAGGGGTAACTTCTACTTGGTTTTCTGAGTTTCTCCTGAGTCTGCTCTTTTTTTAAAAATAAACAGTCTAAAATAATTCTTATGGCAAAGAGGCATAGTTTGGGGTCCCAAATTTTCCTCCACTTTTGTATAATGGATGATAGAATTGAATTAATGTTAATTTTCATAAGTGTGGTAGTGGTGATATGGGTTTGTATCCTCATTACAGGCATAATGAAGTATTTAGAGGTGAAGTATAATATCCTCAGGCTAATATCAGATTGTTTGAAAAAAGAGACATAGGTGTGTGTGAGTGTATGTGTGTGTGTGTGTGTGTGTGTGTCTGTGTTTGGAGAGTGAGAGAGAGAGAGAAAACTGGCATTGTGGTACATTAATAGTTGGTATATTTATTCATTATACTGGTCTTTCAACATTTCTTTGAGTTTGATACTTTTCTCACAAAAATGCAAAAAATAAAATATGAATTAAAAATTTGGTTTAACTGCTTATAGACATTATCAACTGTGTGTGTATTTATGCGATTTTATAGATTTTAATATTTCATCTTTTTTTCCATAAATAATTGTATACCAAAAATCTATGGAACATCAATTTGAAGGAAACACTCTAAGTATTAATACCAAAAGTGTTGCGTGTAGTGAGTATCAGCTCATGTTTTTTTGTTATGTATATAGATGATTGTCAATGAATCTATCTGTGGACTCGAGGGACATTCTGATATCAGCATTCAGTTCTCTCCTTGAGTCCATAGAATAAATGTACAAAAATCATAGCTGACTATGAAAGAGAGTTTGACTTAGAATAGATTTTCAAGAAAGGTTCACAGTATTTTTAAAGAACAGTAGTAAAATTAATGCTAGAGTAGATTAATGTCTGTGAATTTGGATTTTTTTTTCAAGTCTTGAGATATTTCTCTCCAATTAATTTCACGGAATTATTGTATAATGTGTCACCCAAGTAGAACTAACTATAACATATGGATGTTCATACATTATTTCAATTCTGTTTTGTTCTTTTTATACTATGCAATCTCATTATGAGGACACTGCATAATGATAGGTTTTACTCAATCTCACGGTAAGCTTAATATTCTCTTTTCATATTGTGTGCAATATTGCGGTGTGGGGGGGAATACATATTACTTTTAGAAATCATAACCAAATCGGGTATATAGAATGGATTGAAATGGGAATTAAATGATCTGGTTAAAAGTATTCTAGCAAGACCTAGTAACTGGAAAGAAAATATTTTTAATAAAAACGATTATTTTGTAGTTTCATTTTCATTGCTAAAGCATATATTTCACATTTTTATGTTCAAAAAGCTAAAATTTCCATTATTCTTTCTTTCACCTTTCACACTTGAGAAACCTATTTTTCTGTACCTGCGAGTGTCCTACTTTATAATAGTAACGCAAGTGCAATCCTGATAGCATTTATGCTATCATAAAAATTGGTCTACTACTCTCACCTCTCTTAAAAATTATACTCTTAGATTAATAGATTACCTTCGCATGTTAGATATTTAATAGTCTCCCACCAAAGTTATATATAATTGTGCACCAGTAAGTACTTTAGTCATAAAAGCTTTGGTTCCACCAGTGTTATATGATGTCACTTTCTCTACAGAAACTTTTATTTGCAAAAATAGGTCTACAGGATTCACGTCAGAATCATATTTAGAAAATTCCTCAGTCTACAATTTTCTGTAGTCTAGCACTTTTCTGGAAAGACATCTAACAAAGCAATTTTTACCTAATATACTGATGCTGGTTAATTGTTTCTTTTGTTTTTAATGCTCTTTAAGATAGCTTTCTAATTATGGTACATATTTTCACATTTACTAATGTTGAGGTACTCTGTAGCACATAACAGAGTTTATTATAGTGGTTCACTTCTTGGAAGACAATTGTGCTATTTTGTGAGGAGTTTATGTTTAGGATAATGCTTTAGTTTGCAAAGCTCATTCATGTGAATTATTCATGTCAACACATGTTTAATGTGTACTTACTATGTTCCATATACAAGGTTATGTACTAGAGATAAAAGGAAAAGGAGGAAGAGAGAAGGACTGGCCCAAGGAGGAGGAGAAAGCATGATCTAAGACTCAGGACTTAGTAAAGGACATTGATCCATTACAGATTTTTTTTAACTTTTACTGTTTACAACTATTTAAACTTAATAAAACAGCACAGAATCACTAGTATATCCAAAACTCAGAGTCAAGATGTGATTTTTCCCTATTTGATTGGTACCTTGTTTTAGAATAAAATATTAGAGATACACATGAGAGCTCTCAAAGTCCATGGCATTTTCCTTGCTGCTTAGTTACACACTGTCTAAAGTTTGACTATACTCTAGCATCCATATTTTTGTAAATCAAGAATTTGTTTATAGTTAGAAATCCTATTCTACTCTTTTATATTTTGAACTTGCATAAATAATATATTTCCTTTTGTAACTTGCATTTTTCATTCAATGTTATGTTTTTCCCCTCAACAGATTTGGAGTTTATCTATTCTAATTCTAGATTTTTAGTAATTAAAGGTCGTACATTCCTACTTGAGTGATCACAGTCTTATATTTAATAGCTCTAACCCTTACAGAAAACAAAATTGATGAGTTTCAAAGCATTGGTTCTGATTGTATTTTATATCATCTCCATGTAATTATCATCTCTATTTTAACTGTACTTATTTATTATTATTATTATTTTAGTTTCTAATTTCTTTTTTTTTAATATCTATATTGGAGTATAATTGCTTTACAATGGTGTGTTAATTTCTGCTTTATAACAAAGTGAATCAGTTATACATATACATATGTTCCCATATCTCTTCCCTCTTGCATCTCCCTCCCTCCCACCCTCCCTATCCCACCCCTCTAGGTGGTCACAAACCACCTAGCTGATCTCCCTGTGCTATGCGGCTACTTCCCACTAGCTATCTATGTTACGTTTGGTAGTGTATATATGTCCATGCCACTCTCTCACTTTGTCACAGCTTACCATTCCTCCTCCCCATATCCTCAAGTCCATGCTCTAGTAGGTCTGTGTCTTTATTCCCATCTTACCACTAGGTTCTTCATGACCTTTCTTTTTTTCTTAGATTCCATATATATGTGTTAGCATACGGTATTTGTTTTTCTCTTTCTGACTTACTTCACTCTGTATGACAGACTCTAGGTCCATCCACCTCACTACAAATAACTCAATTTCGTTTCTTTTTATGGCTGAGTAATATTCCATTGAATTGCACTTTATTTTTGACTTGGCCCCCAAATTAGTCACACAATTACACAGTGTTTAACAGTTAAACTTCTTGGATTTATCTACATGTATATCACTTTCTTTGCTCAGTTTGTTCTTTAATCCCACTTCTTCATGGTGAGTTTAATTCCCTTCAGTAAGAAACCTATTCCTTGGAAGTTTTAGTATTGAAGATCTATCGGTAGAAATTTCTGTCTTTGTCTGAAAATGTCATCTCTTTCATTTTTTAATATGGTTAGTTAAATGTTCTATTCTAGGTTAAGAGTGATTTTTCCATTAGTACTTTAAGGATAGTGCTTTCAGTTATCTTCTGGCATCTATTGTTACTGATGAGAAGATTTCTACTAGTCTACTTGCTCTTTTTATTTGATATTCTTTCTGTCTTCCAAGTTGCTTTGTAGACTTTCCTCTTTGCCATTATGTGATGTGGTTTACCAGCTGTTTTTTAGCCTTGGTTCCCCAGAAAGCAGAGCCTCAGGCCAAGAGTTTATGTGCTATTATTTAATTAGAGAGTACAATGTAAGTGAACAGGATTGCAGGGCAAAAGCAGTGAAGCAGGGAAGGATGGCGATTCAATATGAGAATGCATGATCAAGCTGGGATTTGACCTCTGGAAGTTCTGTAAACTGGATCGCAAAATTATGTGGAGGGAATGTGAAGAAAGGAGAAAGAATTCATCCATGGGTTTAGCCTGTGGGGGAACTGAAAGGGTTGCTTTAGGAATATTCTCACCTGCTGGAGTAAGGAGAGAGGTGGAGGATAGATTTGTTGGAATCATGAACACAGTGAGACACTGTCAGATTGTATATATAAGTAGACTGCCAGTGTTGCACATTCTTTTAATGTGGAACAAAGGAAGAATCAGGCTGAGGTGAGGTATACGATATAGGATATAGTCATGTATTTGTTTTTATTTCTTTTACTGGTGACTCGAGGCACTTCTTTTATCTGAGGATTTATTTCTAACTTAATCTCTGAGAAGTACTATTTCTTCAAATACTTGTTAAATTCACTCTAATCTCACCTTCTAAAAATATTATTAGATGAATGTGGGTCTTCCGTTTTATCTTTTATTCCTTTATCATTCACATTTTCATTTAATCTCATCATTTTTTCTGGCTTATTTTCAACTTATAAAATTCAAATTCAGTTTTATCAAATATGTTATTTAAACTTTCTATGGAGTTTTGAACTCCAATGAACATACTTTTTCTGCCTTTTTCTGCATCAATTGAGATGATCATGTGGTTTTTCTGTCCTTCATTCTGTTAATGTGGTGTATCACATTGATTGATTTTTGTCTGTTGAACCATTTTACACAAAAATCCCACTTGGCTATGATGTATAATCCTTTTAATATGGTGTTCAGTTCATTTTTCTAGTTGGATTATAGCTTATCTTTGAAGGTTCCAGCTTATCCTTGATCTTCTAACTTCAGATCATCTCTCATTCCTGACATCCAGCCCTACTGACTTCAGGACTGGCACCAAGAGGCAGGGACAGTGGATTTACATAGACTGCTTAACAAAGCCCCACTATCATGTAAGGTTTAATCTCTATAATAAAGTCCTTCTAGTGGTTCTACTTGTCCAACCAAACCTTAATATAGAGTTTATCGAATGTCATTTGATATTGTGATGAAGGAAAAATGGAGAAAGCCGAGGTATAAAGTATAGGAACAGAAAGAAAAATAACACAAAGGGAAATATATTAAATTTAGGATGATGCACGGAACATAAATATGCTGTAAAAATCTAAAAACTGGATGAAATTGATTATTTCCTAGTAAAATATATACCACCAGAATTGATTCCAGAAGAGTGTAAAAAACAAAAGAGAACCCTTAGAAGACCTTCATTGCTACTTTTGGTGAATTTGTCCACATTTCCATCTGGTTTGGCTTGGAGATCCCACCTCCATATTCTCGTGCTGGGCATGTGACCAAGACCTGGCCAGTTAGAATTCCCTGAACTTGAGGTTTTAACAGAAATCCCAAGCTGAGTCAGTCTTTTGTATAAAGGCTGTCTCTTTGCCTGGGTTCAGTAAATTGGTAATATACAAAAATAGAGTTGCGTTTGGTCATTTTTCTTGCCACCCCTTGGAGAAAGGTTTCCCCAAAATAATACAAAACAAAACAAAACAAAACAAACAAAACAAACTGCAGAGGGAAGAATATCCAAGTCAGAGAAACATTTTCTATTTATATCCTTTGGGCCCCCACACTTACCTGTGTCTGAAAGTATCAGCACTTTCAAACTTTGTTGTATTGTGAGTCAATAAATTCCTTTCTAGCCTTTAAACTAATTTGTAAGTGTTCTCTAAAATTACAACTTAAAATTAATACAATGACCATGGCAGCAATTGCATAAGATTTCAAGAAGCTAATTTTCTTGCAAAAATGAAGTTATGGGTATATACTCTTTCAAGTTCACATACTCTGAAACCCTTTCCCTCTTGCTGAATTTTTAAATTCCTTTATATTAGATTTCAAAATACAAAAGAAAATGGGCTCTGCTTCAAGATGTTTGTGAATGTAAGCATACGTAGCCATTACATTTGCCTCTCAAAACCTATCATAATAACGGTGAAATCTGAAAGAAAGGGAAGCCCACTACTATAATATGCAAGGAGGGGGCTTCAGCTTCTGAGATATATATGTGCCCAGCAGAACTCCTGAGTAACTCAGGATGGCAAGAGGGAGACGTAGACTGAAAGTCTATGTGGGGCAGAGTTACTTCACCTACACCTTTTTCTCCAAACAAAAAGCCTGACAGAAAGGCATTTAACCACCCTCTTACCAATTCTTTCTTTTAAAAAGGAGCCTTTTAAAAAAGATATGTAAAGACTGTTTCCAGGTGATCTATAATGGCCAGTGTGTTTGTTACAGTTCCTGCCAAAGACTTATTCTTTCAACATTTGTATGTGTTTAGAATAGTGGCAGGTCTCCATCTGTTCATGGTAAAACTAAGCCTTTCAGATTCTTTCCTAATCCATGAATTATTCCTATTTCTCCCAGGATTTATTTTGCTATTTTTAATATTTATCTTATTCTCTCTTATGTCATGCCTATCTCAAATATCTCAACAAATATTTATGGAACATCGACTTTGGGCAAGGCAGTATTTTTTGGGTGCTATGACTATTGTAGTGAAAATTACAAAACCCTTGCTTTCCTAGGAGTTTGCATTCTTCTTAACATCTAGAGATATTTTGTTTTCTCTTCATATTTACGAATGAAGACCATGAGCTCTGTGTTTATGATTATCTTTACACCTCTCATTTTTCTGTCTTGATTACCTTGCTACCTTCTTTATGTCTGTTTACTTTATAATTGCTCCTGTTCCAAAGGATTCCATCCATCTCCCTCCACTACTACCATGGAACATACTTTCACAGGCAATACCTCATACTTCTTTGACTTCAGTCTGGCATCTTTATCCTGATTTTAGAAGCATACTTGATATTCCGTGATAGCGAGATGAACATTGCCACTAAAATATCACTCTGACATCTCAAATCTCAGAGATTCCAGCTGAATTGTCATCTATTCCTCTACTATGACAAACAGGTTATATTGCATTTCTTATATCAGTGGAACTTCTCACCATCTACTCAGTCACCTAAACCAGAAACTTAAGGTCATCTTTAAATTATCCAAGCAGCCACCAAATTTTATTGTGCTTCTTTAATACTACTTGAATCTATATGCATCCATATCTCAACTGTCTCACCATTATATCAGGACTTTATACGTGTTTCTTCCAGTTAATGCCGTAAATCCGTAAGTGGGACAATCTAAATTTTGACAATCTGTTCATATCCCTGCTAGTATGACCATTCTAAAAATTGAAAAATTTTATTCCTATTAGAAAAATCATGTTGACTGTGCATTGCTTAGAAGATCTAGTTCAACTCTTCAGCCTGATACACAATACCACTTGTTGCCTCTTTGGCCTCATCTCTTCATTTCTTGCTAATGTACTTACATCTCTTCCTCTTCTACGCCAGAGCATGATGATTCATATTTACTGTTTACTGAGCCCTAAATTTTCAATGCATCTTTACTGTTGCATGCAGTGTTTATTTTGCTTAGAATAAAATTAATGACTTCATTTCATTGGCTAATTGCTACTAGTCCTGTAAGATACAACTCAGATATAACCCAACTTTAAGGAGGTTTGAATTATTAGTGTAGATTTCTCCTCCTAGATCATTCCATTTTATCCTGTATCTGAATCTGTGTCAGGGCATCCCTGACATAGAGTGTTACTGTATGTTTATTCATCTGCCTTCTTTAAAATGTAATACATTTCGTCATGATAAGTGCTGTACTTCGTAACTATAACCCTAGCACCCAACATCGGGCATGGCACATTCTTGGTCAGCGTTGAATGCCTGAAATAGTGATTTAGAAAAGGGTTGGCAGATATTATAACTTAATAGGCAAGAAACCCTATACAAATATGTTAAGTAAGTGAGAGAGATCTAGGTTGAGATACATCAAGTCCTGGATGGTAGGTAACAGTATTAAAATAAGTTTTCTTTGGAGAATAAAGGGTGAAAAATAAGTCTGGGATGCTCACAGTGGCCAAAAATTCTGAAGCAGTGTGTGTGTGTGAGTGTGTGTGTGTTTGTGTATGCCAGTAACTGTTCTAGTTTTTAGAAATGTAGTAGTAATTTAAAAAAAAAAGAAAGATCTTTTGGAGCTTCTATTTTGGGATAGGAATGGGGAAGAAAACAAGCACAAGATAAATAAAAAATGTTATAGATAGTCACAAGTGCTACTAAAAAAAAATACACTTCCAGAATAGAAGATGACAAGGCCAGGGGTGGTAGATAACTGTGTTGTGACTAGTGATGTGAGAATGGAGAACCCAGAGCCCAGAGTTGGCTTATAATTAGTGTCTGTCCTCTACGAATGGTGGATGAGAGAAAAAGGATTTTCCCCAACATGCTTTTCCAAATCTCCACATTTTTGCAGTGATGTTAAAGATGCTGGCTTGATGCTTAAAAATGGAGAGTTTTGAATATCACACAAAGGAGAACCTCTTATTTCATAGGGAGAAAGCCTGAGTTAAGATGGTAAAGAATTTTCAAATCTTAAATGAAGTCACAGAAAAGAAATGCAGTTCAGTTTCCAGTCGAAATTCTCATACCAGGAACTTCTCATTGAAGGGAGTATACATTCACCTCTCAAATAATGAAAAGACATGAAATGTTTGGTTAATTGTAGTAAAGAAGATACTGAAGATCTCAAAGTATTGCATATGGATAACAAGTAATATTACTTAACAGAAACGTCACATTTCTTTGTGAACTTTCCAGTACATGCAGTGTTTTGATGTTCATGTTGTTCGATGCTCAGGCTTGTTTGCATTTACAAAAGAATCTTTCTACTTAATTCTTCATGGAATATTGAGAGCACAACTTATTTTCATGGTTAGCCAAAAAAGATAGACTTTATATTGCTATCAAAAACTTATCCACAGGCTATAACTACTTTCAAAAAGAATTTGTTATTCAGACAAGGGTTTTTTTTTTTTTTTTGGAATTAGGCCAAAATAAACAAATGTTTTAAAAACTACCAAGAAAATACAGAGAAAATTCTTAAGATGGAAATATTTATGCTCACAACCACAGTGATGCTGTGTACTTAAACTGATATTCTGTAATGTAAAAAACGTATCAGGTTGAGCTCAGAAGATTCAGGTACAAATCTTCTCCATTTCTGATTTGTCAGGGCAGACAGAGAGGAATATGATTTGGAAGAGCAATATAATACTCAGCAATCGCTTTGAGAGCAAAATAAGTGGCTCTATAGTTTCAAAGTCAGAGTGTTAAATTGGGTTTATGATATAAGCAGCATACACTGGTAGAATGAGATAGGGTGATGTGAAGTAAAGTTAGAGCGATACGATATTGGTGGTTGTTCAAACAGGAAGGATACTGTCTTCTAGCAGCTTCAGTAGCAGGAATTAGGGATTCCATTTTTGGGAAAAATGGTAGAATATAATGTTATAGTGGGCCTGGAACCAAGACATTAAGCCATTTACTTGTCTAGGACTCATTATAATCATTTTCTAGGTACAGGATGGATCCTAGATGAGAAGTTGTATTAGTTGTCTGTTGCTGCATAAGAAATTAGTACAAATGTAATGGCTTAAAACAGCATCCCTTTATTAGCTCACAGTTCTATAGGTTGGGATACTGGCATGGAGTGACTAGGTTCTGTGTTCAAGGTCTTAAAGGTCTGAAATCAGCATTTTTAAACCCTTGTCAGATAATTCTAACATCTAATTCATCTCTGTTGGCATCATCTGTCACATCTTATTCAAGCTGTCATGTATCTGGTTCTTGGTATAAGTAGTGATATTTTATTTTCTTTTGGACATTTTGGCTATTATGTTAGGATACTTTGGTCCCTATTTAAAGTGTTTTGTTTTTTTTAATTTTTAGCAGGCATTCACTCTTTATAGGTTTGGCACACATTTCCTGTACTTTTATGGACGGTGGTTCCATGATAACCTTATTTTCTGACCCTTTGTGGTACTCTTATGGTCTGTTTCTCTTGGGCAGGTGGGGTTACCTCTGGTCCCTTCTCATGCTGCTTATGGGGTCTGAAGTATCTTCCCCAGGATACGGCACTTGGTGCTTCTGGTGAGGGAAGGGAATCTCTGGAACACGTGATGAAGAGTCCTTCCTGGGCCAGGCACTTGTGACAGGGTCTCCCTGGACTGTAAGGAGTGGAGGGTGCTTACCAGGTTGAGAGCTTTCTGTGGAGGGATCTCCGTTGCTGGTACCATCAAGTTGCCTGATGTTTCTGGGGAGGGGAGAGGAGCCTCAGGCGCATCCGAGGAGAGCATTGTCCAGGTGGGAGCTTTTTGTGGTAGGAGCACTTTTGCTGGGACCCTTAGCCACTGATGTGTCTGGGTGGTGAAGGGGGATCTCTGGCCCAGTGGGGAAGGAAAGCACTTTCCCTGGTCACTTAGTGTCATCAGGGCTTCCAATTGTTCGTCGTTGCAGGTTCTGCAAGGCTCGCCTGGTGTTTGGGGGATTCCCATTTGATGTGATGGAGGAAGAGCCTCTTTGAGCCACTTCCTGTTACTAAGTTGGGAGTTAGGAAATGCTGGGCCTGGATCACATTTTTTTGTTGGTAGAGGGTCATAAGGTGCCCTGTCATGAGGCTGTTCATCCATTCTGAGGGTCCCTAGGCAGTTCACCTACTCTAGACCTTTCAGAGATCTCCTTTGGTTGTCTCATATTATTTCCAGGATATATAGTTGTGCGTATAAAGGGGGAGCAGGGAGAGGGAAGGATAAACCATCTTATCTGGATTAGAAGTCCTCTGTGTGCCTTTTAAGTGCTCACCTGATTAGGTCAGGCTCACTCTGGATAAGCTCCCAATCAACTGTGCTATATAACATAATCTAATAATGGGAATGATATTCCATCACATTCACAGGTCTCATTCTCAAGGGGAGGGGCTCCTACAAAGATCATTGGGCATCATCTTAGAATTCTGTCGACCACAGAAGGTGCATGTGAATGTACTGAAGCATTAATTAAGCAATTATCATCCTTTGGAAGGTTTTAATCTGTTAGGATAGCATGAAAGCCAAGTACTGTTATAATTATTCTACTCACTTTAAATGAAGTATATCTGATATCAAAAATACTTCCTAAAAATCAGACTATTCAAACAACTTTCAGAAGTTAATGTAAATTTCAGAGGTTTGATCCAAGCCTTCATTTCTGGCCATGCAGATATCTTCTGTGTGAAAAATATGCTACCTCAAAGATGTTTTCAAAAACTTCACCACCACTCCCCATTTATATTTTGTAGTTATGTGCAAATACTGTGGCTGCCAGCAATTCACATAGAAAAGAAAGGTCAGTGATGTTTCTGACTTTAACTTTTTAGAGAAGGTGTATACTTAACACTGCCTACATTTGTATAGGCTGCACATTGCACAAAATTTCTGATTATTGCTTTAGGTTATAATACAATGTACTCTCACCTATACCAGGATTGAAAACTTTAAGCAAAATTTTCTGGACTGGCCAATACAACCCCCCAAAAATAGCCTTCAGGCTGAATTAGGAGAAAAATCCTTCACTATGTTTAGGTTGGAAGGAAGCATGACCTAAATTTTGATTTCAAATACTCGGGGTTTTGGGTGATGGTTTTACTGGGGACAGTTAGAATTGAACTATGTAGACATGTTTCCTGAAGCCAAGTTTTACCTTTAAGGCTTTCATATTGCAGCTTGTGAGGCTCCAAGCAGCAATTGGCTACTTTGGGTCATTCACATGAATTCACTCTTAATCATATGATTGAGTCATATATAAACCATAAAACCCTTTATAAGAAATTAGAATCTGTTTTAAAAATTAATTATATGAACTAAACATATATAGAAAGAAATTGAAGCTTGAATATATTGAAGAAGCAAAAATTAAAGACATACCTATAACTGCCCTTTATCCTTAGTTGTTTACAATCACAGCAAATCAAAGTGTGACATGTTTAAGAGAAAGGTAATTAAGTTCTAAGGCTTTGTCATCTTATCACTTTTAAAAATACAAGATCTGAGTAAATGAAAGAAAATAGAGAGGGTTGTTAAAGAGCTGAGTCATAGAGTGGAATAGAGAACAAGAGGAAGCAGAAGAGGCAAGAAAGCATACACAGGCTGGGTTTGAAGAGAGTTGGGAATGCTGGTTGTGGTAGATGGTCTCTGATTTGCTTACCGGATCTACTCGCCATCCTTCTTAACCCTGCTTCGTGATTCCAGGAGGCTGATCTTTATCAGCTTCATGGACCAGTCTCTCTGTGTCTTCAGGTTGGGTTTGGTTAATATGAACTACTGATAAGTGATTAGAAGTCAGGAGGAAAGAAGGCAAGGGTATTTATTTCCATGATCTGCCCCCTTCCAAACTTTAGGTTGGCAGTGGATGCCATTTTCTAAGGTTACATCTCTTGTTGGGTGGGCTTCTCCTATAACTCGAAGACATTCTGGGTTGCAGGAACTGCTATCTCTCTATGCCCCTTCAAACCTAGTGATTATAATACTGGCTTCTCACAGCTGCTAGCCTCAGGCTACTTCATCATCTCTTGGTTTCCCTTCATTCTTTACACACTTTAGTCTCTTCATTAAATGCTATTCCATCACTCTTTAAAAGTGTGCCATCAGTTTTTAGCTAGAACTGACTGATACATTGGTAGTGGGGAATATGAGAAACGTTAAGGTAGTGTTAGGGAGGTGGGATAAACTGCTGTGGAGAGAGATAGGAAGAGAAGGGTTTCAAAGCTTTTTATGGCATTCTAGGAATGTAACATGACTTCTTTATGTGAATGACTCTAATGTAGTCTTAAATGGCTTCTTAATTATTGATATTTGGTTGGGTTTCTGTTTCTTTGCATGCACAACCAGGATTGAACAGGGCTAAGAGATGTCTGGGATTTACATGACGAGATAATACTACTAGGATCTATCTAGATTCGTTATATCATATTAAGACATTTCTCCCATGGAATCAGGAACATCCCAACCCAGTGCACATGCTAAGTTTCTATTGAAATTCAGTGAACTGCTATGGTGTGAAATTAATTTTTATTGTCAGTCCCCTGCATCGGCAGGCCGACTCTCAAGCCCTGCGCCACCAGGGAAGCCCTATAACACTTTATATAGCTGAGAATTCATCGATCAGGATTTTCACTCTCATTGGAATCCACTACTTGCCTACGACAAATCGGACACGTAGAGTTCTCAGACAGCCAGCGATCAATGCAGTGAATGTGATATTCATGGGAGCAAGGTAGTATGCGAAGCTTGCTGTTTTCTGTGTACTCTGTAAGGCAAATGCTACAGGCTTTAGTGCATCATTTTCACCAAAAGATCTTACAGCCAAGCTGTCAATCTGTGCTTTGGTGAGTCCTGTAGTTTGCAGATTATGGGAGGACCCAGAGTCACTTTCATCAGATATTATTAGGCTAATTTGTCTAACCCCTTGGCTGGTCTCTGATGATAAGTTTGTTTCTTCAATGCCTTCAAACATCAGTGATCTAATTCCTGAATTTTCATCACTTGAGCTGGAACCAGAAATAGGACTAGAACTGGAACTAGACGTACAATTGGAGCTTGAATGCCAACTCAGTGTGGAACTTGAATGGGTATCATAGCTAGCATTTGAATCAGAACCAAATATACCACTACTACTACCATTAGGTGACTCTAGCCATTCCATGTTTTGACTTGGAGGTGAGACACTATGCTCTAAATTACTGTCACTGTCCATAAGGTTATTTGAGTTACTAAATTCTGTCATTGTCTGCCTTAACGTGCTCTGAGTTGGAACAGATGTTGTATCATTTAAGCTAGTATTTAACATTCTGCAAACGGGATTTCTAATGGTATTGACATAAGCTCTCACACCTGCCTGCTCAGAATGTGAATACATATGCCTCAGTCCTCGTTCACTTTCAGAAGTGACAGTGTTGTTTGGTGTCTCAGATGTTAACTGAGTTCTACTAGCTCTGCTGTCTCTCTGAGAATATGCTCCAGAATGAACTTGTCCTACTTCAAGATTGAAGGGTATGGTTGGATATATTTCCCTCATTCCCCAAGATTCACCACTGCTGGTTGTATCTGGAGAATTTTCTCCATGAACGGCATTCCTTGTTCTAGAAGTTTCAATAAGACCGCTATTTTGCAACTCAAATCCAGTCATTTGCTGTGTCAATATTTCTTGGTGCTCAGTTCTAGAAAATCTCGCATTCTCACTTAGCAGAGGCTGCTCAAAATTCTGAGAGGGTATACTATGATTAAGTCTTTGTACAATTTCCCTAAGTGAACGTGGAGGCGACCAACTTTCAATTCTTGCTCTGGTTCTCCGATACTCTGGGCTCCTACTTCTTGCTCTTTGCTGACTTGTGGTAGGTGGGAATTCCATTAATGTTTCAGTTGTATCTTGTTCAGACATAGATGGTCTTGTAAATATTGATTCAGATTGTGGACTTTCCACTTGCCTTTGGCTGTCTTCCATATTTTCTCTTCTGGGAAGTCTTGCAGATGCTACATATTCATTCTCTGGATTTGGACTCCCATTATCAAGGTTAGCATTTATTTCTAAACTGAATATGAACTGATCACTTTTAGGATTAATTTGGCTCTCTTCTCTCCAAGATTGGTTTTCTCTTTGTCCACTTGTCATATTTTCAGTTTGTCCAGAACAGTTAAGCCAGTCTATTAGAGAGTCACCACTAGACACGTCATCTGAAGAGTCTCCTCTGTCTGTTAACAAAAAAAATGGGGAGGGTGCATAAAAGAACTACCAAAATTAGAACCATCATAAAATAGCACTCTGAAACTTTGTTTCAAAAACAAACAAAAAATGAGAACTTAAATACTCAGGTGTTTTCAACTGATTTCACATTTATAGAGTTAATATTTTATAAACTGCACTGTGTAGATTTATAAGTAAAGGTAGAAAAGTTTCGATTCCATCCAAAAAGAGTGAGCTAATCCTAGATAAACTTAGAGAATTTTTTAAAAAGGGAATCCGAAGGAAGTCTATGTTTCAGTATTTCATCATATACACAGCCCTGTGTACCACTCTCAGAGGAATGTCAAGAGACTTTTTTTTCAGTCCACTGTCAAAACACTAATGCAATTAAACAATGTAAACACCAGTTAAGGTACAATGCTAGTATTTTAGTTCAATTTACATTATTGTCTAATTTTCATTAGTCTCCAACATGACTACTTGTAGGCTCTTCACTTATGTGCTTTTGATAATAGATAAGCTGTTTTAAAATATAAGGTTATTGCCCAAACATAAACAAGTTTTATAGGTTTAAAAGTGTTTGCATTTTGAATACTTCTTAATGTTACCAAGATTTTTAATTGACATTAAATTGAAGGTCAGATCAAATGAATAGACTGAACCTAGCATGGTACATATAAGACCATATTCAAGAGCCAAAGTATTATAGTATCCTCTTCATTAGACAGCAAAATCCTCTACTTCACACTGGGAGGGAGGACACCAGACCTGAGGTCCGAGCAGGGTTTCTCAGCCTTAGCACTACTGACATTTTGGTGCTGGACAATTCTTTGTTTTGGGGAGCTATCCTGTGCATTGTGGGATCTTTGGCAGCATCCCTGGCCTCTGCCCACTAGATGCTAGTAACACCCATGCCTCCCCTGTGACAAGCAAAAATATCTCTAGCCATTGTCAAATGTCCCCAGGTGTTGAAGAGAGCACCATTGTCCCCAGTGGAGAATATTTCTGTTTGCTTTTTTTACATGTCAATGTAGAAAAAATAATTCAGGAAGTAGGAGGGACTTTCAGTTGAGGTCGAAAACCAAGAAAAATACAAATAGGCTACTTTGCACTGTTTCCCAATTAAAACAACCCAGATGTGAATCAGGAAAACAAACAAACAGACCTTGACATGCTCACCAAAAATCAAGTAAATGCCAGTTCTTTTTATGAGAAGTTACTTACCAAATTAATGTAAGTCACTTCTGTATAATTTACTATTTACTATTATGAAGTTACTATTTCCTATTATGAAGTTCCTTATTCATCCCATCCTATTCCCTCCAAAAGCAGAATATACCTGTATTTTCATCTGAGTCTTGTGGGGCGTTTTCTTTAATTAGCTGAAGTCTTCTCAGCAACTCTTCTTCCGTACTTTCACCTGGAATGCCTAGAAGATTGTTGTCTCTCGTAAGTTCGTAATCTTCTTCACTCAGATTATTTACGAACCTGGAGAAATCTTCTTCCCGAACCAATCGGTCCGTTTGACTTATGTGTTGGGCCGAAACTCCATCTCCTTCCTCGTTGGAATCCGAGTTTTCCACCTTAATAAACAAGTGGAAAATTATCTGAAATTCACGACGTGGTGTTGAAATTCACCAATGGTCGTTTCGTTTTCTTCGCTTTCTACTTCCTGCCAGAGTGTCCGGTTCCGACTCAGTCGGATGACCCTCCGCACAGATTCCTCCCTTCTCCCTTCCCGACTCAGTTCTGTGGCCCCTGGTGACGCAACAGTTGGGAGCCGCCTCTAGCCCAGAACTTGCTAGACGTTGCCTAGGCACCCATTATCTTCCCCGCTGTTACCGAGTAGGGACTGGATTCAGGTTAGGTTTCATTTCATTCAAAACCAGCCAATGTTACTGAGGGTTTATAGTGTACCAAGCACCGTGCTTCACCTCGTTTCACCCACAGGAGCCTATTCTCAGGTTTTCAGGCTCTGATATGCTCTATTTATTCGTTACATTCCATATGACTGCCTTCTTCAAAATGCCATGCCAAAGTCAGCCTAGTTCAATGCAGCAATTCTCATTTTCAGGTGCCCAGGGACCTCCGCCTTTTCTCATGAATTTCTCAAATCCTAGACTCTCACTAAGAAAGCCCACAATTTTTGATAATTTACCAGGGCCCTGGCTGAGTCTCTTTAGTGTGTCCTCTCCCTTTTAACTGTTAATGGCTTCATCTTGCATTATATGGTCCTTCAGTCTTGTTTCAAACAAACAAGAAACACCAAAACTTTGGCAGGCTTTTCTGCTCAGCCAGGGAATTCCTTCTCCACAAAAGCATCAGGTTCATTTTTGTCCTCCTTTCTCATAAATATTATAAACAGTACTTAAGCAAAACTAGCCAGAACATCACAGGAACTTTTAGGACAGATACATAATAGTTACTTTGTCTGCCACAGTGAGTACTGACTTTGCTGATTTTGTCGCATGTATCACCTGAAAGGCTTGGTGAAAATAAAATAACGCTCGTTTGCAATGCTATCTGGAGGAGACCTCTAATTCACTCTCAGTACACAGCTTAGAAGTTGAAGGAGCTGTGTAAATTCACAGTTGTTGTTTTGTTCACGGTCCACAGCAGGCTTTCTTGTTTGTTCTCAAGGAGATGGAAGGATGGTAACTTTACTGGTGTGACAGTGAAGAATCTAAGTCTATGTCCTGCTTTTGACATTTGTTCCATGCCTCGTTTAACTTAAGCTAGAAAAATCAATCTTTCCCCTCTGAATCAAATCTCAGCAAGTCTTTGGATGAGAACAGAATCCCCTAGACTACCCTGCCTCCTTTATGGACTTCTGAGTGTATTTGTTATCTTTTACTGAAGTTATTCTTTTCACAGGGGAACTCTGTTGTAAACTTGTTTGCTGTGCCTCAATCAAAACTAGCAGTATTATGAAAATTCAGCGTGATTTGTACTCTTGATGCAGGAAACCCTAACAATCGTTAGTGTTCTTGAGAGTGATTGATTCAGTTTAATTCAATTCAATCAATTCAAGTGTCAAGTATGTTTAGCGTTTGTTAAATGTCAGTCATATTATCGGATATTAAGATACAAAGATGAGTATATTTAAGAATCTGTTGTCATTAGAGTATAACAAACAATTGAGCTACACAGAGGTAAAATTACAGTTTTGAGGAGAAAGTGATTTGAGTGAGAGAGAAAATCGGTTTCACTGCATTTGGGTTTTAAAGGATGAATAGGAGTTTTCTAAGTGAATGAAAGGGGGAAATATTTTCAAAAGTAAGAACAGCAACTGCTAACACTCATAAAAGAACAAGGATAGTAGATTTTAATTACTAAAAAAAGACATTAGTTAAATTGGCAGAGCAAAGCCAAAAAATGGAGACCTTTATGACATGTTTAGAAGTTGGACTTTATCATTAGTGCAATGGAAAGATGTTGAAGTCTTTAGACAGTTGATGGTCAAATTTGCAATCTAGAAATAATATTGATAGTAGTGTTGAGGATGAATATGAAGGGCAACAGTTCAGATGGGAGGGTCAGAAATAGATAGCGGGCAGCCTAGGCTAGTGATGACAAGGATCTGAATTAGGGCAAAGGAATATGATTAAAATGAAGGACTTTAACAGATCTCTAGGCAGCAGAACTGATTAAACCTAGTAATATGTGGGAAAGAGGGAAAAGTGGGGAGGGAGAATATATGAGGGAAAGGCAGGGGTCAGGATTACTTCTGTATTTCTGTCTTTGCTTAGTGGACAGTGGTACCAATAAGAAGTAACACCTGATTCTGAAGTTGTATGGTTTAGCTTAAGAGGGAGCATGATTGCTTATGATTAGAATAATATGCAAGTTACCTGAAGATTCAGAAAGTCTTACAGTCTTTCCAAATTTAGGTACAGAAGCACATGAACTATTAATAGCCCCGGATGTTTGGTGTTCCCTGTAGTTGGCTCTCAGTGTCAATGACTCTAGCTTCCTGAACTATTTGTTCCTGGTTATGTCCCAATTCTGGTGCAAGTAACAGGGTATAGGGATCATCATCCCAGAGACCTACTTATTGACCTTGATTATTTAAATAGAAGCCACCAATATAGCTGTGCTTTACACTTAGTTCTCTCATGTCTTGACTTTCCTTCTGAGTATTGCAGTGTAGGTTCAGTAGTTTTTCCTCTGGATGGCAATATTGCTGCTTTGGCCTTTGTTCTATCCCTTGTCTTGATATCAGAAGTCTTCTGAAGATGTTTTTTCTTCACTTCTCATTTCAGAGATGGGAGGTGCATCAGGAAGTCCGGAGGTTGACTAGAGCATCACTCTAAGTTGAGTTGGAGGGGAAGAGGTTGAAGATGGAAAGCTGCTTACTTTCAAACAGAGTCAAGCACTTAAAAATTTGGCCCATCCATTGTTTATGATGTAGTGAAAAAATGGGGTGTGTGTGAGCAGATTTGGCTGTTCTTTTATCCTGGTTGTAATAATGGAGTTTTGTAATCAAGAGTTTTCTTTTACTGACTCTGTCCAAGGAAGCTTCTGAACAGATTCTATGACTCAAAGGGAGACTGAAAATAAGCAAGAGATAGCATTCTCCCTGAATATGGGTAAAAGGAGTTCCGTGGCTTTAGAACTGTAAGAAATGATCAAGACATATATTCCAGATACCTATTGCAGTATAACAAACCAGTCCAAAACGCAGTGGTAGATACAATAGAAACCATGCTGTTATAGTCAGGACTTTGTGAGCTAAGAATAAAGATAAAGAATACTGGGGATGGCTCATCTCTGCTCCATCATGACTGGGCCTCAGCTGTGGTGGCTTGAATGATTGGAGATAGATTAGACAACTTGACTGGTGTCATATGTCTGGGGCCTTGGTTCTGGCTAAGTTTTCTTTGAGTCACAACTTTTGGTGCTGAAATGTCCAACCAAGATGGCATCTTCATTCACAAATCTGGGGCTTGAGTTGGGCTGCACAGGCTGAAAAATCTGGGGCTGGCTTCCTCTCTGTCTCTGTCTTTCTCCATGAAATTTCTCGGTGTAGTTTTGGAGTCTTAGCAACCTGGATATCTCAAAGTAGTTGAACTCTTACATAGTGAGTGGCTTCACCCAAAGTAAACATCTTAAGAGACTTGGCTGGAATCTGTAAGTCTTCCTATGACTTAACCTCACAAGTGCAAGAACACCTTTTCTCTTGCATTCTGTTGATTGAATAAGCCACTGTATCAGCTCATATTCAAGAAGTGGGACACCACATTCTACCTTTCAATAGAGAGGTAACAAAGATTTTATGGTTGTATTTAATGTACTATAGCACATGATGAAAAAAATCTTATAATGATGACTTTTCAGTTGAAGTGGAAATTAATCTCTCCCTCTGTTTTCTGAATTGCATTATTCTCTGGGTAAAAATAAAAAAAGGGAGGACATAAAATCTGAAGTTCTTTGCATTCAGCCTGATTTTAAAGATACCCGATTAAGGATCTTTTTATTATGTAATAGTTTTCCCACATCACAGACCATTGGTAATATTAAGAGCTATTTACTGAGCAACTGTAATTGCTAGACACTCTGCTTGTGTTTTAACTTATTTGATCTCAAGCCCCATGCAAGAGAGGTATTACTATTCTCAGAGATAAAGGCATTGAGGCTGATGCAAATTAAGTGATTTTCTCAAAGTTACAGTAATAGATAATATGTTTATATTCAAACAAGGTCTATAGGATGACTCTCCCTGTTTCACTCTACTCTGCTATGTTTAATGAAAACACAATTTTAAACATCATTACACAAACGTAGTAAAATCTCAGTTAAATGAGATGCTTGAATCACGTTTGATCATTTTCGTGTGCCATTTCAATTCTGCTTTGGAGTTAGTCTAGAATATCTTCGTTTTAACTTAATAAAGAGTAATTTTAAATCAAGAAGTAAACATAATTAAAGCTTGATAAGATATTTCATATTTATGTCTTTTTCTTTCCTACCAGAAGGATGGGTTAAAAGCTTAAAAGCATTGATGCAGAAAAATGAATATAAATATGCATGTCTCATGGAATCTACTGGAATTGGTTCTTTGACACAAATACTTGTTTTGAATCTAAACAAGAAATTCCTGTTAATTGAAATCACACCCTTTCCACTTACATAGGCTTGACACTAGGAATTAGTTTCATCTCTTCCTTATTCTTACCTCTAATTATGGAAATAAAAATTTATTTATTTAGCAAGGTCTCATCCCTCTTATGATTTCCTTTCTTCCTGGTTCTGCTCAGATTTAGACTTTTTTTTTTTTTTTTTTTTTTTTTTTTTTGCGGTACATGGACCTCTCACTGTTGTGGCCTCTCCAACTGCGGAGCACAGGCTCCAGACGTGCAGGCTCAGCGGCCATGGCTCACAGGCCCAGCCGCTCCACGGCATGTGGGATCTTCCCAGACCGGGGTACGAACCCATGTCCCCTGCATCGGCAGGCGGACTCTCAACCACTGCGCCACCAGGGAAGCCCAGATTTAGACTTTTGATAGCTTTTCTATTAGTGCCGTGTCAGTGGTTAGTTTGCTTCTATGCTTTCTCTAGTTTTGAGCCATTTTACACACTTTCTCTGAGGCATGCTCCAGGTCCGTTATTCACAAGCAAATTAGTTCATACTTCTGCACATTTGTTTATTTGTAAAGTCTTACCTCCTAGATTATTGTAATAAATAAATAAACTTACATATACATAAATAATATTCTGTTTGTTTGAAAAGCACTCTGACTTTTTGTGAAAGAGACTCACTTCCCAATTTTACAGCATTAATCTGAGGAACAGGGGCCTGCTGGAATACTCCCCAGGGACAGAGGCTGGCAGGTGCCATCTTCCTGCTCTCTCTCTGCCTTGATAAAACTGAAAGGTGCCATCTTTTTTCCCCTTTTTCCTTTCCTGCAGGTGACAACTTTGTGCTCCAGCCAGCTGGCTCCTTCTTCCCTGCTCTTCCTCTGTCTTGCTATATATATATATTTTCTTCTTCTTTTTCTTTTTTTCTTTTCCCTCTTTCCCTTTATTCAAATGGTGTCATCTTTGCACTCTTCCCACCGCCTCACTCAGCCAGTAAGCATCATCTTCACACTTTCCTTTTGATGTGCTCCAGAGAGCCAGAATCTCCAAGACAGGAGATCCCATTTTTGTGGCCTCCACTCAGGGGATGCTCCTTGATCACCTGGCTCTGGAGGCCAGGAGGGATTTCTTTTCTGGGTCCCATGGGACTGTAACAATTGGAGAGACAGTTCTTGGCAGGATACCACCCCCAGGATGTACCACTACACATCAGACTGAGTGAAACACAGCCCCAGTCTTTACATGAAAAAAGCCTATTTGCTAGTAGGGACAAGACTTAAGAGCAGACTTCAGGTTCAGCACACATCTAGAGGCTACAGATGTGCTCTTGGGGACGGTAGGCTGGGGGTGCCATCTCTCCACCCTCACTCTGCCTTACTACAGTTCACAGGTATCTCCCAGAATGGAGCTTGTACACTTATGTGAAGCACTGTTTTCTTGTGACTGCTCCCCGGGGAACACCTTCAGATTGCTTGCTTCTGGGGCGCAGCAGGGCTTACACTTGTAATCTCACAAGGCTAAATATATTTGCATTCTTTAAAAGCTGTTACCAAATTTTCTGGCTTCCTATCAACCTGAATCTAGGTACTGCCTGAGATCCTCCACTTTGGGTTGCTCATTTGTCTTGGCACACCCTCAACTGCTGGGGTGGTGTGCCAGGTCTATTAAAAATAAACTGCTTAGACAATCACAAAGATTTGAGAGGCAACCAAGAGTAGACAGGGTTAAATGACAAGGTTCATCTGTCACACAGCTCTTCAAGACTGGGAGATGTGGCTATTTCACTTAATGCATAGAAACCAACACAGAGAGTCAAGCAAAATGAAGAAAGAGAGGACTATTCTCCAAAAAAAGAACAAAATAAAACCTCAGGGAAAAATCTTAATGAAATGAACATAAGTAATTTACTTGATAAAGAGTTCAAAGTTATGGTCATAAAAATGCTCACTGAACTCAGAAGGAAAATGGATGAAAACAATGAGAACTTCAACAAAGAATCAGAAGATATAAGAAAGTTCCAAATAGAAGTCACAGAACTGGAGAATGCAATAATTGAACTTAGAAATACAGTAGATGAAGCACAAGAAAGAATAGGTGAACTCAAAGACAGGTCAGAGGAACTCATCCAATCAGAGAATAAGGAAGAAAAAAGAATGAAAATAATGAATATAGCTTAAGGGATTTATGGCACATCAAATGGAATAACATTCACCTTATAGGAACTCCAGAAGGAGAAGAGAAAAGGGGGCAGAAAACATTTGTAGAAATAATATCTGAAAACTTTTCCTAACCTGGGGAAAGAAACAGACATCCAGATACAGGAAGCCCAAAGAGCTCCAAAGCAGATCAACCTAAAGAGATCCCTACCAAGAAATATGAAAATTAAAATGTCAACGTTAAAGATAACAAGGGAATCTTAAAATCACCAAGAGAAATACAACTTGTTATATAACTTGTGATATACAACTTGTTATATAACTACATCAACCTAAAAAGCTTCTACAGAGAACAATAAACAATCAACAAAACGAAAGGGTGAGCTACAGAATGGGAGAAAATATTTGCACATCATGTATGTGATAAGGTGTTAATATCCAAAATATATGAGGAACTCATACAATGGCTATAGATAGATAGATAGATAGATAGATAGATATAGATTCTCAAACAATTCAATTAAAACTTGGGCAGAAGAATTGAATAAAAATTTTTCCAATGAAGACATCCAAATCACCAACACGTTCATGAAAAGATGCTCTACATCACTAATCACCAGGGAAATGCAAATCAAAACTACAACGAGATATCACCTCAAAGAGACTAAGAGGTAACAAATGTTGACAAGGATGCAGAAAAGGAAACCCTTGTGCACTGTTGGTGGGAATGTAAATTGGTACAGCAGCTATGGTAAACAATATGGAGTCTCCTCAAAAAATTAAAAAGAAAACTACCATACATTAGCAATCCTGCTTTGGGTGTATATATATCCAAAGAAAATGAAATCACTATTTCAAAGAGATATCTGCACTCACACGTTCATTGCAGCATTATTCACAATTGCTGAGAAATGGAAACAACCAAAGTGTCCATACATGGGTAAATGGATATAGAAGATTTGGTACGTACATAGATGGAATATTATTCAGCCATGAAAAAGAAGAAAATCCTGCCACTTGCAACAACATTTATGGATCCTTGGCGCATTATGATGAGTGAAATAAGTCAGAGAGAGAAAAATAAATACTGCATGATGTAACTAAATTGTAGACTCTAAAACAGCCAAACCCAGAGAAACAGAGAATAGAATGGTTGTTGCCAGGGGTTGGGGTTGGGGGAAATGGGGAGATGTTGACCAAAGGGTAAAATATCCAGTTAGCACATGAATTTCTGGGAATCTAATCTACAGCATGGTGACTGAGGTTAACAGAACTGTATTATATACTTTAAAGTTGCTAAGAGAGTAGATCTTACATGTTCTCACCGAAAAAAAAATGTTATTTATGCGAGGTAACGGAGTTGTGTTAACTAGCTCCGCTGTGGTAATCAGTTCACAACATGTAACATACCAACAGGTTGTACACCTTAAACTTACACAATGCTATATGTCAATTACATCTCAATAAAGTTAGAAAAATACAGAAAACAGACTGTTGCACAACATTCAAGCAAAAATACTAGTTTTGGGCTGCTTTTTCTTGAATTTAGTCATTGTTCCTTCTTGAATCTGTTTTGTATCACATGATAGCAGACTCATACAGGCAGCTTACTTCTGATCAGGCGCAGCCAAAAAGAAGCAACTGATGGTATATGGGAGTTTAGGGATAAGCTACGAGATTTCTCCCTTTCTTCCTCTACTTTGTGAAGATTCTCCAGCAGCAACTTTGTAACTTCCATGGCTCCAACTCCAATGAGACAGAACTGGTATGGTCTGACATTGATGATCATTTAACCTGGCCCTGGACTCCTTTACAACCCTCTGCTTAACTCTGCCTTTCCAGCATAGGGGTAAAAGTAAATTCCTGTTCCTACTAATCACTCCATTATCTAGGTGGCCCTTCTTTACTTCTCAGAAGTTTCATCACTGGTGTTCTTAATACCCTGTATTAAATTTATTTGCAAAGACTTGAAACAATTTCTATTTTATTTGTCATGGGCAAATACAGTATAATAAAATTTCCAAGTATTAAAAAAAATTAGAAGAGACATGAAATCTCAAAATGGGGAAATGTTAGCCACGTTTAGGAAGAAAATGTACTAATATTATTGGAGGAGAGAATTCAGGAATTGGAAGAGAACACTAATGAGTTTGGAAGGTATAAGACTGTGGAGAAGTTTGAATGGTGGGCTTCATGCCACAGGAAATAGGGAGTGATTCAAAGTTCTATAAAGATTGTGCTCACTTCAGCAGCACATATACAAAGTTTTATAAGATTAATCTGAAAGTGGTAGGCAGTTTGGAGTATGTGATGGAGTGATGTCGAAGAAAAATTGCACCAGATGGTTAAACAGGCAAGGAGTACTTTACTCAAGATGATTCTGTAATAGGGGAGAGAGACTGAACTTCGTTCTACTGAAACAAAAGGCATGGAAGTTTTTAGATGCCAGGATGAGCTGTAGGAAAACTAGTAGAGGATGCTGGGGAAGAGGTTGGTCAATATAATTAGACCATCTCTGTTTGCTTTGGCTCTTATCAAATTTAGGCTCCTATACTCCCCACAGAGACTGGGAACTAGGGGCAATACCTTTCTTGAAGGTTATATTTCAAAGAGCTGACTCCCAGGTCCTTGAGAAAGACATTTCTGGGTTGGAAAAGTATCAAGTGACTAGGAGAAAATTTACATCTCAAAGGGGCAGAGAAAGAATTTACAATTTCAAGTTTCTTAAAGTAAATGTTTTCAGAAAAGGGAGGTTAAGGGCCTATGGTAAAGAAAAAACCCGTCTGAAGTTGAGCCAAACTGAGGGACACATTAAGGCCATCTTGATCAGTAGTTAAAATTAGCATTACCTTCAGGAAGGTTATTTTATAAAGAAAAGCAATGCTTTAGAAACTTTCTCAGAAGAATCAAAAGTAACTGTCTGCTAGTTAGATACAGGTCAGGAATAATGAGAAAGGGCAGTTACAAAGTTAACTCAACTAATGTTCTCTGTGTTGTAGCTTTAATAAAGATGAAATAAGTAGAAAAAAATAATAATCCATTGGTACACGGTGAGAGCCAATTGGATGGATTGCCCAATTAGAAATACTTCTTTATTTTCTAGTCATTATCAGTCAAGGATTAACAAACCTACTTTTATTAGATATACTTCTGTCTAGGGATTGAGAAATATCAATTATTTAAACTTAATCACTACTTTATTTCTGTGAGATTTTTTTTTTTTTTTTTTTTTTTTTTTTTTTTGCGTTATGCGGGCCTCTCACTGTTGTGGCCTCCCCCGTTGCGGAGCACAGGCTCCGGATGCGCAGGCCCAGCGGCCATGGCTCACGGGCCCAGCCGCTCCGCGGCATATGGGATCCTCCCAGACCGGGGCACGAACCCGTATCCCCTGCATCGGCAGGCGGACTCTCAACCACTGCACCACCAGGGAGGCCCTTCTGTGAGATTTTTAAAAATATACTTTGGGGAAAAGTAATGGAAGAGTGATATAGCACTAAAACATTGAAGTGAATGACATAATAAGATCCTATCTTTCTCAACTTAAGGAGAAAAAAGGGAGGGCAAAATAAATGGGCAGAAAGTAAGTTTACCTACCAGTCATTGTGTCAAGTGTTTTCATATATTTATCTAATTTAATACTCACAAAACAATGAGACATAAGGAAGATATTTATCCCATTCCGTAGATGAAACTCTGTTTACAAAGTAATATATCAACCAATTGTAGAGCTGACCCTTGAATTTAAGGCCTTACGTCTGTTGAAATGCAAGAGCCAAACCCTGCTAATACAAGGTGCTTAGAATAGGTAGACTTCAGGGAGCAGGAAAATTAGAGCATGCATGAACTGATGACAAGTTTTGCTGATCTAGTAGCTTTGTGAGATTTGTCTGGATCCAAAGACCCTTGCTCTACTAAACCATCAAATTAGAGGTGGCCTCCTTCTTAAACAACCAATATTTGCAGAGCTATTCAGACTTTGGGTCATGGTATTTTTTCAAGGATTAACTATTATCACTGGCTTTTCAAATTTTAACCTTAGAAAGTCCTTGCTTTTGTTGGAAGCAATGTTAAATTTTGATGCAGTTGTTTGCAGGGATGAAACTTGGTCGCCCTCTGGAGGCTATTCTCAGGTCCGACTAGCATACCTTAATTTTGAGAAAGAAGTCAGGGCTCAACAATTTAACAACTCATTTTAAATGTGTGGAAATTATGTATATACATTATACTTTTTTAGAAGTTACAAAACATTGAGTTCAAAATGCTCAAAATATTTTAAAATGCTGAATTAAACGTTTTATGACATAGCATGTTTTGAATTCCTGTTCTCCCTTTGGAAATGGAGATGGTCATCATTCTCCTTTTATCATGCAATATCTATACTGGGACTAAAACCGTTATTTTTTCCTCCCCTATTATAAGAACACATGGGCAATTAGTTCTATAAATTGAATGATAAAACACATGACAATACAATACACTCGATTACTACCAAGATCTTTCATTTTAAGTTTAAAAAAAAAATCTCTAAATTTCCAATTAAAATTTTTTTTTTCTTTCTCTCAGAGATAAAACATCAGAGCTTACAAGAACCCTTAAAAACAGAATGGCTCAAAGGATAAAAATGTTTTGCTCCCTAGTTCATTCTTGTTCAGTTTTCTTGTAGAAGGTGTATTATACCAGTTAGTGTAAATTATACAAGCAAAGTTCTTGCCATATATTGGTGACAGCATTTCTACATAAAGTAAGCATTTAAGAGGCTTCCCTGGTGGTGCAGTGGTTAAGAATCCACCTGCCGATGCAGGGGACACGGGTTCCAGCTCTGGTTCCCGAAGATCCCACATGCCGCGGAGCAACTAAGCCCATGTTCTTCAACTACTGAGCCTGCGCTCTAGAGTCCGTGTGCCACAACTATTGAGCCTGAGCTCTAGAGCCCATGCGCCACAACTACTGAAGCCCGTGCACCTAGAGCCCATGCTCCGCAACGAGAAGCCACTGTGATGAGAAGCCCACGCACTGCAACAAAGTGTAGCCCCCACTCTCCGCAACTAGAGAAAGCTCGCGTGCAGCAACGAAGACCCAACACAGAGCCAAAAATAATAAATAAAAAAATAAATTTTAAAAAGTAAGCAGTTATGAGCTGCTATAAACCTACTGTTTCTTTACTTGATTTAAATGAATTTAATTCTTTAAATAACTGAGCAGGTAGAGAATTTAGACTCAGCCATTATTAGAGGTACCTTATACAGCCAAAGTGGTATAAAAACCCTGTAACATGAAAGTGTTGTGGAGGTCCTTCTGGTCTTCTGAGACCGGGACACCTGTACCTTTATGTCCCATTTATAAATGTTCCTGTATAATGTTTGGGATGTTGAAATATTTGATGAGATAGATACCTCATGCCTATTACATGCCTTCCCTATATCTCTCTCAACTACATCCCTCTAATGAGTTGGTGCAGCTCCAAGGCTCTATCCAGTAAAAAGGTAGTGTCAGGCAGTGCTTGTTGTACTCAATGGCTTTTAATCCTCCAACTGCCTTGTAATCTCCTCCTTCACACCTTGATGCTTAGAAATGGCATATTTCCTGAGGAAGAGGTTTCTAGGGAGTCCTGGATACTTGCTTGAAATCGGGACAGGAGGATGGAGGAACAGAAGGGAAGATATAGGGAAGATGAACGGATTTTTTTAATATATATATTTTTTAATTTATTAATTTATTTATTTATGGCTGTGTTGGGTCTTCGTTTCCGTGCGAGGGCTTTCTCTAGTTGCGGCAGGTGGGACCCACTCTTCATCATGGTGCGTGGGCCTCTCACTGTTGTGGCCGCTGTTGTTGCAGAGCACAGGCTCCAGATGCGCAGGCTCAGTAATTGTGGCTCACCGACCTAGTTGCTCCGCGGCATGTGGGATCTTCCCAGACCAGGGCTCGAACCCGTGTCCCCTGCATTGGCAGGCAGATTCTCAACCACTGCACCACCAGGGAGCCCCGGATTTTTTTTTAATATAAATTTTTCTGCCATAAAAACTATAGGTAGCAAGCAAAGCAATCAGGGAAATTTATATTCATGCATTAATTTACCACTTACAACGATGAGTAGATAGAGGACATTAGATAGATTAAGGAAGTATCTAGGAGGTAAAATGGATAAGATTGATAATGGATAGGATATAGTGGCTGATGCGACAGGTTGAACTCAAGGATTATTGTTAGGTGCCTGGTTTATACAACTGGGTGAATGGTGTCACTACACACTAAGACAAATGAAAATGAAGGAGGAGAGATTCGGCAGTTTAGGGAGACCATGAGTATTTAGCTTTATGTATATTTTAAATGAACAGATTTAGATGTTAAATAAGCAACCGGATTTACAGAATTCAGATTAGAGGTCTCAGGTACACAAATGTCCAAACTTTATGGAGTTGGTAACTGAAGCTGTGTGTTTCTGTGAAATCATATTATGAGTTCTAGAGTGAGAGGACATAATGGCCTAGAACTGAATTTTGCAGAATTTCAACATTTAATGTCTGAGGAGAAGGATACGTACCTGCAAAGAAGATAGAGAATGAACTGCCACAGAGATTAAAGGAAAACCAGAAGAGTTTCTGGGTCAAGGAAAATCAAGTCTCAAAGACAGAAGCAAATCCTACTTATAGGTCAAGTAAGTAGGGGATAAAATTTTCACATCGCATCCATGGATTTGGAAATAACTTATGAAGTACCTTTTTATTGGAGTAATAAAAGATGGATTCTATTGGGAGTGGGTTGAAGCATGAGAAGGAAGTAATAAAATGAAGATATCAAATATAGATAAACATTTTTAAACAGCTTTATGGAGGTACAACTGATGCACAACAAATGGCACATGTTTAATATATACTATTTGATGAGTTTGGACATATGCATAAACCCATGAGACAATTAACACAATCAAGGTAATAGACATATCTGTCCTCTCCAAAAGCTTCCTTGTGTCCCATTTTTTCTGTGTGTGGTAAGAACACTTAACATGAAATTGACCCTCTTAACTAATTTTAAGTGCTTAACACTATTGTTAACTACAGACACTATTGGTACAGCAGGTTTCTTGAATTTACTCATCTTGTATAACTGAAAATTCATACCTGTTGAACAACAGCTCCCCATTTCTCCCTTTCCCCAGCCCCTGGCAACCAACATTCTATTCTCTGCTTCCATGAAGTCTGATTATTTTAGATACCTCATATAAATGGAATTATGCAGTATGTGCCCTTCTGTGACTGGCTTATTTACTTAGCATATTGTCCTCCAGGTTCATCCCTGTTGCCACAATGGTAGAACCACCTTCTTCTTTTAAAGTTGAAAATATTCCATTGTAAATATATACTACATGTTTTGAACCATTCATCTGTCGATGGACATTTTGGGAAAACCTTCTTGACATTGATCTTGGCAATGATTTATTGGCTATGACACCAAAAGCACAGACCACAGGAGCAAAAATAGACAAGTAGAACTACATCAAAATAAAAAGCTCCTGCACAACAAAGGAAACAACCAACAGAATGGAAAGGTAACCAATGGAATGGGAGAAAATATTTGAAAATCATATATCTGGTAAGGGGTAAATATCCAAAATTTATAAGGAATTCCCACAACTAAGTAGCAAATAAACCAAATATCTCGATTAAGAAATGGGCAAATAACTTGAATATATATTTTCCAAAGAACACATATGAATGGCCAAAATGTATATGAAAAGGTACTCAGCATCGCTAATCATCAGGGCAATGCAAATCAAAATCACAAAGAGATATCACCTCACACCTGTTAGGATGCTTAGTTTCAAAAATACAGAGGTAACAAGTACTGGGGAGAATATGGAGAAATTGGATCTCTTGTACACTGTTGGTGGGAATACAAAATGGTATATAGTCACTATGGAAAACAGTATGGAGGCTTCTCGAAAAATTAAAAATAGAACTATCATATGATTTAGCAATCCCTCTTCTGAATGGATATATGTAGATATATATATATATGTATATATATGGGTGTGTGTGTGTGTGTGTATATATGTATAAGAGAACTGAAATCAGGATCTCAAAAAGATTGCACTCTCATGTTCATTGAAGCATTATTCACAATTGCCAAGATATAGAAAAACATTTTCAAGAATTATTTTAAAAACTGTGCCTTTGAAGAAGAGATAGTGTGGTAATTAGTAATAGAAGTCAGGTGGAGAAAGGTGAGTGGTTTTGCTTTTCTTTTTTGCTTTACTCTTCTTTATTATTTTTCCCAATTTGGAAGATTTTAGAATGTTTAAAAAAGATAGTGGAAAAGATCCAGATTAGAGAAGGTATTGAACAAAATAAGGATCCTTAGAGAGTGCAAGGTGATGCAATCCAAATCAGGAGTAAGGGAATTGGGTTTAGTAGGAATAGAGCTTCTGTTCTCTTAAATTACCAAAGGAGATAAAGATGGCAGCAGATGTAGTAACTCTATTATGTTAATTAACAGGAAAGTTCTCCTACTGTTTTTTCTTTTCTTTTCTGTGAATTAAAAGAGATTATCTCCTGATATTATAGCAAATGGTGGGGACATGCCATTTAAGAATAGTGCAGGGGCCTCCCTGGTGGCGCAGTGGTTGAGAGTCCGCCTGCCGATGCAGGGGATACGGGTTTGTGCCCCGGTCTGGGAGGATCCCATATGCCGCAGAGCGGCTGGGCCCGTGAGCCACGGCCGCTGGGCCTGCGCATCCGGAGCCTGTGCTCCGCAACGGGAGAGGCCACAACAGTGAGAGGCCCGCATACCGCAAAAAGAAAAAAAAAAAAAAAAAAAAAGAATAGTGCAATAGCTGAATCACTTTGTTATACAGCAGAAACTAACACAACATTGTAAAGCAATTATACTCCAATAAAGATTTTTTTAAAAAAACAAAGAATAGTGCAGAAAGAGAGAACAAACTGTAAAGAGTGGGAAATGATGGGTCCAGATTAATGTAGCAGAATTAAAGGGCAATATTAAAGGACCTTTTAGGTTAGTGATCATGAATTTATAAAGGAAACAATCTAAACTATTATACACTTTACTTGGGAAGACTTTGAAAGCTGGAGGTCAAGAAAAGAGAAAGCAATGGTTTGGGTTGATCCAGCATAATTAAAAGACACTGGAACAGGGCTAGGGACAAACACACTATTAGATAATGGACATTGGAATGTAAGAGAGTAAGGAGAGATACAAAGGCAGTATCAGGAGAAAGCAAGGGGGTAAACAGACTTGCGTCAAAGTACTATCATAACATTTTTTTTAAAATTCCGTATATATGTGTTAGCATACGGTATTTGTCTTTCTCTTTCTGACTTACTTCACTCTGTATGACAGACTCTAGGTCTATCCACCTCATTACAAATAGCTCAGTTTCATTTCTTTTTATGGCTGAGTAATATTCCATTGTATATATGTGCCACATCTTCTTTATCCATTCATCCGATGATGGACACTTAAGTTGTTTCCAGCTCTGGGAACCGGAATAAAGACACAGACCTACTTGAGAATGGACTTGAGGATATGGGGAGGGGGAAGGGTAAGCTGTGACAAAGCGAAAGAGAGGCATGGACATATATACACTACCAAACGTAAGGTAGATAGATAGTGGGAAGCAGCCGCAGAGCACAGGGAGATCAGCTCGGTGCTTTGTGACCGCCTGGAGGGGTGGGATGGGGAGGGTGGGAGGGAGGGAGATGCATGAGGGAAGGGATGTGGGAACAGATGTATATGTATGACTGATTCACTTTGTTATAAAGCAGAAACTAATAAAAAAAAAGTAAGTAAAAAAAAAAGTACTATCATAGTGGTGGGGTATTTGAACAAGTGAACTGGAATGTGAGAAGTTATTGTAAAGGGATGGCATATTTGTGTTAATAATGTTTAAAGACTATTTCTCTTTTTCCAGCTCTGATTTTTATTTTAGAGGACTGACTCCTGAAAACTCGGTTTCCCAGGATTCACTGGCAACTAGCTTCCAATTAATTTTGAGTAAAGGAAGGACTGGTGAGAGTTTGGAAGAAGGGGATAGGGGAGAACCCAGAATGCCCTCTTTCTTTGAGTTGTACATACAACTGAGGCTTCGTCTCCCTCATGCATCCAATTCCTGCTCAAGGGCTTCTCCCTCCATGTCCCCAGCACCCACCAGCAGTCTCTACATTCATTAGAGTTCTGCTTAGGGGATTCAGTCTTTCCAAACTCTAGGTTGCCTTCCTATTTCATTTGACTCCAGATTTTATAACTTTTGAAACAAGCTCCTTTTATTAAAATCTACTTTCTAAACTTCCTGAAGCAGATTTCCTGTCCTGCATGAGTAATCCCAGGAAAAAGATGCTCAAGATGGGACTCTGGAATAAGGTTTTGAGCTTGAATGTAGTAGTGACTCCATTGCCAATGCAAAGACAAGTGCTTCTTCCGAGTAGTGGAAGCAATAAATAAATTACCAGCAATATTTGCTTTGAACATATTGCCAGTTGAAGACAATACTTTTACATCTCAAGCAGCAGCTGATTTTGTCTATTACAGCAGTAATAACTACAAGCACCACGGGGACCATTAGCTGCTTCTTATAGCACCAGAGAGCTTACAAAATGAAAATGTTTACACTTAATGTTAAAAGATGTTAGGTGTTTAAACTCTCAGATCGAGGCATGGGAAGACACAGAGAGCCACACTGAGGGCCTTAAAATTTTCTCATGTCTTATAGCCACACAGCAGACATGGCTGAGGATCAAGTTTCAAATCTAAAAGTGTGAGTTGCAGAATTAAAATGCAAGTTCAAGGTACATCTGTGCTAAGTCTCACAGATTAATATCAGGACATTGATCAAGAAGAGCTGGGTATTAAGATAAGGATATATTGAGTATTTAGGATAAGTGCAGGTAGGCAGACTCAGATTAATATGAAAATTTTTAACCCAAATCTTCCTGTGGTTTCCTCACCAAAGGAAGCCACCCTTCTTCCTCCCCATTTGAGGAAACTAACCTTCCCTTACTTAACATATCTCTAAAGACCTCATCTAAATAGGTTAGTTTTCAAGGAAATTGCTACTTTTCTCAAGACCCACCCACATCAGCACTTACTGCATCCTAAAAACTACAGTCAGATTCCACCAGGCCCCAGGAGGCAAGTATAATGTCCACCCTGGTAGGAGTTAGCATATACATCAAAAGAAATGCTATATCCTGCTAATGTGTATCAGCAGAAACCTGTAGAATGTGTGTGTGGCCTATGGTTTTTTGGGGGTTTTTGTTTGTTGTTTTGCAGTACGCAGGGCTCTCACTGTTGTGGCCTCTCCCGTTGCGGAGCACAGGCTCCGGACGCGTAGGCTCAGTGGCCATGGCTCATGGGACCAGCCACTCCGTGGCACGTGGGATCCTCCTGGACCGGGGCACGAACCCATGTTCCCTGCATCGGCAGGTGGACTCTCAACCACTGTGCCACCAGGGAAGCCCTGGCTTATGTTTTATAAGTGCTAGACTGAGAAAGATGCAATATAAAGTTGGAAGGGGTTGAATTTATTATAAAGAACTTACCTGAGATTCAAAGTATTAGCTCTAGCTGATGGAATTGGCTCTAATCGTTGGCTTGTTTGGCTGACTGATACATAGATTCAATAGTCAGCAACATTCAAAGAGGGCAAGATGCCATAATTTATCTGACAGAATGTGGACAAACGAATCCATGCACTTAAAATGAGAATGTTGGAGTGGATTAATTATGTAAAACCCACTCAACTATCCCACAGTTATGCCCCCACAGAGGTCATCGATAACATTCTTCTTCAAGACATTAAGACATTCTTTGATGAGAGAAATACAAGCATCCTTGAAAACCTCTGTGGAATCTGTCTTCTGGGGGCTAATGATGACAATGCAGGATAGAACCAATGAAATGGCCCCCATGCTTTTAACAGGAATATGGGGTTACAGAGTAGCAGAGGTTAAGTGGTAGCATTTAATATGAGAAACAAGGTGAGTGCAATTATCATAAAGGTCAGCAGGGCAGAGTGACACTATTTTCACCCAAAATGACTTCCAGCAGTAACAGATTAATCACATTTACACTGGGAATTACATTGATGAGCAGGCTTGACTGTATAAATGAAAATAAAATTCAAGCACAATGAGCAGAAACCTGCATTGATTTTCCAGGAATGAAAATTACAGCCTCGCCCAGACCTAAACCAGAGATCAGGTGGCTACAATAGCTTCAGAAACTTTGCTGCAAAACTGTCAAAAGTATAGAGTGTGATTTTTTTTTCTCCAGGTCTACCTCAAAGGTGTTTACAATTTTCCAGGGGGAATGTTTAGAAAGAAAAGTGGAAAACTCAGAATTTTTCAGAGGTTATTAAGATAAATTTACACACCTGAGGTTCCAAAACATCACTGTGGTCTTCAGGTCATAATAGAGCTTATGGAAGCCATGTGATAATTGAAATTTTGACACAAGTTCACCTCACTAGAAATCCTGTGCAGTGACCTACACTATATTTCCCCATATCTGAATGTATTTTTGGAGTACACATACTTGGAAAATGACAGAACTCTCAAACAAGGTAAGTGCTATTAAGAACGGCTACTGCCTGACACCCATTAGGATAGCTATTATTAAATACAATAATAAATAACAAGTATTGGCATGGATGTGTAGAAATCTGAACCCTTCTCCATTGCAGTTCCTCAAAAAATTAAACAGAATTACCATACGATCTAGCTATTCTACTTCAGAGTATATATCCAAAGGAATTAAAAGCAGGGACTTGAACAGATGTTTGTAATTTCATGTTCTTAGCAGCACTATTCACAATAGCCAAAAGATGGAAACAACCTAAATGTCCATCAACAGAGGAATGGATAAACAAAATGTAGTATATACATACAATGGAATATTAATGACCCTTAAAAGGTAAAAAATTCTGACACACACTACGATATGGATGAACTGTGAAGACATTATGCTAAATGAAATAAGCCAGAACCGAAACCACAAATACTGTGATTCCAGTCATATGAGGTACTAGAGTAATCAAATTTATATAGACAGATAATAGAATGGTGATTGCCAGGGTCTGGGTGCAGTGATGAATGGAGAGGTGTTGTTTAATGGGTACAGAGTTTCAGTTTGGGAAGATGAACAAAGTCCGGGAGATGAATGGTAATGATGGTTGCACAACAACGTGAATGTACTTGATGCCACTAAATGGTACACCTAAACATGGTTAAGATGGTGTCTTTTATGTCATGCATATTTTGCCACAACTGGAAAAAAATACATAGGAAGGGCCAAGTGGAAGCTCCTGGAACTGTCCCTACATGAAAACAATACCAAAAAAAATAGCAATAGCACATATCTGGGGAATTGGCAGAGACTAAAATAACCATGCAGATGGTAATCTCCATCACCTGCCCCATTTAAATAATCTGTTTGGCCTGTAAAAAAGGCAAATAAGTCATGGACAATGATTGTTCATTATCATAAGATAATGAGGTACTAATTCTAATCAGAGCTGCTGGATTTTATGGGCCTTTTTTTCCTGGAACAAATCAAAACATCTCTAACTCCTGATATACAGCTATTGATCTGGCGAATAGTTGTCTCCACATCAAACAGCAAAGGTAATGGAGCAGTTCACTTCTACCTGACAGAGACAGAAGTACACTCAAACTCTGTCTTACCTGAGTGCTATGCCAAGTCTCCCGATATCTATAATATTATAGTCCATAGGGAGATTAGTCATCTGGATATCACAAAAGCATTATGATAGTCCCTTGTATTGATGAGTTTATGGTGATTGGACATGAGAAAAAGTAGGAAGTACTCAAGTTGTGTCAGTAAGATACATAGATGTCAGAGTGGGAAATAAACTCCATGAAAATTTAGGATGTCAAATATATCACAGCCTAGGTATGATAATGCACACAAACAGAAACCAACCTGCAGAAAGCACTGAAGATC
The DNA here is from genome assembly GCF_964341445.2 of Mesoplodon mirus. Lineage (NCBI taxonomy): Eukaryota > Metazoa > Chordata > Mammalia > Artiodactyla > Ziphiidae > Mesoplodon > Mesoplodon mirus. The sequence continues at coordinate 196,156,568 of NC_138976.1, read as the reverse complement.
ATGTTGATTTGTTTTAAAGATGGAGGCAGCACACAGCTAGGATTCCGAACGATTTTTTACACACTCCCTTTCCTAAATCCCATTCCTGATAGTGACTGCTCTTTCCTTTTACCTCTTCTCTCCTGTCCTCACCCTTCCTTTATTGTTCCCTATCCTTCTTACCCCTCTGCCCTCTTTCATTCTTCCTCATAGAGAATAGCCTGGGCTATTATTTGTATTCTTTACATTCTTTGTATCTCTCTCCCGTCCACCCCCCACCTCAACAAAGGCCTTGTACCAATTAAGAAAGTAAACATTTCAAGTCTTCAGAGTATTGAGAGGAGAAAGGTTATGGGGAAATAGCAAATCCTGACAATTTAACTATTCTCTATGTATCACGTAAGTATATTTATCGTAAATAAATTCATACATGCAATAATAGTACAAACAGAAAATATTCACAAGCTACCAGACTGCCAAATTCTGAATGAGATACAAAATCACATACCTATACTATCTGCTTTTCAATTTATAATTAAAACCACGTTACCTCAGAATTTTAAAAATAGCATTTTGATAATTATAAAAAAATTATAACTACATTAAAATTTTAAATTTCTGCACTTTTAAAGACACCATTAGAAAATGAAAGGGCAAGCAACAGATTAGAGAAAATATTCATGAGATATAGATATAGATATAGATATAGATATAGATATATACATAACATAGACTGGCATCCAGGATATGTAAGATGATCTTACAACTCAATAGTGAAGTAGTATTCAGGGGAAATACTACTTTAGAATTATAAGAAACAAATATTTGTGTTTAAGCCACCCAGCCTATAGTATTTTTTATTGAGATATAGTTGAAATATAACATTATGTAAGTGCAAGGTGTACACTTGTTGGTTTGATACATTTGTATATTGCAGTATGATTACCACCAGTAGCATTAGCTAACACCTCTATCATGTCACGCAATTATCATTTCTTTTTTTGTGGTGAGAATAATTATGATCTAGTCTCTTAGCAACTTTGAAGTTTATAGTACCGTATTGCTGACTGTAATCACTATGTTGTGCATTAAATCTCCAGGGCTTATTTACCTATCACTACCAGTTGCAAGTTTATATCATTTGACCAACATTTTTCCAATTTCCGCACTCCCAGCTCCTGGACCACCATTCTGCTCTTTGCTTTTATGACTTTGGCTTTTTTAGATTCCATATATAAGTGATATAAGACAGAAAAAGACAGTCTATGGTATTTTTATCATAGCAGACCAAACAAAGGAGTATTTGGGAGATGCCATATCATGTAAGCTTTTTAGTCAATGGTGAGAAATATTGATTTTATTCAATTACAATAGGATAGTGCAATGCAGAGTTGGGTTTGGAGGCTTAAACATGGGAGAAAAATGGTCTAATTTATTTTTTGAAGATTATCTATTGGGGGGTGCTTCCCTGGTGGCGCAGTGGTTGAGAGTCCGCCTGCTGATGCAGGGGACGTGGGTTCATCCCCCGGTCCAGGAAGATCTCACATGCCGCAGAGTGGCTGGGCCCGCGAGCCATGGCCACTGAGCCTGCGCATCCGGAGCCTGTGCTCCGCAACAGGAGAGGCCACAGCAGTGAGAGGCCTGCGTACCACACACAGACACACACACACACACACACACAAAAAAGATTATCTATGGGGAGTTTCCTATAGACAAGTAAACAAGGATTCAAGAAGAAACTTTAGACGGCCCTTTATAAGAGTCCAGGTAAAGGATAGGAGATTAAGTTGGTAAAAATAGAAAAACATTAACTAGCAATTCACTGAGAAATAGATTTTCAGGAACTAACCCCCACACATTTAGATAATTCATCTGAAATACGCTATTTGAAAATATAGTTTCTTAGGATGCATCATATCTCTGAAGGAAATGTTAAAATACCAATGGATTGATAGTCCAACAATGAAGATTTACTGAGTGGTGTGTGTGTATGTGTGTGTGTGTGTGATCCTCAACTGTCCTAGGTTCAAGGAAAGGCAAATAGAAATAAAACCTTCATGTTGGAATACTGTCCCACAGTGAGTAAAGGTATCATGTACTTTTAAAATTATATTTATTTAAACAAAGCCTAATATAATGGGAAAAATAAACTAGACCTGGAATCAAAAGACCTGAGTTTGAATCGCAGCTTGATTAATTACCAGAATATTAAGTTCGGGCAAGTTGTCCACATTTGATCAATTTCAGGTTCCTTATTTACAAAATGGTAGGCTGGATGGAGTGATCTCTAGGCTCCCTTCTTGCATGAGATTTTGTTATTCTACAACACCATACTGGTATTCTCATTAAAGTGAATTTAAAGTGTTTGGTCAAGAAGAGACTCATTTATTTACTTCTTTTATTTCAAATTTAATAATAATGTAAGCCCTCATCCCATCAGGCAAAGAAGAAACTCTACCAGTTTGTCATCATTCAAGAATCCATTTCTTTCATTAGGTCACATGAACATTCTAGAGGCTTAAAATAACCCTAGAAAGTGTGGTAGAGGCTCTGTATTTGGGCCTTAAACAAAAGATACATCTTGTTGAACTTTCATGGTGGATTTAAATCTGCTGACTCTACTGCTTCACTGATAAACTGGAATCACAGGAAAGTTGGTGCCTGAACCCATATTACTTGCATGAAGTGCATAACCACTGTTTCTGAAATCTTTCTCTATCTCTGGAGACATGCCCTATTTTCACATTGCCATAGTGAATGTTTAAGTTTTCTGCTACATGAAGATATGTCCCTCTCTCCAGCCTCAGGGCATCTATCCCTCTTCCTTTGGAGTCTCAATGGCTCTCCTCTTTTTCCTCTCTCTCTCTCTCTCTCACCTAACATTATTCTTTCAAAGTATTTGTGCTTTTCAAAGAACAAAGGAAAATCTGTCAATCCCAGGAAACACCAGCTTTTCACCCTAACACAAATCTCCCCTGAAGTAATTAACAGCAAATGTTAACTACCATCTTGAAGTGGTGGTAATAGAGTTCTTGGGGAAAATAAACACAAATTAAAGCTTCAGTAAATTATACTGCCATAACTACAAATAATTAGCTCTTCAAGAAAACAGATTTATATATCGACAAAATCCTTGTTTTGGAGCCTTCTCACCAAATAGCCTTAGTCGTTAAGGGAACAATCAATGATCTGAAATCTATCCCTCACCAAGCATACTTTGAAAAGTTCATTCTACTATACAGCTCATTAGATCGAACTTGCAATAAATCTTAACAGACTCAGAGAAGAAAATGTTTATTTAAAGTGGTAAATTTTTCAAAACTTCACGTGGAGCCTGACCGTATTTCCAAAGATCTGATTCCTGCATTTCGCTTCAGATCATCCCCAATCATTAGAGAGATCTCTAACCAAAAGGTATGTAAATCTTCTATGTTCATGTTGCCATATCTGACTACATATATATTCTTATTTAACACACACAAAAACTCATGCACACACTGTCTCTCGCTCTCTCACATACATACACAAACACACACACACCCATCCCTTCAGTTCATATATTTGTAAACCTACATACTCTTTTTGTAACTGCAATTTATTTTTTAAATCCACATTATGTTATTATGATCCACCCATGTTAATACACACAAAAACATTTCATTCAATTTACCTATTGTATAATATAATACTTTTGAAAACAAACCATAATTTATTTATCAATTACCTTTAAGAAGGTGATTTAGGTAACATCCACCTTATTATAAACAGCACTGCATTAAGATTCCAATGCACCTAGCTTCTAATGTAGATAAATAAGAACTTCCTTAATGATAGAGAGGCTGACCTTTCTATTATAATTTTCGTGGCCACCCAGATTTATTCTTTTGTGTTTTTATTTGTCCATTTGTCTATACTGCTGTGGAAATGTTTCAATATTAATGTCATATAATCTGTTCAGCTTTTCTTCATACTTTGTGATTGTTTAAATGTTGTCTTTAAGAAACATTTCCCTAACCTGATTTCATAAAGCTATATCCATATTTTGCTTTTAAAGTATTAATGTTTTTTCTTTCATATTTAATTTTTGATTTGAACTGGAATTTATTTTCTCATTTCTTTAAGATAGGGGTCTAACCCTTTGTCCATATGAATTTCCAATAATCTCAACACCATTTATTAAAAGGTTCATCCTTTCTCCACAAATCTGTAATGTTACCACATTAGTCTTTTTTTTAATCTATCTATGTTCCTGAGCCCTGTATTCTGTTCAATTTTGTTTGTCTATACCTTTGCTGTGCCAGTACCACACTGTTTTAATTAATATGACTTTAAGTGTTTATATCAGGTAGCATAGGTTGCCCTTTCTTCATGTTTCTTAATGTTTTCATATCTTCTTCAAAAATTTTTGGCTACTTTCAACTCCCTACTTATACCTAATGGTCACCTTGGCTAAGACACGGTAACCAGACATTTAGTCAAACATTATTCATGATATTTGTGTGAAGAATTTTTTAGATGAGATTAACATTTAACCCAATCAGTTGAAAGTCAATAGAAAAAAGACTGACGGCCCCTCAAAAAGAGGGAATTCTGCCAGCAGACTGCCTTTGGACTCACACCGCAATATCAGCTCTTCCCTGGGTCTCCAGCCTGTTGCCCTGCCCTGCAGATTTTTTGCACATACACATGTCCTATTGGCTCTGCTTCTGTTTCTCTGGAGAACTCTGCCTAATACACTTCTCTCCCATATAAACTTTAGATTTAGCTTGTCATGGCTTATGAAAATATCTATTGCAATTTTCATTGTAATAGCAATGCATACACAAGTTATTGCCATGGTCAATTATAAGATATTGATTCATGTTTTCAAAGAATATTACAAAGTGTTCCATTTAATTTTTACATCCTTTAAGAAAGCTTCATTTTCTCTATGAATATTTGACTCACATTATATTTATTCTCAAATACCTGATATTTATTGTTTTATTGTGAATGATATTTTTACTTAATAGTAAAATTATTAATGGAATAGTATTTACTAATAGTAGTACATTTTCTTACTGGTTGTTGTTAATATTTTAAATTCTTATTGGTTTTTGTACGTCAGTCATCCAGCAAGTTCAGAGATTACAGATTATCTTATATTTTGTATGCAGACCTTCTCCACCTCTTTTTTTGTTTTCACATATATTTTCCACTGGCTTTTGCTTCGGTACATATAAATTAATCTTGTGTTAATATTTTATTTGGAATAGTTTTATTGATTTCTATAAATGGATGTGTTGTATATTTTATTTATTTATTTGTTTTGGTTTGGCTATTGTATATTGAAAAAGTGAGTATACCCTCTTGTTTCACTCTCTGAAAAATTTTATATAAGATAAAGTTTAATTTGAGCCCTGAAGGATTTGCAAAGTCACTTTTAAAATGTCTGGTCCTGGTGGTTTTGTTTGCTGATTTGTAGACATTTGACCAGACTATCCTATTCATGTAAAAGTTGTTAGTATACTATGTTTCTCTATTTCCTCTTAAGACAATTGTGCTAATTTTATTTTTTAATTCAATTTTTTATAAATTTTCTTATTAATGGCATAATACTCTTTATTCCTCTAATTAGTAAAACTCCAAATATATGTAAATAAAACCCCTTTTCTTTCATAGTATTGTTTGAGCCTTCCTCTTCTATGAACATAAAAAAATACCATTCTTTATATTTTCAAAGAAACAAAATTGAAGTTTACTGATCCTCTCTATTGTCTATTTAGATCCCATGTTTTACTGACATATAATTCACATACCATAGAATTCACCTATTTATATATTTCAGTGATTTTGAGTATGTTCTCATATAAGTGCAACCATCATTACAGTCAATTTTGAACATTTTTATCACTTCAAAAAGCAAATCTAATATTCTTTAGGCATCACCTCCCTATATTCCCACCCTACTTGCCACAAGCTCTAAGCAACCACTAATCTATCTTCTGTCTCTGTAGATTTCAGTATTCTGGACATTTCATAGAAAGAGAATCATACAATATAAGGTCTTTTGTGACTGACTTTTTTACTTAGCATAATATTTTGAAGGTTCATCTAGGTGATAGCATGCATCAGTATTTCATTCCTTTTTATAACCAAGTAATATTTCATTGTATGGACATACCAATTCTGTTCATCCATTTATCAGCTGATGGACATTTTGGCTGTTTCCACTTGTTTGCTACTATGAAAAATGTTGCTATAAACATTCTTCTTCAACTGGTGTGAACATATGTTTTCATTTCTCTTGGGTATACATCTAGGAGTAGAATTGCTGGGTCATATGGTAATTTCATGTTTAATTGTTGGAGGAACTGCTTAGATGGTTTTCAATTGAGTGACGCCATTTACTGTCCTCTCACTATTTTTTTAAATAGTGTGAAGTGTGAGTCCTCCTACAAGTTGTAGATTATTGATACCCTCTAAAGTTTGTTTTCTGTTTGTCCTACTTGTTTTATTAATTATCTCTTCTTCTATGGCACAATCTATTTAATTCTTATGTTGCAAACTTAGCTAATTAATTTCTAATAAGTTTCCTTTCAAATATGTGTGTGTGTGTGTGTGTGTGTGTGTGTGACACAGATTACAAGTATTGATTTACAGGTTTCCAGCAAGGGTTTTTTTTTTCAGCTCTAAATATTTAGTAAATTCTGACAGAAATTGTCATTAAATAATAAAATAGAGCTTACAGTTTCAAACTTAATAAAGTAAAAGTAGACTGTTATAAATATTTCATGATTCCAGAAGAAAAAGAAAAATATGAAAGAATTTAGACAAGTAGGAAAAAAAGGAAGATTTAAACCAAATTAGTAACTACATTTAATGCAAATGGATTGGCTGCTCCAAATGAAAAGAAAATAAGAGTCATATTGCATAAAATTACATGGAACTATGTGCTCTCTTCAAGAGACATACCCAAAGAAAGTGGAAGAAGTAAATAATAAATGCAAGAGCAGAAATTAATGACATAGAAAATAAACAACACAAATTCAAAAGCTAACACTTGGCTCTTTGAAAATACTAATAAAAATGGCTATCTACTTGAGAGGCTTCTCAAGACCAAAAAAGAATTAAAAAAGATAGAAAGCACAAGAAACCAATATCAGAAAGGTAAAATGGTCATATATCACATACATGTTACAGACTTTACAAAGGAAAAAATGAACAAAGTGTTTTCAAATAAATTTTAAATTTTATAAAAGTCACAGTCCCCTAGAAAAATATAACATCAAAATAGATTCAAACAGAAATAGAAATTTATACATACATTTATAAATTACAGACATTGAATCAGCACTCACTACTCTCACCATGAAGAAAGCTGAAATCCAAGATTTTTCACTAGTGTGTTCTAAAGAAAGGAAGAATTCCAATAGTACACAAACTCTTTGAGAATAGAAAGAGGGAACACTATTCAACTACTTTTGAATATTTTCTTCATTTCAAGACAGGAAAGGGTAGTATAAGAAAGCATAATTAGAGGTGACCTTACCCAGGAAAACAGATGATAAATATAATATAAGCAAACTGAGTCCAATATAAAAAGCTAATTTCATGACAGACAACCAAAATTATTTTACACAACAAAATTAATAAAATTAAACATACAAAAAAATTAAATCAAAAGTTTCTTATAATTTCAGCAGTCATGTATGCTTTTACAAAAACCTGCAGCTAATCTTATCAAAGTAGAAACAAACTTTCTTAAATGAAAATTAGCAATCTACCATAGAGGAACATTATAGATACAGGTGAGATGATGAAAGATTTAAAGATCAGGAAGAAGACAAGGATGCCCCCTGTCACCACTCTATTCAGTATTGTACTTGAGAGTTTAGCCAGTGGAGAAAGTCAAGAAAAATAACTAAAATGTCTAAGGATTAGAAAAGAAAACACACAACTTGTTCTATTTATATATGATATGGTTGTGTACAGAGAAAATACAAAATAATGTACAGGAAATTGCTAGGATTTGTAAGAGAGCTTCTTAAGATTTCTAGATAAAAATCAATAAAAATAAATTGTGTTTTTATATAATAGCATCAAACAGAAAGTGATAGTAAAAAGAAAGAAATCCTTTTAGATAACACCAAAAAGCTGAAGTAGCAATAAATCCAATAAGATATACAAAGCCTTTACAGACAGCTTTTCAAAGACCTTGAAGAAATCAGAAATGAATACAGATATATTTTGTGTTTATAAGTTGGATATCTTAATAGTGAAAAGATGTTAAGTCTCTAAAGATTAAGTTATAGAGTAAGCAAAATCTAAGTGAAAATGCCAAAGATTTTGTTTTGGACCTGAAAAACTTCTTTAAAAATTTATACAGATTACAAAAGCCCACCACACACTTGAAGAATAATATAAATGTGGGAAAAGTTGTTCTACTGAATATTTAGTGTTCTTATAAAGCTATAGTAACAAAGAGGGTGCAGCTTTGATACAGAGACAAACAAATGAACCAAAAGAAGACTTAATAGAGACACAGAAAAACAAACCAAAACATATATTATTAAAACAAAGTCATATGTATATATATATGTACACACACACACACACATACATATGGCACCTCTGTATAACAGAGGTATCACAGCACCTCAACAAAGACATAACAAACTTTTCAATTAAAAAATGCTGAGCACTAAGGTATCCATAAAGAAAAAATAATTAAAATTGTATCATATTGTAAACAAAATTATTTCCAGATGGATTAATGACCTATATGTGAAATGGTACCAAATATATTTTAAAAGACAATATAGGAGGCTATCTTTAAGCCACAAAGTAGAAAGATGGAAAAAAGTATAAGCTTTAAAGGAAAAGATTGATGTATTTACCCACATTAAATTAAGAAATATTTTCCAACAAAAGAAAACACAAAGATAGTTAAAAGAGAGGTCATGCCACAGAGTTTGAAAAAATCATTGCAACATATAAAACCAATAGAGAGACTACTATTCAAAATATGAAAAGAAGTTAGAAAGAATAAAGCTGGAGGTATCTCACACCCTGACTTTAGACTATAGTACAGACCTACAGTAAATAAAACAGTATGGTACTGACACCAAAACAGACATATGGAACAGAATAGAGAGACCAGAAATAAACCTATATACACTTATGGTCAATTAATCTAAGACAAAGGAGGCAAGAATGTTCAATAGGAAAAAGGTCTCTTCAATAAGTGGTGCTGGGAAAACTGGACAGCTACTTGTGAAACAATTAAATTAGAACACTTTCTCACATCATATACAAAAATAAATTCAAAATGGATTAAAGACCTAAATACAAGATCAGAAACCATAAAACTCCTTGAAGAAAACATAGGCAAAACACTCTGACAAAAATAATAGCAATATTATTTTGGATCTGTCTCCTAAGACAAAGGAAACAAAGCAAAAATAAACAAATGGGACCTAAATAAACTTAAACGCTTTTGCACTGAAAAGGAAACCACTGACAAAATGAAAAGACAACCTACTAAATGGCAGAAAATATTTGCAAATGATATGACCTATAAGGGGTTAATATCTAAAATATATGAACATCTCATAAAACTCAATTTTAAAAAACAATTAAAAATGGGCAGAAGACCTGAATAGACATGTTTCCAAAGAATACATACAGGTGGCCAATAGGCACATGAAAAGATGCACATCACTAATCAACAAAGAAATACAAATCAAAACCACCATGAGATATCACTTCATACCTGTCAGAATGGCTATCATCAAAAAGACTACAAATAACAAATGTTGGCAAGGATGTGGAGAAAAGGGAACCCTAGTACACTGCTGGTAGGAATATGAATTGGTGCAGCCACTATGGAAAACAGTATGAAGGTTTCTCAAAAACTAAAATTAGAACTACCATAAGATCCAGCAATTCCACTCCTGGGTATATATCCAAAGAAAACGAAAATACTAATCCAAAAAGATGAATGCACCCAATGTTCACAGCAGCATTATGTACATTATTTACAATAGCCAAGATATGGAAGAAACCTAAGTGCCTGCTAACAGCCAAATGAATAAATAACATGTGGTATGATACACACACACACACACACACACACACACACACACAGAGAGAAATATTACTCAGCCATGAAAAAGAAAGAAATCCTGCCATTTGCAACAACATGGATGGACATGGAGGGTACTATGAGTAGTGAAATAAGTCAGACAGAGAAAGACAAATACTGTATGTTATCATTTATATGTGGAATCTAAAAAATAAAATGAATGAATATAACAAAACTGAAATAGACTCACAGTTATAGAGAACAGACTAGTGGTTACCAGTGGGGAAAGAGAAGGAGGAAGGAGCAAGATAGGGGTAGGGGATAAAGAGGTATAAAATGTGTAAAATAAATCAGCTACAAAGATATATTTACAGTTCAGGAAATATGGCCAATATTTTATAATAACTTTAAATAGAGTATAATCTATAAAAATATTGAATCACTATGTTCTACATCTGAATGTAATATAATATTGTAAATCAACTATACTTCAATTAAAAAATGAAATAAACTCTTAAAAGCAAGAATAAAAAGGCAAATAACCCAATAGAAAAGTAGGCCAAAAATTCAATAGACCCTTCAAAAAACAGCAAATCCCAAAAGCCAATAACTATATTTAAAATTGTAAAATATTTATATTTTCACTAGTAATCATGAAAACTAAAATTCACACCATAATGAGGTACCACTACACACAGATTAGATAGGAAATATTAAAATAAATGATAACAACTAATGTCAAGGAATTTAAATATCAGTCACTACCACTGTTGGAAGTGTAAGTTGATTTTACCACTTGTCATTATGTTGTGGTTTAAGGACATATATTCTCTGTGACTCAGCATCTCATGCCTGAAACTTCCCTATAACTCAGTAGTTCACTCCCTAGAGAAATGTGTTCTCCTGTGTACTAGGATACATATATAAACATGTATCTTGTTCAGCATTGTTCATGACAGCCATAAATAGAAAACAACACAAATATCTATCAACAGTATTACAGGAATGTGCACATAAGTAATAAATCTACAAAGAAAAACAATGAATGGGTTAACATAAAAGTTAGGTAAGTGGTTATTGTTTGTGCTATGGGAGGGTTTTGTGATGATGCAAGGCATGGAGGGGATTCTTGGTTGTTGCCAATGTTCCATTTCTTGACCCGTGTGATTGTAACAATTGTTACTGCTTCATAATTTTCATTAAATGTACATAGAGTCTATAGATTTTCCATCTAAGCTCACAAAGAAAAACAGCTATTGTGCTTACTACCTAGGGAGTTAAGTACACAGGACTGATGCTACAGATGAATACTTATGTCTCCACAGTGATGCTTGCTGGCCACAAAAGCTAAAGCACCAGGATAACTGCCTTTCCTTATTTTCAAATTCCAAGTCTCACATAAATGCACTGAGTTTGTGGAATTTCTTTTATATAAAGATCCCAAGCTGAAAGAGGGTTTGGGATTTTTTTTTTCTTAACTTCTATCCTCTGCCTTAGGAAGGTATACTAGAAAATGCAGTAGCACCCTTATCCTCAGGGTATACATTCCAAGACCCCAGTGGTTGCATGAAACAGCAGATAGCACCGAATCCTATATATACTGTGTTTTTTCCTATACTTACATACCTATGATAAAATTTATAAGATAGGCACAGTAAGAGGTTAACAATAACTAATAATAAAATGTAAAAATTATAGCAATATGCTATAATAAAAGTTATGTGAATGTGGTCCCTTCCTCTCTCAAAATATCTTATTGTACAAACTTAATGCCTTTTCCATCTTAACTAAGCACTTATCATGCACTGTGGCCATAACTTTTGCAAATTGAGGTGTGACCGCAAAACTAGCATGAATTTATTTTTCCTTCTTCACAATTTCACATACAGAAGATTCATTCTTACCATAGATCTTAGAAACCTCAGCAAATGATTTTTTCTTTCCTTATTAAACCAAGAACTTTCACCTTTTCACCTAAAGAAAGTACTTTACAGCTTCTCTTTGGCATATCCAAATTGCCAGCATCACTCCTCTTTTGCTTTGGGGCCATTATTAAGTAAGATAAGGGTGACTTGGACACAAGCACTGTGATACTGAGACAGTCAGTTCTATAAGGAAGAGGGCTACTAAGTGACTAAGGGGTGAGATAGGCCAGACAAAGGGATGGTCCATACCCCGGTGGGTGGATGGATGATACAAGATTTCATCACACTACTCAGAAATTTATGAATTGTTTATTTCTGGGAGTTTCTATTTAATACTTTTGGACTTCGATTGACCGTGGGTAACTGAAACAGCAGAAAATGAAACCTCGAATAAAGGGAAATGACTATAGATCAAATAGATGCTGAATGCCAATCCACTTATTTCACTCTAGGAGTAATCTTGGATGAATCAATTATAATACCATCTGAACTCTCCAAATATCTTTAGTTCTTTCAGATTGGTAAGAAGTGGTCTTGTTAATGAGATAAGTAATTCTTTTTCCCCTTGTCAATAAACAACATGGTGCGCATATTCACTGAAGTGTGTCAAAACTCACACCTTTTAAATGACATTTTCAAATTAACTTCCTTAAGGTGATCTTGCCCTTAGAGAAGTAACTTTTCTTGCTTTTTCAGAGTCCTTAACTCCAAGAACCAAGTTTATTATTTAACTATACCTACACTTTCAAATACTCTCACCAATAGCCACTGTCCCCAGAGTTTTGACTCTAGTGTTGCCCTGAAGCATTTTTTCAAAGGAAAAAAAATCTCCCTAGAAAAAAGTATTTATATTCTCTTTAGGTTTAGTCTTCTTATGGGTATCAAATAATATTCACTCCTTCCTTAAATCTAACACAGACAAAAAATTCCTGAATCTATACCATGCCAACTTCTGAATTCTGAATTTGGGATATAGTAAATTAATGATTAATAGTTTCTTCTTCAACTTCCTTTAGTACAAACACACACACATCCTAATTTTCTTAGTCTTTTAAAATACCATCACAATTGAATAAGATTACTAACTTCGGTACTATGATATCATAATATAGGATTTCCTACTATGGTACCATAAAACATTGATCTCTGATGCTCAATCACACTGAAAAGCTCTACAAACTCTAGGGTTCTACAGCTGTAGTTCTCTTTTTGCACTGCTTATTGAGAGGAAAAATTTGTATTCATACCTTATAACTTCTCTTTAAACTTGCCTTCCATTCTTAGGTTACTTAAGATTTTGTATATTCAAATCTGTCCACAAATTGGAGTCAAATATTACTCCGATATTTGATTAGGTGCTAAAATCAGTGGAAAATATTGTTTAAGGGACTAAAGTCAAAATTACCCTTGAAAATCTCTTAAATCAATCATAATATACACTGTCCACTAAATAATTTATATCAGTTCCTCTAAAGCTTATTTAATCAATTTCCCTTACCCATCCTCTCAATTAATTATTCAATGAATTATTTGAGAATGGCAGAGAATCATGAATTCCTAAAGAATGCATTCTTCTTCTCACGTACCTACTGGCTGTCTTCTCACTAGTTTCAAGCCCTGTTTCAAATGTAGCTGAAGCCAAATACTGTATCAACTGCATTGCCCCCATCAATATTGCCATATCATTCAGGGACTTTTCCTCCGTCTTCATAAACGATCTAATTTCCCTTCTATCATCCATTTTGGATGATGCAGATACACAAATGACCTTCCCCAGACTTCTTCCCTCTCTTCATAGCCTGATAACAGCTTGTGAAATTTTCCTATGGGAAACTAATAAACTCACTAGAAAGTATTAACCTAGGCATTCATGTTAAACCATGCATTCTCAAACTTGACACTCGGCCAGTGCTTCCAGGCCAAGATTACTACTTTTCTCAAGTTACTCCCCTGCTGAAAGAGTATTCATTACATCAGTTTACAAAAGCTGTGAGCACTCCCCTTCCTCAGCAACAATCTGGTAGTTTAGATAAACGGTGGAGTATTTCTTGGCTAATTTCTATGGTAGTCTTAGATGGAGGCACAGCCGTATGTTATGTCACAGTACAGTAATCTCAGACAAGACCACAGGTATATAAATCCTCATTTATGTCGACTTGAATATCTGGAAGAGCATGAAAGTGGGTCTGTTACTAGAAGAAAAGCCTACTTTACAATACAAAACACATAGAGAACAGTGGAGAGCATGGATAGTGTTTTCCTCTTTTCCATTTCAAGTCTATACAGGTTTCAGCTTAAAGCTGCATCTCTGTAGGTTCTCCCTAACTTTTCTCCTCTTCACCATGGCCTTGGTTTTTTTTAGCTTTCTTCTTACTCTGAAAGACTTGATTAGCAGTCAATAGGCCCCTTTCATCTTCTCAGCAAGATAGGCTGTGGGAGAGGTCAGGTACCTTGAAGGTCCTACGGAAATATGTTTTAATCTTTCAGTTAAACATCTACAATCAAAATTTCTCTTGCAAATGTTGATAGCCTTTATTTGGTGTTATGATAATAGAAACTTTCTTTTCTCATCTAAGCTAAGGCTCTCTTCTAGGAGGGGGAAATTACCAAAAAAAGGGAGGGGGGACTTGGAGAAAACAAATGTTGTCTTACTGCGTAACACTGAAGAGAGAGAACAGAATTATATGGCACTTTTTCTTGAGGAGATGATGACATTGCACTGTGGTATTCATTTTTCTTCTTTAATTAATTAATTTTTATTTATTTTTGGCTGCGTTGGGTCTTCATTGCTGCACGTGGGCTTTCTCTAGTTGCGGCGAGTGGGGGTTACTCTTCATTGCGGTGTGTGGTTTTCTCACTGCGGTGTCTTTGCTTGCTGCAGAGCACGGGCTCTAGGCACGTGGGCTTCAGTAGTTGTGCCATGCAGTCTCAGTAGTTATGGCACACGGGCTTAGTTGCTCTGGGCATGTGGGATCTTCCTGGACCAGGGCTCGAACCCATGTCCCCTGCCTTGGCATGCGGATTCTTAACCACTGTGCCACAACGGAAGTTCTGCACTGTGGTATTCTAATGAGAGAAGTGGAGTTTTTTTAAATTGTTTTGCATAGAGGGAATTTACCACCATAGTGGTGATATCTGACTTCTCTTGTGTCTTAACTTCTGAGACCTAAAGCCATTCAACAGTGTTTTCTTGGTAGCTCTTGAAATACCAGACTGTAGTAGAAGAAATTACAGACCTTTGTCCAATGTCTAAAGCCAGTTTATTAACCAGAACCACAATTTAAGGACTCTGTACTTCCAATAAATCAAATCCTTATAGTCTCTAATTTATACATAATCTTTCAGTTCCATTATTTTTCATTTCCAAAGATAATTCTTTTTAAATCCACTAGGCTATATTTTCTACCTAAACTATATGTTCCATTAAAATAAAAGTATGGGGGTTGCTAAATGGGCCAAGATCCTCTCATGTTCTATCATGTATGTCATTAAAAATAATTTAGAAAACAATGCCATGTTTATTATCAGATTATGTGTCTGTTATAAAAGATACATTGGAAAACCAGGTTAATCATATGTGGTTTGATTGAGAAATTCAATCTTGATGAAGTAAAAAAATTTAAATGTTTAATTTTTTTTCAGTAACTGCTACAAGGGAAAGTTAATGCTTTTGCAGTCTAGAGCAAAAATTACATCCAATTTTAAAGAATTCGTGTAAGTAACTATATGGACATTTCATGTACCACTATTATTATGTTATTATTTTTATTGGGGGGATATTTGTTCAAAGCAACAACTCCAAATAGCCAAAAAGCTTCCCACATGCTCTTCTCTAAATTCCTGTTTTGTTTAATTATAACCCTGAGTTTAGAATTAAAAAGAAAAAGGGGAAAAGAGGGAGACCCTCCTCTGACTACAAGCACAATTAGCTGCCCATTAGCAGTTATGATCCTGGTCTTCTGCCTCTGATATCAGTGGCCTCTAATAACATGGAATGGGTTCACTCTGTGGCTTCAGCATGGGAAGAGTTTAGGGTTCATCCTCATTCTTGCCTCTTTTACAACGGAAGAACCCCACCAAAGTGGAAGCCATGTCATACTTTTGTCACTTCCAGCAATAACCCCCTCCAACTTATTCTCTGGGCTACTGTTCGACCACACTGAGTTCTCTTTTAAGCTCTCTGACAGTGACAGTGAACTAACCGGAGGACTGGTATTTTCATCATCTCTTACCCAGAAACACTGTTTCTTCTACCAGGTCTGACTGGTAGAACAAATGAAACAAATTTTCAAACAACAAAGTTTCAAACACACAAAACCTATCAAATGATTTGTTTGTTGCTTTGTTTGAATCTCAATAACTGTAGCTTTCATCTCTAGAAGTTAAATTTGGTTCTTTTATATATCTTCTATATTTCGACATAACTTTTTTTAACATGTGTGGTACAATTATAAAAGCTATTTTGACTTCCTGATCTTCTCATTCTAACATCTGTGCCAGTTTGGGGTCACTTTCAAGTGATTATTCTTATTATAGTTCATCTTTTCCTGTCCCTTTGTATGCCTGGTAATCTTTGGTTGGATGCCATACTTATTAATTTTGCCTTGTAGTAGTGATGAATATTTTTGTATTTCTATAAATATTATTGAGTTTTGCTCTGGAACATAGTCAAGTTACTTGGAAAGGTTTTCACCTTTTTGTGTCTTGCCTTTAAGATTTGTTCTGCTCTCAAAAACTTTATTAGTTCAATGTTTTATATCTATTGTTCAGATGATGAAAATGAAATTCCTAGAGAAAATGTAAAAGCCATGTACCTGGCTGTGGTAGGACCTCAAAAATTATCATTGAATAATTTGAATTCATATCCCTCTGATTCTAAAAACACCATGGTGCCACTCTTCACAACGTTCCTCTGTTTTAAGTTAACTCACTTATTAGCTAGATGAAAAGTCCCTCAAAAGTTTCTTAAATATCAAATTTAAATACTGTGCTAAAAAAACAATATAATAATTTTCTTACCACTGGCTGTAACAATTTACTCATCTAATTCAGGCTTTTCACTTAACAGTAATTATATATGGTTATAATATGTGAGAACATGCAACGAGAACTTATGTTGGAAAAATATCTGTTCTTACATTTCATATTATAAAAATGTTTTCACTGTACAGGAAAAGCCAGACATATTCTAAAATATTTATTTGCAGGAATGTCTTGGATATATATTTTCCTTTAATAATTAATAAAACTAAGAACTGACAATAGCATTGATTGAGAAGGAGTATAATTTTGAGATTCCTGCCTCAGAGATGATGTTAATCTTCATGTTCACATTTCATGTAGTTTAGTTCAGAAAAAAGTTTTCATTTTCCTCTTTGTAACTAAAAGGATCCCCATTCTGCATTCAGAACAGTAACAGTAAAAAACAAAGGCGTACTTTATATAAAGTCAGAATTTATAAAGACACACACACCCATATATACATATATGGATGTGTGTGTGTGTGTGTATTTATATAAAACTTCCTTATTCTTGTTTCCAAAATATTATTGTAAAGAAAATTATGACTTCTGTGGTATTTATTCATGAATAAACTCTAATGGAGAGTTCTACTCCCCGTTCTTGTCCAGTGTGTGAACCCATATATAAATTATGGAAATCCCCATCTTATGAGGAAGAATCTGTCTCTCGTTATACAGACTGAAAATGCCACCTACTTAATCTCTGAGTATCCTTTCAAGCCATAGGCTAGCATATGACCTTAGCTCTGACAATCAGTTATGTCCATTCTGGAGACTGGACTAGAAGCTACTGACAAGAAGAAAAGACTGCTTAGAATATATTCTGAAAGTGGAAAGCACAAACTGTTTTCAGTATCCAGAACAAATGTATCAGTGATTCATATTACTGTATTTAGCATCCCCTATCATTGATATTTGTAGTTCTAGCTGAAGTGTCTCTGCCCAGTGACTCTTGCACTAGGTTGTTCCCTGGACCAATTCTACAGCATGATTCCTAGACATAAGTTTAAACTTCCAAACACCAATCCTGGTTGTTGAATCTTTTATTTAGAGATTCCATAAACTGTCCAATATCTTTTTAATAGTTTATTTTCTACTTAATTAACCCAGAGTAAGTCACCGATTGCTCTAACATAAAAATTGATACCAGGAGAGATCAGAGACAACAGCTCATTGAGGATATAGGGGAAATTGCCATCAGTTATCTAGCTTGGTTGGCACTGGAGACAGTAAATCTCTAGTTGGCAATAAGAAACAAATTGAGAAAAAATTATCCTTAGAGTGTCCTGCAACTTAAAGCCTACTAGTGACCTGACTAGGGAAAATCAAGTAGTAACTCACATGTAAAAGTATGAAGGTCCTGGGACTTCCCTGGTGGTGCAGTGGTTAGGAATCCACCTGACAGTGCAAGGGACATGGGTTCGAGCCCTGGTCCGGGAAGCAACTAAGCCCACGAGCCACAACTACTGAGCCCGTGTGCCACAACTACTGAAGCCTATGAGCCTAGAGCCTGTGCTCCGCAACAAGAGAAGCCACGACAATGAGAAGCCCACACACTGCAATGAAGAGTAGCCCTCACTCGCCACAACTAGAGAAAGCCCGTGCACAGCAATGAAGACCCAATGGAGCCAAAAATAAATAAATAAATTTATCTTTTAGAAAAGTATGAAGGCCCTGGGTATTCCAAATCTGTAGGGTGTCATGGTTACTTCTAAGGGCACTGGGAGAGCCTCCTTTCCCAATTGTATTCTTAGCTCCCTTGTCAATGATCAGTTGGCTGTATATGCATATATTTATTTCTAGTCTCTTTATTCTGTTCCATTAGTCTGTCTTTTTGCCAGTACCATGCTGTTTTGAGTACTGTAGGTTTGTAATATATTTTTTGAAATCAGAAATTCTTATGCCTCCAACTTTGCTCTTTCTCAGAACTGACAAATGGTGTTGGTGAAATTGGATATCCACATGCAAAAGAATGAAACTGGACTCTTGTATCATACACAAAAATCAACTCTAAATGGATTAAAGACTTAAACATAAGATCTGAAACTGTAAAACTCCTAGAAGAAAACATAGGGGAAAAGATCCTTGACACTAATTTTGGCAATGATGTCCTATCTATATGACACCAAAAGCACAGGCAACAAAGCAAAAATGGGCAAGTAGAACTACATCAAACTAAAAACCTTCTGAACAGCAAAGGAAACAATCAACAAAATGAAAAGGCAGCCTATGGAATAGAAGAAAATATTTGCAAACCCTGTATCAGATAAGGGGTTCATATTCAAAATTTATAAGAAACTCCTATGACTTAATAGCAAAAAAAACCCCAAATAACCCAATTTAAAAATAGTCAATGGGCTTGAACAGACACTTTTCCAAAGAAGAAATATAAATGGTCAACAGATATATGAAAAGGTGCTCGACATACCTAATCATCAGGAAAATGTAAATCAAAACCACAATGAGGGAATTCCCTGGTGGTCCAGTGGTTAAGACTCTGTGCTTTCACTGCTGAGGATGCAGGTTCAATCTCTGGTCAGGGAACTAAGATCCCACATGCCACACAGTGCAGACCAAAAAATCCCCCAAAAAACAAACAAACAAAAACCACTCAATGAGATATCATCCCGAACCTGTTAGGATGGATATTATAAAAATAGAAAAATAAAGTATTGGTAAGGATGTGGAGAAATTGGAACTACAGTGTACTGTTGGTAAGAATGTAAAATGGTACAGTTGCTATGGAAAAGAGTATGGAGAGTCTTCAAAACCTTAAAAATAGAATTATCACATGACCCAGCAATGCCACTTCTGTGTATATAGTCTAAAGATTTGAAACCAAGATCTAGAAGATATTTCTGCACTACCATGCTCACTGCAGCATTATTATTCATGATAGCCAAGATATGGACAAAACCTAAATTTCCATTGATGGATGAATACATTTTTAAAATGTAATATATACATACAATAGAATATTGTCCAGCCTTAAAAAAGAAGGAAAATCTGCCATGTGCAGTAACATAGATATACCTGAAGACGTTATGCTAAGTGAAATATGCCAGTCACAGAAGAACAAGTACTGCATGATTCCACTTACATGAGATATCTAAAATAGTCAAACTCGTAGAAACAAAGAATAGAATGATAGTTGCCAGAGGCTGTATTATACACTTAAAAATTTGAGAGTAGATCGCATATTGTTTTCTTACCACAATAAAATTTCTTTTCATAAACTAATAAAATAAATTAAAAATAAAGACAACAGGATACACCAATGTAATAAGGATGTAATATTCCAGTCTTAAATTCCCAGCTCAAGGTAATGCCAAATATCATTAACTTTCTGTGAATGTGATAAAAGTCTTACTTCTTGCATCCACAGGTTGAGATAGAATAACTCTAAACATTTAATTCTGATGACTCTTTATTATGAGAGTTTAATGACATCTTGGAATGGGGCATTGACTGAAAAAGAACTGGACTTCTTTGTAGTGGGATGAGGATATAATGGTAGATTCCAATAAAGAAAGGACTCTCCAACCCTCACTTGCCATCTTTCTAAGGAGAAGTCAATTTTACAATATATAGTAACATTTTTTTTTGCCATGATTGGAGACATGTAATGACTTAGCCAAGAAGAGTTACCTAGAAAATGGAAGTCAATTTTTCCCATCCCAACCTCTTTAGCCTTCACTGTATTGATTCTTGGTACTTGCAATACCACAATTCTCCACTAGTCAGGGTGGAGACATGAAGGTGAAATAATAAATGGCAGTTTGACTTAAGTCTGCCTCCCAGTAGGACTAGTAGGATGCCCCAAATGTCCATAAATATTTCATTAGTTTCTTAGTATATCATTAAAGTAGTACACTCAGCCACAAGCAGAATCACCATCTTGGCTGCATGTCTCAGGGAATAATATTTTTTTAGGAAGAGCCCACTAAAAGCCCCAAGAGCTTCCTCTATTTATTATAATAATATGTCAAAAGCATGATTAAATCCCTAAGAGAATCACAGTGATTAGTTTCACTACTAAAGATTTTACAAATTCAGGATTGGTGATTTCTATCATATTCCCTTTTAAAATTTCAATTTGTCTAGTGTAGAAGTCAGAGTATTCAGGAGTAAAACAGAAGACTGTTATAAATTTGATCAGCTAGAGACAGCAAATTGAGACCGTTGTTCTATATGTGGTCTCTTCACTAGAACAAATCAACAAGGTTCTAAGGAACCTGCTTTGCTTTCTAAGTAATCGATAGCTATTGATTAGGCACATGCTTTTATTCCTTTACTCTGAAAAGCTGAGAACATCAGAACAATTTGCTTGCAAATCACAAGGCAGCAGTATTAATTTCACTGTATTGTCTCAACTTTTTCATTCTATATCACAGCTTAGCTCATAGGGACCTTGACCTTCTGGCATCACACTTATCCTCTATTTTAATGACATCATGCTCAGAGAACCTACAGATCAGTAAATAGACTATCCAAAGTGTCTTGGCAAGACCCATGTCTGCCTGAAAGTCATAGATAAATTGCATGAACCTTGTCCATTCCCTATGTTTTAGGAATCTCCCTCTTTATGAGGCGAATCCACCTTTCACCATAGAAGCTAAACATCTCAAGTGCTTGTTTTCTCAGCCTCCTCTGAAACTAGGGCATTAGCACAAAAACGGAATTCTATCAGTTGGATGCATATGCCCCAGATTTGCAATTAAAAGCTGCCAGTGAGTGAATGGAAAACAGCAATTGTAGAATCTATTCTGGTCACACAAAAGAACCCTAGTGGAAGCAATATCCTCTTTCCAGCAGCGTCTGACGTTCTGTGTTTGTGAGCTCAGCATTATAATCTGCAGAGTAATCAAGTAATCCAGCAGTAGTGGCAATCTCATCTTCACCCCATCAGACCATGAAATAAGTTTAGACATTTCTCCTGGCTGATAGTTTAGACCCACGGTTCTCTGACTCTCTAAACCATTCTGTGAGCTACTCTATATCATTGTAATAAATTTCTTTTCTTAAAGTTATCTAAGTTATATCATGTTGCTTAAAACCAAGAGTTCTGCCAATACACCCAATTAGCATTTAGTAAGCATCTTCAATTGGCCTTATCAGACCCTAAAGGAAACTAGATAAATAGGATACAAACTCTGTTAGTGCATATGCTTGTGGGGGAAACTGTGATGGTGTTAGAGTACACACATATATAATAAACCATGGGAGTATACCTAAAATTTTGCTTTTCTTATGCTAATTGTGATTTCTACTTTGTGGATTTTTTTTTTAAACCCACATTTGTTTATTTATTTATTTTTGGCTCTGTTGGTTCTTCACTTCTGTGCGAGGGCTTTCTCTAGTTGTGGCAAGCGGGGGGTCACTCTTCATCGCGGTGCGCGGGCCTCTCACTATCGAGGCCTCTTTTGTTGCTGGAGCACAGGCTCCAGGTGCGCAGGCTCATTAGCCGTGGCTCACGGGCCCAGTTGCTCCGCGGCATGTGGGATCCTCCCAGACCAGGGCTCGAACCCGTGTCCCCTGCATTAGCAGGCAGATTCTCAACGACTGCGCCACCAGGGAAGCCCCTTTGTGGATTATTTAAGTAAAATGTTTAATTCCTGAACATTTGGATCTATTTTTAAATAATTTTGGTTACTGATTTCTAATTCAACATCTCAATGGTCAGAAAGCATATTTTATTGTATTTCAGTCTTTGAAATATGTTGAGACTTGCTTTATGTACAACCATATAATTAATTTTGTAATATAGTCTATATATACTTGTTAAAAGTGTGATTTCCATCATTGTTGCATAGAGCGTTTTATATATTTCAAATTGATTGAGTTTGGTATTTGTATTAAAAATCTTCCATGGACTTTTGGCTGGTTGTTCTACCTACTACTGAGAGAGTTGTGTTAAAATCTCCCACAAAGGGCTTCCCTGGTGGCGCAGTGGTTGAGAGTCCGCCTGCCGATGCAGGGGACGCGGGTTCGTGCCCTGGTCCGGGTAGATCCCAGATGCCACGGAGCGGCTGGGCCCGTGAGCCATGGCCGCTGAGCCTGCGCGTCCAGAACCTATGCTCCACAATGGGAGAGGCCACAACAGTGAGAGGCACGCATACCGCAAAAAAAAAAAAAAAAAAAAAAAAAATCTCCCACGATGATTGTGGATTTACATATTTATTCTTCTTTTCCTGTCAAGTTTTGCTGTATGACTTTTTAAAAACATTATTGTTTGGATGAAATCTTAGATTTATTACATTGTTTTAGAGAATTGATCTTTTAATCATTATGGTATTTGAAACAAATTCTACAGGTAAGCCATTTGAATAAGATAATTTAACAAGGTTGCTGAATCCAAGGTCAGTATTTTTAAAAATCAATTGTATTTGTACAGACCAACAACAAATAGGATATTCAGAAAACGATGCTCTTGATGGTAATATCTAAAAAGTGAAACACATAAAAATAAATCTAATGAGAGATATGGAGATTTCTATATGCAAAATTATGAAACACTACTGAGAAAAATTAAAGGATACCTAAATAAAGGGATATACCATGTTCATGGACTGAGGGACTCAACTTATTAGAGAAATCAATACTTCACATATTAATCTCAGTTTCAATATAGTCAAGTCCCGTTAATTTGGGTTTTTTTATTTTTGTTTTTGTGTTTGGCTGTTATATTTGTTGCATATTTGTTTGTTTGGTTTTTGTTTCTTTGTGGAGATTAACAATGGTTTTAAAATCACTGGGAAGTGTGTCCTCCTACAATTTAAAACTGCTACTCTCTTCCTCATTGATGCTTAAAATTTCATATTTAGATATATATTCTATAACTTTACCTTTCTTTGAACCTCTTAAATCTAACTCCTCACACTTCCCTGGGAGAGGCAGCACCTTAAAGCTTGTAAGCCATTTACATTTCAGTACAAGTTTGGTATAAGTTTCCTAGAAGAAGTTTTGGTAGGAGAAGGAGAGAACAGAGATAAGAGGCACCTAAAAGGGCAAAGAAAAAAGAAAATGAGTTCAATAAAGACAACCACATATTGGAGAAAGACCAGCCTTTTGCTATTTCTCAATCCTTCTTAGAACAGCTGTTTATTGACATTCAGAAAAACAGATGACTGCAGTATTTCTGCTTATTGATTTACTTTATATTCCACTATAAGCCACTACCAATCAAGCAGTCATCATCTGCTTAATCCAAAGTTTTATTTTAAAATTGTTTTTTATGTTGCTTTTTAAGTTGACATGACATCTGGATTCTAAAACATGACATTCTGTTCACTTTTGGATACAGGAAAAAAATATTTTGATGTTTGAGACTGTATGATTAATTTTCCAAATGGTGGAAAGAGTACTGGATTGAGAACAGAGATTTTAATACTTCTTAATATTTAATATGCAATCATCTATCTTTGGTAAATTGCTTAGCTAAGCAGGCTCATAGTTTTCTCATTTGTAAAATGAAGGGACTAAAATATCTCATGAACAACGTGTTCTCAACCCCTTTAAGGGTACATGACTCTTAGTCACATGTTCATTGGATTACTCCGGAAATTCTTTCTAAGAATAAGACAGTGTAATTTTATTTTATTTATTTTATTTTATTAGTTTCTGCTTTATAACAAAGTGCATCAGTCATACATATACATCTGTTCCCACATCCCTTCCCTCATGCATCTCCCTCCCTCCCACCCTCCCCATCCCACCCCTCCAGGCGGTCACAAAGCACCGAGCTGATCTCCCCATGCTCTGCGGCTGCTTCCCACTATCTATCTACCTTACGTTTGGTAGTGTATATATGTCCATGCCGCTCTTTCGCTTTGTCACAGCTTACCCTACCCCCTCCCCATATCCTCAAGTCCATTCTCAAGTTGGTCTGTGTCTTTATTCCCGTTTTACCCCTAGGTTCTTCATGACATTTTTTTTTAATTCCATATATATGTGTTAGCACACGGTATTTGTCTTTCTCTTTCTGACTTACTTCACTCTGTATGACAGACTCTAGGTCTATCCACCTCATTACAAATAGCTCAGTTTCGTTTCTTTTTATGGCTGAGTAATATCCCATTCTATATATGTGCCACATCTTCTTTATCCATTCATCCGATGATGGACACTTAGGTTGTTTCCAGCTCCGGGCTATTGTGAATAGAGCTGCAATGAACATTTTGGTACATGTCTCTTTTTGAATTATGGTTTTCTCAGGGTATATGCCTAGTAGTGGGATTGCTGGGTCATATGGTAGTTCTATTTGTAGTTTTTTAAGGAACCTCCATACTGTTCTCCATAGCGGCTGTACCAATTCACATTCCCACCAGCAGTGCAAGACTGTTCCCTTTTCTCCACACCCTCTCCAGCATTTATTGTTTCTAGATTTCTTGATGATGGCCATTCTGACTGGTGTGAGATGATATCTCATTGTAGTTTTGATTTGCATTTCTCTAATGATTAATGATGTTGAGCATTCTTTCATGTGTTTGTTGGCAGTCTGTATATCTTCTTTGGAAAAATGCCTATTTAAGTCTTCTGCCCATTTTTGGATTGGGTTGTTTGTTTTTTTGCTATTGAGCTGCATGAGCTGCTTATAAATTTCGGAGATTAATCCTTTGTCAGTTGCTTCATTTGCAAATATTTTCTCCCATTCTGAGGGTTGTCTTTTGGTCTTCTTTATGGTTTCCTTTGCTGTGCAAAAGCTTTGAAGTTTCATTAGGTCCCATTTGTTTATCTTTGTTTTTATTTCCATTTCTCTAGGAGGTGGGTCCAAAAGGATCTTGCTGTGATTTATGTCATAGAGTGTTCTACCTATGTTTTCCTCTAAGAGTTTGATAGTTTCTGGCCTTACATTTAAGTCTTTAATCCATTTTGAGCTTATTTTTGTGTATGGTGTTAGGGAATGATCTAATCTCAAACTTTTACATGTCCCTGTCCAGTTTTCCCAGCACCACTTATTGAAGAGGCTGTCCTTTCTCCACTGTACATTCCTGCCTCCTTTATCAAAGATAAGGTGACCATATGTCCGTGGGTTTATCTCTGGGCTTTGTATCCTGATCCACTGATCTATCTTTCTGTTTTTATGCCAGTACCACACTGTCTTAATTACTGTATCTTTGTAGTCTAGTCTGAAGTCAGGGAGCCTGTTTCCTCCAGCTCCATTTTTCGTTCTCAAGATTGCTTTGGCTATTTGGGGTCTTTTGTTTTTCCAAACAAATTTTGAAATTTTTTGTTCTAATTCTCTGAAAAATGCCAGTGGTAGTTTGATAGGGATTGCATTGAATCTGTAGATTGCTTTGGGTAGTAGAGTCATTTTCACAATATTGATTCTTCCAATCCAGGAGCATGGTATATCTCTCCATCTATTTGTATCATCTTTAATTTCTTTTATCAGTGTCTTATAAATTTCTGCATACAGGTCTTTTGTCTCCTTAGGTAGGTTTATTCCTAGATATTTTATTCTTTTTGTTGCAGTGGTAAATGGGAGTGTTTTCTTGATTTCATTTTCAGATGTTTCATCATTAGTGTACAGGAATGCCAGAGATTTCTGTACATTAATTTTGTATCCTGCTACTTTACCAAATTCATTGCTTAGCTCTAGTAGTTTTTCGGTAGCATCTTTAGGATTCTCTATGTATAGTATCATGTCATCTGCAAACAGTGACAGCTTTACTTCTTCTTTTCCAATTTGGATTCCTTTTATTTCCTTTTCTTCTCTGATTGCTGTGGCTAGAACTTCCAAAACTAGGTTGAATAAGAGTGGTGAGAGTGGGCAGCCTTGTCTTGTTCCTGATCTTAGTGGAAATGGTTTCAGTTTTTCACCATTGAGGACAATGTTGGCTGTGGGTTTGTCATATATGGCCTTTATTATGTTGAGGAAAGTTCCCTCTATGCCTACTTTCTGCAGGGTTTTTATCATAAATGGGTGTTGAATTTTGTCGAAAGCTTTCTCTGCATCTATTGAGATGATCATATGGTTTTTCTCCTTCAACTTGTTAATATGGTGTATCACATTGATTGATTTGCGTATATTGAAGAATCCTTGCATTCCTGGAATAAACCCCACTTGATCATGGTGTATGATCCTTTTAATGTGCTGTTGGATTCTGTTTGCTAGTCTTTTGTTGAGGATTTTTGCATCTATGTTCATCAGTGATATTGGCCTGTACTTTTCTTTCTTTGTGACATCCTTGCCTGGTTTTGGTATCAAGGTGATGGTGGTCTCGTAGAATGAGTTTGGGAGTGTTCCTTCCTCTGATATTGTTTGGAAGAGTTTTAGAAGGATGGGTGTTAGCTCTTCTCTAAATGTTTGATAGAATTCGCCTGTGAAGCCATCTGGTCCTGGGCTTTTGTTTGTTGGAAGATTTTTAATCACAGTTTCAATTTCAGTGCTTGTGATTGGTCTATTCATATTTTCTATTTCTTCCTGAGTCAGTCTTGGCAGGTTGTGCATTTCTAAGAATTTGTCAATTTCTTCCAGGTTGTCCATTTTATTGGCATAGAGTTGCTTATAGTAATCTCTCATGATCTTTTGTATTTCTGCAGTGTCAGTTGTTACTTCTCCTTTTTCATTTATAATTCTATTGATTTGTATCTTCTCCCTTCTTTTCTTGATGAGTCTGGCTAATGGTTTGTCAATTTTGTTTATCTTCTCAAAGAACCAGATTTTAGTTTGGTTGATCTTTGCTATCGTTTGCTTCATTTCTTTTTCATTTATTTCTGATCTGATCTTTATGATTTCTTTCCTTCTGCTAACTTTGGGGGTTTTTTGTTCTTCTTTCTCTAATTGCTTTAGGTGCAGGGTCAGGTTGTTTACTCGAAATGTTTCCTGTTTCTTAAGGTGGGATTGTATTGCTATAAACTTCCCCCTTAGAACTGCTTTTGCTGCGTCCCATAGGTTTTGGGCCGTTGTGTCTCCATTGTCATTTGTTTCTAGGTATTTTTTAATTTCCTCTTTGATTTCTTCAGTGATCACTTCGTTATTGAGTAGTGTATTGTTTAGCCTCCATGTGTTTGTATTTTTTACAGATCTTTTCCTGTAATTGATGTCTAGTCTCATAGCATTGTGGTCGGAAAAGATACTTGATACAATTTCAATTTTCTTAAATTTACCAAGGCTTGATTTGTGACCCAAGATATGATCTATCCTGGAGAATGTTCCATGAGCACTTGAGAAAAATGTGTATTCTGTTGTTTTTGGATGGAATGTCCTATAAATATCAACTAAGTCCATCTTGTTTAATGTATCATTTAAAGCTTGTGTTTCCTTATTTATTTTCATTTTGGATGATCTGTCCATTGGTGAAAGTGGGGTGTTAAAGTCCCCTACTATGATTGTGTTACTGTCGATTTCCCCTTTTATGGCTGTTAGTATTTGCCTTATGTATTGAGGTGCTCCTATGTTGGGTGCATAACTATTTACAATTGTTATATCTTTTTCTTGGATCGATCCCTTTATCGTTATGTAGTGTCCTTCTTTGTCTCTTCTAATAGTCTTTATTTTAAAGTCTATTTTGTCTGATATAAGAATTGCTACTCCAGCTTTCTTTTGATTTCCATTTGCATGGAATATCTTTTTCCATCCCCTTACTTTCAATCTGTATGTGTCTCTAGGTCTGAAGTTGGTCTCTTGTAGACAGCACATATATGGGTCTTGTTTTTGTATCCATTCAGCCACTCTGTGTCTTTTGGTGGGAGCATTTAGTCCATTTACATTTAAGGTAATTATTGATATGTATGTTCCTATTCCCATTTCCTTAATTGCTTTGGGTTCGTTATTGTAGGTATATTCCTTCTGTTGTGTTTCTTGCCTAGAGAAGTTCCTTTAGCATTTGTTGTAAAGCTGGTTTGGTGGTGCTGAACTCTCTCAGCTTTTGCTTGTCTGTAAACGTTTAAATTTCTCCATCAAATCTGAATGAGATCCTTGCTGGGTAGAGTAATCTTGGTTGCAGGCTTCTCTCCTTCATCACTTTAATTATGTCCTGCCACTCCCTTCTGGCTTGTAGAGTTTCTGCTGAGAGATCAGCTGTTAACCTGATGGGGATGCCCTTGTGTGTTATTTGTTGTTTTTGCCTTGCTGCTTTTAATATGATTTCTTTGTTTTTAATTTTTGACAGTTTGATTAATATGTGCCTTGGCGTATTTCTCCTTGGATTTATTCTGTATGGGACTCTCTGTGCCTCCTGGACTTGATTAACTATTTCCTTTCCCATATTGGGGAAGTTTTCAACTATAATCTCTTCAAATATTTTCTCAGTCCCTTTCTTTTTCTCTTCTTCTTCTGGAACCCCTATAATTCGAATGTTGGTGCATTTAATGTTGTCCCAGAGGTCTCTGAGACTGCCCTCTGTTCTTTTCATTCTTTTTTCTTTATTTTGCTCTGCATCAGTTATTTCCTCTATTTTATCTTCCACCTCACTTATCCGTTCTTCTGCCTCAGTTATTCTGCTATTGATCCCATCTAGAGTATTTTTCATTTCATTTATTGTGTTTTTAATCGATGCTTGATTCATCTTTAGTTCTTCTAGGTCCTTGTTAACTGTTTCTTGCATTTTGTCTATTCTATTTCCAAGATTATGGATCTTGGAAATAGAATCTTGGATCAGCTTTACTATCATTATTCTGAATTCTTTTTCAGGTAGACTGCCTATTACCTCTTCATTTGTTACATCTGGTAGGTTTTTATCTTGCTCCTTCACCTGCTGTGTGTTTTTCTGTCTTCTCATTTTGCTTATGTTACTGTGTTTGGGGTCTCCTTTTTGCAGGCTGCCGATTCGTAGTTCCCGTTGTTTTTGGTGTCTGTCCTCAGTGGCTAAGGTTGTTTCAGTAGGTTGTGTAGGCTTCCTGGTGGAGGGGACTAATGCCTGTGTTCTGGTGGTTGAGGCTCGATCTTGTCTTTCTGTTGGACAGGTCCGCGTCTGGTGGTGTGTTTTGGGTTGCCTATGGCCTTATTATGTTTTTAGGTAGCCTCTCTGCTAATGGGTGGGGTTGTGTTCCTGCCTTGCTAGTTGCTTGGCATAGGGTGACCAGCACTGTAGCTTGCTGGTCGTTGACTGAAGCTGGGTGCTGGTGTTGGGATGGAGATCTCTGGGAGATTTTCGCTGCTTGATATTATGTGGAGCTGGGAGGTCTCTTGTGGACCCGTGTCCTGAAGTTGGCTCTCCCATTTCAGAGGCACAGCACTGACTCCTGGCTGCAGCACCAAGAGACTTTAATCCACCCTGCTCAGAATAACAGGGAGAAAAAGTAGAAAGAAAAAATTAGTAGAACAAAGAAAGAGAGAGGGAAAGAAAGGAAGAAGGGAAGAAAGGAAGGAAGGAGGGAAGAAAGAAAGAAAGGAGGGAGGGAGGGAGGAAGGATGGAAAGAAAGAAGGAAAGAACGGAGGGATGGAGGGAGGAGTGAAAGCAAAAGGAAGAGTGAATGGAAGAAGGGAGAGAGGGAGGTAGGAAGGAAAGAAAGAAAGAAAGACAGGAGGGAGGGAGGGAGGAAGGAAATAAAAAGAAAGTGGAAATAAGAAGGGTGGGAGGGAGGAAAGAAAAAGAAAGAAGGAAAGGAGGAGCGGAGGGAGGGAGGGAGGAAGGGAAGGTAGGAAAAAAAGAAAGATCAGGTAAAGTAAAATAGAATAAAGTATGAAATATAGTAGTGTTATTAAAATTAGAAAGTAATTATTGAAAAAAAAAATGGACCGATAGAACCCTGGGACATATGGTGGAAGCAAAGCTATACAGAGAGAATCTTACACAGAAGATTACACATACACATTCACAAAAAGAGAGCAGGGGGAAAAATCAAAAATCTTGCTCTCCAAGTCCACCTCCTCAATTTGGGATAATTCGTTGTAAAAAGAGGAAAAGGGCGAGAAGTCTGAAATCTTGCTCTCTAAGTCCACCTCCTTAATTTGGAATAATTCGTTGTAAAAAGAGGAAAAGGGGGGAAAGTCTTAAATCTTGTCCTCAAAGTCCACTTCCTCAATTTGGGATGATTCGCTGTCCATTCATGCACTCCACAGATGCAGGGCACATCAAATGGACTGTGGAGCTTTAATCCGCTGCCTCCGAGGCTGCACAGAGAGATTTCCCTGTCTCTTCTCTGCTCTCACAGCTCCCGGGTCTCAGCCTTGGACCTGGCCCCGCCTCTGCACGTAGGTCGCTGGAGGGTGTCCGTTCTTCGTTCAGACAGGACGGATTTAAAGGAGCCGCTGATTCGGGGGCTCTGGCTCACTCAGGCAGAGGGGAGGAAGGGGCGCGCAGTGTGGGGCGGGCCAGCGGTGGCAGAGGCCGGCGTGACATTGCAGCAGCCCATGACGCTCCGTGCGCTTTCCCGGGAAAGCCGTCCCCGGGTCTCGGGACCCCGGCAGTGGAGGGGTGCACAGGCCCCCCGGAAGGTGGGGCGGACAGTGACCCGCGCTCGCACACAGGCCCCGCGGCGGCGGTGGCGACGGCGGCGGCGGCGGCGGCGGCCCACTCCCGTCTCTGAGGTCCGCGCCTTACCCGCGGCTCGCGCCTGTCTCCGGCGCTTCCCCAAGCAGCCCCCTTAATGCCCTCTCCTCGCGCACCAGGAAACAAAAGGGAAAAAAGTCTCTTGCCTCTTCGGCAGCTCCAGACCCTTTCCCCGGACTCCCTCCGGGCTAGCCATGGTGCACTAACCCCTTCAGGCTCTCTTCCTGCCGCCAGCCCCAGTCCTCTCCCTGCGCTCCGACTGAAAGCCGATACCTGAGCCTCAGCTCCCAGCCCCGCCCGCCCCGGCGGCCAAGCAGACAAGCCTCTCGGGCTGGTGTGTTCCTGAGGGCACCGGTCCTCTGTGCCAGAATCTCTCCGCTTTGCCCTCCGCACCCCTGTTGCTGTGCTCTCCTCCGCTACTCCGAAGCTTTCCCCCTCCGCCACCTGCAGTCTCCGCCCGCGAAGGGGCTTGTAGTGTGTAGAAACCTTCCCTCCTTCACGGCTCCCTCCCACTGGTGCAGGTCCCGTCCCTATCCTATTGTCTCTGTTTATTCTTTTTTTTCTTTTGCCCTACCCAGGTATGTGGGGAGTTTCTTGCCTTTTGGGGGGTCTGAGGTCTTCTGTCAGCGTTCAGTAGGTGTTCTGTAGGAGTTGTTCCACGTGTAGATGAATTTCTGATGTATCTGTGGGGAGGAAGGTGATCTCCAAGTCTTACTCTTCCGCCATCTTCCTCTGGACCTCGATAATATTAGTCGACAGTGTAATTTTAGATGACACCTTTCTTTTAATAACATCAATTAATTTTTTCTCAAAAATTTCCAGTTAAGCAGTAGAGATAAATATCTTTTAGATGTGGGGATATCAATAAAGTCTGAAGTTTTACTAAGCTTACAGAGTTGAAAGTAAAAGGATAAGTATTGTTAATATGAATATTATCATTTAGAAAATGGTTTTTACATCTTATAGGCCTAGTTCAGAAACAAATAATGTTTTAAGTCATCTCCAAATGCTCAAAGGGCAAATAATCTATTCTATATATGACAACTATAAAAACACAATACTTTGATTCCTTAAATATGATTTCTAATTCAAACTTACCCCTCATTTATTATAAAAAAGTTCATTCTTTTGATCTAACTTAATTTACTAAAATAGATATAAATTGTCTGTGCTAGATAATATTTTCAAATGTAACTTCCTTGTCTTACAATACCCTCATTTGAGACAGGAATATAATAGATGCATTATTAACATGCCTGCTGTTTCTACAATCTAATGGTTTTCAAAATGACTTAGTCAATCAATAAATACTTATATCAAAAGTTACTGAGACGAGGAACTTCCCTGGTGGTCCAGTGGGTAAGACTCTGTGCTCCCAATGCAGGGGGCCCGGGTTCAATACCTGGTCAGGGAACTAGATCCCACATGCATGCTGCAACTAAGAGTCCACATGCTGCAACTAAGATTCCGCATGCCATAACTAAGACCCAGTGCAGCCAAATAAATAAATATTCAAAAAAAAAAGTTACTGAGACCAGTGGTTTTTAAATTGTAGTTCTTGGAGTTTGGGGATTTTGTCAAGGACACTTATGAGTTTATGAAAGAGTGGAGGATACAAATAATCAAAGCCACACTTATTGTGTATTTCATAAAGTTATTGGGATTACATGTAAAATTTTGTTTGAAAGATGGGATATGTTGTATTAAACATTTGGATGTCACTGACTGTACAGACGCTTTTCAAATGTAGATGTTAATAGTAATAGTAATAATGCATATTGAGCATTCATTAAATACCAGGCACTGTTTGAGTGCTTAAGAGGCACTAAGTTATTTCATCCTAACATCAATCCAATGATCATTATCTCAATTTTACAGATGTAGAAATCAAGGCACAGAAAAATTAAATATCCGTCCCAGTTAGTAAATGAAAGAACAATAATCAAACTCAGGCTGTTTAACTCCAGTACGTTCACTCTTACCCACAACATTAATTCACTTTCTTAGGACCTCCTTAGAATAGAAAAATGGACAATCTTAAAAGTCAGAAAAAAAGAGACAAAATAGACTAAATGAAGTTTCTGATCAGAAAAGTAGCAATACAAAAGTGGTATTAAAATATTGATCTGGTAATTAAAGTAAAATAAATAATAGGAGAACCTAACAACTTTGGGTATTTGGGCTCATTCATTTATTAATGAATATTAATTGAGCTAGTTATCATCTTTTGTGATTAATGAATAAAGCATAAAGAAAATTCTGCCCCCTTGGACTTTCTAATGGATCCAGAGACTAGTTACCTTGGCCCAAAGACCTGGCCTAGGAGGATAGCAAGGAGCCTACAGAGTGTTAGTTGAAAAAACATTCAATTTTTTTTCTATCTAAAGGCTACGGCAGAGATAGAAGAATGAGAAAATCAGAAAGTGGGACTAGGTTTGGAGAGAAAAAGGATTTTGAATAGCTATCTTTCAAGGAATAGCAAGAAATCCATTTATGAATATTTAGAAGACAATTAGCAATACAAAGTTGGGGCTTTAGTGAGAGTACATTACATGGATACCATAGCCATTTCCCACTGAGGTAATAGCCAATCCAATGACAAGTTTTAGCTGGAAACATAAAATTGAATCAATAGTCTGATAGAGGAGAACCAGCACACAAAATACAGAAGTATGGTGAATTCCCAAAATAATGGAATGGGAAAAATCAAAAAGAAGCACTCAAAGTAACAAACTGATTTGCTAAATATGTGAAAAGTGTAACAGGTAGTACATAGTCAACACAATTACAGCAAAAAGATGAGTCATCTGTGAGGAGCAAAAGATCAAAAGCAATTGAGATTTTAAGGTAAATGAGACAGAAGAAGAACCTTTGAATTTTCAAATTATAAAGCATTACTGATGTGGAAAATAAAATCTTGGTGCAACGTGGAATGAAAGCAGGGTGAAAAGAGAATATAAAGTGTATATGTCATTTGTTTTGCACATATAATACAAGGAAGGGGAGGAGTAGACCATTAGGAAGAAGGGCATGCTTCATTTTGGTGGTAACTGCATCAAGAACACTACAGGATTTTGAAACCACAAACTAGCTGAGGATTAGAGAAAACTTTACTTAGCTTTGGAAAAGCTGTGCTTCAAATAGCTTATGGATAGCCCAACTAATTCCTTAGTCTTTCCACTACTATATGCTGCTTCCAATAGAGTAATACAAACCTGTCACTTGTTTTTAATAATGCTTGCTCATTTCCCCAGCAGTTTTCTCTTAATCTACTATCTTTGACTTCCTTGCCTTAGCTTACAGTAACACTTTAATACAGGGACTATAACAATAATGCTGGACTCATTTATAATTCCATCTCTTCAAACACATTTTCCCACATGAAATGTTGTTAGGATTAAGTAAAAAGAAAGTAAAGTGACAAATAAGAAAACCTTCTTTTAAGAAGATTTTTTAAAAAACCTTTGCTCTAAAAGGCAGATATGAATCACTGACAGCACACATTTGGGTATTAGCTAGGTGTAATAAAGTTCTCACACTCTTTCACTCAAGCTTTGTTTCAGTCCAATTGTGCCCTCTACAGTCTTATCAAGTGAATGAAGGTGACTTTAGCTTGAAAGGAATCTGATAAGTCTTTGATACTCAGTCCACACTTTTCAGACACGAAAGCAATATTTGATTCTTTATAAAAATTTCCGACCTATTTAATTTGGGGGAACTCTCTAAGATAAAAGGTAATTAAATTTAACAAGTGGATACATTTGCTTGGCTGTGTGATGACCACTGGAAAAGAAAATAAAGTTTTATACAATCTAATTGTGTCCTTCAACACTGAAAACTATTATTAGTGACAATGTTGAATATCACCTGACCCCTCGAATCCTGGAAAACAGCAAAAGTTAAGATATCTCTCTGCCCTTTGTGTTGTGGAAAACAGCTTATTCCTAAAAACCACCCTTCCACAGATGCCTCCTCGTGTTTACCGATGGCAATGCCAGACAAAGATATTCCAAATTGCCATTTTTTTGGTCTCATAAATTATCAGCTGAAGTGTTTATTGCTACTAATCAATTGGAACAAACTGCTAATTAATTAAACTTTAAAGTTTCACTCCTTCCTCCAGGCTCCAGAACTCGGACTCACTGTCAGACTGAGTCAACATATAATCTCTCCTAAGAACAGGCTGACCTCAAGGTAAAATATTCTCTGATCTACCATCCACTCAAGCTACTCTTTTATCCCATTTTCCCACAGCCTACCCTTAATACCCTTGTTACTTACTCTCAAGAGAAGAAAAACCCCTTTTGATTAACCACTGAGAGGCTTGCAGATCTTAGGGTCACAGCATTCTCCCTAATGCAATAGTTCTCCTCCCCCAATTGCAATAGACCCCTCCTCGCACTTAACCTTTTCAGTAAAGTTTCTCCTTACTATGCTGGTATTGTTTGGTTTTTTTTTTTAAGTTGACATTGGCAACTGATAGAAGAAGTAAATATTGCTGCATCTGGATATATGTGATAATGGGGGATTGAAAACTCTAAAATTTTTAATTGATTTTTATTGGAGTATAGTTCTTTTACAATGTTGTGTTAGTTTCTTGCTGTACAGCAAAGTGAATCAGTCATGCATATACATATATCTGCTCTTTTTTAGATTTCCTTCCCATTTAGGTCACCACAGAGCACTGAGTAGAGTTCCCTGTGATATACAGTAGGTTCTCATTAGTTACCTATTTTATACATAGTAGTTATATATGTCAGTCCCAATCTCCCAATTCATCCCACCCACCCCTTCCCCCCTTGGTAACCGTAAGGTTGTTCTCTACATCTGTGACTCTATTTCTGCTTTGCAAATAAGTTCATCTCTACCATTTTTCTAGATTCCACACATAAATGGTACTATACAATATTTGTTTTTCTCTGTCTGACTTACTTCACTCTGTATGACAATCTCTACCTCCAACCATATCTCTGCAAATGGCATTATTTCATTCCTTTTTATGGCTGAGTAATATTCCATTGTATTTATGTACCACGTCTTCTTTATCCATTCTTCTGTTGATGGACATTTAGGTTCCTTCCACGTGCTGGCTATTATAAATAGTGCTGCAGTGAACACTGGGGTGCATTCATCCTTTCGAATTATGGTTTTCTCTGGATATATGTCCAGGAGTGGGATTGCTAGGTCATATGGTAGTTCTATCTTTAGTTTTTTAAGAAACCTCCATACTGTCCTCCATAGTGGCTGTACCAATTTACAGTTCCACCAACAGTGTTGGAGGGTACCCTTTTCTCCACACCCTCTCCAGCATTTATTGTCTGTAGATTTTTTGATGATGGCCATTCTGACTGGTATGAGGTGATACCTCACTGTCATTTTGATTTGCATTTCTCTAATGCTTAGTGATGTTGAGCATCTTTTCATGTGTTTGTTGGCCACCTGTATGTCTTCTTTGGAGAAATGTCTATTTAGGTCTCCCACCCATTTTTTGATTGGGTTGTTTGTCTTTTTGATATTGAGCTGAATGAGCTATTTGTATCTTTTGGAGATTAATCCCTTGTCAGTTGTGTTGTTTGCAAATATTTTCTCCCATTCTGAGGGTGTCTTTTCATTTTGTTTATGGTTTCCTTTGCTGTGCAAAAGCTTTTAAGTTTCATTAGGTCCCATTTATTTATTTTTGTTTTTATTTTCATTACTCTAGGCGGTGGGTCGAAAAAGATCTTGCTGTGGAAAACTGTAAATATTAAATGATTTGGTTCATTCAGTGAATTATGAGTGTTAATGAACACATTAAACAGTCCACAAAGAGAGAGTCCTTTAAGCATCTGCTGTGTGCTAGGGTTTCCTCTACTAGGCCACAATTAGAAAAATCTGTTTGCTCAAAAAGCACATAGGTCAGTACAGAAGACTAACATAAAACCATCATGAGATGCATTGATAGAAATGTACACAGAGTGCTATGTTTACATTTGATAAAGTCATTTACTATGAGTGCCTAAGGTCTATGGCAGGAAAATAATGTGACAAGAAAAGTTCTATAGTAAAGGTGATATCTGAGAAGACCATCAAAGAATAAACACGACTTTGTCAGATGAACAAACTGTGAAGAATCTGTATTTGGCATTGGGAACAAAGTGATCACAAAAAGCCCAAGTAATACCATGGTTCCTCTGGAGAGCAAAAGTAGTTGGAACTGACTCAGCTGTAGCTCACATATGTAAGACAACTGAAGGGGAGCTGGAAAGATGAGCAGATACAAAGCAGCACAGCCTTTTACAACTATGAAAGTTGGGGACTGCACAACTCCAGGGGGTACCATTCATAACAATGTCAATGAGAATGACACATGCTGGAGTTGTGTACAGCCCTGAGCAAGACCTCTGAGCAGGTACCAAATTAGTAGAGTATTTTTATGCCAAGTGTATAAGTTAGGATGCTTTTGGTAGCAAAAAATGGAAACCGAATCTGTCTGTCCTCAACTTTAAGAGGATTTTGGAAAGAACATCAGGGCTCATGTAACAGAGGAGGACCCTATGGGGCCTTCCTAGGACAGACCCCTCCCCCATATCCTCTACTTTAGCTCCTCTCTGAAGTACATAGATCACAGTATTTGATGCACATTTCCTGCTTTACAGATGCTAAAACCCCCACCAAATGGAAGGTTAACTACTTAATGACCATAAGCACATAGCCCCCAGGCCTACTGGAGCCAAAGAATTGATGACCTTAACCCCTGGGACACTGTCCTGTAACCTCACCATCAACCAAACAGAGAGCTGTGCACAAGCTGATCACATACCTTGGGACTCCCCTCCCTCACCTTGCCTTTAAAAACACTTTGCTGAAACCCATCAGGAAAATGAGGCTTTTTGAGTACTAGTTGTCCCGGACTGTTTGTATGGCACCTTACAATAAAAACGGCACTTTCTTTCACCACAACCCAGTGTCAGTAGATTGGGTTTACTGCATGTGGATAAGTGGACTCAAGTTTGCTTCAGTGACACTCACAGTACTGCTATGGGGCTTTTGCACAGCAATGGAGACCATAAACAAGACGAAAAGACAACCCTCAGAATGGGAGAAAATATTTGCAAATGAAGCAACTGACAAAGGATTCATCTCCAAAATTTATAAACAGCTCATGCAGCTCAATATCAGAAAAAC
Source organism: Mesoplodon mirus (assembly GCF_964341445.2). Classification (NCBI taxonomy): domain Eukaryota; kingdom Metazoa; phylum Chordata; class Mammalia; order Artiodactyla; family Ziphiidae; genus Mesoplodon; species Mesoplodon mirus. The sequence goes on along the minus strand of NC_138976.1, from coordinate 196,117,974 downwards.
AAACAACCCAATCCAAAAATGGGCAGAAGCCCTAAATAGACATTTCTCCAAAGAAGACATACAGATTGCCAACAAACACATGAAAGGATGCTCAGCATCACTAATCATTAGAGAAATGCAAATCAAAACCACAGTGAGGTATCACCTCACACCGGTCAGAATGGCCATCATCAAGAAATCTAGAAACAAGAAATGCTGGAGAGGGTGTGGAGAAAAGGGAACCCTCCTACACTGTTGGTGGGACTGTAAATTGGTATAGCCACTATGGAGAACAGTATGGAGGTTCCTTAAAAAACTGAAAAAGAGAACTACCATACGACCCAGCAATCTCACTACTGGGCATATACACTGAGAAAGCCATAATTCAAAAAGAGTCATGGACCACAATGTTCATTGCAGCTGTATTTACAATAGCCAGGACATGGAAGCAACCTAAATGTCCATCAACAGATGAATGGATAAAGAAGGTGTGGCACATATATACAATGAAATATTACTCAGCCATAAAAGGAAACGAAATTGAGTTATTTGTAGTGAGTTGGATGGACCTAGAGTCTGTCATACAGAGTGAAGTAAGTCAGAAAGAGAAAAACAAATACTGTATGCTAACACATATACATGGAATCTAAAAAAAACCCAAAAGGTTCTGAAGAACCTAGGAGCAGGACAGATATAAACACAAAGACATAGAGAATGGACTTGAGGACACAAGGAAGGGGGAAGGTTAGGCTGGGACGATGTGAGAGAGTAGCATGGACATATATACACTACCAAATATAAAAAAATAGAGAGCTAGTGGGATGCAGCCGCATAGCACAGGGAGATCAGCTGGGTGCTTTGTGACCACCTAGAGGGGTGGAATAGGGAGGGTGGGAGGGAGATGCAAGAGGGAGGGAATATGGGGATATATGCATACATATAGCTGATTCACTTTGTTATACAGCAGAAACTAACACACCATTGTAAAGCAATTATACTCCAGTAAAGATGTTTAAAAAAAAGAAAAAGAAAATAATGGCGGCTTTGTAAAGAAAAGGGAAAAGCCAAAAAGTGCTGGATATAATTGAGGATTTCTGTATTAGAGATTCTGCAGCACTGAAGTACAAGAAAATTGAGTAGGGGGATGAAGATTTAAGAATGTTCAACTTTTTATGAATTTAATTCCTTTCACCTTTTTTTTATGAGTAATGGTTAAAATTTGAATTGCTTTATAAATTACTTTTGGGTGATTAACTGTGTTTTTTAAAATGCATCTCTGTACAAAGACTCTCTCTGACATTTATTACGGTGGCCTAAATAAATAAATACATCTTGAAGGTCTTAGTGGTAAATCACCACGTTTAATTCCAAGAGAATTTAAAAGGTAAAGAAAAATTAGTTTCAAAAATATTTTCAACAAGTTGACATTTATGAAAAAATTTGAAAGATGAGCAGCTATGGGCATACCACCTTATTTTATCTGATGAACTAATGAACATAGACTTCACACATTTTCAAAGTACTGAACTGCCTTTTCTTCTATAGCAATCCTCAACCTATACCAGGTTAAAAAAACTAATAATCTTAAATCATGATTTCTTCCCTAAAATCCCCTTTCTACTCATTTATAAATCCTCCTTAACATTAATTTTTTCCTATCATATTTCTTAGCCTTGATTATTTCATGTATTTGATGTACAAATATACTGAACACTTACAATATATACAAGATACTTTCTTTTAAAGCTACATGTTAGTTGACACTTTTGTGCTCGACACTGGAAGATACACTGTTGGAAGATTCAGCCCCTGCACTCAATTTTCTCACAGGTTAAAGAAGATTCAGACAAGTAAATCCACAATTCAACACTCTGCTATAAAAGATATGAGAAAGGGTTGCCCAGGGGGTTTTGATTGTAAAGAGCAGGAGAAACTATCTTTTCCTGGGTATGGGAGGATTCCTAGAGGAGATGTTACCTGAGAAAAGGAAGATGAAAAGAAATTGCCAGGTGAATAAGGGATATTTTTTAAGCTTTTATTTCTCTTCAATTCTCACAAAAAAAGAAAAACTCAAAAAAATAAATGAAGGTATATGACTCTCAGAGCTCCTTAGGCTCTTTGGTATCTATATTTGTAGCTGGAGATACATGTGCCACAATTATGTTCTAAGTTAAGGGAGTCTGCGTGTGTCATACATCAAGCATGTAGTGCAAGCTCATGTTAATAAAAATAAATAAAAATTCAGGTATAATCAAGGTAGAAAAGCAACAACTCACTACATATTCACTGATACCTTTCCTCTAGTCTCCTCTCCTGTGTTCCTTTCACCCACCCAAATGTTTTGGTGTGTAAGCTTTCCTCTCAAGACAATGGAGTCCACAGCATGGCCATCACAAGTTTGAGTGTTGAACAATAGGTGAGATCCCTAGTGAATAATTATACCCAGTTGGAGAAGACTGAACAGTGCTGGGAGCCAGGTGAGAGAAATAGCGTTTGGCTTATCTGCTCTGAAATAATATCTGAAAGACTCAATCCATAAAGTTTCCATATGGTTGAAAGCAAGTTGAAGAGTGAACCCTGGGTCTTAACGTTATGTGTGTGTGTGTGTGTGTGTGTTTGTGTGTGTATGTTCTGATTCATCAAATGTTAGGGAGAAACATTTTGGGATAGAAAGAGCATTGGCCCCAGAGGCATGGGTTTAAAGTTCTATATCTGTCACTCTCTTGCCAGGAGGCTTTTTTAAAAGCTCATTTAATGACTCAGTTAATGCTTTTTTACATTTGAAAAAGCATGAGGCATTTTCCAACTTTAAAGTTTGATGATTTTATGGTCACTTTTATTTGCAGCTTTTAAGACTCCCCATCTAAATAAACTCTTAGGCTCCGTGACGTGTGCCCAACCTAGACATGCCGAAGGGGCTTTGAAATCCTGGCCTGCTTTCAGCCAACTTTATGCATTTATATCAGCTGATTTGTTACTTGATAAAAATGTTCAGGATAATGCAGTCACTTTTTTAAATGCTGTAGAAAAGACCACTTCAGAAACAGATTAGAACAGCCATGATAATGGACCGGAGTCCTGAGGCATTGAGCTGAGAATTCCATCTCCCCCCTGCATGAGAGAGGCAGATCGTTACCCTCTACAGCATCTGAAGTTGGGGATTTGCTCCCTACCCCCCTAACTCTGGCTAAAAGCTTCCCATCAGCCTACCATCTGTGAATGAATCTGGACCTGCAGATTTATAGTCTCAGTTGGTACCATGTCTTAGGATGTGGAGGACAGCTTGCTTTATTTTTCCCTAATGCTGCTTCTTCCCAATCTTAAGAGCTAACTCAAGATTTAGTGAATAATCTATACACACGTTACATGAGCTACTCAGATTCCCTCCCACTCCCACATCGTGTCTTCCAGACTGAGGAGTTCTTCCAACCGCCTATTCTCAAACGGAAGTTCCTCCTCTCCATCGATGGTTTTTGCTTCCCTCTGTATTTTAAGGTGTACTTATCAAAACTTCCTAAGAACTTCTAGGTTCAAACAAATTTCTATTTTGTCCAAGGGTAAGACAATACCTTTCACTTTGTTTCCAATATCCTTTGTGATAATGTCCAACAAATTTGGTCAGTGTTGGTTTCCTGGTCATAATCTTAGACTGAACCTTCAGGCAACAGAGTCCTTAGGCTTTCTTCTGCAGTGATAATCAGTTCTCAGAGGCTTCCATCTCATAGAAGAGTTTCAATGATTTTACCTGAACTGTTTCTCCCTGCTCTCATTAGAGCTCCTCTGCTCATTTCAACTCCTGTTCATCCTACTTTGATGATCTTTTTATTACCTGGAAGAACTTAGTTCTGTGCACAAATTTGGAAATTCTCCCACGGTACTTCTTATCTTGATCCCTTGAAAAAAATGTTAAATAAGGCCAGTTCAATATGCCTTCTTAGGGGTTCCTATTATAAACCCTTTTCCTTCCAGAGAAAATGATCATTTATCCCAACTCTTCATTTACTCTCTAAGATAATTCTCTCTCCATCTCAAAACATTGTCTCTAATCCCAAGAAAACTCAATTATTTAGCTTTAGTGAGGTGTAATTGATATATAATAAACTGTACACATTTAAAGTAAAATAAATAAATAAACTCAACTATTTCTAAACTTCCAAGTATATATAGATAGCTGATTACTTGTGACCTCTCACCGATGGGCCTATTCCACTCAACTAAAGACAACTATGCCGCAGAAATGCACTCAGTCTGTGTAGAATACAGATCTAAATGTCTACCCACTTACAGTGTAATAATGTATACTTAATAAAATGCTCTGTAATATTGATGACTGTGGTCTTTAGTGTCCCATGAACCTAAACATGTTGATTAACGGAGTAAAATGTAGATTTCACTGTGTGTTATTTACAGGAGCTTTATTTTTATTAAGGTCATTGCTAGAAAAATATGTTTCTGCTAATAGTATTTATACTATACATCAAAAGTTAAAGTTATGATTTTGGCAAGATCAGACTCCTGATACTCACTTATTTAGTACTGCCCAATAAATTTTCAATATTGGAATTCTTTATCGATGAAGAATAAAGAATTTATGATACTTTTATTATTGACCTTTTACATTTGTATCCACTAAGAAGCATTTTCACAATACATGCGTATGAATATTTGTGGATTATTTTAATGTATCTTTCACAATGTTAAAATCTCTTTCAAGACCCATTTGCTGTTAAGAGGTCTTACCTCTTTAATAATAGATGATAGATGATTTATTGTCATATTTGCCAATGAAAAGGAAAACCATGGCCAGAATTTGTGATGTCACTCTATGTAGACACATATGCATGGAAATAACCTGTAGGTGTTACACACACACATATATAGTCCTATATATATAAGTATATATTTTTATATGTTTATATTGTGCATACATATGTATGTATATGTATATGTGTGTGTATGTACTCACTTATCTTTCCACCCACCCATACATGCATCCATTGATCTATCTAGCTACCTTCCAACACACAGTACCCCTACAATGATAAAATAGGATCAGAGTTTCATAGAAATATAGAGCCCAAAAGATCCTTAGACATAGTTTAAAAACAAAGAATGTTATTCTTAGAGGTGTAACTCTCCAAGATAGCACCAGGAGAAAGAACTCAGCTGGAACCTAATCCCCATATTCCAATTACAAGTTCAGTTTTCATTCCACCATACCACACTGTCTTTCGCACAGATATCTGTTATACAGATGGATAGATACTGATCCTTAGAAGACAGTGTCAGTGCTGAAACTATTTTCTGTACTGAACACCCTGCTGTCAACTAAATTCTCGTTTGAGTTTTGAAGTTTACTGATGGTTTCTGTCAGTCCCAAGCCCTCCTAGGCATTTTTACACATAATCAATATGAGGGGAGCTTCCTGTCTTGCATCAATCAGTTCTTTAAACAACAATTATCTATTAAAATATTGTTCTTAAGTCAGGAAAAATGGATGTTAGTGTCAAACACAGCTTTGCTCACTCTCACACACACACACACTCACGCAAATTACAAATAGTATTCGACTGCTCTATATTTCAGGCTATTCAATAACTAGATAAATGAAATATACTTTCTGTCTACATAATTTTTTTTACTATGCCAAGGCATACACACTAGTTGTTCCCTGCAGTACCTGCCGAATGCAACTAAATTTGCAACAGAGTTAATCACTGGCGCAGCTGAATATTTTAAGAGATTTCTCCTCTAATAGGAAATTCATCTTTTTTCCAAGAAAAGGGCATTTACCCACTCCTTCATCTCCAACTGAATTAGTTCCGTGATTTCCTTCCTTTCTCTGATTTCCACGCTCCAATTCCCAAAGACAAGCTCATCTCTGATGACCTTTCAGTCTATGAGTATTTGGGGTAGGAGTGGGGGGAGTCCACAGTTAAAATAAAGTTTGTATACAATCACTTTCTATGTTGTTATGAAATTATTCTAAGCTTCCCTAATAATAAACTTACAAAGAAACCATGCAAATGGTTCAGATGTGCATATGGAGATAGCTATTATCTAGAAAGCATCCAGATTTCTTAAAAAGCCAAAAAAAAATAAAGAGACTGGCTCACTCAGGATATATGGAAATATAAGTGAGGTAGGTGGGCTAGAGTGTATGTCATTATCAATAAAGCCCTAGGAGAAAATCATAATTTGAAAAGATACATGCACCCCAAAGTTCACTGTAACACTATTTACAATAGCCAAGACATGGAAGCAACCTAAATGCCCACCAACAGATGAATGGATAAAGAAGATGTGTTCCATATATATATATACACACACACACATACACACACACACATATACACAAAATGGAATATTACTCAGCCATAAAGAAGAATGAAATAATGCCATTTGCAGCAACATGTATGGACCTATCATACTAAGTGAAGTAAGCCAGACACAGAAAGACAAATATAATATGATATCACTTATATGTGGAGTCTAAAAAAAATTATAAAAATGAACATATATATGAAACAGAAAGACTCACAGACATAGAAAACAAACTTATGGTTAGCAAAGGGGAAGGGGGTGAGGGATAAATTAGGAGTTTGGGATTAACATATAAACACAACTACATATAAAATCGAGGGCTTCCCTGGTGGCGCAGTGGTTGGGAGTCTGCCTGCCAATGCAGGGGACACGGGTTCGTGCCCCAGTCCAGGAGGATCCCACATGCTGCAGAGCGGTTGGGCCCATGAGCCGTGGCCACTGAGCCTGCACATCCACAACAGGAGAGGCCACAACAGTGAGAGGCCCACATACTGCAAAAAAATAAAAAATAAAAATAAAATAAAATAAAATAAAATCGATAACCAACAAGGACTTCCTGTATAGCATAGGGAACTATATTCAATATTTTGTAATAACCTATAAGGGAAAAGAATCTGAAAAAGAATATACATGTGTGTGTATATATATATATATATATATATATATATATATATATATATATATATATATATATATATAACTGAATCACTTTGCTGTATACCAGAAACTTATACAATATTGTAAATGAACTATACTTCAAGAAAGAAATTAAATTAAATTAAAACTAAAAAATAAAATAAACCCCTAGATATATTTTTGCATAACTGAATTAAATTCTTAAAACCCCAAAAATGAATGTTTTAACTGAATTTGAGAAATGAAGACTAAATTAAATCTTGGGTTTAGAATTAATTTGATTCATAATGGAAGGAAGTTAGAAAATAACATTTATTAAGAACAACACTGTTTAGCAATCCTATACGAAGATATAACACACAAAATATCTCCTATTACTTCCCTGTTAGAAGAGCTCTTTGCTTTAATACTTACACTACAGAGAATTTAATTAGTTCTCAATCACATATTCTTCAGCCAGTGATTATACAGCAATAAAACATATCTGCATCTGCAAACTCAAGGTAACTTTTATAAGAACACAGTGGTTGGAGAAAATCTTGAGTTACATTCCAAATACATTGGGTAAAACTTCAGATTCCTGTGTAGACATTTTGAAAAGCCTGCAAAGTGTCACAGAAGAGGATGTGCAACTCTGATGTTACTGGGGTTAAGAGAGGCCATGTTACTGCAAAGCAATGTTTGTTAAAACCATATTAATTATTAGGTGATTAGGATATGATGATTTTAAATATCTATATCATAACAAATTTTTGTTTCTTTTGTTTCATTGCGTTTCAGGAAATTTGTTGGGATTGTTGGGCAAACATATAAAACATATTAAAGGTTTCCATTAAAATAATAGGAAATTTTTTCCTGGTTACATTTGAACAAAAACGGCTTGATTTTTACAAATGGATTCCTGACCTCAAGCAGGAGACACCTTTACATATAGTATCACATTTACTTTATTTTACATAGAATGTCACTAAAGTTTACCACAACCCATTTAGGTATCATTGCCTTTTACAAATAATGAAACTAAAACTGAGAGATTAAATAACTTACCCAATGTCACACAGCTCATGAGCGGGGGAGATCAGAGTCCAATTCAATAGCCTTTGAATTTTTCACTATATAGTAGGACCATAGTTCAACTAATCCGGTATCTATTGAGTTTCTAACTGTGCATAACATTTGGTGTTAGGCATTAGAGGGGCACATAATGATGCCTACTTCTTGCATCACTACAGTTTACAATCTAGTAGAAGGCAAGTGCACACATTGTTCTATTTAAGAGTCTAAGAGGAAGCAGGAAGGTGAAAAATGGCAAATATTTATGCAAACAGGAGTTTTACAGGCCATCTTGAAGGGCAGTGTATTTAATACAGGACTAGAAGGGTACAGATATTACAGAGAGGTTTGATATGAACTAGGGCATAAAGGGTAGGACATCGCAAGCACAGATTACAATGTGAACAAAGGCATGGAAAAAGTGACAGCACATGCAGAGAGATGTAGGTAAGGAAAGCCTTGAAGGTATTGAAGAAAACAAGTCTACATGATACTTGTTAAAGATAGCAAGGATAAGTCAGGGAGACTACCACAGAGGGGCTGTGTAGTAGGAGAGGGAGACGGGGCTCAACTCCTAATATAATAAGAACAAGTAGAGATATAAAGGCAAGGAGCAGGGTGGGGGTCAGTAGAAAATTACTAAAAGGAAACATCAGGGGTAAGGAGAATTCTGGCTAAATCAATTTGACAGAAGTTTTTTCTGTAGTCAGGCTAGGGTGATAAGACATGAAGGGTGAGGGGTAAAGAGTTTGATCATATATCAAGGGTAGAGGATTTTTGCTAAACTGACCCACGAGAATTCATGCTAATACTAGTCTAAATGGGCCAAGGACAGAGCCTAAGGTCAGGGACTAGTTAGAAAGAGGACTCAGAGAAGGCTGACTCACGTTTGGTCAAAGAAGAGTGCTATGGTCTGAATATTTATGTTCCCTCAAAATGTATATGTTGAAATCCTAACCCCCCAAATTGGTGGTATTAGGAGGTGGAGCCCTTGGAAGGTGATTAGGTCATGAGGGTGGCACCCTCATGAATGGGATTAATGCCTTTTATTTCAGATTTTTTGTGACTATTATTATTATTTTCTTTGAAATATAGTTGGTATACAATATAAGCTACAGCTGTACAATATAGTCATTTGCAATTTTTAAAGGTTATACTCCATTTATAGTTATCATAAAATATTAGCTATAGTCCCTGTGCTGTACAGTATATCCTTGTAGCTTATTTTATACATAATAGTTTGTACCTCTTAATCCCCTACCCTCTCCCCTTCCCTCTCCCCACAGGTAACCACCAGTTTGTTCACCACATCTGTAAGTCTGTTTCTTTCTCGTTATATTCACTTGTTGGTTGTATTTTTTAGATGCCACAAATTCCTTCATGAATGGGATCAATGTCTTTTAAAAGAGGCTCCAGAGAGCTCACTAGCCCCCTTCCACCATGTGAGGACACAGCAAGAAGGTTCTGGCTATGAATCAGGAAGAGGGCTTTCACCAGAATGAGACCATGCTGCTATCTTGATCTTGGACTTCAGGCCTCCAAAACATTACAAAATAAAGTTCTGTTGTTTATAAGCTACCCAGTCTGTGGCATTTTGTTACAGCAGCCAGAATGAAAAAAGACAGAGAGAGAATCTTTGTCCTTCCTTCCTCCCTTCCTCCCTCTGGCCTTTCTTCCTTACTTTACTTATTTCACTCTCCAACGCATATTCATTTAGTATCTACTTTAAGGAACTGAATAGATGGAAAACACAGGTTGAGCTATAAAGATCACTATTCTTATAGTATACAGTTTATTGGAGGAAGAGATAAGCGTCTGTGACAGAGCATGACATGCACAATTTTATTTTAGATAAACTGGTCAGGAAGACCTTTCCATGGAAGTGACATTTAAACTGAAGTTTGAAAGATGAAAATGTAGTAATGTTGGCAAATCTAGAGTGATTTTTGTAAGGACTTACTACACATTTTACTTTATTCTATATGCAATAAGTTGTCAAATGTGTTTGAAGATAGAGGATGCATTCTAATAGTGTGGATAAGAGCTTGCATTTAGCCTGAATATTAAAGAGGCCCCAGGAAATCCGACCATAAGGAAACCCGAACTCTGCTCCCAAAACAAATGCTACTTTTTAAAGAACTTTCACCCTTTGGTCAACCTACTGTCCATTGAATTTGTTGAGGTTTGTGGATATTGAGACTTAAGCAAGAGAGGCAACTTGATTATAGTACAGTAGTTTGAATTTAAGCAAAATGGTATGCCTGAAATATAGGGGCCTTTCTGTAATGTAATTTGAAAATGTGGTGAGTTTCTTTGAATAGGCAACCCAGACTGACCATTCAATAACTCTCCATAAGAGCGACTACAACACCCAACTAGCACCATAAAAGGGAGAGTCGACATGACAGAGATGTGAGGTGACCATTTTTACCCACACCACACGCTGCCATTGTGGTTACACCTACTGGTGTAAATACTTGGTGAAAGAGGCAGTGGACCTCCCTGTGACTGCAGGCTACTGAACAAAATCACCAACCTCCCTTCAATAGGAGCATATAAAATTCTAGGCCTGGAGAAGAACAAGTAATAAAGTAACTATTTACTCTCCCTGAGTTCATTATCCTCTTCTCTTCTCCCTACTGGGTCGAAGGAAGGCAGAAGATAGCATTAAAGCTCATTTTCGGTGTCTGCATGTTCAGTTGTACAGGTGGTGCACTGCAAATTTATAGGAGTGTCATTCACTTTCTTCTTTACATGAATGGTGCCCCCTGGGAATTTTAGAGGGCACAACTTGTGAATCTGTATACAGCAGGCCTGCTTAATTTGGTTTTGCTCATATATTGTGAGCTTTTGTGTTGCTTATTCATTTTGTGTTCTCTGTGTTCATTTGTTTTGAGAAACAAACCTGATATCCGTTTCATCCTTGGAACTGTAAAATTCATCTTTAAATATATCTATATAGGTAACAAACAGAATATTATTTATGTATATGTAAGTTTATTTATTTATTACAATAATCTAGGAGGTAAGACTTTACAAATAAACAAATGTGCGGAAATATGAACTAACTTGCTTGTGAATAACAGACCTGGAGCATGCCTCAGAGAAAGTGTGTAAAATGGCTCAAAACTAGAGAAAGCATAGAAGCAAACTATCCACTGACACGGCACTAATAGAAAAGCTATCAAAAGTCTAAATCTGAGCAGAACCAGGAAGAAAGGAAATTATAAGAGGGATGAGACCTTGCTAAATAAATACATTTTTATTTCCATAATTAGAGGTAAGCATAAGGAAGAGATGAAACTAATTCCTAGTGTCAAGCCTAGGAAAGTGGAAAGGGTGTGATTTCAATTAACAAGAATTTCTTGTTTAGATTCACAACAAGTATTTGTGTCAAAGAACCAATTCCAGTAGATTCCATGAGACATGCATATTTATATTCATTTTTCTGCATCAATGTTTTCAAGCTTTTAACCCATCCTTCTGGTGGGAAAGAAAAAGACATAAATATATGAAATATCTTATCAAGCTTTAATTATGTTTACTTCTTGATTTAAAATTACTCTTTATTAAGTTAAAACGAAGATATTCTAGACTAACCCCAAAGCAGAATTGAAATGGCACACGAAAATGATCAAACATGATTCAAGCATCTCATTTAACTGAGATTTTACTACGTTTGTGTAATGATGTCTAAAATTGTGTTTTCATTAAACATAGCAGAGTAGAGTGAAACAGGGAGAGTCATCCTATAGACCTTGTTTGAATCTAAACATATTATCTATTACTGTAACTTTGAGAAAATCACTTAATTTGCATCAGCCTCAATGCCTTTATCTCTGAGAATAGTAATAACTATCTTGCATGGGGCTTGAGATCAAATAAGTTAAAACACAAGCAGAGTGTCTAGCAATTACAGTTGCTCAGTAAATAGCTCTTAATATTACCAATGGTCTGTGATGTGGGAAAACTATTACATAATAAAAAGATCCTTAATCGGGTATCTTTAAAATCAGGCTGAATGCAAAGAACTTCAGATTTTATGTCCTCCCTTTTTTTTATTTTTACCCAGAGAATAATGCAATTCAGAAAACAGAGGGAGAGATTAATTTCCACTTCAACTGAAAAGTCATCATTATAAGATTTTTTTCATCATGTGCTATAGTACATTAAATACAACCATAAAATCTTTGTTACCTCTCTATTGAAAGGTAGAATGTGGTGTCCCTCTTCTTGAATATGGGTTGATCCAGTGGCTAATTCAATCAACAGAATGCAAGAGAAAAGGTGTTCTTGCACTTGTGAGGTTAAGTCATAGGAAGACTTACAGATTCCAGCCAAGTCTCTTGAGATGCTTACTTTGGGTAAAGCCACTCACTATGTAAGAATTCAACTATTTTGAGATATCCAGGTGGCTAAGACTCCAAAACTACACCGAGAAATTTCATGGAGAAAGACAGAGACACAGGGAAAGCCAGCCCCAAATTTTTCAGCCTGTGCAGCCCAACTCAAGCCCCAGATTTGTGAATGAAGATGCCATCTTGGTTGGACATTTCAGCACCAAAAGATGTGACTCAAAGAAAACTTAGCCAGAACCAAGGCCCCAGACATATGACACCAGTCAAGTTGTCTAATCTATCTCCAATCATTCAAGCCACCACAGCTGAGGCCCAGTCATGATGGAGCAGAGATGAGCCATCCCCAGTATTCTTTATCTTTATTCTTAGCTCACAAAGTCCTGACTATAACAGCATGGTTTCTATTGTATCTACCACTGCGTTTTGGAATGGTCTGTTATACTGCAATAGGTATCTGGAATATATGTCTTGATCATTTCTTACAGTTCTAAAGCCACGGAACTCCTTTTACCCATTTTCAGGGAGAATGCTATATCTTGCTTATTTTCAGTCTCCCTTTGAGTCATAGAATCTGTTCAGAAGCTTCCTTGGACAGAGTCAGTAAAAGAAAACTCTTGATTACAAAACTCCATTATTACAACCAGGATAAAAGAACAGCCAAATCTGCTCACACACACCCCATTTTTTCACCACATCATAAACAATGGATTGGCCAAATTTTTAAGTGCTTGACTCTGATTGAAAGTAAGCAGCTTTCCATCTTCAACCTCTTCCCCTCCAACTCAACTTAGAGTGATGCTCTAGTCAACCTCAGGACTTCCTGATGCATCTCCCATCTCTGAAATGAGAAGTGAAGAAAAAATATCTTCAGAAGACTTCTGATATCAAGACAAGTGATAGAACAAAGGCCATAGCAGCAATATTGCCATCCAGAGGAAAAACTACTGAACCTACACTGCAATATTCAGAAGGAAAGTCAAGACATGAGAGAACTAAGTGTAAAGCACAGCTGTATTGGTGGCTTCTATTTAAATAATCAAGGTCAATAAATAGGTCTCTGGGATGATGATCCCTATACCCTGTTACTTGCACCAGAATTGGGACATAACCAGGAACAAATAGTTCAAGAAGCTAGAGTCATTGACACTGAGAGCCAACTACAGGGAACACCAAACATCCGGGTCTATTAGTTCATGTGCTTCTGTACCTAAATTTGGAATGACTGTAAGACTTTCTGAATCTTCAGGTAACTTGCATACTATTCTAATCATAAGCAATCATGCTCCCTCTTAAGCTAAACCATACAACTTCAGAATCAGGTGTTACTTCTTATTGGTCCCACTGTCCACTAAGCAAAGACAGAAATACAGAAGTAATCCTGACCCCTGCCTTTCCCTCATATATTCCCCCTCCCCACTTTTCCCTCTTTCCCATATATTACTAGGTTTAATCAGTTCTGCTGCCTAGAGATCTGTTAAAGTCCTTCATTTTAATCATATTCCTTTGCCCTGATTCAGATCCTTATCATCACTAGCCTAGGCTGCCCTCTATCTATTTCTGACCCTCCCATCTGAACTGTTGCCCTTCATATTCATCCTCAACACTACTATCAATATTATTTCTAAATTGCAAATTTGACCATCAACTGTCTAAAGACTTCAACATCTTTCCATTGCACTAATGATAAAGTCCAACTTCTAAACATGTCATAAAGGTCTCCATTTTTTGACCTTGCTCTGCCAATTTAACTAATGTCTTTTTTTAGTAATTAAAATCTACTATCCTTGTTCTTTTATGAGTGTTAGCAGTTGCTGTTCTCACTTTTGAAAATATTTCCCCCTTTCATTCACTTAGAAAACTCCTGTTCATCCTTTAAACCCCAAATGCAGTGAAACCGATTTTCTCTCTCACTCAAATCACTTTCTCCTCAAAACTGTAATTTTACCTCTGTGTAGCTCAATTGTTTGTTATACTCTAATGACAAAAGATTCTTAAATATACTCATCATTGTATCTTAATATCCGATAATATGACTGACATTTAACAAACGCTAAACATACTTGACACTTGAATTGATTGAATTGAATTAAACTGAATCAATCACTCTCAAGAACACTAACGATTGTGAGGGTTTCCTGCATCAAGAGTACAAATCACGCTGAATTTTCATAATACTGCTAGTTTTGATTGAGGCACAGCAAACAAGTTTACAACAGAGTTCCCCTGTGAAAAGAATAACTTCAGTAAAAGATAACAAATACACTCAGAAGTCCATAAAGGAGGCAGGGTAGTCTAGGGGATTCTGTTCTCATCCAAAGTCTTGCTGAGATTTGATTCAGAGGGGAAAGATTGATTTTTCTAGCTTAAGTTAAACAAGGCATGGAACAAATGTCAAAAGCAGGACATAGACTTAGATTCTTCACTGTCACACCAGTAAAGTTACCATCCTTCCATCTCCTTGAGAACAAACAAGAAAGCCTGCTGTGGACCGTGAACAAAACAACAACTGTGAATTTACACAGCTCCTTCAACTTCTAAGCTGTGTACTGAGAGTGAATTAGAGGTCTCCTCCAGATAGCATTGCAAATGAGCGTTATTTTATTTTCACCAAGCCTTTCAGGTGATACATGTGACAAAATCAGCAAAGTCAGTACTCACTGTGACAGACAAAGTAACTATTATGTATCTGTCCTAAAAGTTCCTGTGATGTTCTGGCTAGTTTTGCTTAAGTACTATTTATAATATTTATGAGAAAGGAGGACAAAAATGAACCTGATGCTTTTGTGGAGAAGGAATTCCCTGGCTGAGCAGAAAAGCCTGCCAAAGTTTTGGTGTTTCTTGTTTGTTTGAAACAAGACTAAAGGACCATATAATGCAAGATGAAGCCATTAACAGTTAAAAGGGAGAGGACACACTAAAGAGACTCAGCCAGGGCCCTGGTAAATTATCAAAAATTGTGGGCTTTCTTAGTGAGAGTCTAGGATTTGAGAAATTCATGAGGAGAAAAGGCGGAGGTCCCTGGGCACCTGAAAATGAGAATTGCTGCATTGAACTAGGCTGACTTTGTCATGGCATTTTGAAGAAGGCAGTCATATGGAATGTAACGAATAAATAGAGCATATCAGAGCCTGAAAACCTGAGAATAGGCTCCTGTGGGTGAAACGAGGTGAAGCACGGTGCTTGGTACACTATAAACCCTCAGTAACATTGGCTGGTTTTGAATGAAATGAAACCTAACCTGAATCCAGTCCCTACTCGGTAACAGCGGGGAAGATAATGGGTGCCTAGGCAACGTCTAGCAAGTTCTGGGCTAGAGGCGGCTCCCAACTCTTGCGTCACCAGGGGCCACAGAACTGAGTTGGGAAGGGAGAAGGGAGGAATCTGTGCGGAGGGTCATCCGACTGAGTCGGAACCGGACACTCTGGCAAGAAGTAGAAAGCGAAGAAAACGAAACGACCATTGGTGAATTTCAACACCACGTCGTGAATTTCAGATAATTTTCCACTTGTTTATTAAGGTGGAAAACTCGGATTCCAATGATGAAGGAGATGGAGTTTCGGCCCAACACATAAGTCAAACGGACCGATTGGTTCGGGAAGAAGATTTCTCCAGGTTCGTAAATAATCTGAGTGAAGAAGATTACGAACTTATGAGAGACAACAATCTTCTAGGCATTCCAGGTGAAAGTACGGAAGAAGAGTTGCTGAGAAGACTTCAGCTAATTAAAGAAAACGCACCACAAGACTCAGATGAAAATACAGGTATATTTTGCTTTTGGAGGGAATAGGATGGGATGAATAAGGAACTTCATAATAGGAAATAGTAACTTCATAATAGTAAATAGTAAATTATACAGAAGTGACTTACATTAATTTGGTAAGTAACTTCTCATAAAAAGAACTGGCATTTACTTGATTTTTGGTGAGCATGTCAAGGTCTGTTTGTTTGTTTTCCTGATTCACATCTGGGTTGTTTTAATTGGGAAACAGTGCAAAGTAGCCTATTTGTATTTTTCTTGGTTTTCTACCGCAACTGAAAGTCCCTCCTACTTCCTGAATTATTTTTTCTACATAGACATGTAAAAAAAGCAAACAGAAATATTCTCCACTGGGGACAATTGTGCTTTCTTCAACACATGGGGACATTTGGCAATGGCTAGAGATATTTTTGGTTGTCACAGGGTAGGCATGGGTGTTACTAACATCTAGTGGGCAGAGGCCAGGGATGCTGCCAAATATCCCACAATGCACAGGATAGCTCCCCAAAACAAAGAATTGTCCAGCACCAAAATGTCAATAGTGCTAAGGCTGAGAAACCCTGCTCGGACCTCAGGTCTGGTGCCTTCCCTTCCAGTGTGAAGTAGAGGATTTTGCTGTCTAATGAAGAGGATACTATAATACTTTGGCTCTTGAATATGGTCTTATATGTACCATGCTAGGTTCAGTCTATTCATTTGATCTGACCTTCAATTTAATGTCAATTAAAAATCTTGGTAACATTAAGAAGTATTCAAAATGCAAACACTTTTAAACCTATAAAACTTGTTTATGTTTGGGCAATAACCTTATATTTTAAAACAGCTTATCTATTATCAAAAGTACATAAGTGAAGAGCCTACAAGTAGTCATGTTGGAGACTAATGACAATTAGACAATAATGTAAATTGAACTAAACTACTAGCATTGTACCTTAACTGGTGTTTACCTTGTTTAATTGCATTAGTGTTTTGACAGTGGACAGAAAAAAATGTCTCTTGACATTCCTCTGACAGTGGTACACAGGGCTGTGTATATGATGAAATACTGAAAAATAGACTTCCTCCGGATTCCCTTTTTAAAAAATTCTCTAAGTTTATCTAGGATTAGCTCACTCTTTTTGGATGGAATCCAAACATTTCTACCTTTACTTATAAATCTACACAGTGCAGTTTATAAAATATTAACTCTATAAATGTGAAATCAGTTGAAAACATCTGAGTATTTAAGTTCTCATTTTTTGTTTTTGAAACAAAGTTTCAGAGTGCTATTTTATGATGGTTCTAATTTTGGTAGTTCTTTTATGCACCCTCCCCATTTTTTTTGTTAACAGACAGAGGAGACTCTTCAGATGACGTGTCTAGTGGTGACTCTCTAATAGACTGGCTTAACTGTTCTGGACAAACTGAAAATATGACAAGTGGACAAAGAGAAAACCAATCTTGGAGAGAAGAGAGCCAAATTAATCCTAAAAGTGATCAGTTCATATTCAGTTTAGAAATAAATGCTAACCTTGATAATGGGAGTCCAAATCCAGAGAATAAATATGTAGCATCTGCAAGACTTCCCAGAAGAGAAAATATGGAAGACAGCCAAAGGCAAGTGGAAAGTCCACAATCTGAATCAATATTTACAAGACCATCTATGCCTGAACAAGATACAACTGAAACATTAATGGAATTCCCACCTACCACAAGTCAGAGACGAGCAAGAAGTAGGAGCCCAGAGTATTGGAGAACCAGAGCAAGAATTGAAAGTTGGTCGCCTCCACGTTCACTTAGGGAAATTGTACAAAGACTTAATCATAGTATACCCTCTCAGAATTTTGAGCAGCCGCTGCTAAGTGAGAATGTGAGATTTTCTAGAACTGAGCACCAAGAAATATTGACACAGCAAATGACTGGATTTGAGTTGCCAAATAGCGGTCTTATTGAAACTTCTAGAACAAGGAATGCCGTTCATGGAGAAAATTCTCCAGATACAACCAGCAGTGGTGAATCTTGGGGAATGAGGGAAATATATCCAACCATACCCTTCAATCTTGAAGTAGGACAAGTTCATTCTGGAGCATATTCTCAGAGAGACAGCAGAGCTAGTAGAACTCAGTTAACATCTGAGACACCAAACAACACTGTCACTTCTGAAAGTGAACGAGGACTGAGGCATATGTATTCACATTCTGAGCAGGCAGGTGTGAGAGCTTATGTCAATACCATTAGAAATCCCGTTTGCAGAATGTTAAATACTAGCTTAAATGATACAACATCTGTTCCAACTCAGAGCACGTTAAGGCAGACAATGACAGAATTTAGTAACTCAAATAACCTTATGGACAGTGACAGTAATTTAGAGCATAGTCTCTCACCTCCAAGTCAAAACATGGAATGGCTAGAGTCACCTAATGGTAGTAGTAGTGGTATATTTGGTTCTGATTCAAATGCTAGCTATGATACCCATTCAAGTTCCACACTGAGTTGGCATTCAAGCCCCAATTGTACGTCTAGTTCCAGTTCTAGTCCTATTTCTGGTTCCAGCTCAAGTGATGAAAATTCAGGAATTAGATCACTGATGTTTGAAGGCATTGAAGAAACAAACTTATCATCAGAGACCAGCCAAGGGGGTATACAAATTAGCTTAAGAATATCTGATGAAAGTGACTCTGGGTCCTCCCATTATCTGCAAACTACAGGACTCACCAAAGCAGAGATTGACAGCTTGGCTGTAAGATCTTTTGGTGAAAATGATGCACTAAAAGCCTGTAGCATTTGCCTTACAGAGTACACAGAAAACAGCAAGCTTCGCATACTACCTTGCTCCCATGAATATCACATTCACTGCATTGATCGCTGGCTGTCTGAGAACTCTACGTGTCCGATTTGTCGTAGGCAAGTAGTGGATTCCAATGAGAGTGAAAATCCTGATCGATGATTTCTCAGCTATATAAAGTGTTATAGGGCTTCCCTGGTGTCACAGGGCTTGAGAGTCGGCCTGCCGACGCAGGGGACTGACAATAAAAATTAATTTCACACCATAGCAGTTCACTGAATTTCAATAAAAACTTAGCATGTGCACTGGGTTGGGATGTTCCTGATTCCATGGGAGAAATGTCTTAATATGATATAATGAATCTAGATAGATCCTAGTAGTATTATCTCATCATGTAAATCCCAGACATCTCTTAGCCCTGTTCAATCCTGGTTGTGCATGCAAAGAAACAGAAACCCAACCAAATATCAATAATTAAGAAGCCATTTAAGACTACATTAGAGTCATTCACATAAAGAAGTCATGTTACATTCCTAGAATGCCATAAAAAGCTTTGAAACCCTTCTCTTCCTATCTCTCTCCACAGCAGTTTATCCCACCTCCCTAACACTACCTTAACGTTTCGCCTATTCCCCACTACCAATGTATCAGTCAGTTCTAGCTAAAAACTGATGTCACACTTTAAAAGAGTGATGGAATAGCATTTAATGAAGAGACTAAAGTGTGTAAAGAATGAGGGGAAACCAAGAGATGATGAAGTAGCCTGAGGCTAGCAGCTGTGAGAAGCCAGTATTATAACCACTAGGTTTGAAGGGGCATAGAGAGATAGCAGTTCCTGCAACCCAGAATGTCTTCGAGTTATAGGAGAAGCCCACCCAACAAGAGATGTAACCTTAGAAAATGGCATCCACTGCCAACCTAAAGTTTGGAAGGGGGCAGATCATGGAAATAAATACCCTTGCCTTCTTTCCTCCTGACTTCTAATCACTTATCAGTAGTTCATATTAACCAAACCCAACCTGAAGACACAGAGAGACTGGTCCATGAAGCTGATAAAGATCAGCCTCCTGGAATCACGAAGCAGGGTTAAGAAGGATAGCGAGTAGATCCGGTAAGCAAATCAGAGACCATCTACCACAACCAGCATTCCCAACTCTCTTCAAACCCAGCCTGTGTATGCTTTCTTGCCTCTTCCGCTTCCGCTTGTTCTCTATTCCACTCTATGACTCAGCTCTTTAACAACCCTCTCTATTTTCCTTTCATTTACTCAGATCTTGTATTTTTAAAAGTGATAAGATGACAAAGCCTTAGAACTTAATTACCTTTCTCTTAAACATGTCACACTTTGATTTGCTGTGATTGTAAACAACTAAGGATAAAGGGCAGTTATAGGTATGTCTTTAATTTTAGCTTCTTCAATATATTCAAGCTTCAATTTCTTTCTATATATGTTTAGTTCATATAATTAATTTTTAAAACAGATTCTAATTTCTTATAAAGGGTTTTATGGTTTATATATGACTCAATCATATGATTAAGAGTGAATTCATGTGAATGACCCAAAGTAGCCAATTGCTGCTTGGAGCCTCACAAGCTGCAATATGAAAGCCTTAAAGGTAAAACTTGGCTTCAGGAAACATGTCTACATAGTTCAATTCTAACTGTCCCCAGTAAAACCATCACCCAAAACCCCGAGTATTTGAAATCAAAATTTAGGTCATGCTTCCTTCCAACCTAAACATAGTGAAGGATTTTTCTCCTAATTCAGCCTGAAGGCTATTTTTGGGGGGTTGTATTGGCCAGTCCAGAAAAATTTGCTTAAATTTTTCAATCCTGGTATAGGTGAGAGTACATTGTATTATAACCTAAAGCAATAATCAGAAATTTTGTGCAATGTGCAGCCTATACAAATGTAGGCAGTGTTAAGTATACACCTTCTCTAAAAAGTTAAAGTCAGAAACATCACTGACCTTTCTTTTCTATGTGAATTGCTGGCAGCCACAGTATTTGCACATAACTACAAAATATAAATGGGGAGTGGTGGTGAAGTTTTTGAAAACATCTTTGAGGTAGCATATTTTTCACACAGAGGATATCTGCATGGCCAGAAATGAAGGCTTGGCTCAAACCTCTGAAATTTACATTAACTTCTGAAAGTTGTTTGAATAGTCTGATTTTTGGGAAGTATATTTGATATCAGATATACTTCACTTAAAGTGAGTAGAATAATTATAACAGTACTTGGCTTTCATACTATCCTAACAGATTAAAACCTTCCAAAGGATGATAATTGCTTAATTAATGCTTCAGTACATTCACATGCACCTTCTGTGGTCGACAGAATTCTAAGATGATGCCCAATGATCTTTGTAGGAGCCCCTCCCCTTGAGTATGAGACCTGTGAATGTGATGGAATATCATTCCCATTATTAGATCATGATATATAGCACAGTTGATTGGGAGATTATCCAGAGTGAGCCTGACCTAATCAGGTGAGCACTTAAAAGGCACACAGAGGACTTCTAATCCAGATAAGATGGTTTATCCTTCCCTCTCCCTGCTCCCCCTTTATACGCACAACTATATATCCTGGAAATAATATGAGACAACCAAAGGAGATCTCTGAAAGGTCTAGAGAAGGTGAATTGCCTAGGGACCCTCAGAATGGATGAACAGCCTCATGGCAGGGCACCTTATGACCCTCTACCAACAAAAAAATGTGATCCAGGCCCAGCATTTCCTAACTCCCAACTTAGTAACAGGAAGTGGCTCAAAGAGGCTCTTCCTCCATCACATCAAATGGGAATCCCCCAAACACAAGGCGAGCCTTGCAGAACCTGCAACGACGAACAATTAGAAGCCCTGATGACACTAAGTGACCAGGGAAAGTGCTTTCCTTCCCCACTGGTCCTGAGATCCCCCTTCACCACCCAGACACATCAGTGGCTAAGGGTCCCAGCAAAAGTGCTCCTACCACAAAAAGCTCCCACCTGGACAATGCTCTCCTCAGATGGGCCTGAGACTCCTCTCCCCTCCCCAGAAACATCAGGCAACTTGCTGGTACCGGCAACGGAGATCCCTCCACAGAAAGCTCTCAACCTGGTAAGCACCCTCCACTCCTTACAGTCCAGGGAGACCCTGTCACAAGTGCCTGGCCCAGGAAGGACTCTTCATCACGTGTTCCAGAGATTCCCTTCCCTCACCAGAAGCACCAAGTGCCGTATCCTGGGGAAGCTACTTCAGACCCCATAAGCAGCATGAGAAGGGACCAGAGATAACCCCACCTGCACAAGAGAAACAGACCAAAAGAGTACCACAAAGGGTCTGAAAATTAGGTTATCATGGAACCACCGTCCATAAAAGTACAGGAAATGTGTGCCAAACCTATAAAGAGTGAATGCCTGCTAAAAATTAAAGAAAACAAAACACTTTAAATAGGGACCAAAGAATCCTAACATAATAGCCAAAATGTCCAAAAGACAATAAAATATCACTACTTATACCAAGAACCAGATACATGACAGCTTGAATAAGATGTGACAGATGATGCCAACAGAGATGAATTAGATGTTAGAATTATCTGACAAGGGTTTAAAAATGCTGATTTCAGACCTTTAAGACCTTGAACACAGAACCTAGTCACTCCATGCCAGTATCCCAACCTATAGAACTGTGAGCTAATAAAGGGATGCTGTTTTAAGCCATTACATTTGTACTAATTTCTTATGCAGCAACAGACAACTAATACAACTTCTCATCTAGGATCCATCCTGTACCTAGAAAATGATTATAATGAGTCCTAGACAAGTAAATGGCTTAATGTCTTGGTTCTAGGCCCACTATAACATTATATTCTACCATTTTTCCCAAAAATGGAATCCCTAATTCCTGCTACTGAAGCTGCTAGAAGACAGTATCCTTCCTGTTTGAACAACCACCAATGTCGTATCGCTCTAACTTTACTTCACATCACCCTATCTCATTCTACCAGTGTATGCTGCTTATATCATAAACCCAATTTAACACTCTGACTTTGAAACTATAGAGCCACTTATTTTGCTCTCAAAGCGATTGCTGAGTATTATATTGCTCTTCCAAATCATATTCCTCTCTGTCTGCCCTGACAAATCAGAAATGGAGAAGATTTGTACCTGAATCTTCTGAGCTCAACCTGATACGTTTTTTACATTACAGTATATCAGTTTAAATACACAGCATCACCGTGGTTGTGAGCATAAATATTTCCATCTTAAGAATTTTCTCTGTATTTTCTTGGTAGTTTTTAAAACATTTGTTTATTTTGGCCTAATTCCAAAAAAAGCCCTTGTCTGAATAACAAATTCTTTTTGAAAGTAGTTATAGCCTGTGGATAAGTTTTTGATAGCAATATAAAGTCTATCTTTTTTGGCTAACCATGAAAATAAGTTGTGCTCTCAATATTCCATGAAGAATTAAGTATAAAGATTCTTTTGTTAATGCAAACAAGCCTGAGCATCGAACAACATGAACATCAAAACACTGCATGTACTAGAAAGTTCACAAAGAAATGTGACGTTTCTGTTAAGTAATATTACTTGTTATCCATATACAATACTTTGAGATCTTCAGTATCTTCTTTACTACAATTAACCAAACATTTCATGTCTTTTCATTATTTGAGAGGTGAATGTATACTCCCTTCAATGAGAAGTTCCTGGTATGAGAATTTCGAATGGAAATCTGAACTGCATTTCTTTTCTGTGACTTCATTTAAGATTTGAAAATTCTTTACCATCCTAACTCAGGCTTTTTCCCTATGAAATAAGAGGCTGTCCTTTGTGTGATATTCAAAACTCTCCATTTTTAATCATCAAGCCAGCATCTTTAACATCACTGCAAAAATGTGGAGATTTGGAAAAGCATGTTGGGGAAAATCCTTTTTCTCTCATCCACCATTCGTAGAGGACAGACACTAATTATAAGCCAACTCTGGGCTCTGGGTTCTCCATTCTCACATCACTAGTCACAACACAGTTATCTACCACCCCTGGCCTTGTCATCTTCTATTCTGGAAGTGTATTTTTTTTTCTTTAGTAGCACTTGTGACTATCTAAAACATTTTTTATTTATCTTGTGCTTGTTTTCTTCCCCATTCCTATCCCAAAATAGAAGCTCCAAAAGATCTTTCTTTTTTTAAAAATTACTACTATATTTCTAAAAACTAGAACAGTTACTGGCATACACACACACACACACTCACACACACACACACACACTGCTTCAGAATTTTTGGCCACTGTGAGCATCCCAGACTTATTTTTCACCCTTTATTCTCCAAAGAAAACCTATTTTAATACTGTTACCTACCGTTCAGGATTTGATGTATTTCAACCTATATCTCTCTCACTTACTTAACATATTTGTATAGGGTTTCTTGCCTATTAAGTTATAATATCTGCCAACCATTTTCTAAATCACTATTTCAGGCGTTCAACACTGACCAAGAATGTGCCATGCCCAATGTTGGGTGCTAGGGTTATAGTTACGAAGTACAGCAATTATCATGAAGAAATATATTACATTTTAAAGAAGGCAGATGAATAAACATACAGTAACACTCTAGGTCAGGGATGCCCTGACACAGATTCAGATACAGGATAAAATGGAATGATCTAGGAGGAGAAATCTACACTAATAATTCAAACCTCCTTAAAGTTGGGTTATATCTGAGTTGTATCTTACAGGACTAGTAGCAATTAGCCAATGAAATGAAGTCATTAATTTTATTCTAAGCAAAATAAACACTGCATGCAACAGTAAAGATGCATTGAAAATTTAGGGCTCAGTAAACAGTAAGTATGAATCATCATGCTCTGGGGTAGAAGAGGAAGAGATGTAAGTACATTAGCCAAAAATGAAGAGATGAGGCCAAAGAGGTAACAAGTGGTATTGTGTATCAGGCTGAAGAGTTGAACTAGATCTTCTAAGGAATGCACAGTCAACACGATTTTTCTTTTCCTTTTTTTTTTAATTTTTTTATTAGTTTCTGCTTTATAACAAAGTGAATCAGTCATACATATACATCCGTTCCCACATCCCTTCCCTCATGCATCTCCCTCCCTCCCACCCTCCCCATCCCACCCCTCCAGGCATTCACAAATCACTGAGCTGATATCCCCATGCTCTGTGGCTGCTTCCCACTATCTATCTACCTCACGTTTTGTAGTGTATATATGTCCATGCCTCTCTTTCGCTTTGTCACAGCTTACCCTTCCCCCTCCCCATATCCTCAAGTCCATTCTCAAGTAGGTCTGTGTCTTTATTCCCGTTTTACCCCTAGGTTCTTCATGACATTTTTTTTTAATTCCATATATATGTGTTAGCATACGGTATTTGTCTTTCTCTTTCTGACTTACTTCACTCTGTATGACAGACTCTAGGTCTATCCACCTCATTACAAATAGCTCAGTTTCGTTTCTTTTTATGGCTGAGTAATATCCCATTGTATATATGTGCCACATCTTCTTTATCCATTCATCCGATGATGGACACTTAGGTTGTTTCCAGCTCCGGGCTATTGTGAATAGAGCTGCAATGAACATTTTGGTACATGTCTCTTTTTGAATTATGGTTTTCTCAGGGTATATGCCTAGTAGTGGGATTGCTGGGTCATATGGTAGTTCTATTTTGAGTTTTTTAAGGAACCTCCATACTGTTCTCCATAGTGGCTGTACCAATTCACATTCCCACCAGCAGTGCAAGAGTGTTCCCTTTTCTCCACACCCTCTCCAGCATTTATTGTTTCTAGATTTCTTGATGATGGCCATTCTGACTGGTGTGAGATGATATCTCATTGTAGTTTTGATTTGCATTTCTCTAATGATTAATGATGTTGAGCATTCTTTCATGTGTTTGTTGGCAGTCTGTATATCTTCTTTGGAGAAATGCCTATTTAAGTCTTCTGCCCATTTTTGGATTGGGTTGTTTGTTTTTTTGCTATTGAGCTGCATGAGCTGCTTATAAATTTTGGAGATTAATCCTTTGTCCGTTGCTTCATTTGCAAATATTTTCTCCCATTCTGAGGGTTGTCTTTTGGTTTTCTTTATGGTTTTCTTGGCTGTGCAAAAGCTTTGAAGTTTCATTAGGTCCCATTTGTTTATCTTTGTTTTTATTTCCATTTCTCTAGGAGGTGGGTCCAAAAGGATCTTGCTGTGATTTATGTCATAGAGTGTTCTGCCTATGTTTTCCTCTAAGAGTTTGATAGTGTCTGACCTTACATTTAAGTCTTTAATCCATTTTGAGCTTATTTTTGTGTATGGTGTTAGGGAATGATCTAATCTCATACTTTTACACGTCCCTGTCCAGTTTTCCCAGCACCACTTACTGAAGAGGCTGTCCTTTCTCCACTGTACATTCCTGCCTCCTTTATCAAAGATAAGTTGACCATATGTGTGTGGGTTTATCTCTGGGCTTTCTATCCTGTTCCATTGATCTATCTTTCTGTTTTTATGCCAGTACCACACTGTCTTGATTACTGTAGCTTTGTAGTCTAGTCTGAAGTCAGGGAGCCTGATTCCTCCAGCTCCATTTTTCGTTCTCAAGATTGCTTTGGCTATTTGGGGTCTTTTGTTTTTCCAAACAAATTTTGAAATTTTTTGTTCTAATTCTCTGAAAAATGCCAGTGGTAGTTTGATAGGGATTGCATTGAATCTGTAGATTGCTTTGGGTAGTAGAGTCATTTTCACAATATTGATTCTTCCAATCCAGGAGCATGGTATATGTCTCCATCTATTTGTATCATCTTTAATTTCTTTCATCAGTGTCTTATAATTTT
Organism: Mesoplodon mirus; assembly: GCF_964341445.2. Taxonomy (NCBI): domain Eukaryota; kingdom Metazoa; phylum Chordata; class Mammalia; order Artiodactyla; family Ziphiidae; genus Mesoplodon; species Mesoplodon mirus. The sequence continues at coordinate 196,091,290 of NC_138976.1, read as the reverse complement.
CTGCATACAGGTCTTTTGTCTCCTTAGGTAGGTTTATTCCTAGATATTTTATTCTTTTTGTTGCAATGGTAAATGGGAGTGTTTTCTTGATTTCATTTTCAGATGTTTCATCATTAGTGTACAGGAATGCCAGAGATTTCTGTGCATTAATTTTGTATCCTGCTGCTTTACCAAATTCATTGATTAGCTCTAGTAGTTTTTCAGTAGCATCTTTAGGATTCTCTATGTATAGTATCATGTCATCTGCAAACAGTGACAGCTTTACTTCTTCTTTTCCAATTTGGATTCCTTTTATTTCCTTTTCTTCTCTGATTGCTGTGGCTAGAACTTCCAAAACTAGGTTGAATAAGAGTGGTGAGAGTGGGCAGCCTTGTCTTGTTCCTGATCTTAGTGGAAATGGTTTCAGTTTTTCACCATTGAGGACAATGTTGGCTGTGGGTTTGTCATATATGGCCTTTATTATGTTGAGGAAAGTTCCCTCTATGCCTACTTTCTGCAGGGTTTTTATCATAAATGGGTGTTGAATTTTGTCGAAAGCTTTCTCTGCATCTATTGAGATGATCATATGTTTTTTCTCCTTCAACTTGTTAATATGGTGTATCGCATTGATTGATTTGCGTATATTGAAGAATCCTTGCATTCCTGGAATAAACCCCACTTGATCATGGTGTATGATCCATTTAATGTGCTGTTGGATTCTGTTTGCTAGTCTTTTGTTGAGGATTTTTGCATCTATGTTCATCAGTGATATTGGCCTGTACTTTTCTTTCTTTGTGACATCCTTGCCTGGTTTTGGTATCAAGGTGATGGTGGCCTTGTAGAATGAGTTTGGGAGTGTTCCTTCCTCTGAAATTGTTTGGAAGAGTTTGAGAAGGATGGGTGTTAGCTCTTCCCTAAATATTTGATAGAATTCGCCTGTGAAGCCATCTGGTCCTGGGCTTTTGTTTGTTGGAAGATTTTTAATCACAGTTTCAATTTCAGTGCTTGTGATTGGTCTATTCATATTTTCTATTTCTTCCTGAGTCAGTCTTGGCAGGTTGTGCATTTCTAAGAATTTGTCCATTTCTTCCACGTTGTCCATTTTATTGGCATAGAGTTGCTTGTAGTAATCTCTCATGATCTTTTGTATTTCTGCAGTGTCAGTTGTTACTTCTTTTTCATTTCTAATTCTATTGATTTGAGTCTTCTCCCTTCTTTTCTTGATGAGTCTGGCTAATGGTTTGTCAATTTTGTTTATCTTCTCAAAGAACCAGCTTTTAGTTTGGTTGATCTTTGCTATCGTTTCCTTCATTTGTTTTTCATTTTTTTCTGATCTGATCTTTATGATTTCTTTCCTTCTGCTAAATTTGTGGGTATTTTGTTCTTCTTTCTCTAATTGCTTTAGGTGCAGGGTCAGGTTGTTTACTCGAAATGTTTCCTGTTTCTTAAGGTGGGATTGTATTGCTATAAACTTCCCCCTTAGAACTGCTTTTGCTGCGTCCCATAGGTTTTGGGCCGTTGTGTCTCCATTGTCATTTGTTTCTAGGTATTTTTTTAATTTCCTCTTTGATTTCTTCAGTGATCACTTCGTTATTGAGTAGTGTATTGTTTAGCCTCCATGTGTTTGTATTTTTTACAGATCTTTTCCTGTAATTGATGTCTAGTCTCATAGCATTGTGGTCGGAAAAGATACTTGATACAATTTCAATTTTCTTAAATTTACCAAGGCTTGATTTGTGACCCAAGATATGATCTATCCTGGAGAATGTTCCATGAGCACTTGAGAAAAATGTGTATTCTGTTGTTTTTGGATGGAATGTCCTATAAATATCAACTAAGTCCATCTTGTTTAATGTATCATTTAAAGCTTGTGTTTCCTTATTTATTTTCATTTTGGATGATCTGTCCATTGGTGAAAGTGGGGTGTTAAAGTCTCCTACTATGATTGTGTTACTGTCGATTTCCCCTTTTATAGCTGTTAGTATTTGCCTTATGTATTGAGGTGCTCCTATGTTGGGTGCATAAATATTTACAATTGTTATATCTTCTTCTTGGATCGATCCCTTTATCGTTATGTAGCGTCCTTCTTTGTCTCTTCTAATAGTCTTTATTTTAAAGTCTATTTTGTCTGATATAAGAATTGCTACTCCAGCTTTCTTTTGATTTCCATTTGCATGGAAAATCTTTTTCCATCCCCTTACTTTCAATCTGTATGTGTCTCTAGGTCTGAAGTGGGTCTCTTGTAGACAGCACATATATGGGTCTTGTTCTTGTATCCATTCAGCCACTTTGTGTCTTTTGGTGGGAGCATTTAGTCCATTTACATTTAAGGTAATTATTGATATGTATGTTCCTATTCCCATTTCCTTAATTGCTTTGGGTTCGTTATTGTAGGTATATTCCTTCTGCTGTTTTTCTTGCCTAGAGAAGTTCCTTTAGCATTTGTTGTAAAGCTGGTTTGGTGGTGCTGAACTCTCTCAGCTTTTGCTTGTCTGTAAACATTTTAATTTCTCCATCAAATCTGAATGAGATCCTTGCTGGGTAGAGTAATCTTGGTTGCAGGTTTCTCTCCTTCATCACTTTAATTATGTCTTGCCACTCCCTTCTGGCTTGTAGAGTTTCTGCTGAGAGATCAGCTGTTAACCTTATGGGGATTCCCTTGTGTGTTATTTGTTGTTTTTCCCTTGCTGCTTTTAATATGATTTCTTTGTTTTTAATTTTTGACAGTTTGATTAATATGTGTCTTGACGTATTTCCCCTTGGATTTATTCTGTATGGGACTCTCTGTGCCTCCTGGACTTGATTAACTATTTCCTTTCCCATATTAGGGAAGTTTTCAACTATAATCTCTTCAAATATTTTCTCAGTCCCTTTCTTTTTCTCTTCTTCTTCTGGAACCCCTATAATTCGAATGTTGGTGCGTTTAATGTTGTCCCAGAGGTCTCTGAGACTGTCCTCTGTTCTTTTCATTCTTTTTTCTTTATTTTGCTTTGCATCAGTCATTTCCACTATTTTATCTTCCACCTCACTTATCCATTCTTCTGCCTCAGTTATTCTGCTATTGATCCCATCTAGAGTATTTTTCATTTCATTTATTGTGTTTTTAATCGATGCTTGATTCATCTTTAGTTCTTCTAGGTCCTTGTTAACTGTTTCTTGCATTTTGTCTATTCTATTTCCAAGATTATGGATCTTGGAAATAGAATCTTGGATCAGCTTTACTGTCATTATTCTGAATTCTTTTTCAGGTAGACTGCCTATTACCTTTTCATTTGTTAGGTCTGGTAGGTTTTTATCTTGCTCCTTCACCTGCTGTGTGTTTTTCTGTTTTCTCATTTTGCTTATGTTACTGTGTTTAGGGTCTCCTTTTTGCAGGCTGCAGATTCATAGTTCCCGTTGTTTTTGGTGTCTGTCCCCAGTGGCTAAGGTTGTTTTAGTAGGTTGTGTAGGCTTCCTGGTGGGGGTGACTAATGCCTGTGTTCTGGTGGTTGAGGCTCGATCTTGTCTTTCTGTTGGACAGGTCCGCGTCTGGTGGTGTGTTTTGGGGTGCCTATGGCCTTATTATGTTTTTAGGTAGCCTCTCTGCTAATGGGTGGGGTTGTGTTCCTGCCTTGCTAGTTGCTTGGCATAGGGTGACCAGCACTGTAGCTTGCTGGTCATTGACTGAAGCTGGGTGCTGGTGTTGAGATGGAGATGTCTGGGAGATTTTCGCTGCTTGATATTATGTGGAGCTGGGAGGTCTCTTGTGGACCCGTGTCCTGAAGTTGGCTCTCCCACTTCAGAGGCACAGCACTGACTCCTGTCTGCAGCACCAAGAGCCTTTCATCCACCCGGCTCAGAATAACAGGGAGAAAAATCAGAAAGAATTAGTAGAACAAAGAAAGAGAGAGGGAAAGAAAGGAAGAAGGGAAGAAAGGAAGGAAGGAAGAAAGAAAGAAAGGGAGGAAGGAAGGAAGAAAGAATGAAAGGAGGGACGGAGGGAGGAAGGATGGAAAGAAAGAAAGAAAGAAAGGAGGGATGGAGGGAGGAGTGAAAGCAAAAGGAAGAGTGAATGGAAGGAGGGAGGGAGGGAGGGAGGAAGGAAAGAAAGAAAGAAAGACAGGAGGGAGGGAGGGAGGAAGGAAAGTAAAAGAAAGTGGAAAGAAGGGTGGGAGGCAGGGAGGGAGGAAAGAAAAAGAAAGAAGGAAAGGAGGAGCAGAAGGAGGGAGGGAGGTAGGGAAGGTAGGAAAAAAAGAAAGATCAGGTAAAGTAAAATAGAATAAAGTATGAAATATTGTATTGTTATTAAAATTAAAAATTAATTATTGAAAAAAAACGGACAGATAGAACCCTGGGACATATGGTGGAAGCAAAGCTATACAGAGAGAATCTTACACAGAAGATTACACATACACATTCACAAAAAGAGAGCAGGGGGAAAAATCAAAAATCTTGCTCTCCAAGTCCACCTCCTCAATTTGGGATAATTCGTTGTAAAAAGAGGAAAAGGGCGAGAAGTCTGAAATCTTGCTCTCTAAGTCCACCTCCTTAATTTGGAATAATTCGTTGTAAAAAGAGGAAAAGGGGGGAAAGTCTTAAATCTTGTCCTCAAAGTCCACTTCCTCAATTTGGGATGATTTGCTGTCCATTCATGCACTCCACAGACGCAGGGCACATCAAGTGGACCGTGGAGCTTTAATCCGCTGCCTCCGAGGCTGCACAGAGAGATTTCCCTGTCTCTTCTCTGCTCTCACAGCTCCCGGGTCTCAGCCTTGGACCTGGCCCCGCCTCTGCGTGTAGGTCGCCGGAGGGCGTCAGTTCTTCACTCAGACAGGACGGGTTTAAAGAAGCCGCTGATTCGGGGGCTCTGGCTCACTCAGGCAGAGGGGAGGGAGGGGCGCGCAGTTTGGGGCGGGCCTGCGGCGGCAGAGGCCAGCGTGACATTGCAGCAGCCCGAGGCGCTCCGTGCGCTTTCCCGGAATAGCCGTCCCCGGGTCCCGGGACCCCGGCAGTGGCGGGGTGCAAGGCCCCCCGGAAGGCGGGGCGGACAGTGACCCGCGCTTGCACACAGGCCCTGCGGCGGCGGCAGCAGCAGCAGCCCCAGCGTCCCACGCCCGTCTCCAAGGTCCGCACCTGTCTCCGGCGCTTCCCCAAGCAGCCCTCTTAATGCCCTCTCCTCGCGCACCAGGAAACAAAAGGGAAAAATGTCTCTTGCCTCTTCAGCAGCTCCAGACCCTTTCCCCGGACTCCCTCCGGGCTAGCCGTGGTGCACTAACCCCTTCAGGCTCTCTTCCTGCCGCCAGCCCCAGTCCTCTCCCTGCGCTCTGACTGAAAGCCGATACCCGAGCCTCAGCTCCCAGCGCCCCCCGCCACGGCGGCCGAGCAGACAAGCCTCTCGGGCTGGTGAGTGCCTAAGGGCACCGATCCTCTGTGTCGGAATCTCTCCGCTTTGCCCTCCACACCCCTGTTGCTGTGCTCTTCTCCGCTACTCCGAAGCTTTCCCCCTCTGCCACCTGCAGTCTCCGCCCGCGAAGGGGCTTGTAGTGTGTAGAAACCTTCCCTCCTTCACGGCTCCCTCCCACTGGTGCAGGTCCCGTCCCTATCCTTTTGTCTCTGTTTATTCTTTTTTCTTTTGCCCTACCCAGGTATGTGGGGAGTTTCTTGCCTTTTGGGGGGTCTGAGGTCTTCTGTCAGCGTTCAGTAGTTGTGCTGTAGGAGTTGTTACACGTGTAGATGAATTTCTGATGTATCTGTGGGGAGGAAGGTGATCTCCGCGTCTTACTCTTCCGCCATCTTCCTCCGGGGTCCGATTTTTCTAATAGGAATAAAATTTTTCAATTTTTAGAATGGTCATACTAGCAGGGATATGAACAGATTGTCAAAATTTAGATTGTCCCACTTATGGAGTTATGGCATTAACTGGAAGAAAAAAGTATAAAGTCCTGATATAATGGTGAGACAGTTGAGATATGGATGCATATAGATTCAAGTAGTATTAAAGAAGCACAATAAAATTTGGTGGCAGCTTGGATAATTTAAAGATGACCTTAAGTTTCTGGTTTAGGTGACTGAGTAGATGGTGAGAAGTTCCACTGATATAAGAAATGCAATATAACTTGTTTGTCATAGTAGAGGAATAGATGACAATTCAGCTGGAATCTCTGAGATTTGAGATGTCAGAGTGATATTTTAGTGGCAATGTTCATCTCGCTATCACGGAATATCAAGTATGCTTCTAAAATCAGGATAAAGATGCCAGACTGAAGTCAAAGAAGTATGAGGTATTGCCTGTGAAAGTATGTTCCATGGTAGTAGTGGAGGGAGATGGATGGAATCCTTTGGAATAGGAGCAATTATAAAGTAGACAGACATAAAGAAGCTAGCAAAGATAATCAAGACAGAAAAATGAGAGTTGTAAAGATAATCATAAACACAGAGCTCATGGTCTTCATTTGTAAATATGAAGAGAAAACAAAATATCTCTAGATGTTAAGAAGAATGTAAACTACTAGGAAAGCAAGGGTTTTGTAATTTTCACTACAATAGTCATAGCACCCAAAAAATACTGCCTTGCCCAAAGTCGATGTTCCATAAATATTTGTTGAGATATTTGAGATAGGCATGACATAAGAGAGAATAAGATAAATATTAAAAATAGCAAAATAAATCCTGGGAGAAATAAGAATAATTCATGGACTAGGAAAGAACCTGAAAGGCTTAGTTTTACCATGAACAGATGGAGACCTGCCACTATTCTAAACACATACAAATGTTGAAAGAATAAGTCTTTGGCAGGAACTGTAACAAACACACTGGCCATTATAGATCACCTGGAAACAGTCTTTACATATCTTTTTTAAAAGGCTCCTTTTTAAAAGAAAGAATTGGTAAGAGGGTGGTTAAATGCCTTTCTGTCAGGCTTTTTGTTTGGAGAAATAGGTGTAGGTGAAGTAACTCTGCACCACATAGACTTTCAGTCTACGTCTCCCTCTTGCCATCCTGAGTTACTCAGGAGTTCTGCTGAGCACATATATATCTCAGAAGCTGAAGTCCCCTCCTTGCATATTATAGTAGTGGACTTCCCTTTCTTTCAGATTTCACCGTTATTATGATAGGTTTTTGAGAGGCAAAGGTAATGGCTACGTATGCTTGCAGTCACAAACATCTTGAAGCAGAGCCCATTTTTTTTTGTATTTTGAAATCCAATATAAAGGAATTTAAAAATTCAGCAAGAGGGAAAGGGTTTCAGAGTATGTGAACTTGAAAGAGTATATACCCATAACTTCATTTTTGCAAGAAAATTAGCTTCTTGAAATCTTATGCAATTGCTGCCATGGTCATTGTATTAATTTTAAGTTGTAATTTTAGAGAACACTTACAAATTAGTTTAAAGGCTAAAAAGGAATTTATTGACTCACAATACAACAAAGTTTGAAAGTGCTGATACTTTCAGACACAGGTAAGTGTGGGGGCCCAAATGATATAAATAGAAAATGTTTCTCTGACTTGGATATTCTTCCCTCTGCAGTTTGTTTTGTTTGTTTTGTTTTGTTTTGTTTTGTATTATTTTGGGGAAAACTTTCTCCAAGGGGTGGCAAGAAAAATGACCAAACACAACTCTATTTTTGTATATTACCAATTTACTGAACCCAGGCAAAGTGACAGCCTTTGTACAAAAGACTGACTCAGCTTGGGATTTCTGTTAAAACCTCAAGTTCAGGGAATTCTAACTGGCCAGGTCTTGGTCACATGCCCAGCACGAGAATATGGAGGTGGGATCTCCAAGCCAAACCAGATGGAAATGTGGACAAATTCACCAAAAGTAGCAATGAAGGTCTTCTAAGGGTTCTCTTTTGTTTTTTACACTCTTCTGGAATCAATTCTGGTGGTAGATATTTTACTAGGAAATAATGAATTTCATCCAGTTTTTAGATTTTTACAGCATATTTATGTTCTGTGCATCATCCTAAATTTAATATATTTCCCTTTGTGTTATTTTTCTTTCTGTTCCTATACTTTATACCTTGGCTTTCTCCCTTTTTCCTTGATCAGAATATCAAATGACATTCGATAAACTCTATATTAAGGTTTGGTTGGACAAGTAGAACCACTAGAAGGACTTTATTATAGAGATTAAACCTTACATGATAGTGGGGCTTTGTTAAGCAGTCTATGTAAATCCACTGCCCCTGCCTCTTGGTGCCAGTCTTGAAGTCAGTAGGGCTGGCAGTCAGGAATGAGAGATGATCTGAAGTTAGGAGATCAAGGATAAGCTGGAACCTTCAAAGATAAGCTATAATCCAACTAGAAAAAATGAACTGAACACCATATTAAAAGGATTATACATCATGGCCAAGTGGGATTTATGTGTAAAATGGTTCAACAGACAAAAACCAATCAATGTGATACACCACATTAACAGAATGAAGGACAGAAAAACCACATGATCATCTCAACTGATGCAGAAAAAGGCAGAAAAAGTATGTTCATTGGAGTTCAAAACTCCATAGAAAGTTTAAATAACATATTTGATAAAAGTGAATTTGAATTTTATAAGTTGAAAATAAGCCAGAAAAAAATGATGAGATTAAAAGAAAATGTGAATGATAAAGGAATAAAGGATAAAACGGAAGACCCACATTCATCTAATAATATTTTTAGAAGGTGAGATTAGAGTGAATTTAACAAGTGTTTGAAGAAACAGTACTTCTCAGAGATTAAGTTAGAAATAAATCCTCCGATAAAAGAAGTGCATGGAGTCACCAGTAAAAGAAATGAAAACAAATATATGACTATATCGTGTATCGTATACCTCACCTCAGCCTGATCCTTCCTTTGTTCCACATTAAAAGAATGTGCGGGCCTCCCTGGTGGCGCAGTGGTTGAGAGTCCGCCTGCCGATGCAGGGGATACGGGTTCGTGCCCCGGTCTGGGAGGATCCCATATGCCGCGGAGCGGCTGGGCCCGTGAGCCATGGCCGCTGGGCCTGCGCATCCGGAGCCTGTGCTCCGCAACGGGGGAGGCCACGATAGTGAGAGGCCCGCGCACCGCGATGAAGAGTTGCCCCCGCTCTACAACTGGAGAAAGCCCTCTCACAGAAACGAAGACCCAACAGAGCCAAAAAATAAATAAATAAATAAAGCAAAACTGTCAACAAGTAAAAATAAACACTAAAAAATAAAAAATAAAATAAATAAAATAAAATAAAGTGCAATTCAATGGAATATTACTCAGCCATAAAAAGAAACGAAATTGAGTTATTTGTAGTGAGGTGGATGGACCTAGAGTCTGTCATACAGAGTGAAGTAAGTCGAAAGAGAAAAACAAATACCGTATGCTAACACATGTATATGGAATCTAAGAAAAAATAAAGGTCATGAAGAACCTAGTGGTAAGATGGGAATAAAGACACAGACCTACTAGAGCATGGACTTGAGGATATTGGGAGGGGGAAGGGTAAGCTGTGACAAAGTGAGAGAGTGGCATGGACATATATACACTACCAAACGTAACATAGATAGCTAGTGGGAAGTAGCCGCAGAGCACAGGGAGATCAGCTAGGTGGTTTGTGACCACCTAGAGGGGTGGGATAGGGAGGGTGGGAGGGAGGGAGATGCAAGAGGGAAGAGATATGGGAACATATGTATATGTATAAGTGATTCACTTTGTTATAAAGCAGAAATTAACACACCATTGTAAAGCAATTATACTCCAATATAGATATTTTAAAAAAAGAAATTAGAAACTAAAATAATAATAATAATAAATAAGTACAATTAAAATAGAGATGATAATTACATGGAGATGATATAAAATACAATCAGAACCAATGCTTTGAAACTCATCAATTTTGTTTTCTGTAAGGGTTAGAGCTATTAAATATAAGACTGTGATCACTCAAGTAGGAATGTTCGACCTTTAATTACTAAAAATCTAGAATTAGAATAGATAAACTCCAAATCTGTTGAGGGGAAAAACATAACATTGAATGAAAAATGCAAGTTACAAAAGGAAATATATTATTTATGCAAGTTCAAAATATAAAAGAGTAGAATAGGATTTCTAACTATAAACAAATTCTTGATTTACAAAAATATGGATGCTAGAGTATAGTCAAACTTTAGACAGTGTGTAACTAAGCAGCAAGGAAAATGCCATGGACCTTGAGAGCTCTCATGTGTATCACTAATATTTTATTCTAAAACAAGGTACCAATCAAATAGGGAAAAATCACATCTTGACTCTGAGTTTTGGATATACTAGTGATTCTGTGCTGTTTTATTAAGTTTAAATAGTTGTAAACAGTAAAAGTTAAAAAAAAAAACTGTAATGGATCAATGTCCTTTACTAAGTCCTGAGTCTTAGATCATGCTTTCTCCTCCTCCTTGGGCCAGTCCTTCTCTCTTCCTCCTTTTCCTTTTATCTCTAGTACATAAACTTGTATATGGAACATAGTAAGTACACATTAAACATGTGTTGACATGAATAATTCACATGAATGAGCTTTGCAAACTAAAGCCATTATCATAAACATAAACTCCTCACAAAATAGCACAATTGTCTTTCAAGAAGTGAACCACTATAATAAACTCTGTTATGTGCTACAGAGTACCTCAACATTAGTAAATGTGAAAATATGTATCATAATTAGAAAGCTATCTTAAAGAGCATTAAAAACAAAAGAAACAATTAACCAGCATCAGTATATTAGGTAAAAATTGCTTTGTTAGATGTCTTTCCAGAAAACTGCTAGACTACAGAAAATTGTAGACTGAGGAATTTTCTAAATATGATTCTGACGTGAATCCTGTAGACCTATTTTTGCAAATAAAAGTTTCTGTAGAGAAAGTGACATCATATAACACTGGTGGAACCAAAGCTTTTATGACTAAAGTACTTACTGGTGCACAATTATATATAACTTTGGTGGGAGACTATTAAATATCTAGCATGCGAAGGTAATCTATTAATCTAAGAGTATAATTTTTAAGAGAGGTGAGAGTAGAAGGCCAATTTTTATGATAGCATAGATGCCATCAGGATTGCACTTGCATTACTATTATAAAGTAGGACACTCACTGGTACAGAAAAATAGGTTTCTCAAGTGTGGAAGGTGAAAGAAAGAATAATGGAAATTTTAGCTTTTTGAACATAAAAATGTGAAATATATGCTTTAGCAATGAAAATGAAACTACAAAATAATCGTTTTTATTAAAAATATTTTCTTTCCAGTTACTAGGTCTTGCTAGAATACTTTTAACCAGATCATTTAATTCCCATTTCAATCCATTCTATATACCCGATTTGGTTATGATTTCTAAAAGTAATATGTATTCCCCCCCACACCGCAATATTGCACACAATATGAAAAGAGAATATTAAGCTTACCGTGAGACTGAGTAAAACCTATCATTATGCAGTGTCCTCATAATGAGATTGCATAGTATAAAAAGAACAAAACAGAATTGAAATAATGTATGAACATCCATATGTTATAGTTAGTTCTACTTGGGTGACACATTATACAATAATTCCGTGAAATTAATTGGAGAGAAATATCTCAAGACTTGAAAAAAAATCCAAATTCACAGACATTAATCTACTCTAGCATTAATTTTACTACTGTTCTTTAAAAATGCTGTGAGCCTTTCTTGAAAATCTATTCTAAGTCAAACTCTCTTACATAGTCAACTATGATTTTTGTACATTTATTCTATGGACTCAAGGAGAGAACTGAATGCTGATATCAAAATGTCCCTTGAGTCCACAGATAGATTCATTGACAATCATCTATATACATAACAAAAAAACATGAGCTGATACTCACTACACACAACACTTTTGGTATTCGTACTTATAGTGTTTCCTTCAAATTGATGTTCCATAGATTTTTGGTATACAATTATTTATGGAAAAAAAGATGAAATATTAAAATCTATAACATCGCATAAATACACATACAGTTGATAATGTCTATAAGCAGTTAAACCAAATTTTTAATTCATATTTTATTTTTTGCATTTTTGTGAGAAAAGTATCAAACTCAAAGAAAAGTTGAAAGACCAGTATAATGAATAAATATACCAACTATTAATGTACCACAATGCCAGTTTTCTCTCTCTCTCTCACTCTCCAAACACAGACACACACACACACACACACACACACACTCACACACACCTATGTCTCTTTTATCAAACAATCTGATATTAGCCTGAGGATATTATACTTCACCTCTAAATACTTCATTATGCCTGTAATGAGGATACAAACCCATATCACCACTACCACACATGAAAATTAACATTAATTCAATTCTATCATCCATTATACAAAAGTGGAGGAAAATTTGGGACCCCAAAATATGCCTCTTTGGCATAAGAATTATTTTAGACTGGTTATTTTTTAAAAAAGAGCAGACTCAGAGAAACTCAGAAAACCAAGTAGAAGTTACCCTTTTGTAAAGGACATTTACAAGGGGAAATCTCCATTTGTAAGGGTGTCTCCCCCTCTATATCAGAAAAGGAAGGATGACTCTAAATCTCTAGAAACTCTTATCAGTAGTGAGGAAAATGACTTAAATCTGCATAACAAACATATCTTTATTTACTGTGCTTTGCCCGATAACCTCCCATAACTGCCCCACCACACTAAACATCTTCTTTGTCTTTAGCTGGAGATGGTATCTCAGGTGGTGGCTTGGGCCATTTTGGGGAGATACTCAGTTTTCCTGGGTACCTCCCATGTATATAGGAGGTATACCTGCTATTAAAATTCTGTTTGGGGACTTCTCTGGTGGCACAGTGGTTAAGAATCCACCTGCCAATGCAGGGCACATGGGTTCGAGCCCTGGTCCGGGAAGATGCCACATGCTGTGGGGCAACAAAGCCCGTGCACCACAACTACTGAACCTGCGCTCTAGAGCCTGTGAGCCACAACTACTGAAGACTGCATACCTAGAGCCCGTGCTCTGCCACAAGAGAAGCCACCACAATGAGAACCCGCACACTGCAACGAAGAGTATCCCCAACTCACCACAACTAGAGAAAGCCCGCATGCAGCAATAAAGACCCAATGTGGCCAAAAATAATTAAAATAAAATAAATAAATTTATTTTAAAAATTCTCTTTTTATTCCTGTTAGTCTGTATTTTATTATAGGAGGATTAAAGGGGAACACATTTTTCTACCCCAAAAGATGTCTCTTTGGCATAAGGATTATTTTGAGCGAAAGATAATCAAAATACATCAGATTCAGGAAAAGCCCTTTACCTGCCCCTCAACAGCTTAAATTTACATTGGAAAGGGAGCCTGTACCAGGAAAAAAGCTATTACCAGAGAGAACTTTTTACCTAAGAGACTTACTTGCGTAACAGGGCAAACTTTGTTTTCTAAACATCTCTTCCTTCCTGTGAATGGCCTTCTTTCCCTTTGTACCCCCAGACCCCTACCCCTTTCCTTAGCTCAGAATGTTATATAAGCTTCAATTCCCTGGCTGCCTTTTGGGGCTCTTATTTTTATGGGACTCCCATACATATAAAATTAAATTTGTTTTTCTCCTGTTAATGTCTTAGGTCAATCTGATTATTAGACCAGCCAAAGAACCTAGAAGGGTAGTAGGAAAATGTTTCCACTCGAGTTGGCAACCATGAAGCGACCTTCACTGGCTGGACATTGCTCACTCTGGCTGCTGCAGCTGAGAGAACCTGGGACCTCTGACAAAAGCCAAAAGAAAAAATCTCATGTCAGTCTCCCAGATCTTTGCCTGCAGGGTCTGATGGAAGTGAAGGTGGTGAGAGTCCTTTGCTTTTTCTAAATTTAGATTAGCAGGAGAAAATATTTGGGTGAATTCGTTCCTTAGGAACACCTACTCTGGTAAAAATTTGATATGAGTACTCTTGTTTTCTATTGATTCTTTTCCTACTGTTTCTTTTCTTTGTTTATGTCTTTTGTGTCATTTGCCATAAGGATGAAAACCACAGTGTATAACAGAGGCAAAAGTCCTATACGCTTGTCATTTGAGCCTGCCTCACAGACTGGTGAGTTCACAGTTCTCACCAGACAGGCACTGTGAGTTAATGTGCACATGAGGTAAAGGCTATGACTAATGGAATTTCGGGAGCAAGCCACAAAATTGGTGGGCACAGTCGAGCACTTAAAAGCTGTTAGAGCACTTGCAACCTAACTCCAAGACCCCCAGGTTAGGATAAGTTGGTCATGAATGGGTTAAATTGACTAGGTCACCACCAACCTCAAGAAAATTTCCATGTCCTGAGGTACATGGTAAAATACCACAATCCCCAATCCAGTGGCACATGCCTCTTAGCTATCAGTTTGGCTCCAAGAGACCCAAGGCTTAGCTGAAGCCATTCATGTGTACATGAAAAAAAAGAAAAAGAGGTGCAGGAAATTTTCCTTTTGTGTTGTTCTATGCTTAAGAGCTTAGCTTTATGACCAGTGAGAATATCACCTCTAGTCTCCACCACCTGGAAGGTACCTATACTTATGTGCATTTCCAGTTGAAAAGACTGGGATTCCAAGTGCGGTAGCCAGTTGATCAGAATCACTGGTAACAATCTGGGCTTGCAACTGGCATCTCTTTGTCTGACTATGCCAGCTCTCAGGGGAGTCTGTCACAAGGGGCCCTGCGCCATAAGGGGCCTTTGTCATCTCAACCTTCATTGTCTCATTCTAGATATTGTTAGGGCTGCATGTTTGCAGTCTCCTTTGGGACATTTCTTGCATCCATGGTTAAGCCATAAAAAGTCTTATTGGTTTGATTTGATATTGAGATTAAGATAACATCCTACCTGTCAATTGCCAGACAATGGGAGCTTCGAATTGGCTATATTTAAGTGTAATGGCTATTGTTAGGGACTCCCTTAATAAGACGAGAGAACAGACATTAGACTCAGAACAAAAATAACATCTACACCTGACATAAATTCCCTTTTTTCATCCTCTTATACATTCCTTTACCCCCAACTCCCTGTCCCTGACCCTCCAGATATTTTGGCTCTCTGGGCCTCTGGTCTAAACCCTACCTCTCAAAATCCAACTCCATCACCTCAGTGAACTCCCTTAGGTCCCCAGATTCCTCCAACTTCCCCCAAAATCCATTAAACATCAAGTTGCCTGTTTTGACTTCCCTTTGTTTACAAGATTTACAGAGAGCACTCTGGCCTAACCTCTAGGCCTGGGGTATACAGATTAGGCATTAAAATACTAAAAGCAAGGAATAGAATTCAGAACAAGTACCAGAGACAGTTGGGAGGGATCATTTTCCCATCCTTTATGACCCTTGCCACTTTCCAGGGCTCTGTAAACAGGCTCTGCCAGCTTTAGGCCTTCCTATGCAATGCCTCTGTGGTTGTTTCCAGGACCCACACCACAAAAAAATTCATGTCCCCCAGACAGCAGCAGATCTTCTAAGTTATAAAGCCTTTTACCTCAACTTTCAGAACCTCTTACCAAATTTAGAGAGGAATGGAAAGCTTAGTGGCCATTCACAACCACACTCACAGCAACCTAGATTGGCTGTTAAGGGATGTTCTTCCCACCCTTGATTATACTACAGCTATCAGACAAGCCAGGCAGTCCCCTGAGGAACACCTCCCCGCTGCAGAGGAAACAGATGGCCAGAAGTCCTCCCAGGCCCTCCTACAAATGATCGGGAAATGGATCACCTGGAGGCCAATGTTTAGGGGCTAGTAGAAGCAATAGTACAGGTTTCTCCCTAAGGTGAATTGGTCTGAGGTTGAATTTTGACTCAGAAAGGTCTTTCTTAAATGCTTTAGACAGGCTTTTTGAAGGCATACTGCATTAAACCCTCAAGCTCTAGAAATCTTTTAATTTTCATCTTACTTGGAAATCTCCCTGATATAAAGAAGCAGGTTTAGTTGGATGGGCACATCAGTCCCTTGATAGGCTGTTAACCAGGTCTTTGGGGAATTGGAAACAACAATCTTTGTCTTACAAACCTCTAAAAAACCAGAAATGTGGCTCTAGAAGCAAATCAAATTCCACCTCTTCTACCAATCTCCAAATCTCCCCTATTCATCTCAAAATGCTTGTAGATATTGTTAAAAACCAGGACATTGGAGACAGAACTGTCTTGCACTTAAGAAAAAGAAAAATTTAAATAGTAATTACCCTGGACCTCTGAAAACAGGCAAATATGCCTGAAAAACTCCATCTTGGAGAAAACTTGGATACTTTCTCTATGATGTAGATTTTCTACCTCCATCTCCTCTATTGACTTAACAGCTATTCCCTAAAATGCAAATTTTAGGGAGATGTTCCTCATTCGAAAAAAGGGGAGAGATGGTAATTGGAAATTGGGCAAATAAAAAAATCTTAAATGTCCTCTCCACAAATATTAATAAAAAGCTTTAGCCATCTGAGCAGGTGAACGTCACTTATTCCAACTGCCAAAACAAAATTTGGATCCACCTGTTCATTTATAAACTCGTGAGTTTTATATTACTGTACCTTAATCATAGCTAAAATTTTAAAACTATAGTTATAAGGTCTGTTTGCATCTGTCTGTATGTTTATGTGTGTCTATGTATGTACGTGTGTCTATATATGTACATTGTATATGTGTGGTATTTTTCTACCTTAGGATGGTATTGCCAAAATTAATTTGTAAAAGAGCTCTATTTAGTTGGGTTGAAGGTCAAGTACTTGAAAAAATTGGGTCTTCTATAACTCTCAGAAATATAGAAACTAACCCAAAAGTGTTAATCTGGGATAGTCTTCAGTAAATAAAACCTAGTTTAAGTTTGTTATTTTAATTAAAATGTGTGTTGGTTTAATTACAATAATGAATGTAAACAAATTTTATTCTACCTGAGTTTACTAGAACTGCTCCTATAGAACACCCACTGATCGCTGGCAGAAGACTTCAGACCTCCCAAAATGCAAGAAACTCCCCACGTACCTGGGTAGGGCAAAAGAAAAAACAGAGACAAAAGAATAGGGACGGGACCTGCACCAGTGGGAGGGAGCCACGAAGGAGGAAAGGTTTCCGCACACTAGGAAGCCCCTTCGCGGGCAGAGACTCCGGCTGGCGGAGGGGGAAAGCCTCGGAGCCACGGAGGAGAGCGCAGCAACAGGGGTGCGGAGGGCAAAGCGGAGAGATTCCCGCACAGAGGACCGGTGCTGACCAGCACTCACCAGCCCGAGAGGCTTGTCTGCTCACCCGACGGGGCAAGCGGGGGTTGGGAGCTGAGGCTCGGACTTCAGTTGGATCCCAGGGAGATGACAGGGGTTGGCGGTCTGAACACAGCCTGAAGGGGTTAGTGCACCACAGCTAGCTGGGAGGGAGTCTGGGAAAAAGTCTGGACCTGCGGAAGAGGCAAGAGACTTTTTCTTCCCTCTTTGTTTCCTGGTGCGTGAGGAGAGGGGATTAAGAGAGCGAGCCGCGGCTAAGAGCACGGACCACAGAGACGGGCATGAGACACTAAGGCTGCTGCTGCAGCCACCAAGAAGCCTGTTTGATAGCACAGCTCACTATCCACACCTCCCCTCCCGGGAGCCTGTGCAGCCTGCCACTGCCAGGGTCCCGTGATCCAGGAACAACTTCCCCGGGAGAACACATGGCACGCCGCAGGCTGGTGCAACGTCACGCCGGCCTCTGCCTCTGCAGGCTCGCCCTGCACTCCGTAGCCCTCCCTCCCACCGGCCTGAGTGAGCCAGAGTCCCCGAAGCATCTGCTCCTTTAACCCCGTCCTGTCTGAGCGAGGAACAGATGCCCTCAGGTGACCTACACGCAGAGGCGGGGCCAAATCCAAAGCTGAACCCCGGGAACTGTGCGAACAAAGAAGACAAAGGGAAATCTCTCCCAGCAGCCTCAGGAGCAGTGGATTAAATCTCTACAATCAACTTGATGTACCCTGCAACTGTGGAATACCTGAATAGACAACAAATCATCCCAAAATTGAGGCGGTTGACTTTGGGAGCAAGATATATTATTTTTTCCCCTTTTCCTCTTTTTCTGAGTGTGTATGTATGCTTCTGTGTGAGATTTTGTCTGTTAAGCTTTGCTTTCACCATTTGTCCTAGGGTTCTGTCCGTCCATTTTTGTTCTTTACTTTAAAAAGAAAATTGATTCCTTGATAATTATTTTTTTTTTTTTTTTTTTTTTTTTTTTTTTTTTTGCGGTATGCGGGCCTCCCATTGCTGTGGCCTCTCCCGTTGCGGAGCACAGGCTCCGGACGCGCAGGCCCAGCGGCCATGGCTCACGGGCCCAGCCGCTCCGTGGCATGTGGGATCCTCCCAGACCGGGGCACGAACCCGCATCCCCTGCATCGGCAGGCGGACTCTCAACCACTGCGCCACCAGGGAAGCCCTTTGATAATTATTTTTATTGTAATAACTTTATTTCATTTTATATTACTTTATTTTATTTTATTTTATCCTGTTCCTTCCTTCCTTCCTTCCTCTCTCTCTCTTTCTTTCTTTCTTTCTTTTTTCATTCACATTTTCTCCCTTTTATTCTGAGCCGTGTGGATGAAAGGCTCTTGGTGCTCCAGCCAGGCGTAAGTGCTGTGCCTCTAAGGTAGGAGAGCCAAATTCAGGACACTGTTCCACAAGAGACCTCCCAGCTCCATGTAATATCAAATGGCGAAAATCTCCCAGAGATCTCCATCTCAACACCAAGACCCAGCTCCATTCAACGACCAGCAAGCTACAGTGCTGGACGCCCAATGCTGGGGTCAACAATATGATGACAGTTGACAACTAACCTTTTGGTGGTGAGCACACTGTAGTTAATATAAATGTCAAAATATAATATTATACACATGAACCTTATGTGTTATAAACCCATGAAAATATAAATAAATAAACATTTAATAAATAAATTTACTTTCATTAACTTATGAAACAGCAACATACTTTGCCCAATTTACTTAGCTTCAGAATTTTCATTTGTACAGTTTGAACCAGAAGAAGTACCTTTATTGGTTTATTTTTTTTCTAAAATTCTAAGACTAAATTGTTATTACAATGTCTTCAAAAAATTATTAATAGAATGCTTTCATAATTATCTCACATAAATATTTAGGTAAATAGCTATGTAATAGCTGAATTTTCTCAAACTGTTAAAATATTATTTCTAAAGGTATATTTCAGGTTAAGAAGGATTAAGCTGCAGAGATATAACGTTTAATGATATTACTCAAGTGATAAGAACTTACTATCAGAAGCATGTAATATATTAGTACCCTCATTATGAAGTTCAGATTCTCCAGCAGAAAATGCTCAGGGCATATGTGAGTGATGATAATTTTTTTTTCTATGCCTATATTCCTATAGCATTTCTCATCATGATGTCATTGTGTAACTGCATTTAAAGTGGGCTCTTAGGGACTTCCCTGGTGGCGCAGTGGTTAAGAATCCGCCTGTCAATGCGGGGGACACAGGTTCGAGCCCTGGTCCGGGAGGATCCCACAGGCCGTGGAGCAACTAAGCCCATGCACCACAACTACTGAGCCCGTGTGCCACAACTAGTGATGCCCACGTGCCTAGAGCCCATGCTCTGCAACAAGAGAAGGCACCGCAATGAGAAGCCCACGCACCGCAACGAAGAGTAGCCCCCACTCCCCGCAACTAGAGAAAGTCCGCGTGCAGCAATGAAGACCCAACACAGCCAAAAATAAATAAATTAAAAAAGATGATTCTTTAATCAATCAATCAATCAATCAATAAAGTGTGCTCTTAAGCATTTGCCAATTAAAGAAACTCAACCTAAAGACCCAAAGACCCCATCTGAGTTTGCTAAGTGATGCAGTGTTAATAAAACTGTGGCTCATTGGAATCTAGTGTGTTACAGGATTTTTTGCACACTTAGCTCTTCAACTGATTTGGTTTGGATTCTAGTCAAATTACTTGGTACCTTGGTTAAGTGGGCTTGTGAAAAATACCTGATGTATACAACCACTTCCTATGGAGCTAATAGCTATGTGTTTGCTAAGTATTTTGTGAGAAGAAAAGATCAGAGAGCAAAGAAAGCTGGATTTCCTTCAAAGCACTGAACTGTAACATGTATGTAAAGACTGGGTAATTACTGGGCAGAAACAGGCCTGCCAGTAAAAGCCAACTATATGCAGCTCCCTTCTTTTGCTGAAAATCTGTCCTAGTTTCATGTTAAATTATATATTAAAAGAATACTACATTTTTCTATAATGATGTTTTTATAATATAGAGGGTATGTTTCTGACCAAAGACTCTACATCCACAATATATGACAAAAGCAAAGGTATAATGATAAAATATCATACTCAACTCATTTAAGTAGTAAAGTATATTCTAAACCTCATAATGGACAAATATAGTCACTGTGAGGTGGTTCTATAAGTCTCTAATATATTTTAAAAAGGTATATATCATGTTCAAACGAATTTCTACTATATCTTAAATTATGACTATATAAAATGAACACATTAACTTTAATGACCACTTATTGACACTAATATAAGTCTGTTCCCCAACAAGAAAGATGTACATATGTATATGGGTGTTTGTATGAGTTAGGTAACTGGCATCTTTTTAAAAAACTGTGCAAGAAAGTTTGAAGTAATGAATTTTCATGTAGCATGAGGAGGTAATCAAAATCATTCTCCCATATTTCTTTAATTCTAAGGTACCTTATGTTGTATATGTCCTTAAGTTAGGGAAACTTTTTTTGGAAATTAAAAGCAAGTACATCAAATGCGCACATTAGAAGGAACATTCTGGTTTTATAAATTTTATAATGAAGAAAGAAAATAGAATACATAGTTTTATTTACCTTAGAATTAAATTTGAATTTAAGCTTAATTTCTACAGTAACCTTTAGAAATTTTTATTATGCAGTCTTTCTTGATGATAATTTTTAATTTGCTATGATTGATTTAGAATTTCCAAATTTCCATCCATTTTTAGAATTCAAAATTTTGGCTAAAACCATCAATTATTTGAAATCTTCTCTCAATCTAGACTGTGCCTGAGGCCAGTACCTGAGCTGATCCTCTAGAGAGCTTCATGGAGAGTATAATAATGGAGCCCTTGTTGAGTAATTTATAATTGATTAACATCATCATGAATTGCTCCCAACTTTATTCATGATTCTGAACACTTGAGATAATTGAAATACCAAAAGAATGAGTATAAAGCTATTAGGACAAGTGGATACTTGAGCCTACTCACAGTCTCTCTGAGGCAGAGGCTTATTTTGTGCATAAGTGTAAAGAAATATATTTTTGGAAAAATAATTCTAGTTCCAGTTAGAAGATGGTGAACTCAGAGATTTCATTTATCACTGCTCAAAGTGTTTAGAGCCATTGAAAACATTTCCCCCTAGACATTGACATGATGGACTTATTTTAATCAGCAATTACAAAAGTTGACCAAGTGCCAGGCATCAGTGAGTAGATTATTGGGCAAAAATCCGTTTTTCCCCTTGTACAAAACATGGATGCATCCTGTCCAAGGACAGACTTAAACAGGCAAGGGAAATTTTATTGAAAACTTGCAATTGGAGAGAGAGATTGGACTAAACTCTGCTGAAACAAAAGGTGGGACAGTTTATCAATTCTGGAGTGAGCTAGTGGACTGGTACTGGAGGACATTAGGAGGAGACTGGTTAATGTGATTAGGCCATCTGTGTTTGCTAATCAGCACTTATGGAAGTTAGACCCTTGCCTTCCCACAGAGAATGCGGTGCTATCTTTCTTGATAATTACATTTCAAAAAATGGCTCCCATGTCCGTGAGAAAGACATTCCTGGGTTGTAAATCTGGCAAGATGACTAGAAGAAGATTTACGAGTCAAAGGGGTGAAAAAAGAATTTGCATGTTTTTTAGAGTAAATGTTCTAAATAAGGGGAGGTCAAGGGCCTATAAGTCAGGAAGAAACCTGTCTAAAGTTTTATTAAGCTGAAAGGAATATTAAGGCTGTCTTGGGCAATCTAAACCTTGAGCACTGGTACAGATGTTTGCCAACTCTAGAGAAAAGCCTACAAGTATGACCAGCTCCTTTACCTTTAATTTCGCATCCTCCCTAATCTGATTTAGGTATTTCGCTTGTGTTGTCACAGGCTTACCAATATCACAGAATTTATCAGGTCAAATTGCAATTTTTTGTCTGTTTACTACTCTTCACATTGGACTGTAAGGTACCTGAGAACAGGGATCCTGTTTACATTTGTAACCATAGGACCTACTGTAATTCCCCTTACCTCAATTAATGCCTGCTAGAATAAACTGAATTCTAAAAAATTAACAGAAAAGTAGCTGAGATAGGAAATAAGAATGTGGGAATTACAAAAAAATTAAGAGCCTTTAGTTTAGTAAAATGAAGATGGTAAGGGAATATGATCAGAAGCCATATATTCCTAGAAGGTATGAAATTTTCTAGTAAATCCTAGAAAACTAGAAGTTGGCCATACCCAGTGGAGATAGGAAAGAGGGCTCACATTTAATGTACACTATATGGTAGACACTATGTTAGCATATCAAATTTAATCGTTTCTCTGTGAAGAAAGCACTGCAAACCCTATTTTATAAGTAAGAAAACTGATACCTGGAGTGGCCATATACCACCTACAGAACAGTGAACCAAGATTGAAACACTCACTTTTATGGCCCCAAGTCATAAAGCTATTAAACTTGGCTGCCTTAAACATAAATTATAATAGTTTAAGTTTAGGAGAGAAAAATGATCAATACTTTTAACTTTGCATATGAGATGATATCCCTAAGAAGGGATCACCCTCAAAATATAAATAGAATCAATAAGTATCAGATGTATCTTTAAATACTAGAGACAAGCAAGGGTGTAAAGAAAACTGGTGATGTTTGGGGGTACCTTCCAAAACTTTTGAAGGTGGTGTCCCCACAAGGAGACTCTGTCTCTTGGTAGCACCATCAGCTCTGCTTCTGGATTGGATGGATATTGAGATGACATTAGAAGTGCTCTTCTCTTAGAGTTAGGACATTCTCTGATTCTTTAGTAATGAAATACCTTTGATTCTTTGCTTTATCACCAAAAAAGATTGTTTAAAGGAACAACCTTTTCGTTTTTCCAGATACACACTGGGAATGCTATTTACCAACACTCACTACATGCTAGAGATATGATGGTAGTCACCTTATATATCCCAGTATACCGTACAGAAAATATTAAGGCTACTGGCATCAGTCCCATATGGTTAAATAAGCTATTTAAAGGAGGATATTCCTGAACTGGAGAGGGATGTCTGGGACAAGAGCAAGCAGGATGGAGAGGATTTAATCAACAATTTAGTTTTATCTGGAAGCCTGATAAAATTCAAATACCCATGTCTCGCTTACATGGGGCTTATTTTTCAACATAATATGGCTTGACAATTTTTCTTAAGAATTTGGGATAAGAAGGAAAAACATAATAATTTAATCTAGTCAATAAAAGGAATATTGATGTTCCTCTTATTTCTTTGAAATCCTTTGGTAAATTTCTTGACTTGTCATCTGACTGACTTTTACCCTTTTCTAGAAAAAAAGCATACCGGGAGGAAGTAAGACCTAGTGCTCTTTAGTGTACTCTTGGCATTCTTCCAACTCTTCTGGAAAACATCATTCTATCACTTATATTCCTGTAGAACTGTAAGTTGAAATGAAGAACCCTCTTACCCAGCCTCTTACACAAAAATACCACGATATTCTTTAAAAGACCCTATCCAGAAAGACACATTTTAAATAATTATTAGTTCACCATCATGACCCAACAAGACTGCAAGGTTGCTTAGCAACAGAATCAGGCACTCTTAACAGGAACATGCATGGGAACAATGGTGAAAAGTGATGGAGATCTTACAAAGGTAAATTCTTTGAATTAAATCTTTGTGAAAAGACATCACAGGGAAAATAAGTTTTTTAACCTAAGAATTGTTTCCTGAGATTGATATATTATTTCATAGCTAAACATCAACCACTTTCCATAGAATAGATAGAACAATGGAACTTTTAGTCTTTACATAATTTAGGGCACTTACAAAACATTATTTATCAGTGTTAGCTTGAAAATGAATAATATTTCTGTGTCGTCCCATTATCTTTAAAACTGTATAGATATATAAAGAAAGGAAGTTACTTACAAAAATAAATACTGCAAATGTATTTGATTAACAATGTTCTATTTTTATGTCATACGTAATTAGACTATAAAAACCGTATTCTTTTAAATTTGAACAAGATATAAGTATATATATATGTTTATATATGTATACATACATACACACAAACATGCATTATCTATGTAATTCCCATTTCCAGTGGAAAAGAAAAGAAAAGAAAAGAAAAAGCCTGCAAAGCATTGTCTCTTTGGGACTCCTAGATTGACTAATTTTTGGCTGAATTGGCTGATTTTATACTACAATACCTGTAAAGGCACTAACTTGCTTCTATTAGTAAATGGAAGAAAATCCAGTACATATAAGCTCTGTTGATGCAATATGTAAACACCCAGCAAGTTCAAAGAGTAAGCTCAACATCCTGGCAGAAGACCTCAACTTTGACCCTAGTCCCATCTCTGGCTTGGACAATTCACTTAACCACCATAGACCTCATATTCCTCATCTCTAAAAGGAGGTCTCCAAGATTATTTTCAGCTCTAAAATTCCTAAAGTTCATGTCCATCAACTCTAAGTAGCATCATTCTTTTTTCTCACAGAAGAATTGTTTGTTTTACGGCATTGGTTATTTGACTACTGTCTTTATGTAAATACTAGAAGTAGCAGGCTTGTTCGCCAATACATTCACGTATCAGGCAGAAAATTTTCAATACTGGGTTTTTGTTTGTTTCTTTCTTTCTTCACGGCTGATTGCATGTTGCAGAGCTGATTTTTATTTTCTGGAGGTTAAAAACATGCAGGTGTAGATATCATGTGCTGCAGCCATTTATATCACCAGCCATAATGTTTTAAAACAACTGGCTTTTTTGCATAGTCTTTAGAAGAGGGTTAGATGAGCACTTCTGTTTTCCTTTCCTTGAGAAGTTTTATAACAACACCGAAAGGTCCTCTTTAAAATGTCAGACAAGGTTAACAACAAAATCTTGGAAGACAGCCAGTCCACCAAGGAAACAATCCCAAAGGACTCTTTACAGATGCAAATCTTAAATAAGCAACAGAACCTGAGAGTGGGGTGAGGGCAGGGGAGAGAAATACTTTGTAGCAAAGAAATACATTCAAGAGATGCCTCATGGCCTTGAACTGTTGGAAAGGAGTAGCAGTAAACAAACCTGGCCCCCAGCAATTGCTAAAGGGCACATTCATTAGGAAGTTTGAAGCAAGAAGTCTAAGATCATGAGTCAGAGAAGCAGAATCATGAGCCACACCCACACTGGGTTCTATATGCTATGGTTAAAACCAAGAGAAGTTGATGTAAATATTTTAATTGCAAGGAATTGAAAAAGTGGTTTTTAATCTCACTAGTTGATGCCAGGCCAGGTTTTTGATTATACAACTGAGGATGTAGCTCTATAGTCCTGACAGCTGAGTAGTAGAGAAGATGCAGTTTTCTTCCCACAAAAATACCACTTCTCCTACTAACAATTCTAAAGGGAGAGAAAGCCTTTAACAGAGAACACATTAAAGGAGAGTCACAGTTATTTAAAACCAGAAACTTAAATATTGATGGAAGAAGCAAGTAGGTTTAGGAAGAGAGCAAGCTACAGAAATTGATAAAAGCTTTGCACTTTTAGTTGAAATTTTTAAAATTATCAACAGAAATGGAGAATTCTCTGCAATTTGTATTTATCCAGTATTCAACTAAGTGGCCTATTAGTTTAGTAGGATGAAAAGTATCTTGCTGGCAAATGTGGAAACTAATACTGAAACAGAAATATAAGGCAGAGATATTTTTGTAGCAAAGGATTTCACCAGCTTTGTCAAGGTTGACACTACTTAATATAAATGTTAGATTATGTAATACATAAATGTATATTCAGTAGAAATAGTCAATAAATTGTACATAATGTACTACAGTAGTAAATGTTAGGTTCTTTTCAATGAATACTTTATAGTGTTTTTGTGATCTTTATAAAGAGCCTAGTTTTTAAATAAATACTATTTCAAAGTTGGGGAATGAGAAGTTTAAAATAAGATGAACCAGATTTCTACAATCCATTTTCTGATGCTCAAAGTGGGCAGACTACAAAATGGAGCATGGCTGAGGCCATGTGGTAATCTGTGTGTTCCTTGCACTGTTTGAATTATATTATACATCCGTAATATGCAGGGGCACAAATCACTCATAGGTTATGCTTCTTAGGCAAACTTTTACACACAAATAACAACTAATTAGAATAGACCTTAGCAAAACCGTGATGTCTGCTTGTTTCATCAAGCTCCACTTTCTGAGTTTCCCCTGTGAGTCTATTTATTACTCTGTCTTCTCTATTCCCTAATACCCTCGGCAGAACACTTATGCCCTCAGGTTCTCTTCCCTCTTGCACATCATCAAAACTTGCTTTTGGATCATTCAGGCTGAGGTAAAAATTACTACGATCTTAAAGCACAACCAGTATTTGAATTTTAATGGAAAAAAAAAAGATTTAAGCTAAAGGGATGAGATTCCGAGATAAAGGGATGAGAGTTGAATGCCAACCATCAGTTAGTAGATGAGAAGACCTTTTTAGGCAGCAAAACTTTTCTGCATCTCTAGTCATAATACTAATTCTGCAAGCTATATAGTTGGAGAGATGCAGTCATATGAAAGGCTCAAGATATCAGAAAATAGAAACCAAAACTACTTCTTCTTAGTTCATAAATAGGGTGTAGGTTTACTAAAGAGGACATTAAAATTGCTCCCTGTTTCCTGAACCCAATCCAACCAGCAAGGCAAAGGAGTTGAATAATGTAGCATTTGAGTTGGTTAATGGCAGGGAGAATTCAGAGTGGAATTACAGATGTAAAATGGATATCAGGATGTTACTTGTGTGTATGTGTCCATCGTGTATGTGTATAGAAGCCACCTCTGTCATCTAGGAAAAGACATTTAAATCTGCCAGAGTTATTAATTCACTGAGAAGAAACGATAAACTTCAGCGTCATTTTGTTGCTCAATTGGGTCCTATTTGAGGGATGAATCAATAACAATGATTTCCTTGAATGGTCTCTCAAGGCTATTGTTTTTTTATGGCCCTGGTATGCAAGGGGGTTGTTCTGAAAGGACACAAACAGGTAATTCTCTCTTTCAAGGATTTTGGTCGTAGTAGTTGAGCAAAAACTACAGTATGATAGAAAGCAGTTCGTTTTCTTTGTCTCATATACAGAGTTAAAATTAAAAAAGTGAAAAGGGGCCTCCCTGGTGGCGCAGTGGTTGAGAGTTCGCCTGCCGATGCAGGGGATACGGGTTCGTGCCCCGGTCTGGGAGGATCCCATATGCCGCGGAGCGGCTGGGCCCATGAGCCATGGCCGCTGGGCCTGCGCATCCGGAGCCTGTGCTCCGCAACGGGAGAGGCCACAACAGTGAGAGGCCCGCATACCGCAAAAAGAAAAAAAAAAAAAAAAGTGAAAAAACCCTACGTTTTATCATTTTATATTCAACACTGATCTACATACGTGTTAAAACAAACTGATCTTACTACCCATTATGATTATTAAGGTACCAAAAAAAATTCACTTGGAAAACGATTCCTGAATATGGATACATTTTGTATTCAGAATCACATGGAAAAAGAAGCCTCTTAATTTACATGGGCCAGTGTCCCATAGTTATTGATCATTATTCATGGGAAATAAATTAATTTTCTAACATTCCATCATTTGCTATTTTTTTAACAAAAGAGGGATTTTATTGTTCAGCACAGGGAAATATAGCCATCATTTTATAATAATTAAATGTAGTATAATCTATAAAAATATTGAATCACTTTGTTGTACACCTGAAACTAATATAATATCATAAATCATCTATACATCAATAAAAAGATGCATTTTAGTTTTCTTATCAGCTGTTCTGTTCTTTGTTAAGAAGTGAGGAAAAAACACTGATTCTAATGAAGTCAGATCCTTGATTTGCCTGATGATTATGAATATGAAAAAAGTGTTCTCTACAGAACAGTAGCTCTTAATCAAAAAAAGGCCGGCTCTAACATATTCTACAAAGAAGAGTGTGCCAAGATATAGCAATCCTTTTTGATTCTTTTGAAGTTTAAACAAATAGTGTACTCTGCATGAATTTTATCTTTCAACTAAATCATTCTACTGTGGAATTTATGATGCTATAGTACTAGTTTACGAAGAAAGTGTAGTAGGCTTCACATATCTCCATATCTTATATTGATGGCATTTAAATTCTAATACCAAACTGTTATTGTTTCATAAACTAGGAGAAAATTACGCTTATAACAAGCAGGAGAAGCTGGCAGAAGCAATAGATGTTCCATCCTTTGCTTTCTATTGTTTGTAAGCCTAATTACCCTAGTTGAACAATTAATGAAAACACATGATGAAATTTTCCTGACTGCTAATTAATGAGCTCTAATTTCACTAGCTTTGTTACTGCTAAGGCTTCCACTTATTCTATGTGTGAATGTCTTCTTACCCTACTCCTCCTACTTTCCCCTTTGAACTTCCTCCTATGTAGAGAACCCATTTGATTGACTTAAGCGTCAGAAGATACTTATAATCAGAGAAAAAGCAAAAAAGAATGACTATAATGCCAATTAGTATAACTATTAATTAGAAATTATGTTTTGAGGATTTTCAGACAGAAGCGGAGTAGAAATGATAATAGTTTAGTTTTAGGAAAGCTGTAGTACACAAAGAGAACCCCAAATCACACCACAGAGAATTTTGCAGGAATTTAATATATCTGATATACACTCAATTTGTGCCCATGAATGGTGAGCAACTAGAAGTAAAGGAGAATCGCAAAGTTACATTTCTGGACAAATCAGGTTATCAGAATGATGTAATAATGGCAGTTTACCTCAATCACTTCTTAGGCTTTCTTATTTACTATGCTAAATGTTAAATGAGATTTCTGAGTAAAAGCATTACAATGACTTCAGCATTGTGGGACTTGAAACACAGTGAGAACTCAGAGCAGGGAAGGAAATAAGTAAGGTAAGAAGGAAAAAGAATTGAAAGAGCTGAAAGATGTATTACTTGGCTGTCAGGTGTTAGGAGAGTTTATTTGTGCTTTTTCTTAATCTTCATAACGCTCTTGTCAGAATGGTAGTAACATACCCATTTTTTTTTTTTAGATGAGCGACCTTTAACTGTAGGTTGCACTTGATTGTCTGCCAGGTTTTCAAGTCTGTGATGGGGACAGTAATGTCAGAAATTTCAATCCCAGTCAGATCAAGACCTGGTAGAAACACCATTATGGAAGTGCATAGTTTTGACCCAAATGTGACCACATTAAAATGTTGTTCTTTCTTCTCCAGGATGATAGTCTGTATTTCAAGAAGAATTCTAATTCTTGCCCCATAACAATTTCTCTGAGTTCTTTGTGCCAACTAAAGCCTTTGATTGATTTTCATATTAGCAAAGCCCTGGAATTCTATGCAAAATGCTATGAATAGTTAGCAAATAGCAAAAGGATGCAGAGCCGTTATCAGATTCTCAAAACTCAATCAGATTATCTAAGAGTTTACATTAAATGAGGTAATGAATGCCCTTTCTGGATCCAAACATTATAATATTTTTAATCCTTACCGTGGTCCCTGAAATGTCTATTATCTCTAATTATCAGTAAGGGAACTGAGGCGTCGTAAAGTCTAAGTAAGTGAGAGGTTTGGAATTCAAATCCAGGTCAGTTTCAGTGTTGAACCCCAGTAATTCTATAGCCTACACTGCATTCTATACTCTCACTGTAGATAATCAATAAATGTTCATTTATTTCCTTTACCCCAGTTGGGGACAAAGAACATGGGTGTGTGAAAGAATGTACAGATTAGTTTTAATGTAAATGATATAATAATAATGCTAGTCAGCAGTTACAGAATATTCATATTGTGCTAGGAGTTGAGCATTAAGTACTTTACAGGTATTCTTTTATTTAAAATCTCATATATATAATACCTACCTTAGGAAGTAGGTAATATAAATGTGCCAAGGTGATTGAAATAACGTGGTCACGTACAGTCAATGAAACTGGGAAGGAGTTTTCTGGGCTGATGGTTGAATTTTGGCCAAGACATTAAGGGGAGAAGGGATGAGCACTGGTGGGCAGACTGAAAACTTATTCATCATAGGGAGAAAGCACTGGTGGAAGCATTGTACTGCTTGCTTAAGAACTGTGACCCTCATAACCCAAAAACTGAGGTTTTGCTGAAAGCTGAAGGCAGATTTCTTGCAGTGTGAAAAAGAATTTACTGATATCTCTTCATGTTTGAACATGGCTGTTTTGCAGATTTGTTGAAATGACTCAAGTTCTCTTTCAGATCTGGACTAAATGTCTGTATCATAGCATTAGGGCCCATGAAGCAGCATCTGCAAGCCCATACTCACCTCCCCCCTTTTTAGTGTTTTGCACTCTGGAAAAGCAAACAACAGCAACGACAATATCTTATTTCCTTTTATCTATAGTTATTATTCATCTTGTCAAGAAACCCATTTGATATATTTATGCTAAAATATAAATGAGATTTTTCCAGTTTTATTGAGATTGAATTGATATATAATATTGTATCTGTCCAAGGTGTACAATGTGATGATTGATATATATATATATATATATATATATAGTGTGAAATGACTACCACAATAAGTTTAGTTAACCTTAATTCACATAATTACAAATTTTATTTCTGTGATGAGAACTTTCAAGATCTACTCTCTTAGCAACTTTCAAACATAAAATACGGTATTGTTAACTGTAGCGACCAAGCTGTACATGACATCACCATTACTCACTTATCTTATAACTAGAAGTTTTTATCTTTTGATCATCTTCACTCATTTTCCTCACCTCCAACCCCCAGCTCTGGCAACCATCATTCCATTCTTTCTATCATGAGTTCAGTAGTTTAGATTTCACATATGAGATCCTAAAGTACTTATCTTTCTCTGTCTGACATTTCATTTAGCATAATGCCCCCCAAATCCACCCATGTGGTCACAAATAGCCAGATTTCCTTCTTTATCATGGCTGAATAATAGTAGGTTGTATGCACCCCATTTTCTTCATCCATTCATCCACAAAAATCACTCAGGTTGTTTCCATGTCTTGGCTACTGTATTGGGTTGGCCACAAAGTTCATACAGGTAATGAATACACTGTTCAATAAAACTTGGTGAAAATGAAAAATGTGTCTTTTATTTTTACTTAAAATAAATATTTGACAAAGCCAGCTAGGCATCCCTTTGAGTAATGACTTTTATCACATTGAAATATTTTAAAAATATGAACAATAATAGCTTAAATGACAAATGTTACTAATATTGACACAATTGATCAAGGAGAATATGTTAGAATATGTTAAAATGCAGATGGACAGTGAAAGAACAAATATAACTTTTAACTAAATATTGTCTTGATATTTAGACCATTGGTTAAGAACATGATAACAGGTTTCATCCATTTCAAGAAAGCAGAATATTTGCAGATCACTTAACATTTACTAGGTATGTTCTCAGTCTGGAAGGATATATTTCATTTGCATGTGTCATTTAATTTAACCACATCCCTCTCTAATAGATAGTGTTATCCCTATTTGCAGATAGGAAACAGGCTCAGAAAGATTAAGAACGTTACCTAATTCTAGTAAGTTGTCAAACCTAAACTGATCTAATTCCAGGGCACAGCTCTTTCTGACACGTCAGTGTGGGTCTTTATCTCTTTGAGAATTGTTGAACATTAAAAGCCTTCTTCCAGGTAAATGCGTAAAGAAACAACATGAGCAATGATATAACAATACAAGTCTCACTAAATAATTGGTGTGTTTGGCCTTGCTTTTGCTGACAGATCTTTTGCAAAATTGCTTTTCTCTGAGATAGTGGACTTTAAATATTTTCTTTGAAGACTTTCCTAAACTATACCTATCAGAAAGCTACTTTGCTTTAAGGCTAAAGAAAAATGAAAGCTTACTTAACTACACTTAGGTGCCAGGGTCATACTATGAACTCTACACCTGCCAGGATTCACGCTAAGATAGGGTGGCTCCACAAACTGTCCATAGTACTGTGATTTCTTTCTGATATTTTGAAGTAGAAATAATTTAATAACTATTCACAAAAGAGAGAAACACTGTTTCTTCGTCCTCAATATCATACTGCTGTAGGCTAATTCTTTCTCTCTTGTTACCCCTTAGTATAGAGAGTGTGTTTTGGGGACCCTCCTTCACGATCTTCTCCATTCCAAGAGCATCTTACATAAATCCAGGACTTCTCAAACAGCCGGTTTTGCCAGATGGTCTTAGGGTTGGTTGTACCCATATATGTATAATCCTGAACTTCTCAAGTAAGGTCCTTATAGAGCATAATGGCTAAGAGAATTGGTGCTGACACCAGACCTGTGTCCAAATACTGCCTATGCCCCTAACTAGCTGCGTAACCTTGGAGAAGTAACTTAAGCCCCTTAAAGGGATTAGATTTCTCACCCGGAAAATGGTATCATAAATGCATCTACCCTATATGGTTAGTGTGTAAATTAATGTAACTTGAGATGGTGCATGTTTAGCATTAGCACAGTGCCTGTCTCTTGTTAGTAATACCTGCTTTTATTATTAATTATTCTCTATATTCCCAGTTTCAGCAAGGTGCCTAACATATAATAGTTGTTCAGCAAATATTTACTGGATTGAACTAGCTCTGAAATGTAAGCATTGGGTCAACAGCAAAGTAGTTACCCCACCATCATTTCTCCCACAGGAAGGGAGAATAGATGGAAGCCAGCCATCATACTTTCGTTTCTTATTCTAAACTTCCCATCCAGGCCCAGCAATAAAATAATCTTCCTGAACCCCAACAATTTCGAGAATTTTTTAAATCACACTATTTGAAAATAGTTGGGGTTCCCTAATCTAATATGTCCCAGGACCCCAAGGTCACCAAGCTTATATTAATGAAGTCTAGTTAAGATAAATGATTACACTTAGTAAACCAACTGCTTATGAGCTCATTGGGCTTTTTACATTTTACTATCTGCACTTCATAGAGACACAAGTATTTTGCTTTTGTAGGACACTCAACAGTCAAAGTAGTCTTTCAAAAAGCACAAATCAGATGCTATTATTGCACTGCTTCTAACCTCTAAAGGCTATCTATTGTAAAGAGATTAAATTTTCAACTACTTAGCCAGGCTCACAGGGACCATGTGCTCTGGTCACTTACTACATCTTTCCCTGACCTTCATGGGGTTTGAGGCAAAGTTGTCTTTTTCAGTCCCTCAGATGCAACAAGCTCTACTTCTTGCTCTCCCAGCTTTAGATTGGCTAATCCTTCTACCCAGACCAATTTCCCTCTGATCATTAAGGTCTCGGTTCAAACGCCACCACTACTATCTTGACCAAAGAGACCTGCCTCCTCAGTGCCTCTCCGTCCCATTTTCCAGTCGTATTTCTGTCGCTGTACAAAATTTATTTACATGTTTACTCTGTCTTCCTCCACCACTGGACATTTGCTTAAGAGCAAGGACTTTGTAATTTTTTGCTCACCGCTGAATCTTCCAAGGCTTGCAGCAGACACTGGCACATAGAAGGTGTGTAGGAAATGTGTGGCTAATAAATGAATAAATATGTGAATAAAAAAAACTGTGAAACACTAACACAAGAATATTCTTCTTTCAAAAGAATAATGAAAAATAATTTCATTCAATAAGAGTCATTCTTAGTTACTGATACATGACTTAGTAGTTCCCAATCAATTTAAAATGTTCCATTTTTTTCTGATACTTCACAAGTCATTAATTAAATGCTGCTCACATTTAAGGCCAATCTCTGAGACATTATTAACTCCTCTACTCTAAAGTTCCAGCATTAACTCAGGCGGGGCTTCACCAAGTACTGATCATGTGACCTTGGCCTCTCATTGCCTCAGTTTTCTCATTTGTAACACGGATATAATAATAGGCTTATTTCATAGGCCTATGAGGAAAACCTCATATATATATATATATATATATATATATGTGTGTGTGTGTGTGTGTGTGTGTATATGTATTTAAACAGTGTCTTAGAATAGTGTCTGGCACATGATAAGCATCACAGAGTGTTGACTGCTGCTACTAGTACTGTTATTATGAGAACTAACTGTTGAGAATAATCCTTCATATACTGGTTTATTCCACTGAAGATAAAGGAAACTAATGGAATATTAGAAATCAGATTAAACACAGAAAGCCAGTAAAATATACCAAGACAGAAGATGATAAGAGTGTAAAAGCATAGAAGAAAAAAATGGTTTTTGTTTTTCTTATTCTTTTTCTTTTTTAAAGAAGGAAAGAGCCTAGAAATAGGACAAAAACTATTCATTGGTTTTACTGATATGGGGATCACTGGTGACCTTCATAAGTAAAATTTCAGGACAGTGGGCAGTGAGACTACGGTGAGAGAAGTCAGATGGATGTAACTTATAGAGTAAATGGGACGTGAGGAAATGGAAACAATACATGAAGATAACAAGTTTGAAAAGCTCAGACATGAATTGGCTAAAGAAGATATGCAGGGATTAGGGGAGGAGGGAGGCTTTCATGTTACACGTATAGTTTTTAACATTTTCAGTTGGAGTTACTAGTCTAGAATGAGGCTGAATTTCGGCAAGAATCATTCATAAGGAGTAGATGGGTTGTAGAAAATGCAGTGCTGTGAAGTACTTGAGAAGATGAGGGAAAATGAAATGCTATCTGTAGTGCACATGGCCTTTTAACTTTAACTCCTGTAGTAAAAGGGAATACAAAGATCAACGCAAATGCTAATGAATTAATGGATTTGGCAGTGGACTATTTACAGACTTCTGTGTTCTTAATGAGTTATGAAGCACCTCACCAGCTCAGAGTGAAGGAAGTAGAGAGGATGGAGGTTAAGTAAAGCTTCTAAGAAAATAGTCCTTGAGAATTAGAAAGAGCTTACTGTAAGTCAGAGCAATATTTCCAGTCTTGAAAATCCACTTGAAGCTGGTGATTATTAATTTATTGGAATATCAATTTGCCCTGCCACATGATTTTTCTCCAGCTACCTGGATATAAGTTACACAGAGGCAGAAGAGAGTGAGAGATAACAATGGAGGTTAAATAAAATTAGTATTTTTTTTTACCTTTTTCCACTTCCCCGCTCCAACTCTGGGAAGCCTTCACAGACATGGCTGCCCTCCCAGCCTCCAGCAGCACTCTGTTATCAAAGAATTCAAAGAAATGGAACATAGGTTTCCAACTTATTAATTTAGCAAAATCAAAAATTATATATAATGTCTTCCGTTGGCAAAGATTTTTGCAATATAATTTGGTTCCATCTTTTGACAAGTAATTTGGCAATGTCTAGCAAGATAAAAATGTTAATAGCTTTTTACACATTAATTCTAATTCTGGAAGCTTATGCCAATAAATAATTTATAATCCAGAAAATTATTATATAAAGATGCTCATTGTCATGTCATTTGCAATAACAAAAAATTGGAAACACCTTTAATTGTTAACAATAGGAAAACAGTTTAGGAAATATCCACTTAGTAGAAAGTTACACAGTTACTATAGTATAATTACAAGATGATGGAGCAAAATAGAATAATGCTTAATAAAGAAAGAATGAAGAAAATTGACCTACAATTGTGTCTTCCTATGACAGTAATTATGTAAACATATAAATATTTATTAAAACTTAAAACCAAAATAAAGTTTTAAAAGCTCTGTACCAGTAATGGGGATTTTATGTTTGTTTCAAAATATTTTTTAACATAACTCTTATAATTTTGTTTTTTCTACTCCTTTTCTTAAGAATTTCTGATTATTACCTCATTTTTCATTCCATAGTTTCAAGTAAAGTCAGCAATTTTATCATCAGAGAAGATTAGACTTATTTGACAGTTCATAACTCCAAGTTATTTGGTATAAAAAGACCATATACACTTGTAGGTGCTTTCAAAATAATATTTCAAGCATTTTTTTTTTTTTTTTGCTTAGTCTTTCCTAGTATGGAGATTAAGCAAACTACCTAAAATTGCTAGCCATTCTTTTTTCATTTTTCTCATTTTATTCATTTATCTTGCCCTTCACAGAAATGATAACAAATGAGTCTGCAGTTGATTCTGCCAATTTCTTAAATCCTCTATTATCCACATTATGAAATCATACTTATATGAATGCTTCCAGTATTTTCAGAGCTCTTTAGTTATTATACTTTAGCATCCTGTATGAAGTATCTTATGTAAGTGTAAAATTTAGACTCAACTTCTGGAAGCTTTTCATGTCTTAGTTCAAAAGTGAGAGATGCTTAATCCAGCCATATGATTAACAATTACTTGTATAGTAAGAAGCTCCTAAATTATTGTTTTATGGATACCTGGCAGTTTTCTTGCCATTTCTCAGAGGTTCTCTATTAAACACATTCTCTCTCTTTCTCTCTCTCTCTCTCTCTCTCTCTATCTCTATCTCTCTCTCACACACACACATTGTGATTAAAAGCACAGACTTTGACATTATGAAGTCTAAGGTTCAATTTCCAGTTCTGTAGTTTCTGGGCCACTTCACTTTAGGCAAGTAACCTAATGTCTCTGAACCTTGTTATTTTCATCTGTAAAATGGAGATTACAATTATATCAGACAATCATCAGAACATCCGTAATGATTTTAGAGTTTCAGAGTCAGGTACAAGCAGGCACTCAGTAAATGGCTAGTCCTTTTATTACTTTATTATTATTTAGGTCTTGGTTTTCCTGGAGTCTGTGAGTCCCCATAATGAAATGTAATTTCCAGTAGATTAACACCTGTTTTCACCAAAAATTTTAACTGAGTTCATTACTTTCTGTGCAACCCAGATTAGTTTTCTGCCTTTTTTTCTGTGCCGTCTGTAGGTGTTCAATAGATTTATTTAATAAATGTATGAATGCATGAACGTATAGATGAATTTTTAAATGCTTCTTTTTGAGAAGGTAGAACAAATGTGACACTGTAAAACAGATAAGAAAATAGTCCATGGAAAAAATGGCAGAGTCACATATGTGCCCAGGGCCAGCCTAAGGAGAATTGCTTTTTTTTTTTTTTTTTTTAAGGAAAAAAGTGTTGAATAGCTTATTTTAATTATTTTTAAAAGTTAAGTACAGGGGGCTTCCCTGGTGGCGCAGTGATTGAGTGTCAGCCTGCCGATGCCGGGGAAATGGGTTCGTGCCCTGGTCCGGGAAGATCCCACATGCCGTGGAGCGGCTGGGCCCGTGAGCCATGGCCGCTGAGCCTGCGCGTCCGGAGCCTGTGCTCCGCAACGGAAGAAGCCACAACAGTGAGAGGCCCACGTACCGCAAAAAAAAAAAAAAATTAAGTACAGGGACTTCCCTGGCGGTCCAGTGGTTAAGACTTCTCCTTCCAATGCAGGGGGTGTGGGTTCAATCCCTAGTTGGG
Source organism: Mesoplodon mirus (assembly GCF_964341445.2). Taxonomy (NCBI): domain Eukaryota; kingdom Metazoa; phylum Chordata; class Mammalia; order Artiodactyla; family Ziphiidae; genus Mesoplodon; species Mesoplodon mirus. The sequence goes on along the minus strand of NC_138976.1, from coordinate 196,053,813 downwards.
GAGCTATGGTCCCACATGCCTCACAGCCAAGAAACCAAAACATAAAACAGAAGCAGTATTGTAACAAATTCAATAAAGACTTTAAAAAGTGGTCCACATCAAAAAAAAAAGTTAAGTCCAAAAATTTGCTGATGATTTACATATTTAGCACCAATAAAATAATGTGAGATTAGCTGTACTCAAACAGAAGGTTGAGCTACATTCACATTAAGTGACATTATATAGTCTAAATTTATGGAAAACTTCTGAAATGGCTGATAAAAAGCAAGATGGTGATTGACCTTTGAGCAGAAAAAGACAGAAAGAGAAATGGCCTTTTCTACATTCTATTGTGTCTCTAAGTAACATGCTTGGTAATCTAGCTACAAAGCAATATGTCATTTGGCTTTAGGCACCTACTGTGATTTACCTTGTGAGGATCAGATTTTGCCATGGAGAGGATTTGTAAAAGTATCACACATTCCAGTACCATTGGCAATCACAGCTACCAAAAACTCCAATTTAAATTGAGGAATCTAATGTCAGATGATAGTATCATTTCCTTGTGGGTGTCTTGGGAAAAGATGGGTAGGACATGTATAAAAGTGAATACTTTAATACTGAAATAACAATTCATCATTTTGAAAATATAAAACACATTAAAGTTGTTATAGCATCATGCATTAATATTTCACTGTACTTTAGACATTGCCTACAATCAATGTTTTCTGCCCTTTGAAACAGAATCTTGCTTGTGGTATGCATTAATAATATAAAAGATTAAACACTGAAAAGAAATTCAGTCTTTAAAGACAATTTGCTTTGATTTATTCAGTGGGTTCTTCCAAAAAGTTAACACAAGAATTTTTGCTTGTTGAATTGGAGTTACAAATTCTTTCAAATTTACTTAGTATTTTCTGTAATATCAGTATCAAGGAAGGTAAAGCAAATTTACATATTCATTAGGAAATACAGGGATATAATCTTAAAAAAAGAAAACACAGCGTTTTTATACACTTTATTTTTTAGAAGTGTTTTAATTTTACAGAAAAATTGAGATGATAGTATAAAGTGTTTCCATATACACTATACCCATTTCCCTCTATGATGATCCACTTATATTAGTATGTTACATTGTTACAATCAGTTAACAAATATTGATACATTATAATTTACTATAGTCCATCCATTAGTCCAGTTCCTTAGTCTTTACCTAATGTCCTTTTCTATTCCAGGATTTCATCCAAAACATCACATTACCTTTAGTTGCCATGTTTCCTTAGGCTCCTCTTGGGTTTGATAGCTTCTCGAGTTTTCCTTGGATGACCTTGACAATTTTGAGTAGTTAGGGTTATGTAGGATGCCCACTACTAGAATTTGTTTGATGCATTTTTCATGATCATATTGGGATTATGTGTTTTGGGGAGGAAGACCACAGAGTAGAAGGGTTATTCTGTCAGATCACATCAAGTGTACAAGGTATGAATATGCATTATGAATGCTGAGGTCGACTTTGATCACCAGGCTGAGGTAGTGTTTTTCAGGTTTCTCCATCGTAAGATTACTGTTTTCCCTTTTTCATACTGTACTTTTTTGGAAGGAAGTCAATATGCTCAGCCCACAACTAAAGAATAGGGAGTTATGCTTAGGATGGAGTACTACATAAACTATTTGGAATTCTATTGCACTGGAGATTTATCTATTCTCCTGCATTTATTTATGTATCCAATTATTTATTTATATCAGAAGAACTCATGGATTTTTATTTTATACTTTGGGTTATAATCTAATTCTACTTTAGTTACTTTGTTCCTCAAATTGCTCTAGTCCTGACCCTTGTGAACTCTTTTCAGTTGGCTCTTGTGCCACTCTGAGGTATCCCCATCCTGTATTTTTTTTTTGAAACTTCCTTACTTTCTGACACTATAAGATGGTCTTGTTTATAAATCTTGTATATTTACTGCCCCAGTCCTAGAATCAGCTGTTTCTTCATGGATAACTAGGTCTTTTTAGTGGAGAAAGGTATTAGACAGCAGGATCTGGGTGTGGGGTGTGCTAATTGCTGCTCGGATGTCATTGCTTCTAGATCTTCTCAGCTGACAGAGCAAAGAGATAATATGTGTGTACATGACCCATGTATACGCACATATCTATAAGTATCTCTCTACATAACCATGTGTATTAAGGTAATATGAAGCAATATTAAGCTAAACATGAATGTATATTGATGTTTCCAACTTTAATCTGTTACCACATAGATCATCTTAGCCTCATCTCTTGCTTATCTTTAAATTTCAACTCCAGCAAAACACTTGGCTTTTAGAAGTATGAAAATCAAATTGTAGCAACTTTGGAAGCCACATCATCTAGTAGAATAATTCTTAAAGGGCAATATGTATATCATCAAATATTAATTTACAGTCAGCAGTACTTTTTAACATCAGTAGGCCTCCAGACCTCTGCTTCCAAGAAGAAGAAGTAGCCCATTTCTCCCAGGTTCTCCCACTTAAAACTAAAACCCTGAACATAACAACAAACAAACATAGGAAGACGCTGAAAGGTGGAAATGAGATGGCAGACTTAACTAGGGACTTTGGGACTTGAGGAATAACATGGTGATGAGTCCCCTGTGTTTCCTGTTGCTTCCCATACATCCTGGAGAGGGTATTACAGGAACCCCCAATCAATAACCACCAACAGAACAACAGACAAAAAAGCTTCAGAAAAAAACACAAAACCCAGTTCCCCCTAGCCAAAGTATGAGGAAAGGGGTTGCTAAAGACAGAAGACCATTTGGGCAATAATATACACACTACTTGAGACAAGTGCCAGTGGAATATACACACTACTCGAGCAAAGTGTCAGTGGAATATTGCACCCGTCCCCTATGTCCTGTCGTTTCAGTTGGGCCAAGCTAAGATTTGATCTTCCACACCACCCCACTCCTGCCCTCCAGAAGAGTCAGCGCTCTGATTCCCCATCAGGTTTGTTTCAGTGTGGTCCAGTGGTGAGCTGAGCCTCCACCCCTTTCCATTAGCAAACAGACTTTAAAAGGTGGTGCCTGGGCTTCCCTGGTGGCGCAGTGGTTGAGAATCTGCCTGCCAATGCAGAGGACACAGGTTCGAGCCCTGGTCTGGGAAGATCCCACATGCCGTGGAGCAGCTGGGCCCATGAGGCACAGCTACTGAGCCTGCGCTCCGCAACAAGAGAGGCCACAACAGTGAGAGGCCTGCACACCGCGATGAAGAGTGGCACCCGCTCGCCGCAACTAGAGAAAGCCCTTGCACAGGAATGAAGACCCAACACAGCCAATTAAATAAATAAATTTACTTATTAAAAAAAAAAAAGGTGGTGCCTGACAGGCTTGTTAACACTGGGCTGCCCTCACACAGTCGTGGGGTCCAATGGTGGGACATAGCATCCATCTCTCCCTGACATCAATAAGAATAGGATGTCACAGGTTGGAGAGAGTAGGCACCCCACTAACCCCCAACACATGATGTCAGTGAGACCCAATGGGGTGCGGAATCCCCATAACCATCCTGAGGCAGTAAGACAGAATGAGATGGCACAAGCAGGGCTAGTTGGCAGTTCTCTTCCTCTTACCCTGTTGTCAGTGGGGCCAGCACGTAGCTGACCCTCTACCCACACCCGGCATCAACAAGAAGGAATGAAGTGGGAGGAAGGACAGCAAACACTTCACTTCTCCCCTCCCCTGGTGTCAAGAAATCTACTGGGGAGATGAACTTCCACTCCTACTAAAAAGCAACACAATGATATTAATGTTCCCACTTTTGGGGGGAAGGTGTCAGAAGGGCCAATAGGATAGCTGAACTTCTACTTGATCTGTCTGCAGTGAGGCAATGTAAGTGCCCACTTTTGCTGGGGTATCGTCAGTAGGGCCCAATGGAAATCTGTATGTAACCCCCCAGTCCTCATACTACGCCTCAAATAGGATGACTTCCTTCTAAAAAGTAATAATAAAATTAAATGGGTTACAGAGTCATATAATAACTCACAATGTTTAGAATACAATGGAAAAATACTTATGACACCAAGAACCAGGAAATCACAGAATAAATGAGAAAAGACAATAAACATACACCAACACTGAGATAAAACATCTATTGAAATGATCAGACAAGGATTTTAAATAAGCTGTCACATAAATGCTTCAATTAGCAATTATGTGTTCCTTGACAGAAATGGGAAAAATAGAAAATGTAAACAAAGAACTAGAAGCTATAACAATAAAAACAAATGAGAACAGTAGAACTGAAAAATACAACAATCAAAAAACTTTGCTCAAAAAAAAAAAAACTTTGCTCAAGAGTGGAGTGGAGATTACAAAGCATAGAATCATGAACTTAGAACAGATCAATACAACGTACCAAATGTACAGAGAAAAATAGACTGAGGGGTAAAGATGGGAGAAAGAACAGGATCTCAAGAACCTGTAAACAGTAACAAAAGCACTAACATTCATATCATCAAAGTTCCAGAATGAAAACAGATAGCAAGTAGGACTGACAAAGTATTCAAAGAAATCATGGCTAAAAAGTTCCCAAAATTTTAGAAGACAAAAACACAAATTCAAGAATCTGAACAAACCCAAAGAGGAAAAACACAAAGATATCCTTGCCAAGACGCGTCATAACTAAACTTCTGAAAAGTAGAGACAAAAAAAATCTCGAAAGTGGACAGGAAGAAACGATGCATTACTTATTCAGAAACACCAGTTCCAATGACAGCATATTTCTTGTCTAAAACTCTGGAGTCAGAAGCATTGACATAACATTTTTCAAGTGCTAAAAGAAAAGAACGCTCAGCCACAAATTCACACGTTTTATATCCACTTTCTTGTTCGACTTACATTAATGGACTACTAACTCATCTTTCTATATCCGGGACTGCCATCACCCTTCTCCAAAAATCTAGTCACAGTATTTCCAGAGTGATCTTTCTGAAAATGAAACAAATTTTTCTTATAAAAATACCTGATTGTGTTAGGAAACTTTTCTCTCTTCTAAGTTACCAGTTAAAATCCTTCAATGGATTCCCATCTTTCTTGGAGTAAAATCTGACATGCAAACTCTCTTTGTCTTTTTGCGCTGCTGTAAGATTATGGTGCAGGTTGGGTGGCTCATAAACAACAGGCATTTTTTTTCTCACAGTTCTGGGGGCTGCAAGTGCAAGAATAGGGTGACAGTATGGTCAGATGAGGGCCCTCTTCTGAGTCACAGACTTCTCATTGTAACCTCACATGGCAGAAGAGCTTCAGGAGCTCTGTGGGGTCTCTTTTATAAGAGCACTAATACCTTTATCATTTCCCAAAGGCCCCACCTACTACTACTATCACCTCCGGAAATTAAGATTTCAACGTATAAATTTGGAGGGGAACACAAAGACTAGACCATAGCACTTACTATACATACATGGACCATTCATGGTCTGGCTTCTACCACCCTCTCCATTGTCTTCTTTCCTTACACTCCAGTGAGCACTTTTTTTTTTTTTTTTTTTTTTTTTTTTTTGCGGTACGCGGGCCTCTCCCTGTTGTGGCCTCTCCCGTAGCAGAGCACAGGCTCCGGACGTGCAGGCTCAGCGGCCATGGCTCACGGGCTCAGCCGCTCTGCGGCATGTGGGATCTTCCCGGACCAGGGCACGAACCCGTGTCCCCAGCATCGGCAGGCGGACTCTCAACCACTGCGCCACCAGGGAAGCCCCAGTGACATTTCTTATACTGATTATGAATGGAACTCCTTTCTGGACTGATCCTTAACCATTCATTTTCTGGCAAACATGAATTTATCTTCTCTTTTCCTCAAAAATTCACCCTTCCTTCATGTTACATATCCATTTCAATTGCCTTCTACAGGAAGCCCTACTGATATCCCCCATATACTACTGTCTACAGCATGAATTAAGGTCTTACCATGTCTTCCTATAGCACTCTGTAATAATTTTTACGGTAAATATGGATTTTCTTATTTGAGTGTCACAATACATTGACTTCTAGATGGCACGATAATGATTTTAGTAACAGTAACACTGGTGCCTAGTTTAACCCATGGCATACTTTAGGTGTTCAATAAATGTTTGTTGAATGAGTGAATGAATGAATGAATGGATGGTCAGTTTGAAATCTTAATCATGTTACTTTTCAAAAATCTGTTCAAAAGATACCCACGGTTTTCCAGAAGATTAGGGACTTAGGATCTTCAACTTGATTTAATAGAGGAAATTTTTACTCATACATCATGCTTAAATACCTCAAAGTAAAACCATTAACCCAGGAATTTAAGGTTACCATTTGGACTTGCAAGCCAATAATTAATATCTCCTGCCCCCACTGTATTAGATGGTTTCAATGCTCCACTCATATCTCCCCAGCACTCATCATTCCAGTATATGCTGATAGACTCATGCTACCACCTGCAATTATCCACCTTAGGGCAGGCCAGAAATGTACAGGAGTTAATGTATCTGGGTGTAGCTTTCAACCAAGGACAGAGGGGACTGGAAGATAAGTACTTCAAGTTTCTCACCAGTTCTTGGGATAACTCTGAGACATGTTCTATAGAGTTTCACAGAACTCCCCTGAAGTACTGGCAGCAGTTCCCTGCAGGAGTAATTGATTCAGTAATGCACCTCTGTTGGCTTCCTTCCATGCCTCCATTCTCAATTCCCACTCCACTTCTGAGTGTTCTGGAAGCACCTCCCAGATGAACAGTTTGCATTCAAATTATTGACTCAGGTTCTGCTTCTAGGGGAATTCAATTTATAGCCTCCTAACAATCCAGTGCTCCTTACAGAGCCATCACTGGTACAAGTACCAAGGCATGCCACATTATGTATCACTCCTCCTAAATCCTAATATTTTTAAATAGATAGGAAAGAGCATGACCTTGAAGAGAAAAATCGTTTATATGAGAATGGCCAATGGATAAAGGGAAGGAGAGACAGTGCCATTTGTTTTCCATTAATGATAGTGTGAAATTTATGGGCAGATGGTCTAACAGGTGTGACTATAATTTGAGGAGCCTGCTCCTTTGGTTACAGAAGACTGCTATTGTTATTATTATGGAAGCACAACCTCATGACTTTAATGCTTCACTTGATGTAGCCTTTTTCTTTACCCTTAAATCTTTCTACATCACTGAATTGCAGCCAATAGATTTATTTTCTCCCTATGGCTCCATCACAAAAAAAGACACACATGTGCACACACACACACACACACTCAGAGTTTTGTGTATGCCAGTGCTAGGAAAGACAAGCTCATGGTGCATGTATGCAATGGATATTGTACATTACAGGTCTCTGTGAGATAGTCTTCTGCAGGTTCCTATGTTTATTTTATGAATAATTAACTTTAGTAAAGTTAATTTCCTGAAGATCTTGATGAAGACTGAAGAAAGGAAGTAAATTTTAAAGAAAAAGACTTAGAAACTTGCCCTTTTTGCCCTCTCTTTGTGTCTTAATGAACAAAGGATAACTGGGACTTTTTTGAAGTCTTTGCTTGAGTTGAAGACACAAAATGCAACCTGTACTCTTATCATAATATGTTCAGTTTATGAGTACACAAACTTATAAACTGTGAATTTCCCTAAAGTTATTATACCATTTAGAAGATGTTTGCTGGGACGTTTACTTAAAACCAAACAATTGAGGTCTATATGTCCAAATAATTTCCTTCTCTCTTGCTGTCTCCATTTCAGTTTCCTGAGTTTCTGGGAAGGCCTGGTTTCCCCAAAGGAACGATTTCTGGTAGAAGTCTGAAGTTCTGACCCAAGAAAAATAATCCAGTATAGCCAGTGAATTGAGGACAACAAGTTTTCCAATCAGGTAGGAACATTTAATCTCATACATTACAATGACCTTAAGTAAGGTGTGCTGATAGCTGGATATGATTTAACTTCTTGGAAAAAGATGCATATCTAACCTGCCCCACAAGGAAGCTGTTCTCAATTCCCTTAGTGGTTGTGGTGTTTATCAGAGAGTGCCTTGGGGGAAGATGAATACAATAACAGTATGATGCTCTTTTTTTTTTCATTTTTAGCTCATTGTTGCCAAGTACCCTTGGTGACCTTGGTGCCTGTGGTTTAATCCCAGGAGGTTAGACATGTGAAAGAGCACATTAACCCTTTTTAGTATTTTCTCCCAATACAAATCATTTTTATAGGTTGTCTCCATGGACTTCTAGTTGCTTATCAAAATTAAGCATCAAGTCTTCTAAGTGAGCAATAGCCCCAGTCAGTGTGAGGAAATCAGCTTGGTTCTTATTGGGGCACATCTTCTTGGACTTGGCACAAAGTGAGTTCACATAGGGAGTTAGAAGGAGGAGAATGGGGCATGCGAAAGGGGAGTTCTCTGTTCTCATTTACCTATGCATGTTGAAACTCCACTAACAGTTTTATTTTCATTAGCAATTTGTGATAAAAACTTAGGGTAGGGCTTCCCTGGTGGCGCAGTGGTTGAGAGTCTGCCTGCCGATGCAGGGGACACGGGTTCGTGCCCCCGTCTGGGAAGATCCCACATACTACGGAGCGGCTGGGCCCATGAGCCATGGCCACTGATCCTGCGTATCCAGAGCCTGTGCTCCGCAACGGGAGAGGCCACAACAGTGAGAGGCCCGCGTACCGCAAAAAAAACTCAAAACTTACGGTAAAGGGAATAATGAAGCTGTCCCACTATATGGCACGACAAAAGATAGTAGTGACATCAAAATCAGGGCCTATCCATCTCATTTGCAGTTATATACTCAGTGTTTAGCATAGCATTTGATCCCTCATCAGTATTCAATAAGAAGATGCGTGTTGAATGACTTAAGGATGAATTAATGAATGAAAAAAGTTAATATGGTAGAAAATGCGTTTTAGCCTTGTATTTTCGTGTGTTGCCTTCTGTATTTCAAAACCCAGAACTGTAACTGACACATAGAATATAAGCAGTAAAATTTGTTGAAAGAATGAATGAGTCCCCACAATTCTAAGAATAATTTTAAGACCAACACAGACTCCATATCTGCCAAGGTCTATGACAGAAGTATCCAGAGAAGAAAGCCTGATCTCAGCTAGTGGTAGAGCTGACAGAATTTATCTAGTTTTAATAATTTACAGCTCATCCCATTACATTCAGTCATAGTGCCTACATGAGCCATACAATTAAATGTTGACTGAAAAAAAATGCACAACCTAAAAGTTGAGAATTATGTTTTATTTGGAGGACATACTGAGGACTTAAGTCAGGAGACAGCCTCTCAGATAGCTCTGAGGGACTGTTCTGAAGAGGTAAGGGAGGGCACAGGATATTTATGGGTTCTTGTAAAAAAAAATACTCGGTAGGTGGAACATCAACATCTAGCTCCCCCAAGGTAGACTGCAGTGTGTTCCCCTTCCCTCGGCCTACCCTGGGGCACCCTGAAGGGCCTACGGGTCTGAGTGTGGCCCAGCAAGCCCAGGGGAGCCGGCGGGTCCTCAGAGTTCTTGTCCTGAAACTGGCGCTGACGCGACAGGGCCACGAGTCTCTAGACACTTACTGCCGTTAAACGAATGCAGAACTGCAACTAAGGCCTCAGGGAACCTGCTTCACGCCTACCCTTCTGGATGCCAAATCAAGACCTTACGTTGAGGCTAGGGCCCCCGTTGAGATTCCTCTTAGCTCTAGAGCAGGGCAGGAAGAGCTCCCACCCAGGACCTGGAAGCACCCTCTTTCTTTCGAGAAAACTCTTTTTTTTCTCAGAGCCATGCCTGCAGGGACTAGAAACATGGCAACAACAGTGTTTTTCAGGTTTTTTCCGGCTGCAAGAATGGAGCTTTCAAAATGGGAAAACCAGGCTTTTCGCTATAGACGCCATGTCTAGATTGACACGCAGCCTAAATACGTGTGTTTTCTAACAAGTAAAAGAGACACAAGCTACCCACTGTGACCTAAACTGAATCAACTTTTTAAAGCAGGGTGTTCTGCGGCTAGCGAACTGCCTCAATGAAGGAATGCCTTCGGTCGGCTGAGGGGCCTGTGTATCTTCCAATATCCGGCAGTGTTACATGAAGAACTGTTCTTTAGTTCAAGTTGTAGTGCAAACTGAATTTCCCCTTGAGGTATGGTGACTTCACATATGAGGTCCGAGGAAGAATTGCCTTCCTCCCCTTTGAAGTCCCAAACCACTCCTCCCAACATCTTTGTCTTTAGTTGAAAGTGGTATTTAAGGTGAGGATTTCAGCCATTTGGGAGATTTACTGAGTTCTCCTGGGTCTCTTCCATGTATACATATTATTAAATTTTGTTTGATTTTCTCCTGTTAATCTTCATCTGTCTCATGTCAATTAATTCCTAGACTAACCAGAAAAATCTAGAAGGGTACAGGAAACTTTCTTCCTGCCCAACAGGCATTATAGTACAGGGCACATTGCCTGCCTTTGAAAGCATCTGAACTTATACACATTGAAAACCCTCTCCTTTCCATGCCCCTTTACCATAGGCATAAAGATTTCTGTGCACATCGAGGCTGAGAAGAACTCCTGAGTCCATCATTGTTTCTCCAGGCAGTCATGAAGACTGTCAGAGAGGAAGAACTTTTCCTCTGCCCTTCTGTAGGCAAATGGAGTAGGGGGTCCCCAAAGAAAAAGAATCAAATATAACTTTGTGACATAAGAGAAGCCATTTTAAGCCTAAATCATTTGTGATCTCAGCCTGGTCATGATGCTTGCTCTTGAACAGATCTCAGTAATTAATGATCTTGTGAAATAAAATTGTCCCTTACCATCTGGTTCTATAAGAATAAAGTCACTAGCCACTGTAGTCTCTGACCTTGACAAAAAAGTAATCACTTGATCTAAAAGAGAACTGGAAATTTTTCTTTGAGCCAAATTTGAGGATTATAACCTGGGAAGAGCATCTCAGAAAACTCTGAAAACTGTTCTGCCCATTAGAAACCCAGGGAGGTGTATAAGTTTTTTTTGAGACAGAGGGCTGTACATCAAATGACATTTTATTGAACGTTTACATAATTCAGATCTAAGTGCCATCCTGCTGGTCATGTAACCCCTTACAAGGTCAAGAAGAAATGTTAGCTCTTAAGGAGGGAGTTGTCTTGTTGATGTTAGGAGAATGTTGCTCTTTATGGTTGAGCAAGTGTCCCTGCCTATGGGGGATGTTTGGTCAATGTATAATGTAGATGCACAGTGCACAGTGTGGGGAGAGAGGAGACCAAAGGGCAGAGAAGAATTTATGTTTAAATTTCTCTTGTCTTGCCATAAAATATAAATTTTGTTTCACAACCTTCAACACACCCCGAATGGAATTCAGGACTGACATCAGGAATGAGGTGGTCTATGCTCTGAGAAAACCCGGCAGAACAGGCCTTCAGATAGTTCAATATTTTCAGAAGATTTTATGAGCCCAGTTTCTTTTATCTTCTCATATCTAGAAAAGCACTAAAATCATTAATGGAGACATCTGCTCCTTGTGACTAGCAGCCACCATTTCGTGACTAGCAGCAAATTTCTGCCAAAATGTGTCCCTGATTACATGTGTCCCCCTTCACCAAAATCACATACATGCTGACCTTCCCCCTAACTCTTTCGAGCAGTTCCTCAGAGCTATCTGAGAGGCTGTTTCCTTGGCTATAGTCCTCATTTTGCCCCAAATAAAACTTAACTCACAACTCTCAGTTTGTGCTTTTTTTTTTTTCAGTTGACAGTTTAAAACTTTCCCAATTTGGCTGTTCAAGGAGCCACCGTTTTGGGAAAATCCCTGCTGTTCTCCTTACTTGCTGCAAGTAATAAACCCTTCCTTCTCCTGCCCTTTGGCTTGGTTGTGTCTTTTGGCTCAACAAAAGAAGTGTTTCAGGTAACACTTTGAGCTGGTCTAAGAATTAAATTCACATGAGACTGATTAACAGGAGAAAATAAAACAAAAGTTTAATAATATGTATATCTAGGAGTCATTTTTGGCCTAAGCCGTTTTGCAATCTAAGCCTGCCCAGGATGCTTGCCGTTGAAAGGGTCTCAGTAATTAATGATCTTAAGGGAACAAAATAATGCAGAATCAAAGGACTGTTTTCAGATCAAAGAAGTAACAATAACAAAGATAATTATAAAGACTCCCAGTTCTCTTTCAATGGTAAAGATTAGCCTGATCAACTGGGAACATAAGGAATGATGATATTGACCTTTTCTGACCCTCATGACTTCAGTCCACTAAAGCTTGGACTCTGTGGACCACCCAAACCCCTTCATGAATATGCATATACCCTTAGCTTAAAAATTCCCCCATTTTGCTGTTCAGGAAGACACTGCTTTGGGAAAGACCCCCGGTGTTCTCTTTACTTGCTGCAAGTAACAAATCCTTTCTTCTCCCAATCTTTGTTTTTGTTGTGCCTTTCAGCTTGACGCCCACCAAGAGGCAAACCCAGGTTTTTGGGTAACATTAGCTCTTTGGCGGGCAATGAAAATGACATAAGGCAGATTAACAAGAGAAAATTAAATTATTATGTGCACATGGGGAATTCACGTAAGTATGAAGAATTCCAAAGACAGCAAGACAAGGTGACATATATATATTCTTGACTAAAGAGAAGTGAAGCTGAGCAGGACCCTGTGGCGCTCCTGGGCACTAAAGTCTTTCTGTGTCCCCCATTTCTTGTTTGCAGGGACTAGGCTTCAGCCTCCACAACCTTCCCTGAATTCCAAAGGGTAGGGTCAAATAGTTGCTAATAAGGGAAGCGAGATGCTGCAGAGGCAAGGGAGGAACTGTCAAGAAACAATAGTGCAGCTTTGGGACAAGATCCTGGTTCTGCCTCAAGGGAAACATAAAACAATAACTTTGAGCTCTTCTACAGAACTCAAACCCCCAACAAATGGAAGATGTTAACTACTTGATGAAGCATCCTTCATTCTAGAGAGAAGGTCACAGTTTGATAACCTTGAGAAGCATAGAAGCTCATCAGGAGACCACCTGAGGCCAGATTAAAGGATTGCAGGCCCTGAACACACCATAATCCTTATCAGCAACCCTGACCTTGAACCATTGCTATAAAACTCCTCACCAAATCCCCCCAGGTTGGGACACACAGTTTTGAGGGCATTAGCCTGCTGTGTCCCCCTTTGCCTGGCAATGCAATAAACCTATTCTTTTCTACTTCACCCAAACTCTGCCACCGAATTCGATTCCATACCAGTGCACAGAGGCCAAATTTCGGCATCAGAAGGAGGTATGGGTCTGAAATTTCAAGGGGAAGTAAGGTAATTCACAGGAAGTTAAAAAAGAGTTAATGTTTGGTAAACAAATGTTTGCTGATCTATCCAAAGACAATGAGACAGAGAGAGAATTTTTTTTTTTTTTTGCGGTACGCGTGCCTCTCACTGTTGTGGCCTCTCCCCTTGCGGAGCACAGGTTCCAGACGCACAGGCCCAGCAGCCATGGCTCATGGGCCCAGCTGCTCCGCGGCACGTGGGATCTTCCCGGACCGGGGCACGAACCCATGTCCCCGGCATCGGCAGGTGGACTCTCAACCACTGCGCCACCAGGGAAGCCCCACAGAGAGGATTTTGATCAAATGGGCTTTTCAATGTTCCTCCTGTTCTACCACACCTAGTATTATACTACATTTATCTCTAGTGATAGCTTCTTCCTGGGACAGGCCTCCTGTTTTAAATTATTTTAGGCAATAAGGGGGAAGTTCAAAGGCTTTTCCTGAGTCTTTTGGGCCTTGATTGTTTTCAGCTCAAAATAATCCACATGCCATAGTGGCACATCTTGTGGTGGCCAGCACTTAGACCCATTGGCTCCCACGTGCAAATGAGAACCATGCAATGACTCAGGGAGAGTCCTGAGCACATTATTCAGATAGACACCAACATGATGCAATTTTTCTTCAGTGTGTTCAGTGAGAGAAGCAATACAAGAGGCACTGCCCTTTTACTTTGGGGGAGGTTGAAAGTCCCTTCTTGGAAAGGAAAAATAAGTACTTTTAGAGCATTTAGAAAACCTAAAACCTGTGACTCAATTTTTTTAAGTGCAGAGTTAATTTTACCCAAATGTGTTTTCTTAAAAATTGCAACCAGTCAAGATCAGTATCTTCAAGGGGTGCATCAGTTGTGATATTTGCTGACTTTACACTATTCTGAAATTGAGGATACCTTCCCTCTACTCAGTTAATGTTTATTTTTTTTAACTTTTAAAACTGTTTTAAGTAGGAGATCTTTTACTGGAGCCTGAGGACTGATAATGTTAACCACTGTGACACTGCTCTGTTACCTCACATCAACCAATCAAAGAATTGTGCAGGAGCTGATCACATACCCTGTGATTCCCCTCTCTCACCTGGTATTTAAAAATGCTTTCATAAAACCCATCAGGAAAGGGGGTTCAGGTGTTTTGAGCGCTACCTGACCTGAACTCCCTGCCTGGCACCTGCAATAAACGCTGCACTTTCCTTCGCCATAACCTGGTGTCAGTAGATTTGCTTTACTGCACATGGGAGAGCAGACCCACGTTTTTTCATCAACATATTTATATATATTATTATATATTGTAGGCAGTGGAGATATTTTACTTCTTTCCTATTGTGCTGTTTTATTTTTTAACTGAGTTAACCATGAAAGTCAATTTTTGTTGATAGAGGAGCAAAGGTACAAATTAATTAGCTATAGTTAAAAATTTAACGCTTTCAAAATGCTTGTTATTTATAATGAGGTTTATTTAACAGAATTAGGAAATAATTCTGTATTTAAATGGTTCGATTGTGATTGTGGAACATGAAACTGGTAGTCCACAGGACATATACTAAATTTTCACCCTTAGTGATACTATATTTGTACCATCCATGTCAAGCTAAAATGTTGTGTTTCAACAACCTTTAGCAAACATATCTTAGTTTTATTATTCAGAGGGAATATAGGAGCTCAATTTGATATAGGGAACTTGAGCATTCCATCAACATGAATTTGAAGAATACACTAAGAATATCTTCTACATTACATTGGAGTAGTGAATTACTGGTAATTATTTAGGGAATTCTTTTGAAAAATATAGTCACCAGGGGCCAATAATTGAATTCTATTGAAATATAGAGATAGATATTAATAAGAATGGAAAATCATATTTTCATTTTATATTGCCCATATCTTCATTTTATTTGTAGGTTTTGAAAGTTTGCAAGAGAAAGATATCAGAATTTATACTTCATTCAGCAGAATCCCTTGGACCAAATGATCACACACTCAGAATACATAAGTGGAGACATTACTGACTGTGGCCCAGGAGACAAGGACAAGACCTAGAAAAGACACAGTAAATAATGGAGGGAAAAAAGATTGGAATAGACAGGCATTTCTCTTAATGAAAAATGTTAACAGTAGAATCCTTGAGGGAGAATCTTTGAAAACATTGGATTTCTATAACAATAAAAAATTGAGTCCCAAAGTACAATGAGAAATAACAATAATGAATAAATAGGATAAAGAAATTATATGTTAACTGGCATATAGTCCAGGTGATGATCAGACTCCTGCAGAAACATGGGCTTTCTGGCCTTTAATTCCCCTTGGGAAGAACTGCAGCGGCCCTGTCCCCAGCTTTCAGCCATCAACTCCAGAGGCAGAGTCCTGGCCCTCAAGTCAGGCTGCCTCACTGACTTGTATGCCCATGGAAAAGGGAACATTGATCCTGACCTGAGACACAGCCCTCAGATGTTTGTAAGCTGGAAAGTCTCCATCAGACTTCCTCCTTGCATCTCTCTAGGGTGAACTAGGGAAAAGAAAACGTCACAAAACCCTTTCCCACAGAAGAAGTCTGGGAAAAAACACATGACGATCTTGGCCTTGGTGCCAGGTGAGGCTGATATCACTAGAGCACACCTTCTCCTGGGTTTGGTACCAGAATCCAGGGCCCTGGTGGGAGGACCTGGGCTCTGCCCTGGGTTCCATGGACACAGACAAGCAAGTGTGATCTCAGCAACCTTCAAGGACCCAGATGTGAGAAAGAGGCAATGAAGACACGATGGCTGCTTCAGGGTGGCTTGGTGTCAGCCTAGAACAGCTGGACTTCATAAGGAATAACACACTGTGGAGGGAAATAATAAAGAATTTAGAATAGGAACAGAAAATAGTTTTATTTGAGCCAAGCTGAGGGCTATAATCTGGGAGGCAGCCCCTCAAAAGGCTCTAAGGAACTTCTCCACTGAAGCATGGTAGTCTTATACTTTATCAGAACAAAGAACATACATCAAACATGACAGGGGTCTATTCCTTAAAGATTTCAAAAGAGACAGATTGAGGACATATCTAGTGAGACAGTAGGGTCCTGGCACGTGGGAAAGGAGCCTCATCTTCGAGAGGGTGTTAACATGGGCATCATAAAAAGGGAGTCATTTATCCTTCTTTTTGAATCAGACATTTCTTTTCCTTAATGGTTAAAGCAGATGTGCTGTGTGTGTTTGACAGGCTCTTTCAGTTCACACAAAGTTTACACTGAACCATGTATAAGCCTAAATGACTTCCCCATACCTCATTACGTGAAAAGTTTCTCCCTCAACACTATAATTTGGGGCTTGACTAATCTTGGAGATAAACCAGACCCATAATACCCTCAGCTCTCTAGGCCTCTCGACCTGCAGATCCTGCTGTATCCTCCCCCCAGGGCACAGCACCACAAGAGGGTGTCAGGTGAGGGGTTTGAGACTCAGAGAATTGACTCCCGAAAGTGTTTCTCTTTTCCAAGATAAATAACAATACAGTTTGGATTCTAAAAATCATCCAAATAAGTGAAAAAAAAAATGCTAGACCAACAGTGAATCACAGCGTTTTTCATAAGATAAATGAATGTTATATAATGAAAGAGTAAATAGAGCCCAGCGGCTTTAATATGTAAAATTAAAATGGAGTTCAGTAGTGTTTAAAACACATCCAAAGGTCATATTTATGAGCTGCACGTCCAGCTGTATTCCACAAGAATTTAGGCAAATGCATGAAAGATGAGTTATGAGTAAAGCACTATCCCCAAACTGTGGGTGTGGGGAAACTCATCCTAGCAAGCACTTTGTGCAGAACTAATACATTGCAACCATATCAGGTTTCAAAACTGATATTTTCTGCAACTAAAAAGGCAGAAATTAGCTAAATATGCTACCTATCCCCCCTCTGTCCTTCAGTTATTAATTGACTCCTATTTCTTCCTCTCTTATCTATTTTTTAAAGTCCAATTTCAAATGCCAAAATATTCAGCTATTATATATGTTATTGTTCTCTTAATTTAGTCTCTACACAGCCTGAAATTTCTTTTTAATTTCCCTATTATATAATTAGTTTTATATTCATCAATTATGTGATATTTCCAGCAGGTACTGAGATTTTATGCTCCAAATATATGCCCTTCCATACTTTAAGGCACATAAATATACTTTATACTTTTACATCAATTTAAAAAGTAATCTATTGAGTGCAAATTCTGTCTTCAGCATTTTGTTGGGGTCAGCAGTGGGGAGAGAAAATGTAGAAGAAGGAAAAGACATGGCTTATTGTTCTCAAAAGAAGTTACAGAGAAACCTCTGACTTCCTTATCAAAAGGAGGCCCATTTCTTTTTCAATGTCTTTTTTTAAATGTTTTTAAAATTAATTTATTTATTTATGGCTGCATTGGGTTTTCGTTGCTGCGCGTGGGCTTTCTCTAGTTGTGGCAAGCGGGGGATTCTCTTTGCTGCGGTGTGAGGGCTTCTCATTGTGGTGGCTCCTCTTGTTGCACAGCACGGGCTCTAGGCTCATGGGCTTCAGTAGTTGTAACATGCAGGCTCAGTAGTTGTGGCTCGCGGACTTAGTTGCTCCACGACATGTGGGATCTTCCTGGACCAGGGCTTGAACCCGTGTCCCCTGCACTGGCAGGCGGATTCTTAACCACTGTGCCACCAGGGAAGCCCTCAATGTCTTTTCTATTGACTTCAAATCTATCGGGCTTTAAAATTATTTGTGTGTGTGTGCTCATATTCTGACTGTCTCTCATAGCAGATTGTGAGTTCTGTGAAAGTGAGGCAGGAGATAGATGGGCCCCAGGGTAAGCAGCAGGAGTTCATTCCCTCTGGACAGAAACTCCAAAATATCAATAACAGTGCAATCGAGAAAGGAGGCTGTGCCCTGCCCAGATAAGAGATAAAAGACTAGATGTTCCTCATTCTCGTAGTCAAGGAGACCTTCCCAGCTACACATGTGCAGAAAGCTTCCTTGGAGGTCAAAAACGGAGAGGGCACCACCCCATTGTAAGTGATGTCAACTACCATAGGCCTCTTCGCTAGAATCCATCTTGGCTAAGAGATGCACATGAACACGGGAGGAACCTGAGGTATACCAAATATGGACTCAGAACCAGGCAAAGCAAGATGATTGCTCACAGGAAACCTGGAAGAAATTCCCCATAAAAGTGATTCAAACTACCAAGTGAGCGCAACTCTCTCTCTGAGCCCACCCATGTGTCTAGCCACATGTATTCTTTGTCCTCCTAATAAACACTTTACTTGTTTCACTACTTTCCATGTCTGTGGAAATTCATTTCTACACAGCAGACAGGCCAGGAACTTGTCACTGGCCACTAGTCCCTGGTGGTCTAGTGGCTAGGATTTAGTGCTTTCACCGCCCTGGCCTGACTTCAATCTCTGGCCAGGAACCAAAATCCTGCTTCAAGCAGCTGCAGGCTGAGGCCACCTGAGATGAAAACAGGGGCAATGTTTATCTTGTTTAAGATCATGTCTTGTTAAAAAACAAAGTTCAACTGAGTACATTTGAAAATCTGATTGGCCTTATTTGATGCTTTATGAATTGGGCAGCATCTCATCTAGTAAATAGAAGGGCACTTTGAGAAGTTATACAGAGTGGAAGGTTTTTATAGAAAGGAGGGTGGGCAAGAAAGT
The DNA here is from genome assembly GCF_964341445.2 of Mesoplodon mirus. NCBI lineage: Eukaryota > Metazoa > Chordata > Mammalia > Artiodactyla > Ziphiidae > Mesoplodon > Mesoplodon mirus. The sequence goes on along the minus strand of NC_138976.1, from coordinate 196,034,933 downwards.
CGTTAGCAAAAGAAAAAAAGGTTATTTGGGACCAGTACTATCTTCTCTTTGTAGGGAAGGGAAGCCTTGAGTTTATCATGCAGATTGCCTCTTCTTCTTGGTTTGGGGGAGATGGAGAGGGCCCCTGTGATAGATTACCACATTGGTGCTGACCAGAAAATTCCAGATTTCAGAATTAAGATAACATTTCTGGTGAAGGTCGAAATTGCAAGTAGGTTAGGCATTAAATATATGCGTGGTATCGTGGGCTTCAGCACAAATGAAACCATTTTGTGTCAGTGGTTTTCCTCCTTAATAGTCCCTAATGCAGAACTAGCAGAAACACAACAAAGATTTGTGAAAAAGGAAATGAGTGCCTAACTCAATTGGTCAACTGGTGTAAAGAATGTGGCATAAGAATAAAAAGATCTAGAGAGCAGATGAAAGAAGCTTTTGTTTATATTTGTAAAAGGAATGTCTTCTGTGTTTTCAAATTACTGCAAATCTAATCAGCAATGTTGATGTGACTTAAAAATGATGCTTTTTGAGAGGTTAGAGAAAGGAAAAACAAGAAAAAAATAAGGATGTTTGGCATTCTGGATGTTGGCTAAATGGCAATTTAATCACTAAGAACATATTTTATTCTATTGTCATGATATATATGTAATATATGTAAACATATATTTATATGTCATACATAATATATATTTCCTTTTAATCACCCCTATTGGGGTACAATTTACATACAACTAATAGCACTCATGTTAAGTGTATAGCACAGTTAGATAAATTTTGACAAATATGTACATTTGTGTAATCACTACCACAATCATGATACAGAAAATTTCCATTACCCAGAAAGTTTCCTTAGGCTGCTTTGTGGTCAATCCTCACCTTCCTACAAAAGTGATATGATGATTTGCTTTCAGTGACTATAGTTTTCCCATTCTCAAATTTCCATAACTAGAATCTAACAGTGTGTATTTGGTTCCTGTTTTCTTTCACTCAGCATGTTTTGAGATTCATCCATGTTATGTATATTAATATTTCATTCCCCTTTATTGCTGATGTGAATTACTCATTCACTTGATGATGAACATTTGAGCTGTTTACAGTTTGCAGCCTTAACCTTTATGAAACCATCGGGATTTCCATTAGAATTCTTTAATTTCTTACCCAATTCAATGGTATGATTTGAAATTTATCAGAAACCTGCACTTGTCAGAAAGTCTTTAGTATGAATCTTCCTGAAGATGAAGCATTTTTGCAAAAGCATCTATGAATGATAAAAAGACTTAAAAAGACACAGTTAAAGAGCTGGTTAAAATGCAATTGACAAAAAAATGTGTTTACTTCTGTAACATAAAATTTGACATATTCAAATTTTAGAAATTTTATTTAATTTCATATAACATAAGAATATCTATATTAATGATATTTAGTATAATCTAAATGTATAACCTAAAATGTTGGAGATACATTTATCTCTAATCAATTGACAGTGCCTCCCATAACATACCAAATAATCCTAATTAGTTTGATATCTCTCTTTGAGATGACTTAGGGGTCCTCTGAAACATCCCAAAACTATCAAGAGGTCAAAATATCTTTCATTAGGATTCTATCCTTGAGAAGTTTATCCAAAATGTTAAAAAGTTTCAAGACACTTGGTCAAATAGGATTACAGATCACTGTGAAACAATGTGTATCCATTTAACCAAAGTTACAATGAAAGATTTTAAAAGCAAATAGAGAAAGTTATAACAGATTATTTAAAAGGTAAAGAAAATTTACAATCTGTAATCAAAAGCAAATCAATATTCCAAGAAAACTTTTTTCTCTTAACAGAGAGAGAAAAAAATTTTAAGTTTTTGTACCAGTTTACTTTTAATCTTAAAATTCATTTACTCAATTAAATTCATTCTAATCTTAGTGAGTCCTGACAACACATAGAATTTCTTTCTAAAGATTACTTTTTCCCCAGAAATCTACAACTTTCTATATTCATATTAACTTGCCCTTTATTTTATTTCCTCTTTAGAAATAACCAGCTTTAAGACAAAATTACTTCCTTTTTCTTTAACAAAATAAATTCCTATTCTTCATACCTTCTTTTAATGAAAACACACACCCTATTACCCTGTATACGAAAATGTTCTCATTATTTCTAGTGGCTTTAATTACATATTTAATTAGAATTCTCAAGTCTTAAAAACCTAAATTCCTAGTGAAAATTAAGAAGTAAGCAATTATGAGCTGTTCTTTACATTAGCATTCTGTAGATTGGCAAATTTATAAATAAATGCTATTTATTATTTCTAAAAATATGTACTTTCTTATGGAAAATGTCTCAGTGTGACACCAAACATATTTATTAATAGTCTTAAATATCTTTACTTTCTCTGTGAAAGGAAGCCAATGTTTAGTAATTAATAGTTCAGTATATCATTTTATTTGGAAAAGACCTCGATATTCAATGAATTCTCATCATTTAGCTTAATTTAGTTAAACTCTAAAATTTCAAGTTACTAAAACTTCCAGAAAAGCTATTTTTAAGTAGACATTCCTAAAACATAATTATTCCCAGAGTTCACCTAAAAACTCTTGTCCCATTTACTTCTATTTTATTCACTTGTTCTCAAAAATTATGTTTAGATTACCCAAGAAAACTTCATGAGACATTAGACCAAGTCAGCCATTATCCCAAATTGAATATTGAATATTTTTCAGATCACATGAATCTGAAATTCATTCAAGTTAGTTTCTTTTATATTTCTGAGAATTTCTGTAAGTGCTTAATTTCCTTTAAGTCAATTAAATAGAGCTCATTTACAAACTAACTTTGATAATACCATCCAAAGGAAAAGAGATATATTTATAATGTACACATGGACATACATACATTCCAGACAAACAGAGATCTCACAGTTTTCCTGCCTGAGTTTTAAAAGGACTCTTCTCCCTTTTTCCCCCTCAGTCTCAGGAATTGGCAATGGTATAGACAAGAGTGAGTGAGAGTACATTAGAGCCCAGGGTAGAACATTTACATTTCAAAGGCACAGGGAGAAAAATGTAAGTTCCTCCTAGTAAGATTTGTTTCCTTCTGGTCAGAAGAGTGAAGAGATACTTTTAACAAGCCAGCTTTTTCATATGCAAAAACAAGATTTAGAATGTCAAAAAGTGCCCCATCTGGGGCATTATTCTCCTGAGCCTAAAGAATACTGTGACCACATGATTTTTAGAAAGATATCACCTTCTCCTTTTCATGGGTATGAGCCCATGAAACTAAGAGCTAAGAATTTCCCAATTCTGCAAAATACACCGTAGGGAATATAAGATGAAACAGAGCTCTGATTACCCATTCTCAGTTGTTTATGGCTGGTAATCTTAAAATCTCAAACAAACAAACAAATGCAGTCTCTCAGGGTTTCAAACTCCTCAGCCCAAAAGGGAAAATCCCAACAAATGTTTAGCCACGGACAGACCCAAATGGCTAAGATAATGAATACCCTGGTATTATCACACACAAGTTCCACTACTTACTAGAGAAATCTCAACCAGCAAAGCATGTATCTTTTTCCCTTTATAACAGAAATCAAAAGTGCCATGGGCCAATGATGCCTGCTCAGTGGCAAGTGTTCAGGGCCATCTCTGAGACAAAGGTGCTCAAGCAGCTGCTGAGTCGTATCCATGAGCTGCCACTCATCAGGGGCCAGTGTGCTATGGTTGAGATGCCCACTAGGGTTGGTGGCCCCTTCATGGTTGCCAAAATTATTGCCAAACCAAACACAGATTCACTGACCCAATGCAGAGCAAAGCCAATCTACTGATACCAGTTGTGGTGAAGGAATGTACAGTGTTTATTTGCAGGATGTGAAGCAAGGATAACAAGCAGCTAATGCTCAAAAGACCCAAACTCCCTGAAGACTTTTGGGCAAGTGTTTCTAAAGACAACATTAGGAGTGAGGGTCTCAGGGTGAATTATCAGTTCATGGACATTCTTTTGATTAGTTGGTGGAGAAGTGACAGGGTGATGTTTTGGGAACCTTAATCATCAGCCTTCTTGTTCCAACCAGTCTGGGACCTACATGCTTGTGATCAGCATGTAGTCAAATCCTCCATCAGGTGGAGAGCCTTAGTGTCTACAGAAAACACTCAAGTGTCGTGGTCCATACGTGGGTTGGAAAAGAATTTCCAGACACAAGGCAGAATGTAAAGAAGATAGAATTTATTAGAGGAGAGTGTCTCTGCCAGAACAGCAGGCTGACTTCCTAGTAGTCTGGGGGAGTGGACCCCAAACATGTGCTATTGATCAGTTTTTATAGCCAGAAAACAAAGGAATGCTCAAGGTGAAAATTTCTTTTACTGATTGGTCGAGGCACATATACTTTCCTTCTATAGAGTGGCAGTGGGACAGGGAAGATGCCTTTTCTTATTTGGGACAGGTCTCATCGCCCAGCTGGGCTCAGGAATTTCATAACCATCACAACATCGTGGGGAGGGCAATTAAGGGTCTGATAAGGGGTGTAACACTGACACTTTTTCAGAGAGCGTTGTCCTTTGTCCTTGAAGCACCATTGTCCTTGGAGCACCACATCAAGGATATGTATCAGACTGTTATCTATATCCCTTGAGGAGAAAGGGATAGAGACAACACTGTTTTTCAATCTATTGTTACTTTTCTTGCTTGACTGCTTTTCCTTTGTTTCTGAATTTGGTCAGTTCTATAATCATTAACTGCCCTTTGGAAATCAAGGGGGGCCTAGGAGACTAAAGCTTTGTTCTACAAACAAGAAGCAGGGAACACTGGGAGTCTGTCACTGGGAAGGCCCCACAGGATCCTACTCAGTTTCACAATCATGAATAAAGTTGTTTCTATGAACGTTCATGTACAAATTTTGTGTGGACATATTTTTCTCATTTAAATTCCTAGGGGGTGAAATTAGGGGGTTGTATTAATGCCGAATTATTTTCCAAAGTAGTACATCATTTCACATTTTCTTCAGGAATGTATGAGACTTCTGGTTGTTCTCCATCCTTACTAACATTTGATGCTATCAATCTTTTTAATTTTAGTCATTCTAGTAGATGTGAAGTTATTTGCATTGTGGTTTTAATTTTTCTTTGATGACTAATAATGCTGAACAGTTTAAAATGTTGCTTATTTACCATTCATGTGTCTTCTTTGGTTAAGTGTCTTATTAAATTTTTGGCCCAATTTAAATTAAATTGTTTGTCTACTTAGTAGTGTTTTAGTAAAAGCTGGAGAAGAAGCAAGTTTGGCTGGATTACAGAAAACAAGGGGGAGAGTGGTAGGAATGAGGCCAAGAGAGACATGGGAGAAGGGGAGAACAGATCAAAAAGGACTTTGAGGCCTTGGTGAGAACTTTGGATTTATTGTAATTAAATTGAATTCACTGGATGATTTTGAGTATAGAGTGGCACAATCAGGCTTAAATTTTAAGGGACCACTTTGGCAGCTCTGTGAACAGGCCAGAGGAACAGGAGTAAACACAGGATAGACTAGGAGGTTATTGCAGCAGTCAGAAAGAGAGAAACTGGTTAGCTGCAGTACTGAATGACCTTTCCCCTCACTCTTGTTCCTGACATTCCAAACTGCACAATTTCAGATGTGGAAGACTGAGAAATTTCCTGGATTTTCTCAACAGAATATTGACTTACTCAAGGCCTTTAAGTGGAACACACTCTACTGAGGGTTGAGAGAAAGCTGACAATAGTGGCTTGCTTAGCTTAACTCCGTGGTTATGGTTGTTAGTTGTGCTTGCAATATTATGGTTGTGTGACTCTTTGGTTAGTATTCACTTTCTCCATCTTGGAATATACGTTTGATGAGGATGGAAAAATGATCTCTGTTTTTAACTCACCACTGTATCTTCAGTTTGAGCACAGTGCCTGCCCATTAGCATTTAGTCAATGGGTTTTTCTGTAGGGGAAAATTGTATGTGTGAGGGAGAGAGAGAAGAGGGGCAGAAACAGAGAGGGGAAGAGACAGCCATAGGGACAGGGGAACAAGTCCATATTGCAAAAGAACAGGACAATATTTTCTGTGAGTAGAATGCTCAGAGCCTGTGTACTGTGTTCTTTTCTACTTTCTCAGGTTAGATTTATCACTTCATAAATTTTCTTTATCTTATCCAAAATGAACCTACATTTTTTTTTTCCTTATACGTATAAAGAAAAAGATTTTTTGGGGCGGAAAATTATTAATGTCTCACTACAATTCAAGTACCATACATGTCTCTTTCTATTATTTGTATATCTTGAAAATATACCAGCATTATTGTCTAACACAAAGGAGGCACTAAATAAAAGTTTTTCTTTGAAACATTGGTACTATAAATTATAAGAGACAGGAGCCATGTTTTCCCAGCTCTGTTTCTTGAGCACCCAGCCCAGTGGTATTGTGGAGATGGAATAACAATCACCATGAGCACAGGTCACTGCTGACAAAGGGACTTGCTTTCTCTCTAAACCATTTGACTTTGTTGGTGCCCAGGGCAGGATGCTCCAAAATATGCCTCAGTGGAATATTACTTTGAATTAATGTTACTGAAGAAATGACTGATGCAAGAGAGACACACTGACCTTCCTATCTGTCTCCATGAAAGCAGGAAATTAATATCTCATGTGAATGGTGCCCTCCCTGTACCAGGAGGTAGAAAGACATCATTAGCACCAGAGATAGGGAAGGCAGGGTCAAGAAGGCTGTATAAACCTTGTTACTTCTTTAACTCAAGAAGGTTGGCAGGGACATTTCTTCCTCCTCAACAGCTGACAAGACAACCAGGAGGCTGGCTAAACCCTGCTTCCCACCACAAGACTGCTGCAGCTGAGAGATCCTAGGACACATGACAAAGGCCAGCAGAAGGTAAAATTTCTTATCTCCTCAACTTCCCAGGCCTGTAAGGTCTGGTGGGAGGGAAAGTGCTTAAGAGTCTCCTTTTCTCTATCTCTAAATTTAGATTAGCAGAAGAAAATACTTATCAAGCAAGATCCTTGTGACATAGAAAATCTGGTTTTTGGAAATGAGTAATCTCGTCTCAGTTTTTCTTAATCCTTTCCTCCCAGAGATAGTCACTGTTTATCTTTGTCTCTGTCTCCTGAGTCATGTTTCATAAGAAGAAAGAACCATAGGGCAGAGTACAGGCATAGGCCCTATAAGCTTGCTGTTGGAGACAGCCTCACAGACTGGTGAGTTACCAGTTCTCTCCAGTCCAGTGCCTACTAAGACAAACTTTGCTGTCAGTCCTCTATATAAAAACTGGATGAGATTTTTCCTTCTGTATTTTTCTATGTCCTGAGAGTTTGGCTTTTTGTCCAGTGAGAATATTCTCTCTGGTCTCCACCATCTGGATGGTGTATTTACTGGGGTGTATCTGGTAACCAGTTGAATTGACTGGGGTTCTGAGACACAAAGTCATAAACAGCACACTCTAGTCTTGTTGTGCCAGCTGTCAGAGGAGTTTGTCCTAAGGGGACCCAGTCCATAAGGGGCCTTTGTTGTTTCAACCTTCATTACCTTGTAAGTGTTGGAAAAGTCCCATTCCAGCAGCATATGCCTGATGTCACAGATTAGTAGGTTTGGGATCAGAGGTGCCTCAAATTCCCAGGAGAGACCAGGGACACAGTTTGCACTATACCACCCTTACTGCCTGTGCAATGAAGGCCTTTGCTTTCTTAGATTATCCTTGGAAATGAATTTTCACATTATAGGGGCTATACCATCCGTGCCCTCTCCATCTGAAAGTATGCTTATTTCATCCATGGTAACGATTTATTCTAAGCCTGAAAAGTTACCTCTGGGTCGTTCCATAAAAAGCCTTACTGATTTGAGTCACTATTTGAAATTAATGAAAGGTCTTACTCCTCAATGGCCAGATGATGGCTCCTTTAAATTTGCTGTATTTAAAAGATTACCTTTTTGAGAGCTCTCATCATGAACAGCTGTCATATTGGTATTTATGGAAGGATCAAATTGAAAGGAAAAATAATGTATAACAGCTAGCCTTAGGGAATCATTATTAAGATGAAATAACAGAAATTAGACTTAAAATAAAGATCCAACGTGAATTCCCCTTTTTAAGAAAAATTTTAAAAATTGCCCCATCTCCTCAGCAATTCCTTAGGCCCTCCTACAAATAATTAGGAAAAGATCAGTTGGAAGCTAATATTCAAGAGCTAATAGAAACAATTATCTTTGTCTTCCAAATCTCTACCAAACCAGAAATGCAACTTAGGAACAAGTCAAGGCCCATTTATCTTCACCAACCCTGAAACCTATTCCTCTCAAATTCTTGTAGATATTATAAAAGTTGAGGATAATTGGAGCAAAATTGTCCTGTACTTAAGAAGAAAAAGTTTTTAAAATAATAATTACCCTGAGACTTATGATAATAGAAAAATACACTCCAAAACTCACAGAAGAAAATTTACATTTTTTTCTCTGTCCCTTAAAGTTATAAATCTTACCATGTCTCTGAAATGTAAACACAGCCACATTGCCTGAGACTGAGCCCAGATTATCTCAATTGTTAGAACCTGAAACTAAAATTTAAAGAAAAAAAAGGAAAGAGGTGTTTTTTTTAAACAAAAACCACCAAAAAAACCCTCTCTTGCTCAAACTCTAAATCACAGTCTCCTTAAAATTGTTTATCAAGGGCAAGTGCACTTAAAGGGCAAGAAGACTTAAAAGTCTTCTCCATAATTAATAAAAGACTGTAGCTATCTGAGTGAGTAAACTTAATTTATTCCAACAAGCAATCTAAAAATTCTCAAAAATATAACAAAAACGAATACAAATATTTTTCAAATTCACATGATCTTGGATACTTTTTGGTAAGTAAAATCTAGTTCAGGTTTAATGGATTAATTAATACAGACATATCTTAAGAGTTATCAGCATTAAGTATACTAGCTTTATGCTAGGTAGTTTTACTAAAAGTCAAATAAGCTCATGTTATCTCTTTTACAAAATTTCTCAGAAAACAGTAATAATAATAATAATTTAAGATGATGGCTAACACTACTTTAACATCTTATGAAATTGTCATGAGTAATCTGAGTGATTGTTAAGAACAAATTAATTAAATAGACATAAGATAAGAATTCTTTTAGGTAAACTTTTTTTAGCAATAATTGTTTTTGCTATGTCAACTTAAATAGTTTTCTAAATGTCTTTGATAAATTGTACCCTTAGAGTTTTGCTAAGCTAAATTAAATGAATTGAATGTCTAGATCATTTCCAACTAAGACAAAATACTGAAATATTAATTGCTGCACGAGTCTAAGTTTACCTACTTTTGACCTCTTATTACACACTAAATATATTTGGTTCTATTAGTAAACATGTCTTGTGCTTCAGTAAAAGCTTGTACTATGAAGTAGAATATGTTTCTAGAAATTATGAAATGTATTTATAAGTTTGCCAAGCCACAAAATACTTACACAGTTAATAATTTTTAACTTTATCTTTACAAAAAAATTAAAGCTTCAAAGGATTAAGAATTGTAAATAATATATGTGGTTAAAGCTACTAGGAATTATAAGGAAATTAGAATATGTTTTGGAGTAAGAAAAAGTGTAAGCTATGGAGACGTTTTTGTTCATGTAAAAACTTTGTTAAGTGATTTTTGTCCTAAAGCTGGTAACTTCTAAATGGGAAAGAGAACAAGGGACAAATCAAAATGGGCAGAGAAAGTTGTAAGAGGTTTGTTAAAAAGGAATCTTTGGAAAGGAATTTTATGTGTAGTCAGGTCTAAGATTGGAATGAATTTAATAAAGTGATTGAGTTTTAATATCCAAAGTAAGCTGGTAGAAAATTAAAATTTGTTTTTTCTCTCTTTTTGCAAAATTTTCTTAATTATTGGTCTGCTCTTAATGAGAAATTGTAAACAAAGACTTTTTTTTACATTTAATGTAATCTGTCTAGCAAAACAAATATTGCACATTTTGTCTTGATGAGTCTTTGATAATTTTGAAGAAAAACTGAGTGCTTTCAACATTAAAAGAGCTAAGTCTTTTTACACTATTTAACTATCTGTATTTACATGTGAATCTTTGTCACTTTGATTAAATTGATAACTAAATATTAATTCACAGTGACATATGATCATATTTGACAAAGTGTTTTAAAACATTTTTATTTTTGAAAAAGTAGATTTTCCCCCAAGTCAAATTCTAAATGAAGTCTTATTGACCTGGAAATAATGTTCAGGTTTTCCAGAGGCCCCTTGGAACACCCTCAAAGATTTGTTTTATCTTATTAGAAAAGAGAGCTATGAAACTCATTAGGCTTATTTGGTATGTTACTTATGTGGGAAGCATTGCTAACTAAATGATCATAAACTCTAGGTTATATCATAAGGGTGAATGTTATTAATATAAATGTTCTAGAAAGTATATGAAATTCCTAAAATTGGATATGTCCTAGTATAATGTTATCAGTCATAATTCTAGTTATTATCTTAAATGTTTTGTGTCACAGAGATAAATTTTCTTGTCAATTCCATTAGAATGAATCAAATTTTTAGTAATGGATATTTGTCTTTTATTACTTAGACAATGGTTTTACTCAGATGCTTTTACAAAAGCTTCCTGAAAATGTGTTTCATGTTCAGAGAAATTCATGGAAAAGGATCTAACAAGTATTCTAGAACACAAGTTTCTGATGAATTTCAAATCATTACACTGAACTAAGAATGTACAAAACGCTAATGGAGAAATTGACGGTTTCATAAAACTTCTAACAAAAGATCAAACAAAACAAGAATTAATTACATGGGACTAAGTAAACTGAAGAAGATGGTTATAATATTTTATGATTTTAAAAATAAATTTATTTAGTTTATTTATCTTTGGCTGCATTGGGTCTTTGTTGCTGTGTGTGGGCTTTCTCTAGTTGCAGCGAATGGCAGCTACGCTTCATTGTGGAGTGTGGGCTTCTCATTGCAGTGGCTTCTCTTGTTGTAGAGCATGGGCTCTAGGTGCATGGGCTTCAGTAGTTGTGGCTCGTGGGCTTTAGTAGTTGTGGCTCATGGGCTCTAGAATACAGGCTCAGTAGTTGTGGCACGTGGGCTTAGTTGCTCTGCGGCATGTGGGATCTTCCTGGACCAGGGTTTGAACCCATGTCCCCTGCACTGGCAGGCAGATTCTTAAACACTGTGCCACCAGGAAAGCCCCATTTTATGATTTTTTTTTCGTGGTACGCGGGCCTCTCACTGTTGTGGCCTCTCCCGTTGTGGAGCACAGGCTCCGGATGCGCAGGCTCAGCGGCTGTGGCTCACAGGCCCAGCCGCTCCATGGCATGTGGGATCCTCCCAGACCGGGGCATGAACCCGTGTCCCCTGCATCACAGGCAGACTCTCAACCACTGCACCACCAGGGAAGCCCTATGATTTTTACATTTGAAACATTGCTGGTTTTTTTTTTTAAGTTTTGTTTCTCCAAATGTAGGAAAATTTGTTTTTCTCTCTTAAGCTTAGAGCAGTTTGGTAAATTATACCCTTGTAAGCAAAATTGAATCATTTGTCTTTTTCTCCCTACCCGATTCCTCCAGAATACAAAAGCTTTCAGTGAACATTTTTATTTTCTTGGCAATATAGTTATTTGCATAATTTCAATAAGAATCTGTTCTCCTTATAATAGCACATAATTGCAAACATTGATTATATTACTAAAATTTTGCCTAGAATGTCATATTTGAGAGAGATATACATAAACTTAGGTTTGACCAAACAGCTTTAAGAAACTAAGGTTGACTTCATGGAGCCAATAAAGCCCCTTGGGAAAATAGTGTGGTACCTTGCTTAGAGTTCCCAGCAGCCTTACTAGTTGAGTAAGGAAGGTCACTTCCTGGCAAATGCAAGAACCTCAGAATATGTGGGGGACATTGAGGAGAAGAATTCACCCAAATCTATAGATGTCAAATGATTGGCTTGGCTTCTTAGCCTCAAGGGACTATTAAAAGTTTAATCTGGAGATTCCTTATAAAAAGTTCCAGCAAAGCAGATTTAAAAGAGCCTATATGGGAGATTTCCCTCTAACCCTGGAGATATTCTGCAGAGATAGTGGTTGACCAGAGGTAAAGCCTGAAGTCCTTCATGAATTTCAATCAAAATTGAACTTTAAGAAGCCAGAACTCCTCACAGTGACATTCAGGAGAGAGGGTAGAGACAAAGATGGCAGAGTAGAAGGACGTGAGCTCACCTCCTCTCATGAAACCACCCAAATCACAACGAACTGCTGAACAACCATCAACAAAAAAGACTTGAACATACAAAAAAGACACTCTACATCCAAAGACAAAGAAGAAACTACAACTAGATGGTAGGAGGGGTGCTTTCATGATATAATCAAATCTCATACCTGCTGGGTGGGCGACCCAGAAAGTGGAAAATAATCATCATATCACAGAGGTTCTCCCAGAGGAGTGAGAGCTCTGAGACCCACGTGAGTCTCCTCAGCCTGGGGACATGGCAATGAGAGGAGGAGATCCCAGAGCATTTGATCTTGAAGGCCAGTGGGACTTGAGGGCAGGAGCTCCACAGGATTGGGGGAAAGAGACTCCACTTTTGGAGGGTGCACACAAGGTTTCATGTGTACTGGGACCCAGGGCAAACCAGTAACTCCATAAAAGCCTGGGCCAGACCTACCTGAGGGTCTTGGAGGGTCTCCTGGGGAGGAAGAAGTTGGCTGTGGCTCACTGTGGGGGCAAGAACACTGGTGGCAGAGAACCCAGGGAATATTTTTTGGTGTGAGCTCTCCTGGAGGTCACCATTTGGGCACTGAGACCTGGCCCCACCCAATAGCCTGCAGTCTCCATTCTGGGATGCCTCAGGGCAAACAACCAACAGGGTGGGAACACAGACCCTCCCATGAGCAGACAGCCTGCCTAAAGTTATTCTGATCGCACAGCCGCCTCTAAACACCACTTGACACAGCCCTCCCCACCAGAGGGAGAAGACCCAGCTCCACCCACCAGTGGGCAGGCACCAGTCCCTACCATCAGGAAGACTGCACAAGCTCCTGGACCAACCTCACCCATCAGGGGGCAGGCACCAGAAGTGAGAGGTGCCATGATCCTGCAGCCTGAGGAAAGGAGGCTACAAACACAGAAGGCAGAGAAATGTGTTCCAGATGAAGGAACATCATCAAACTCCAGAAGAACAACTAAGTGAAGTGGAGATAGGCAATCTTCCTGAAAAAGAATTCAGAGTAATGATAGTAAAGATGATACAAGTAACTGGAAAAAGAATGGAGTCACAAACCAAGAACATAGATGAAATTTTTAACAAAGAGCTAGAAGTTTTAAAAAACAAAGAGAGACAAACAATAACTGAAATGAAAAATACTCTACAAATAATCAATAGCAGAATAAATGAGGCAGAAGAATAAATAAGTGAGCTGGTAGACAGATTGGTGAGATTTGGAACCGAATAAAGAAAAACAATGAAAACAAATGAGGACAGTCTAAGAGACCTCTGGGACAACATTAAATGTGCCAACATTCACATTATAGGGGTCCCAGAAGGAGAAGAGAGAGACAGAGGGGCTGAAAAAATATTTGAAGAGATAATAGCCAAAAACTTCCCCAACATGGAAAAGGAACAGTCACTCAAGTCCAGGAAGCACAGAGAGTAAAATACAGGACAAACCCAAAGAAGAACATGCCAACACACATGAATCAAATGGACAAAAATGAAAGACAAAGAAAACATTAAAAGCAACAAGAGAAAAACAACAAATAACATATAAGGAAACCCCAGTAAGGTTATCAGCTGATTTTTTCAGCAGAAACTCTGCAGGCCAGAAGGGAGTGGCCCAATATATTTACAGTGATGAAAGGCAAAAACCTATGACCAAAAATACTCTACCCAGCAAGGCTCTTATTCAGACCTGACAGAGAAATCAAAAGCTTTATAGACAAACAAAAGCTAAGAGAATTCAGCACCATCAAACCAGCTTTACAACAAATGCTAAAGGAACTTCTCTAGATGAAAAAGAAAATGCCACAACTAGAAAAAAAGAAAATTATGAATGGGACAGCTCACCATTAAAGGCAAACATACAGTAAAGGTAGGAAATCATCCACTCACAAATATGATATCAAAACAAGCAATCATGAGAGGAGGAGAGTACAAATGCAGGATATTGGAAATGCATTTGAAATTAAGAGACCAGCAACTTAAGGCAACTTTTCATATATATATATATATATATATATATATATATATATATATATATATATATATATATATATATATATATATATGTATATGTATATATATATATATATATATATATACACACACACACACACACATTATGCTATATCAAAACCTCATGGGAAATGCAAACTAGAAATCTACAATAGATACACAAAGAAAAAGCAACCCAAATGCAACACTAAAGATGGTCATCAAACCACAAGGGAAGAGAACAAAAGAGGAAGGGAAGAAAAAAGAGCTACAAAAACAAACCCAAAACAATGAACAAAATGACAATAAGAACATATATATTGATAATTACATTAAAAGTAAATAGATTAAATGCTCCAACCAAAAGACATAGACTGGCTGAACAGATACAAAAGCAAGAACCATATATATGCTGCCTACTAGAAACTCACTTTAGATCTAGACACCCACACAGACTGAAAGTGAGAGGGTAAAAGAAAGGTATTCCATACAAATGGAAATCAAAGGAAAGCCAGAGTAGCAATAGTCATATCAGACAAAATAGACTCTAAAATAAAGACTGTAATGAGGACCAAGAAGGACACTGCATAATGATCAAGGAATCAATCCAAGAAGAAGATACAACAATTGTAAATATATATTCACCCAACATAGGAACGCCTCAATATATAAGGCATATGCTAATAGCCATAAAAGGAGAAATTGACAGTAACACAATAGTATTGTGGGATGTTAACACCCCACTTTCATCAATGCACAGATCATCCAGACAAAATCAATATGAAAACACAGGCCTTGAATGACACATTAGACCAGAAGGACTTAATTGATATTTAGAGAGCATTCCATCTGAAAGCAGCAGAATACACATTCTCCTCAAGTGCACAAGAAACATTCTCCAGGATAGATCACACGCTGGGCCACAAAGTGAGCCTTGGTAAATTTAAGAAAATTGAAATCATATGAAGCACCTATTCCAAACACAATGCTATGAGATTAGAAAACAACTACAAAAAAAAAAACTGTAAAAAACACAAATACATGGAGGCTAAACAATATGCTATAAGCAACCAATGTATCACTGAAGAAATCAAAGCAAAAATTAAAAAATACCTACAAATGAAAACAAAAACACGAAGATCCAAAACTTATGGGATGCAGCAGAAGCATTTCTAAGAGGGAAGTTTATAGTGATAAAATCTTACCTCAGGAAACAAGAAAAATCTCAAATAAACAACCTAACCTTATACGTAAAGCAACTAGACAAAGGAGAACAAACAAAACCCAAATTTAGTAGAAGGAAAGAAATCATATAGATCAGAGCAGAAACAAATGAGAGACAAAGAAAACAGTAAGAAAGATCAATGAAACTAGAAGCTGGTTCTTTGAAAAGATAAACAAAATTGATAAACCATTAGCCAGCATCATCAAGAAAAAAATGGGGAGAGCTCAAAGCGATAAAATTAGAAATACAAAAGAAGTTACAGTGGACACCACAGAAATACAAAAGCTCATAAGAGACTACTACCAGAAACTATATGCCTGTAAAATGCACAACCTAGAAGAAATGGACAAATTCTTAGAAAGGTACAACCTTCGAAGACTGAACCAGGAAGAAATAGAAAATATGAACAGACAAATCACAAGTCCCGAAATTGAAACTGTGATGAAGAAACTCCAACAGGGCATCCCTGGTGGCGCAGTTGTTAAGAAAACACCTGCCAATGCAGGGGACATGGGTTCGAACCCTGGTCCAGGAAGATCCCACATGTCACAGAGCAACTAAGCCCGTGGGTCACAACTACTAAGCCTGCTCTCTAGAGCCCACGAACCACAGCTGCTGAGCCTGCATGCCACAACTACTGAAGCTCACATGCCTAGATCCCATGCTCTGCAACAAGAGAACCACCGCAATGAGTAGCCCATGCACCGCAATGAAGAGTAGCCCCCGCTTGCCACAACTAAAAAAAGAAAGCCTACATACAACAACAAACACCCAATGCAGCCAAAAATAAATAAATAAATAAATTTATTTTAAAAAATTTATTAAAATTTATTTTTAAAAAAGAAACTCCCAACAAACAAAAGTCCAAGATCAGAGGGCTTCACAGGTGAATTCTATCAAGCATTTAGAGAACACTAAACACCTGTTCTTCTGAAACTATTCCATAAAATTTCACAAGAAGAAACATTCCCAAACTCATCCTATGAGGCCATAATCACCCTGATACCAAAACCAAACAAAGGTACTACAAAAAAAAAAGAAAAAATATGTCAATATCACTGATGAACATAGACTCAAAACTCATTTACAAAATACTAGCAAAGTGAATCCAACAACACATTTAAAGGCTCAGATACCATGATCAAGTGGGATTTATCCCAAGGATGCAAGGATTTTTCAATATCCACATATCAATCAGTGTGATACACCACATCAATGAATTCAGTAAAGTCACAGAATACAAAATTAATACACAGAAATCTCTTTCATTCCTATACACTAAAAACAAAAGATCAGAAATAGAAATTATGGAAGGAATCCCATTTACCATCACATCAAAAAGAAAAAATACCTATGAATAAATGTACCTAAGGAGACAAAAGACCTGTACTCTGAAAACTCTAAGATGCTGATGAAAGAAATCGAAAGTGACACAAACAGATGGAGAGATATACCATGTGCTTGGATTGGAAGAATCAATACTGTCAAAATGACTGTATTACTTAAGGCAATCTACAGATTCAATGCAATCCCTATTAAATTACCAGTGGAATTTTTTTTTAAGATTTTTTTCATGTGGACCATTTTTAAAGTCTTTATTGAATTTGTTACAATATTGCTTCTGTTTTATGTTTTTGTTTTTGTTTTTTTTGGGTTTTTTTTTTTTTGGTTGCATTGCATGTGGGATCCCAACTCCCTGACCAGGGATTGAACCTGCATCCTCCTCAGTGGAAGGTGAAGTCCCAACCACCGGACCGCCAGGGATGCCCGCACCAATGGCATTTTTCACAGAACTAGAACAGAAAATTTTAAAATTTGTATAGAAACACAAACCCCCAAATAGCCAAAGCATACTATGAAAGCAAAATGGAGCTGGAGGAATCAGGCTCACTGTCTTCAGACTATATTACAAAGCTACAGTAATCAGTATGGTACTTGCACAAAAACAGAAATATAGATCAATGGAACAGAATAGAAAGCCCAGAAATAAACCCACACAACTATGGTCAATTAATCTATGTCAAAGGAGGCAGGAATATACAATGGAGAAAAGACAGTCTCTTCAATAAGTGGTACTGGGAAAACTGGACAGCTACATGTAAAAAAATGAAATTAGAACAATTTTCTAACACCACAGACAAAAATAAACTCAAAATGCATTAAAGACCTAAATGTAAGACTGGATATTATAAAACTCTTAGAGGAAAATCCAGGCAGAACACTCTTTCACAGCAGCAATATCTTTTTGGATCCACCTCCTAGAGGAAAGAAAACAAAAACTAAAATAAACAAATGGGACCTATTCAAACTTAAAAGCTTTTGCACAACAAAGGAAACCATAAACAAAACAAAAAGACAACCTACAGAATGGAAGAAAATATTTGCAAATGATGAGACTGACAATGGAATAATCTCCAAAGTATACAAATAGCTCATGCAGCTCAATATCAAAAAAGCAAACAACCCAAGCAAAAAATGGACAGAAGATCTAAACAGACATTTCTCCAAAGAAGACATACTGATGGGCAAAAAGCACATGAAAATCTGCTCAACATCGCTAATTATTAGAGAAATGCAAATCAAAACTACAATGAGGTATCACCTCACACCAGTCAGAGTAACCATCATCAAAACGTCTACAAACTGTAGACTACCAAAATGTTGGAGAGGGTGTGGAGAAAAGGAGTCCTCCTACACTGTTGGTGGGAATGTAAATTGGTTCAACCACTATGGAGAATATTATGGGATTCCTTAAAAAACTAAAAATAGAACTACCATATGATCCAGCAATCCTACACTTAGGCATGTATCTGGAGAAAATTATACTTCCAAAAGAGACATGCACCCCAGTGTTCAGTGCAGCACTATTCACAATAACCAGGATATGAAAGCAATTTAAATGTCCATTGACAGATGAATGGATAAAGAAGATGTGGTACATATATACAATGGAATATTACTCAGCCATAAAAATGAATGAAATAATGCCATTTGCAGTAACATGAATTGATGTAGAGATTATCATACTAAGTGAAGTAATTCAGAGAAAGACAAATATCATATGATATCACTTATCTGTGGAATCTGAAAAAATGATACAAATGCACTTAATTACAAAAGAGAAACAGACTCACAGACTTAAAAAACAAACTTCTGGTTACTAAAGGGAAAAGGTATGGGGAGGGATAAATTAGGAGTTTGGATTCACATATACACACTACTATATATAAAATAGATAATCAACAAGACCCTACTGTATAGCAAAGGGAACTCTACTCACTATTCTGTAATAACCTATATGGCAAAAGAATCTGAAAAAGACTGGATATATGTATATGTATAAGTGAATCATTTTGCTGTACACCTGAAACTAATTCAACATTGTAAATCAACTATACTTCAATATAAAATTAAAATTAAATTGAAAAAAAAAGAGATTAACAAAAGAAGTGTCTTCCAATGCAAGGATCAGATCAAAGAACATGAATGGAATATTCCTACTGGGACGATTAGGAGGATAACACATCCTTGGTAGGTGCAGAGCCTGTTCACTTATCCTCTGACTTTCCTTGTTCCCTTTCTCTACTACATCCAATTAAGCAGATAAAAATTTTGAGAAAGCTGCCTCTTCCTTCACCAGTGCCAAGAAGGACAAACTCCAAGAGCCATTTGTCTGTCTGTCTGTCTTCCTCTGATGTTGCTTCTTCATGTTTGAGCTATTGGGAGGAGAGAGAGGCAATAAATTCTCTTAATAAAAGCAAAAAATAAAAATAAAAAATAAGCCTATATGGTCAGTCACGATCCTTGCTATACTTATATAAATAAGACCAAGTTTATTGAATCTAGACTTATTTTGCAAACAAATTTGTCTTAATTTGGCTATCTTTGATAGAAATGAGGGTGATTTTAGAGAGAAAAATTATCTTTCGATAGAAACCAAAATACGTATTGTGGATATTAGATTCTAGTGCTATTAATTTTCCTTGAAGTTTTGTTAATTACCTGAAAACTGGACTGTGTCCTGAATTTTTCTAGTTTCCTCCACTATCCGACTACAACTCTCCAAACTAGTGTTTCCAAATTTTCTCCCACCCTTTTAACTTGGAATCATTGAAACTAAAACTGCCTTTTTTTTCTGAAGTCCTGCATACTGAAGGTAGATATCTTAGTATAAACTTCAGAGAAATCTCCACAGCAGCTCATGTTTAGACAGTCTTCATTCCTGTTGCTCTATGGACCACTCAGAAAGTTTACCTGAACATCTGATGGACATTCAAACTACAAAAGATGCTTTAACCCTGACATTTAGAGATCTTCTCAACTGTCTACCCTCAGAACTCAAAAACTGATATGAAATTTGCCTCCATTATTAACCATAGTTTTTTTGTCTCCATAGCAATGCCTCTTATTCAATACCTGATTGCTTGTACAGTAAGCTTAACTTCTACTTGGAAATACTGCTTTGGAAGAGAAAATTAAGGTAAAATGATCATATGGATGGACTCTAATCCAATATGACTTGTATCTTTATAAGGGGGGAACACTAGAACACAGACATGCACAGACTGAGGGGCAACCATGTGAGGACACAGCAAGAAGGTAGCCATCAAAGGAGAGAGACCTCAAAGAAACTAAACTTGATACTTTGATCTTGGACTTCTAGCCTCTAGAGCTATGAGAAAATATATTTTTGTTGTTTAAGCCACCTAGTAGCTAGTGTGGTATTTTGTTATGGCAGCCCTAGCAAACAAATACAATCACTATTAGGGAAAAAAAAGTCATGTGCTTTGTTATTCCAGTAGAATGATTTTAACACTGATTACCTCTTACCTTGAGATTATAAAAAACAGTGATAAACATTACTGTAGAGTATATATGAGTTGTGTCCTATGAAACAAAGGTAGTTAACAAACACCTCTCAGCTGTAGATGATGCCATGTGTTCATCTGATCAGCAAGAGGACATGAGTGGAAGGGAGAACCTTTTCTGCTTCAGACAAGCAACTTCCTGGGTTACCCTGAGTATGACAAAGAGGGCCATTGCTTGGGGACCAGGTCTCCAAGCAGTCACAACAGGCCTCAGGAACCCACAAGAAAATTGTGAAGGAAGACTATTACTAGCCAGGCCCATATGAATCTTTTCCTCCCATCACTGTTCTTTTGTGAAAAATTCTTCCAAATACACATTTTTGTCCCAAAATATCATGTTGGATGCTTGCCACTAGGAGCAAATTTTTCTAGCATCTCTGTTGGATGAATTTTCACACTTGCAAAATCACTCAGAAAAGACTTCATCCCCCCAACACCTCCCCTGCACCAGTGTCCCCCTAAACAGCATCTGACCACAATATGAAGGAACTTACCTCCCAGGTAAACAGGTGCTTGAATGTAATTTAATTATCTCTGCATCCTCTCCCTGGTCTCCCTGTGAAATATAGTCACCTCTTTGCATTAAAGCATTTCTGTGAGAAGCCCTATACAGTGCTGGCTATTCTCAAATCTGTCCTGCTGGTTTCTCTGAAGTGCCTAGAAGCTGTCCTCTCCACACACAAACTTTTCGGACAAACTTAATTTGAATGATTTGGATTTTAATTCTCAATTTGCTTCTGTTCCTAAGCCTTAAGGCTTTTTCTTTTTCTTTTTTTTTTTTTTTTACCAATTCAGGAAAAAGCATCATTAAAACAAAGACAAGGTTGGGCTTCCCTGGTGGCACAGTGGTTGAGAGTCCACCTGCCGATGCAGGGGACACGGGTTCGTGCCCCGGTCCGGGAAGATCCCACATGCCGCGGAGCGGCTGGGCCCGTGAGCCATGACCACTGAGCCGGCGTGTCCAGAGCCTGTGCTCTGCAACGGGAGAGGCCACAACAGTGAGAGGCCTGCGTACCAAAAAAAAAAAAAAAAAAAAAAAAAAAAAGACAAGGCTACTCGCAGATCTAACATGCTAAGCTTTAACTTAGTACGTTCTTAGGACTGATGTTTTCCAAGGAACAAACTCTCTTGTTTCCTGTGCAATAATAAAGGTTTGTTATAAAAGTTAAGTACAAAAAGTGAGAAAAAATAAAAATAGTGGTATCTTCACTGTTGAGTTCTTAACATATTTTCTGATATATGTAAAAAGAGAAAAATTGGCAAAATGAGTACCAACATTTTTAAAAATAAGAATTAAGCCTAAATCCCTGGATTTACCAATTTTATAAAATAAGAAAGTAACATTTTATAAAATACAATTGTATGAAATATGATTTTATAAAATTTGTTTAGCTAAGTAACAAATGATTTGCCCACAAAACAGATTTAGCAGGTGGAGTCCAGGGGGCACATTCTACAAAATAAATTTATTGACACTGTAAAGGGTCACTAGCATAAAATTGTGGTGGGAATAAAAAGGGCAGTGACCTTTGTCCTGAAGTTTAGGAGTGGTCCCTGAATTGAGAGATATCTGAGTTGAAGTGGTCACTGGAAACAAATGGTAGAGACAAATCACAGAGAGCAGACTGTATCAATTCCAGCTTCTGGACTCAGAGAAGGAAGGAAGAGCTTCAGATTTCATTGCAGAGAATGAGGCTGAGAAACTTTAAAATCAGATGCTTTTTCCCAGATCCAGGGGGCCAGCTAATGCACAAAAATGCTTAAAGCCACATAGGTATGTCACCTTTATTTCCTAGAGAAGATGTTAGCATTTTCTAAATCCTCATCTACCGTGCCTGGCATGCATTATTTTATAGCTTTCTGGAAGTTTCATCAGCACCACTGGTATATCTGTAGTACGATGTGTCTGTGGAGAGTAGAGAATGCAGGTCCGGGCTGGGGGCAACGGACTCTTCTAGCTACCACAGTGAGTGGTGCCCCTGCAAACCTGAGTAAGGAAGACAACTTGCCTTTGGGTGGGTAGTGTTACAATCTGCATGTCTAGGGGCACAAATGTAAAGACCGACCCTGTTCTGGGAATGATTATGATTCTGACTGACCTCAAAGGGGTAATTATGAAACCCCTGGATCATCAGGATCTGGAGGTTCCCTACTTTTTCCATGGTGTGATCATGACAGAAAGTGTGGCTGTAGATATCTGGGAACATTTCCAGAAATGTCCTCCTGTAGGAGTTAATTATAAAGTAAATGTGTATAAAACAGAAAATAATATTGAAACCTATCAAGGGGAGTAGATCTTAAGGGGTACTATTGTAGATGGACTACTTTGGAAAAAATCTTTTTCCCTTGGAGTATTAAGAGGTCATCGCATAATTGCCATCTCTCCACATTTTGTTCTAGAGTGCCTGGTTTCTTGATATCAGTGTGAGACCTCTTTTAAATAAAAATCTATTTGTAAAAATCCAGATCTGTAATATGTTCTAAATATCATTTTAGTGTCTTTTAACTATAGATTAAAAATCACTTCATTTTCAACAAAATATTTTGATGTAAACATCAAATGTTTTGAAAACAAAGGGGATCTGTTTTTGTTGTTTTCTCTTTTATCTAATTTTTGTATCCATTTTGTCTGGGCATATTAAATGGTAAAAATATTTATAAGATTTGCACTAGGTGAATCTTCTTAAAAAGAAAATACGGAAGGCCACAGAGTCTGGGAATATTAATATATTTTTAATAGATTGATCCCCCTTGATTTCTTATTCTGGAGTAAAGGTACAAGTTTTTCCATGAAAATTAGACACACAAATCATCTGACAGAATGTATGACAGATGGAAAATGATTGATGGGAATTTTGCTTTAATGCACATTGTTCATTGTAATTTTGCCCAGCTTAATGAACTGTGAATTAATAATGAGGAGCAACACATTCAACGTATTATAGTAATAAAGTGCTTTTATGGACATTTTTCATGTTTCCAGACTTTCTTGGCCACCCTGAACAATTTTAACTCAAAGGATTAAAAAATAATCGCTTATTTAACTGTGTTAAAATAGTCAACTTTGAAAAGGATATTTTCCTGTATGAACTTTTTCCTAATTGATTCCATTTTGTTCTGATCAGTAAACTTACCTGAGTAAGCTGCACTATTTAAAAAAATGTGATCTGATAGAGTATTAGATGACATACATGACCATAGTCCATTGTTTTCTGCTATAACGACATAAGGGAGTAAAGTGAAAAATTAATAATTATACATTTTTTAATTAGGAGAATAGAAAAACTAAATTTCTTGTAGAAATAAGCCCAAAGAGTCCTCGTGTCAGCCCTGCTCCTCTTAAAAGACCGTGATGCTGTAATACCAATGGATAATCTGGGAGACAACCAGCTGTCATTAAAATAGATTTTACCAAGGCAAGGACAATAGGTTGCTTATTAGCAGTGAGAAATCAGTAGTCTTTTAGAAGTGTACCCTTTGGAAAGTGTGAGATATATAATAAATGAAAGCCTTTCATTATTCATTGTTATAAGCCAAATGTAGATTAAATGTACACTACCTTCAATTCAGATATTAAGATATCCTTCCCTCAGTAATTTTATGAGGTAACATGTAGAATGTCAAGCATAGGCTAAGTCATATATTTTATAATCTTTCAAAAATTTTTAAAGCAATGTGTTAACCCTATAATGAATATAAAATGGATCCTAACTGCATGTCTTAGAAAGTGTGCATTTCATAGAATTATTTAAGAATGAATCCTTAATAGCCCATCTTTTTAAGTATGTTAGCTGAACGTTATGATTGTGTAATATCATTTTAGGGCATTACCACATTTTAAGAAATAAAATAATATTCAGAAGCATAATTTTGCCAGAATGTAAAATTTAAAACCAGAAATTTGACTTGTGAAAAATCCTCACATGATTATTGGCCTGTTCAAAAATAAAGCAAACCTCAGAAACCTAATGCAAGCTATTATGTGCAAAATAATGTGCTAGTTACACAGCCCTCTGGGAAGTGAATGTGAGTCCGGATGCTTCTTTCTTGGTTTATTTCATTCCTAGAGTACCTTTGTTGCAGGTTTTTCTTATGTTCCCAAAGGAAACAAGTAAGCCATCTCAAGTTTAAGTTCTGTCCTCAATAAAGTAAAAAATGTGCCAGATACCATTTGACTGGATGATAACTAAAACTGGACAAATATTTTCTCTCACTGGAGACTGACAGTGTTTTAGTTGTGCTTAAAATCTGTGATTCTCCTAAAAAAGGGTACAAATGAAAACTTATGTTTACCAGGAGATAAGGGGGGAAGGATAAATTGGGAGATTGGGATTGACATATACACACGACTATATACAAAATAGATAATAATAACCTACTGTATAGCACGGGGAGCTCTACTCAATACTCTGTAATGGCCTCTATGGGAAAAGAATCTTTTAAAAAAGTGGACATATGTATATGTATAACTGGCTCCCTTTGCTGTACACCTGAAACTAACACAAATTTGTAACTCAACTATACTCCACTAAAAATCTTTTAAAATAAAAAAATAGAGTACTACATGCATTTCTAAGAAATAAACATTATTTTCTTCATTCTTCTAAAATAAATAAAAATAAAATAATGTAATATGTGATTTTCAAGCTAATGAACACCTAAGAATGAAATTTGAAAATCTACATTTGGAATGTATAATTCTTTTGTTCAGAGGCAGTGACATTACAAAAGAACAAAACTTCTCAAACATTTCCCCATTTAGAGTAATGCTGACAATGAGTGTCTGGTGGATCTCAGAGGGGCACAACTGATAATATATTTATCATGCTGCCAGTTTGCTAAATGGTTTCATATTCACTAAGAAAGACTTGTCAATGGATACTGAAGAATAGATGTGAGGTCTCTGTGAGGTCTTTGTGCCAAGTCTCTGTGTGTTGTCTCTGGGTGAGATCTCTGTGTGAAGTCTCTGTATGCGGTCCCTTTGGAAGGTGTCTCTGGGAAATCTGTTAAATCTGGCTAGGTTGCTGTCTGAGGGTCTGTGAAGCAACATGAGGTCCCTGTGTGAGGTCTCAGTATGTGATCTCTGAGAAAGGTGTTTGCGTGAGAAGTCTCTCTTGGGAGGTGTGTCTGTGAAGTGTTTGTGTATTGTCTCTGGGTCTCTCCATTTCTTTTTTTCTTTTGGTCTCTCAATTTCTTGTCTCACTGTACCTTATGGAAGACGGAGCAGCAAGAGAAGGGCAAAGGGACTTGCTTCTTTCTGTTTTCTTGCTGTTCCATCAGCATCACCTGTCTGTGGCACTCTCCCAGCAGGAGCCAGGGGGGTCCAAGTCCAGCTTCCCCATATTCCCAGAACTCACTTCTGGGTGCCCCTGAGAGCACCCAGCAGCAGCCAGGCTCAGGTCCCAGCCCTGTCATCTCTTTCCTCTGGGTACCGACCCCTCGCACAAGTCCTGGCTCCACTCTCACTGCTCTGCCTATTCTGGAGGCTGCCTTGGGAATTGGGGCCCAGAAGTAGGGCCTGGCTCCAGGGAGAAACCAGGGGTGTGAGCAGTCCTGTACTCACTCTGCCCCCTCCACCCCAGGTCACAGCATTTCCACGTGTTGAGGGGCCTGACAGGGATGGGGGTTGGGGTCCATTTCTGTTTTCATCTGGATCAGGGGCATCAGCTGGAACAGAAATCTCCACAATGAGAAAGACACCACCTGGAGCTGTGTCCACCATGCGCCTTGCACATGGCAGAAAGCACCAAATCACTCTAGAGAAATTCTTCCTCGTCTCCCTGCTTTTCCATATGGATGGGGGTCAGGAGACAAGAAAAGCTGTGCTAGAAGCAGATCAGTGGAACACCCCTGGATTGCACCCTGCCCCATCCACTTTGCACAGGTCACCTCCACACCACCACAAATCCTGTCTGATTGCTTCTTCACCTGCAAGGCTCTGGGGTGATCAAGGACTGGGAGACAGGCAAGGCTTACTACACAATCACAGGACAGTCCCCACCTCTCCCCTGGAGCAGTCCTTGGGCCATGTGTTTATGTGAAGGTCACCAGACTAGGAGTCACATCCCAAGTTCCCTAGTCCTGGCTTTTACACCTATTGTTAAGTTATCCTTCCTAAAAGTCAAGAGGTGATGATGTGTAAGCTTATTAAATATAGTATTAAGAGATTAACCTTCCCTGATTTGCTTTACTTCTATAAGTTTGACCTTCTGTTTTGACCTAAAGGTGGTTTCTCTAGGTCTGTGATCTTAGAGTTGGAATAGGCTAGAGACCCTGGGGTGGGGCCATGATGAGCTACTGGACCCTTAACTTTTCCTCCCCTTTAGGCCTTTAGATGGTGGTTGTATGTCAGGCGGCTGCTCTTTCACAACTGCGCATTTATGGGAATCTGGTACCACTTTGCCTCCTTCCTTGGATCCAGTGATTTTTCTACACCTACATCCCACCCTAAATTCACAGTGTTTGACCATCAGATAGTTACTACCCACAGTCACACCCCTATTCCATTCATCCAAAACTCCTTCTCTGGGGTTAACATAGAGTGGAAGGTAGGTGACCCATGAACATAGCCATTCATTTATATGGGACTGGACTCAACACAGCCCTCAGCAGCCTCCCTGATACTCCCCCCACCTACACACACAGAGCTGGAAATGCCATCCTTGCTGCTGCTCTAAAGTCTAGGAAAAACAGAGGTGGGGGAGGGTGATGCTGTACATTTTATTATGCCTAAGCTAAAAGGGGTTCATAGGGCATATCTCAATCCCAGCCTTCATCAGAGAGAGAAGGAACTCTTAAGAGCAGATGTTGGATATTCCCTACCAAGAGATCCAGGGGCAAGGTTTCTCCCGTTTCTGAACGCAGAGCCCATACTCTATTCCCCCCAAACTTCCATCCACTTGGCTCTGGCACTTCCTGGAGCCTGAATTGGAATGTCCGGCCCTATCGTGTAAACCTATCCACTACAGTTGCATAAAGTTCAAAGTAGCATAGAAGAAGGAGAAAGACTGGTTGAACCAGATCCTTGGGTGTGGGCTTCATAGGTTTTTCCCATCTCATTGTTAGAGTAATTTTGGTTTGTGTAATGACAGTATCATAAGGTGCAATGAAGGGACACGAGACAAGGAGCAAGCTTGTGATGCTACTCTCCACCTCCCTCCATGCCCCTCCCTTCTAGAAGACAAAGTGCACAGCACAGACAGCAGCCATTACACTATGCTTTTATTAGAAAAAATATATGTATATATATATATGTATTGGGGAACATTAAATATCTTGGATGTGCTAATGAGAAAATCATTTTCTCTACATGGACTGAATTTTTACTTGGAGACATGTTTTCCTACTAAAGGGAAGACTAAAGAAGGATTTTACTGTCGAGCAGGCAAGACACCTCCCCAAAGATGACAATGCCTTGGACAGTGTTGATGGAGGGCTGGGGCACCTGGAATCCTTGGCCCATACTGGCAGGTACTAACTGGAAACAAACTCTTCTTGGGGGGCAAGGATGGGAGGCACCTTAGGCCCAGCTGCTCATCGTCGAACCTTACACTTTTCAAACTATGTTGGTGTCTGACTTCCCTTTCCCTGATAGAACAACTCTGGCCCTTGGAGGTGGCTTTATGACCGCAGGCTGTATAACCCATCATTCTCCCTTGCTCTGGGTAGGAGGTAAGCCTATGGTAGCCGAAACACCCACATACTGGGACTTGGAATTCCAGTTTGTGTTCATTTAACTTTGTGGCATGAAGTCCATGGTGAATTGCTCTTTTTTCTTCTGGGATCTGTCCAACAGCTGTCATGCGTGCCCGACCCTCAGCAGTCTCACTCTTCAAGGTTGATCTGCTTTTGACTGATCTGTGACTCTGGGCAGTGGCTGATATGGGCTTTTTTTTTTGCAGAGCATCTCGACCATTGACTTTTTTCTTGGGGGAAATCCACTTTAAAAATAGCCTCATCCTTTTTCTGAAGAGGCTTTCTGGAGGGCTATGTTTCTTCTCTGGCATGAGCTGGAGACATCTGCTCCCAATAGAGTCTGTTATTCCCCTGACCTGGGCAGGGCGGCTCATACTTCCAGCTTGAGAGGTCCCTAATTCTTTAAACCTTTCTTCATGCTCTCCTGGTTTATGCCTCCTACAGTCCTCTCTTTTGTAAGTAGGGGCAATCATCTTGCTCTGGCTCTTGCATGAGTCTTGGAGTTTTGAAGTTTTGGGCTCCTGCTGCCCTAGGTGGCTCCTTTGGCCTTCCATAAGGCCACTTGGCACCTGGGAAGCTAACCTGTCTCTGGTGGGGACTCTCTGGGGATGGCACTGAGGCACCTGAGAAGCCAAGTTGTCTGCAGCAAGGAACCTGTGTTTGGGAAAGTCCTGAAGCTGGTTGTCTGACTGTACCTTTACTTTGGAGTTAAACTCACTAGCAACCTCCATGTTAAGGCATGGCTCACCTGGATGTTGGAAAACAGACAGTCTAGGTAGTAGGAAACTTCTACTGGCCCCTGGCACCTCTAAACTCCTCATATGTACATTTGTGGTTTGGGATTTTGTCAACACTTTGGTTTCCAAGGTAACACTAGACTGTGGTTGAAGAGCAGGAGACTCCTTGGCCTCCACAGCCTCCCTGGCCTCTTCACCTCTCAAAGATTGGGATCCTAAGTTCACCTCCATCACTGTTACCCTATGGCAGGGGTCTCGTGAGGCCTGACCACCACTCTCCTCTCTTGGCTCATTCCTGACCATTGCTGAACTTGGACCTGGCTCTAGGCTGTCCCTCTTGACCCATTCCACACTCTCACTCTTCCAGGTTCTGCCCACAAGGCTGAGTGTGAGGGACTGAGAAGGTGGCCTGCCCTCCTGTCCAGTCAGAGAAGCCTTTGAGGGCCCATGGTAGTCAGCAGATGGAATCGCTCCCAGGGCACTCTGGATTTCCTTACACACAGTGGAGGTGACAAGGAGAGGCCTCTTCAGGGTAGGAACTGACTCTTCTCTTATCACCTTCTCTCCTGAATGAGCCTGAGGAGGTTTCTCCAGGAACTCAGCAAACTTGACTGTTGAGTGGGACCCAGATACACAGGTGGCTGAAGGGGAAGTGGCAAACTGTAGAATGGTGGAGGGTTGGAACTTTTTCGACTTAAAGAGATTTATGGGCTTGAGGACCTTGAGGGGTAGGGTCCACCTGTGCTTTACCCAAAACCTTATAATACGTGCTTCCAGCACCTCTCGAGTGTCTGGATCAAGGAAGGAAACCCTACAAGAGGTGTTCATGCAGGGTTCCCAACCCTTCAAGCAGTATCTTCCACAGGCTCCAGCAGGCACTGCTTTGCACGTCTCACCAGGAGGGTCCTGACATGAGAGCTGATGAAAGTTGCCCTTGCCAGGAAGCCTCCCCAGGCAGCTGTAGGAGAGCAGATGGGGCCAGGATGGCCGGACAGGACAGGCAGGGGTGGGCACCTGCAGCCCAAGAACCCTCCTCTGCCCCCACACTGACTTCATAATGCTCCTGCTCTCCTTCACCCTAGGGCTTTAGCCACGCCCTCCCATGGCTCCCCCCCCCAGGGCTGGGGTCACATTAGAGGCTCTTGGAGGAAGGACGACCCAGGAGAGAAGGGGAAAGATTCTTTACCTTTGCAGAAGTGAAACCAGGTTGTGCGTCCCCTCCAGTTCTTCCAGGCAATCTCTGCAAGCTGGAAATCAGGAGACTGGGTCATGGTGGTGAAGGCAGAGGCCTAAGAGTCTTTCAGGAGGCTGAGTGCAATGGCCCTTTAAGGGAAATCTTTGGAGGATTAGACTCTGGAGCCCAAGTATCAGTGTCCAAGGCCACATGTCCCTGACAGTGATGGTAAGTCTCACTTGAAAAGGGTTTGTCCTTTGCAAAGTGCTCCCACGTTCATTAGGCTCTGTTAATTAGGCTCAGGCTCTGTTTCCTGAGGAATAAGCTCTGCCACTGGCATCCTCAGAGACCGTGAAGCTGGGCCCTCAGGACTAGGAGAGATGGAAGCTAACTCTCGGGTCGCACAGGGCTGAATGGCAAAGGCTTACCTTTCAAAGATCCACTTTTCTTCCTACTCCTGCTCCTCCCCTTCAGCTTTACTTGAGGCTGAGAGATAAGAAAAAGTGAGGGGCGAACACCCAACTCTCACTGTCCTCTATCTAGGCAAGCTGTGTTCATGAACAACATGACTTTCTACATTTAACTAAAACTCTGTGGTGTTTTTTCCCCTTTTACTTATTTTTAAAGTGGATAACAATATTTTCAGTTTTTCTTCTTTGAAGAGTGCAAAGAAGGTTTTTTTTTTTTTTTTGGGGGGGGCGGGTATTGGGGCCTCTCACTGTTGTGGCCTCTCCCGTTGTGGAGCACAGGCTCTGGATGCACAGGCCCAGCGGCCATGGCTCACAGGCCCAGCCACTCCGTGGCACGTGGGATCATCCCGGACTGGGGCAAGAACCTGCGTCCCCTGCATTAGCAGGGGGACTCTCAACCACTGCACCACCAGGGAAGCCCAAGAAGGATTTTTTAAGTTTTAATCACCATAGATTTCTTCTGTCACTGTTCCTCTGATCAAGAAACACACACATTCTCAGACCTAAATGCCCACGTGAGCTTTGTCAGATAGGATTCTGCTTCCCAAGGCCTGACCTCTAGTCCAGCCTCTTCTCTCAGGCTCTCAGGGGCTCAGCCCCAACACAGAGGAAGGTCTCACTTGAGACACCCGCTGTGGGAAGGTGGCTGGTGAACCAGGGCTCAGGGGTCAGCCTTCCTGCAGAGATTGAACTCTTAGTAATCCAGTCCTTAACCATTAGTCACTGCATTTGGGACTTGCCCTGGAGCCCTCTACCATACCTGAACTCCTGGTCTAAGATCTTAGGCTAGAAATCCTCATACCCACTCTAACCCCTCTCTGGCCTGGCTTTTCCCTAGAAGGATGATATTCTATACTTTTCTGAGAGTTCCCATCTCAGGAGTCTCTCTACGTGGTTTAGAAAAGTGGAAATAAGAATAAGAAAAAAAGAGAATCTCTGCTGGGATTAGGCCAAAGGTTTTTTACCTTCCTGATGTTTCTATGTTTCCTAGGTGGTGCTAAGAATAGATTACTCTGGAAGCAGTGGAGTAACATTAGGAAGAGCCCCAGTCCACACAGGAACCCAAGGATGATATCAATCACCCAGGAAGTTGGGCTGGATCTCAGCCAGATAGCAACAATGTCTTTCAAAGAAAAGAGATTCTCCATCTTCTGAACTGCATTGCTGCCCTCAGGCAACAGAGCACTGGGAGTTCACTTGATGGCAGAACCCCAGGCCTGCATCACAGAGCTGTGGCCTTGTCACAAAGGGCTCCTGAGTGTGGGGGAGGGGCAATAAGAGAAATAGGCTGAATCACTGCCCCTCCTTCCCTTCCCATCCACACCCACAGACACCTGCACCCTCCTGGGGCTTCCAGATCCCTCCTTCCAACTACTCTCATCCTGTCAGAGAGACCTTAGCCAATTTTCTGTTCATTCCATCTGGAGCCTGGTTCCTTCATCCATTAGAGACCTTTACTTGAGGCCCACCAACTTGATAACTCTTGAACATCTTAAGCTGACCCTGGAAGACTGGCTGTTTCACAGACATTTTTACTCAGGATTTCCTTTGTCCTCAGCTCCAACTTTCCCACATCATGTTTGTGTCTTGTGTAAACCCAGGGATAGAACTTGAATTTCTTTTACACTTATTTAGTTTTGTGAATTTTGAATAGTGTATATTTTGCCTCATTTTCTATCAGAGGGAACTACACACAAAAATTGAAATAATTTATTTTTCAAAATTCATAAGTATGAAAGAATTATAAATAGTTATGTAATAGGGAAGAACAAATCTGCCTCCACATGAGATCTTTTTTACTTTAATCTTTATGCTTTGTTGCCTGAGTTAACTCTGTCCATCCCTGTGATCCAGGCTGGCTCTGCACTTTTTGTAAAACAATGTTGCCTAGAGCCTGAAATATATAGGATAGACTATTTCTAAGGCTCTGACTTTTAAGAGCCCATTCATGGAGATAAAAAGTTGCAGAACAGAGAATAATAATTGTTTTCTTGGAGGTTTACAGGAACACATGACCTGACCAGGATCTGACCCATCTGGCCAGCCTCTAGAACAAAGGATCCAACACCAAGATATTTGCAACAATTAGTCATGCCCCTCCCTCACCTTGCCTTTAAAAAGGCTTTGCTGAAAGCCTTCAGGGAGTTTGGGGTTTTTCCTGGGCATGAGCCACATGTCTTCTTGCATGGCACTGTGTAAACCTTTCTCTGCTTCAAACTCTGATGTTTCAGTATTTAGCCTCACTGTGCATCAGGCACACAGACTTGCATCTGGTAACAGTTAAACCTTCAAATGATGTTTTTGTAAGTTTGTAGTGTTTATAATTCTGGAGTTAGTAAATCTTTAAACTGCACAAAAACTTTTGGGACACACTGCAAACACGCACACACACACGTACTCATGTTCCTTAACCAATCTAGTACTTTCAACTCCAATAATCCATAATTTTCTACTTAAAAAAAATCTTTCATATGTTGTCTCAACCCAACTTCTTAGTTTGCACTGATAAGACAGTCCCCACTCTCCAGATAAATTTTGAAATATGTCGTCTTAATCCATTAGGGCTGCTATAACAATATACCATAGACTGGGTAGATTAAAAACAACAGACATTTATTATCACAGTTCTGGAGGCTGGGAAGCCCAAGATCAAGTCACCAGTATGGCCACCTCGTAGTGAGAGCTCTCTTCCTGGTTCACAGCTGGAGCCTTCTCTCTGTATCCTCATATGATGGGAGGAGGCTAGAGATATCTCTGGAGTCTCTTTCATAAGGCACTAATCCCATTCATGAAAGCTCATAAGCACTTTTGCACGGCCCCGCCTCCTATCTTTAAGAGGTAGGATTTCAACATGTAAATTTTGAGAGAACATTAACATTCAGACATGTGCACTCATTCTATACCCGGAAGCTAGGAATGGGTTAGGGTGAGCCAAGGTCCTGACCCTAAAGGGCTGTAGGGTGAAGAGTAGGACTAGGGGTCAAACCCTTGGGACTGAGCCAGGTCTTGAGCAGCCTCTTCAGATATTCCTAGTGTGTTATGGATGTATTCTCTTTTCTGAGTGTGCCTTGCCTTTCCTGCCCCATCCTCCCAGGCCCCTGAAGCTTCAAGTCCAGCCTGAACCATATAGAAAGGGAGCTTTGAGTCTTACACAAAATTCCCTTATGACATCCCTTAGCAGTAACACAAGATTCACTGAAGGATTCACATGGTAAATATGTCTTAATGCCCCATGAGGGCTTTAAAATAATGTGTATTCTCTGCTTGTTGGTCATAATTTTATACAGTTTTAGTGGGAACGTGGGCATGTGAGTTTATTTGGCTATATTGCCATGAATGTGCACTTTCACAAACATATTTCCTACATCTACTATTTTTCCTACAGTCTTTCCCTCCCATATGATATTCTCACCTTAATTCAACCTTTTATCAAAATTTAGACTTAGGTCTGTCACCATGTGGACATGCTTTGTAACAAAATAGCTTCAACCGAGGAGGTCAGTGGAAGGCCTGGACCAGCTATCTTGGTTCCATGATAGTAAGCAAAGGATCGCAAACTACCATGTTAAGCTTAAGCACAAAGCAAAGTTGATTTAAGCATAGGTACACTCTCAGAGAGGGAGAGAGAGAAGGAGAGAGAAAGAGCAGGCTGTTTCTGAGAACAGGCTATTTCAGCGAAGTGAAGCAAGCCCAAAGCAAAGTATATCGAAGCAAAGGTACACTCTCGGGATGGCGGGGGTGATGGGTGTACTGTTTCTGCAAATTGAAAGCAGCATTCCTATAAAGGCTTACGAGCGCTTTTTTTTTTTTTTTTTAAAGAAGATGTTGGGGGTAGGAGTTTTTATTAATTAATTAATTTATTTTTGCTGTGTTGCGTCTTCATTTCTGTGTGAGGGCTTTCTCTAGTTGTGGCAAGCGGGGGCCACTCTTCATCGCGGTGCGCGGGCCTCTCACTATCGCGGCCTCTTGTTGCGGAGCACAGGCTCCAGACGCGCAGGCTCAGTGGTCGTGGCTTACGGGCCTAGTTGCTCCGCGGCATGTGGTATCCTCCCAGACCAGGTCTCGAACCCGTGTCCCATCCATTAGCAGGCAGATTCTCAACCACTGCGCAACCAGGGAAGCCCCTTACGAGCGCTTTTAAGGAGCATTTTGCAGAGAGGCGGGGGTGAGTGACAAGGATCATTATTTGATTGACAGTCCTGAGCTATGGATCAAGTTTTCTGCTGCGCATGCTCTCATCCTTGAATCCCCAAGAAATGCCTACTGGGTGGGGGGGGGGGCAAAACCACATGTAATTTATTGTAATTATGGTATAATGAGTTTGGATTTACTATAGGTTATACGCCTGTCTGGTCTGGGCATGCACAGCCTGGAGAAGTCCCCTTGTGTTACTGTGCCTCTCTTTATCAGGATAAGCTGCCCACCACCAGACCATAGTTTCTCCCGTTCTGGGTGGAGTCAAGGGAGAGTCCCCAGATGGCTGCGTGTGACTCAATTTCTTCTTCTTGTCTTTCTCACCACTGTCACCTCCTTGCTGCTAATGTCTGACTAACTACCTAACAGGTCTTCTTTGCATTCATATTTGCTCTCTAAATTTTCTCTATTACTTTATTTTCAATATGTTTTGTTTGATGGGGTTTTTTTTTGGAAATTTAAAAATCTTATGATAACATTTACCTTGATTTATTTAATTATTGTTCTACTGTTATTGATTTCTGCCATCTTATTTTATGCTTTATTTTCTACATTTTCTTTATTGTTTCTTTTTTTTCCCTTCTTTGGCATCTTCCATTTTACAGGTCAAGGGTACTTATGTTTGTTTGACATTTGGGAATTTTTACTATTGTAATGGTTTTATATCTTGAATTATGTTAATTTTCTCCTCAATTTCTTACCCGTGGATGAAAAAATGTTCCCTGCCATATCAGTAGACAAAGGATGTTGCAGTCATCAAGTCAGATGTCAAAGCAGGAACCCTCAACTGTGCACCTTGAGGGGATTCGGGATGGAGAAAAACAGGGTACTGATTCTAGAATTAAGGTGCATATCAAAGGAATGATTTCACGGAGCCCAGATTCTTTCATCTTCTCATACATAGAAAAGTGCTAAAGTCCTTAACTTGAGATGTCTAGTTTTCTTTAATTAATAGTAATCTTTTGATGTTCTGACTACATGGTTTTGATTGACTCCTCCCTTAGGTCTTCTGAGTAGTTCCTCAGAGTGATCTGACAGGCTGTGTTCTGGGCTTAAGTCCTCAGAAAATCTGCCAAATAAAACATAATTCTCCTTTTGGGTTGTGCATAGTTTTCAGTCAGCAGTCTTGGCAACCAATGAAGGGGCCCAGAGCAGACTTTTCTTCTTTGCCTGAACTCTATGAGGATCCAGAGTCCTGGCACCAGCAGAGGCTTCTTGGGCCTGTCCGCTTTCTCAGAGAGTCCAGACGAATTTGGGTGAGTATCTCCTGGTTCTTGGATCTCCAGTTTTGGTTGATGATCCTAAGTTGTATGCAGTGGTGTTCAACTCTTCTCTTGAGTAGTAGGTTATCCTTGAAACTTGGTTTCAAGAAGAAGTACCTGGGTCATCCTCAGTGAAAGACACTGGGAAGATTTTTACTCAGTTTAAACACTGAGGGCTTATCCTCAGTAGAAAAACACTGGGAAGAATTTTGCTCAAGTGGGTTAGCCTCACTTAAAAGACACTGGGAAGATCTTGCTCAGTGTAGACACTGTGTGGTTTATCCTCAGCTGAAAGACTGGGGAGACTTTGCTCAGGTGAAAGACACTGAGTAAAAGTTGGACTGGGTAATTAGGTGGAAGACTAACCTGTCTTCCTTGAATTGGCTACTTTAATAGAGTTTGTCAAAATAAAAGTGATCTTCACAAATTGAACTCAGAATGGGGAACTTAGCTTTCGATACAAAAGAAAAAGGAACAACAGATTTCCAGCCTCCAACGGATATCCTGGCCAGGTTTATGTCCATACAAAATTTACATTTACAAGTGCTTACTTACGTGGGACTTAAAGAATATCTTGCCCTAAAAATGACTAAGATAGGACTCTTTTATTGCATATGCAGTTAAGTTAGAAAAAGCTGGCTCGATAAAAACATCTTTTCAGAATTCTGACTTCAAAAAAACAAAAGGCTTTCTAGGGGAAACTTGCATTTCTCTTCCCGTGTCTTTGAAATGTAAGTGTTCTGATATTCTTCTGTGTGTGTGTGTGTGTGTGTGTGTTTTGAGAACTTGGTCACTACCATCCAAAAGTACTTATATGGTGTACATTTGGCAGCCAGTCAAATAGAGTGGGATTCTGAGCAGTCTTTTGTCTGACTGTACAACTCTCAGGGGCTTTTTGCCATCTTAACCTTCATTGTGTCAGCCTGTACAACAAAGACCATTACTTTCTTAAACTACTTTTGGGAGTAAACTTTCTGGATCTTATTTAGACAGCATCCTTTACACTCTTTTGTGGGGAAGCCTCTTGCGTCTTATTGGTTTGAGTCACTATTAAGGTATACCTCATTTATGGCCAGATGATGGATCCTTCAAATTGGAGAAACTTCTAAATTGGTAAATTTTTAGAGAGCTCTCATTATAAACAGCTGTTTCATTGGCTCCTATGGGGGGGCGGAAATGCTGGAAATTAGTCATATAATGGTTAACCTAAAAACTCCTTTAGTTTCAAACAAACCCAAAAAATTGGTTTGGGAAACCTTATTTGTGGTCTCTGCTTCCCCTAAATGGGTCTTACAGATGCTAATAAAAACATTAGAATAATTATTGTTAATTAGGTTAAGTAACAGGGAAAAAAACTGAAGGAAAAGCCTAAAAATTTTTCCCAACAAGGTGGAAATTTTAAAGGGACTTCTCCTAAATGAATAAGAAATCTTTAGATGGTTATTTTAAAGTGGGATAAATAAAACAGACATTAATGAGATAAATCAAAGATTGGATACAATACTGCCTAAGATTGGATGGGCCAAAGGGATCTCCTACTTGTCATCAACATTAAAGGGCCAGACCCAAACAAGTCTGCCCTATTTACCCCAGTTTAAAATACGTATATTTTATGACATGTAAATTTTATACACGTAAAATTACACTGAGATACCTGACCAACAATTACTTGGGGCAAAAGTTAGACCAATTAATCAAGTTAAAAGATTGACAAAAGTGCCTGAGTCCCTTGGTTCAACCACTCTCTGGGGACCCCAGAGTCTTTTTAAAATTGGTATGTTTAAATGGGCATTGTGTAAGATAATTACCTCTCTTTTGCCTAATTATATTGTGTGGGATAGACATGTTTCACTGGGGAATTCTTCCCCTGCCTGATATTATAAGACGGCATATGAAGGAAATATTAATTAAACATACTAAAGGAAACCAGTGGGATTAGCTGAGCCTATACAATATAAAGTAAGAACTGACAGCTAATATTTAAGGGATAATAAAAATAAATAATGGAGACTTTACTCTGGGTCTAACCTGTGCACTCAGAAAGAGGGTCTTTGTTGAATGCCTTATGCAAGTTTAGAATGTATGATCAATTAAACCATAAAGTTCTAGACTATAGAATTCTGGAATTTCAGTGTAGTTGGAAATCTTCTCACTGATACAGAAAAGCAAGTTAAAGAAAACGTAGTTGGGCAAATCAATCTTTTAATATTATTTAGGTGACAGGCCAGTTCTTTGGGGAATTAAAAGCAACTGTCTTTGTCTTGCAAATCGGTACAAATCAGAAATGTAAATACAGACCACAATGACCTGAGACTGAGCCTAATTAGCTAAATTAGGTAGAACCTGAAACCAAGGTTAAAAAAGGGGAAAAAGTGGTCTTTTAAAACTCAAACTGCTGACTAGTCAGTCAAGAAGACGGAGGAGTAGGAAGATGTGGAGTTCATATCTCCCCACAAATGCATCAAGAATACATCTACAAATGGAACAATTCTCCCAGAGCACCTGATAAACACTAGCAGAGGACCTCAGGCACCTGAAAGGACAAGAACGATCCCCACGTAAGCAGGTAGGACGAAAGAAAGAAGAAGGGAAAAGGAAGAGCAGATGAAGTGGGACGTGACCTGTTACCCTGGGCGGGGGAGCGGAGCTGAAGGTGAGAAGAGGTTCCCGCATCTGGGGAAGCAGCGGGGAGAGAAGCTGGGGCAGAAGGAGAAATTTGGTGGCTCAGAGAACAGTGCAGCAACCAGTCTGTGGCAGGCAGGAGAGAGTGAGGCCTACACAAGTGGTCTGGCCACAGCTCTGCATGCCCCAGCCGCTGGGGACCACTGGTGCACACGGGGGCTGAGTGTTGGAATGTGGGGTTTGAAGAGCAGACCCAGGAAGGGGAATGATGTTGGCTGTGAGGGGACAGCTCAAGGGGATAGGAGTGAGGAGCTCCACAACAAGGAATGCTCCTGGAGGAAGCCCAGACCAGCAGAGAAGCAAAGTGCCACTGCTGAGTGATGCACAAAGGGCGGGGCCCCCATTGCAGCCTCTCTCCTCACGCACTGGCCCCTGCCTCCACAGGCACTAGGAAGGGCTCCTGCCAGAGTGGCTCACGGGCCCCCAGCCATCATCACCTCAGCACTCTCCTGCTTGGGTGGCCCATTTGCCCAGCTTGCCACCTTGACTCCCTCCTGCCTGACAGGCTCGTACATCCCATAGCCACCCAGCACCCTCTCACCTGGGCAGCCTGCCTGCCCTGATTGCCGCTTCTACATCCTCCTGCCTGACAAGCTCGTGTGCTCCAGCAGCCTTGGGAGCAGACGCCAGTGGGTGGCCCACATGCAGAGATGGGGCTGAAACCACAGCTGAGTTCCAGGGGACATGCAACTAAGGAAGAAGAGCTGAAATCTCTCCTCATGGCTGTGCAAATCATGGCATTACACTTCCTCTGATGGCTTCCTAAATTCAGCACCTGGGAACATCCCAGTGGACAAGTGCTCCTGCAGCTGAGACAGGTCTGGCTTTAGCAGCTGTGGGTTTTGTGGGCACATATACGCTGGGGTTTGGCCAGGCCAGAGTCTGAGCTGCCTCCGTATCTCACATAGTGGGTCCAGGTACATAATTACTGCAGTCCTGGGACCTGACCTCAGTGGATCTGGGCCAGTGGCCTGGTGAAAATGATGCCTGAGTCACCAGGGCCAGTTGCCGCCATAACCATGGTTAAGGTGGGACTGAGAGCAGTACCAACAGCAGTGTACTTTGTAAGCCCACACAATGGGCGGGAAGGAGACAAAACAGAGCACACCCACAGGTGGACACCTCCAGAGGAGGAATACTCAACGGCTTCTGTCCCAGTGGGGGTGCGCCAGTCCTCCCGACCTCACACCGCAGATCAGAAACACAGCTAAGAAACAGACCTGAGGGCCTCTGCTCCAACGACTAGGGATCAGAACCCAACCCTGACAAGGCAGTGACAGCCACAGAGGAAAGGGAACTTTCTGCTGAATAAAAATCAAAATTAAGAAAATCAACAGGAAAGATCAAACTTGGAAAATGTTTGCAATATCAATATCTGGCAAAGAACTTAGATACAGATGAAAGAATTTTTACACTTCAAAAATAAAAAGACAATCCAATGGGAGAAAATGGCAAAAATATATTTATGGATATGTTATATATATAAATATAAAGTATATGTATCCATGAATATATGCCTATTGGCTATTTGCATGTCTTCCTTTTATTTTTAAGTGCCTAATTACATTTTATATATATATATATATATATATATATATATATATATATATATATATATATATATATATACACACTATTACATATAAAATAGATAACTAATAAGAACCTACTGTATAGCACAGGGAACTGTATTCAGTACTCTGTAATGACCTATATGGGAATAGAAACTAAAAAAGAGTGGATATATGTATATGTATAACAGACTCACTTTGCTGTACAGCAGAAACTAACACAACATTGTAAATCAACTATACTCCAAAAAATTAATTAAAATATTTACATATATTGTATACAACATATATATTAAGTATATATAATTTATATATATTTAGAGATTGCTCCATCAAAGACGTAGAAATTATAATTATGATGAGATACCACTACATACCACTATAATGTCTAAAATTTAAAAAACTGTTAATATCAAGTTTTGGTGTGGACCTAGAGAATCATGAATACATTGTTAATGGGCTTGTAGCATGAAAGCTTTAAAGTTAAATATACATTTGCATATGACCAAGCAATTACTTAATAGTTCATGCTTATCCAAGAGATATGAAGTCTTAGGTCACACAAATTTGTTCACAAAAATGTGTAACACCATTATTCATAATAGGTAAAACTGGATATGACCAAAATATCCAAGATTTTTTTTTAAACATCTTTATTGGAGTATAATTGCTTTACAGTGGTGTGTTAGTTTCTGCTTTATAACAAAGTGAATCAGTTATACATATACATATGTTCCCATATCTCATCCCTCTTGCGTCTCCCTCCCTCCCACCCTCCCTATCCCACCCCTCTAGGTGGTCACAAAGCACCGAGCTGATTTTCCTGTGCTATGCGGCTGCTTCCCACTAGCTATCTATTTAACGTTTGGTAGTGTATATATGTCCATGTCACTCTCTCACTTTGTCACAGCTTACCCTTCCCTCTCCCCATATCCTCAAGTCCATTCTCTAGTAGGTCTGTGTCTTTATTCCCGTGTTACCCCTAGGTTGTTCATGACCTTTTTTTCCCTTAGATTCCATATATATGTGTTAGCCTACGGTATTTGTTTTTCTCTTTCTGACTTACTTCACTCTGTATGACAGACTCTAGGTCCATCCACCTCATTACAAATACATCAATTTTGTTTCTTTTTATGGCTGAGTAATATTCCATTGTATATATGTGCCACATCTTCTTTATCCATTCATCCGATGATGGACACTTAGGTTGCTTCCATGTCCTGGCTATTGTAAATAGAGCTGCAGTGAACATTTTGGTACATGACTCTTTTTGAATTATGGTTTTTCTCAGGGTATAGGCCCAGTACTGGGATTGCGGGGTCGTATGGTAGTTCTATTTTTAGTTTTTCAAGGAACCTCCATACAGTTCTCCATGGTGGCTGTATCAATTTACATCCCCTCCAACAGTGCAATAGGGTTCCCTTTTCTCCACACCCTCTCCAGCATTTATATGATACTGGCACAAAAACAGAAATATAGATCAATGGAACAGGATAGAAAGCCCAGAGATAACCCCACACACATATGGTCACCTTATCTTTGATAAAGGAGGCAAGAATATACAGTGGAGAAAAGACAGCCTCTTCAATAAGTGGTGCTGGGAAAACTGGACAGGTACATGTAAAAGTATGCAATTAGAACACTCCCTGACAC
This sequence comes from Mesoplodon mirus, assembly GCF_964341445.2. NCBI lineage: Eukaryota > Metazoa > Chordata > Mammalia > Artiodactyla > Ziphiidae > Mesoplodon > Mesoplodon mirus. Next base: position 195,993,207 of record NC_138976.1, on the reverse strand, counting down.
CATACAAAAAAATAAACTCAAAATGGATTAAAGTCCTAAATGTAAAGCCAGACACTATCAAACTCCTAGAGGAAAACCTATGCAGAACACTCTATGACATAAATCACAGCAAGATCCTTTTGGACCCACCTCCTAGAGAAATAAAAACAAAAATAAACAAATGGGACCTAATGAAACTTCAAAGCTTTTGCACAGCAAAGGAAACCATAAACAAGACGAAAAGACAACCCTCATAATGGGAGAAAATATTTGCAAATGAAGCAACTGACAAAGGATTTATCTCCCAAATTTAGAAGCAGCTCATGCAGCTCAATATCAAAGAAACAAACAACCCAATCTAAAAATGGGCAAAAGACCTAAATAGACATTTCTCCAAAGAAGATATACAGATTGCCAGCAAACACATGAAAGGATGCTCAACATCACTAATCATTAGAGAAATGCAAATCAAAACTACGTTGAGGTATCACCTCACACTGGTCAGAATGGCCATCATCAGAAAATCTCCAACAAGATTTATATGGGTGAACCAGTTGTGGTATATCCATACAATGTCTTATCATATAGCAGTAGAAGGATAGAATTATGAGGAATGCAACAAGGATGAATCTCAGAAACACTATGCTGAGAAAAAAGCTAGACACACAAGAGTATGTACTTTATGTTTCTGTTTATATGACTTTCTAGAAAAGGAAAAATGAATCTATGGCGACAGAAAACATATCAGCAGTTGCCTGTATCAAATATGGAGTAGAGAGTGACTGCAAAGAGGAAAGGGAAAACTGCAAAGGGGGGTAATAGGAAAATTGTCTACCTTGATGGAAACAGAGTTACAAAATATTTACATTTGTCAAAATTCATTAAAGTGGACATTCAAGTTAGTATATTTTTTATATTATACCACAATATATTTCTTTTAATAAAATAATTATGAAGAGTAGGTAAGTGGGCAAAGGACCTGAACGCCAGCTTTAGCTATGTTAGAGCTGTAAAATCAAAAAAAGATCAAGTTGCCCCTAATTTAAAAACCAAGAAAATGCATAGAAGTTGAGGAATAGAGATTTTAACTTATTTTAAGAGTGACTTTTCTAACAATTAGAGCTTCCTAAAAATGAAATAAACTTATTTTGAGTTGGCAATTTCTTTCTCAGTGAGGACATTCAAGTACAAGATGACGATCATTTTTCAGGTATGTTGTAGAAGTGCCTTAGAGATTGAAATTTGCATTAACCAATATTTAAGATGATTCAATAACATCAGAAAATATGCTATATTTATATATGCTCTTTTATGGTAGAGTTCTGTCTATAATGTTTTCTAAAATATCCTTTGAATTAATATTTCAATAGTAGTCTCCAGTGCTGCAAATGTAGGCCAGAAAGTTAGATCTGTGCACAGTCTATTTTTTAAGAAGCTTGTAATCTGGAAGAGAAGATAGACAAAAATGTTGTAGCAAAATGCAGTAAGTTTCATAATAGAGATATCCTCATGCTCTTATATGACATGGAAGCAGTGTCACATTCTTAATATGTCATCTTTTTTTCTGAAATACTTCAGTATGAATTTCTAACAATGATAATAATTAATTAAGGCATGAATTATTTACGGAGAGATACTAGTTATTTCTAAAATATTTGGAGATTGTTTTAACATGAAGGTATTTCTTAGAATACCTCCAGTAAAGTTCCAAAACGTGTCTTTCAAAGCCTAAATGTGTTTGTACAATCCTGAAAACCTCAAGGAAAAATGTGAATGTTGCTGATTATCCACCATTTAAAGTTTTCTAGGCTTTGGCATTTTTCTGTAAGTATAAATAGTTGACTATGAACTATGCAGAGAGTTGTTTTACCTGAATTTCTTTGAGATCCATCAGATGTGGCCATTAAAATGAGTCAATCTCCTCCATTACAACTACTCACTGTGCAGGCTTCTAGTCAAGCATTGGTGGAGATAGCGCAGCTCAATTTAAATGTAAAATTCAAGGTAATGTAACTAAACAAGTTAGTCCTATCCTTTTCCCCTTACTTTCCCTTAGAGAGTTTTTGAAGTTAGGGATTTGTAAAATGAAAATATTAAACCAAATTTAATAGCAAAATGTCATTGATATCATTAGTGAAACCAAGCCCAGTTTCCATTTACCCCAAAGTATAAATTGCCTATCTGAGAAGCAGTTCAAATTTAAGTCATGTCAGATTGGTGGTCTTTCTGAGTTTCAGTTTGGAACTCTTATTTGAAGTCATTGTTTCATTCAAGAGCATCTCAATATCAATAGCAGGTTTTCTACTTCAGCAAAAGCCTTGATGTACATCAGTGCCATTGGGTCCAGAGGATAGTCTCTTTGTACGTTTTTTTTCTGCCAGTCTCACTGCAATGTTAAAGTCACTGATATCACAGAGCACATTTCTAATCCTAACTATATGCCCTAATTTTGGCAGAAATCCACTCCTCCACTTTTATGCAATGTATTAACAACCAGAAATTTAATTGTATTTGTTGAGACTGTAATATCAACGTGAAGCATTCCTTTTTTGAAGCTCAAATTCTTAACACTTGCTTTCCCCTTTGCAAGAAATACTTACTCCTTTACTCCCTTGTCCCCTTAGGCTACCTACGTCATACTTCAGTTAAGAAGACATTTCACAAGGGATGCCTTTCCTCATCCTTCCAGGTGAGAAAGGTTCCCTGTCCCATGGCTCATAGTACCCTGTCTATATTTACTACAATTAGTAATTATTCTTTAGACTGCAGGCTCTAAGAAATATGGACAATGCTTGCTTTTCCACACCTTGTATTACCAGCACCTAATGCAGTGCCTGGGACATAGTAGAAGTTCTATAAATATGTAATGATTGCTGAATGAATGAATGAATGAATGTGTTAGTAACAAGATAAATGCATAAATCGTATTTGTAAAGCACAATACAAAGTAATTTCATTAATATTCACCCACTTATTTGTACCTTTATACCCTTCTCTTCATTTATATATCTTAGAATTACTTTTAATTTTATCAGCAGGGATACAGGATTTAATGATGAAATTTTGATGACATGTATTAGAAATATTTGTGAGTGAGTAAGCACTATGCCATGGTGAGAGAGAGAAAAAAACTAGAAGCTATTGCTATATTCTTGACTCAAATCATACTCAATATTAGTTGTTACATATTATATTACACACACAAATGCATTCTCACTGGCATGGTATCACCTACATTATTATAATTTCCATTTCCTTCCCAATCCCTTTAAAGCCCATATCTGACCCTTAGACTTATTAAATTGCATTGTTTTAAACCACTTCTCCAATTTGTCAAGGTCATATTACGGTCATGTTGAATTTTGATCTTGACAAAGTATTAATCAGTCTTATCAACTAAAGAGAACTGTAAATGACTAAATCCACATGCTTTTCTATCATCCTAGACTTGATGAAAATATTAAATAGCCTCTGGCCCAGGATTGACCTCTACATATAAAACTTCTGTCCACTTTGGTTGAGGAGGAACTATAAATGAGTTTCATTGTTCTACCTACTTTGTTTCCAATAAATAGGTCTCTGGTGCTGATCTATTTTTATAAATTTGTGAATGAATTCAATTAGTAACATTTTTATAATATTAATATTTAATGTCTGATTTCAAGTCGTGGATGAAAAAATGCTAACATCAATGAAAACTACTACTTGCCCAAATAGATTAATAATAGTAAGAACAGTTAAAGTAGATTTTAAATCTACTGTCATGTTTATTTACTTTCCTGAATTGTTCCCACTGTGCCACTTCCTTACTTTCTGAATATGACAGGTTCATGCATGACGTCCTCCTCTAGATGCTGTGCCATTAAGAAATCTCACTGATTATAATAGGTGATCATCTATGATGGATAATAAATATGCTTGTGCATTTTCAATCACAAATCCATGTCTTGCACACTGAAATGATTTTACTTGTTGCTTGATCACGGGGACTTCTTCCTCTGAATAAATAAGACTTGACTTTGCCTCTTTATGCAGTCATCTGCTCACAGTTCTGCCTCTCTCCAGTAGACTGTGTCTCCTTAAAGACAAATGACTATTCATTCATCTTTGATCCCCTTTGCTTAGCATGCATAGTAATTGTTCAACAAATATTTGTTTAATAAGTTAAACACCAATATGCCGTGAAGTAGGAAAATCTGGAGATGTGAGTGGTCAAGATGGGGGGTGTGATTAAAGGACCCCTCTGAATTCTAAGAACAACATACTTAGGAGGGAATGCATGAATAATCAACAGGGCTGACTACTTGACAACTAGTATGTATTCAACTTTCAAATTCTATATTATAAGCATCCCTGAGTGTAAGTTGAAATGGATAGACAGGAATTTTTGTTTTATTTTTTCTAATGAGGAAGCAGTGTAGGTCTCTATTCTCATGGCCTCTGTTGCTTCCTATGAATATTTCTCCAATATCTTGACATAATCATTTTCAGGAAGCCAAGAGAGTCCAAAAGAAAATGACAAACAACAGAAATTGCTTTCATTTTCTAGTGTTTGGAAGAACATAAAAATAGGTTTAAGTTTTTCAAACATACTTAGATTTCATGAGATTTTACTTGGTTTATAATCAATATGATAAGATGCATATATATGTATATAGAATCATCATTCATTTTAAATTGGAAATAATGTGTATCCCCATGGCTGATTTGCAAACTGTCAATAATAAGAACCAAGCTTATGTCCTCCTAAGTCTTTTGTAGCCCCATTTTAACACATTTTCTGAAAGTTATTTCACTTCAACCACTCTAGATACTTTCTAAAAAAACAAGAGATGACTTTTTAAAATTTTCCTTTCAAAATGAAACTATTAAAATATGCTACAAATTGGTGCAATAATGGAAGCTACAACTTACCACGTAAGTTTGTTTGTAATTGAGCAAAATATGTTCCAATAATTTTTGCATTGTATTTGCCTTTCTCTCTGTAATTACTAACCCTTTTTCTTTCACTATGGAATGTGAATTTTGATTTCTCATCTTCAAATTTGCCTTTAAATACATTTCTACCCTTACTTTTCTTCCATCTGGAAGTTAAGTTTTCAAGAGAAAATTTGTTGCCACAAATATTGAATGACTTCATATTAGGAATAATTCTAATGCAACTACTTTGTATTTGGAAATGTGCCACTGTGTTTAGGAAGGCTAAACACATACTTTTGGGTAAGTTCAAAAAAGATTACTCCAATGATTCAACCAAATATATTTCAAGCATATTGATAAGAAATTTCAAACTAATTGTGTGTGATAGCCATCAATTAAAGACGTAAAATGAATGCCTGCTATTTGAAAACATAGTTAAGCCAAGGAAAAGCTGTGCATAACTAGCATGTTCTGTAAAGATAATTGGCTCACTAACGAAATTCTAACAGCCCATTCACATTTCTAGATTTTAATTGAAGAATGGATGGAAATAGTAAGGTGAGCTCATTGCCCAATACACATAAGCATGTGACAATTTTAATTTCTGCAGAGATGCCCATATTGTATGAAATCTTATTAATATTGTGATGGAATACAGTGAATCATGCTGTGAAAGAAGCACATATTTGTTGTACATGTGTTCACACACACACACACAAACACACAGATACACACACATTTCTTTTCTCTCCTCTCTATTCTCATTTCAGTCCCATTTTTCCTCTTCTTAGATAACTGGTATCATGAATTGAATATAAATACTTTGAATCCATGCTTGAACTTTTTACTATATGCAAATGAATCCATGAAAAACACATGACTGCTTTGAGTTTTAAAAATTTATATACATGTCATCATGCCAAATATGTAATCTTAAAAATCATTTATCATGTATATAATTAATTACTTCGAGTGAAGTATTGCATTGCATCTTAAAAATAGTTTATATATGTCTTTTGTAAGCAGCATAAACTGGAATTTTAAAATTTATTTTTATTGTCTCTGTGATCAAATGTATGGTGATTATTGATCTATTTCTCCTTTATTTTTCCATGTTTTATCCCTCCCGGTACTAACTTCGTTTAAACACATTTTTCATTCTCTTTTTATGGTCTACCTTTTTATGAATCATATATGAAATCTTCATTTTTAGTGTTTTCTGAAAAATTTGACATATATGTCTAACTTGAAAAAGTCTAAAACTAATTATCTCATCTTCCTCCTAAGCGGTTCATGGACCCCTCAAATTTTAAATCTGATCTCCAGTATTTCAGTATATTATCTAGTGTTTTAGTTTTACTTTGTACACACCCCCATTGGCTATTATTTTTTACACTCAACCGTTATTCAGATTCATTCCAACATTACAAATTTCTTTGCTGGTCACTGTTCAGTGCACCTTCCTACTTCCTTTTATGCTTATTTTCTTTCTTACTGAAGAACATTCTTTGTACAATGGTCTCCAATCTTGCCTAAAACACATGAGAATTATGTGAGAACTTTTTAAAGCTCCCATTATTGAAACACCGCCTAGATCACTTTGGTTAAAAAAAAAAAATCTCCAAGTATTGGCTTCAGGCATCAGAATATTTTTTAATGCCTTCAGACAATTCCAACAGCTGCTGCTACTGCTTTAGTCATTTTGTTGTTGTTGTTGTTACAGTTTGTGGGTGGTAATTCCTCTTTGTCTATGAATGAAAATGTCTTTACTTCTTGTTCTTGAGTAGTTTTTTTAAAATGAAGTGTAGAATTTTAATTTGGACAGCTATATGTGCTCAGTACTTTGAAGATATTATTCTATTGTTTTCCAGCATCTACCTGTTTTCTGATAAGACAACAGATATTTAAAGCCAGCCCTGAAAAACAAGGCTTATTATTTCCAGGGCTCCCTTGAATTTCTTGGTTTCAACTCCTCCTCACTATTCTAATGTTGAATTTGTTTTTTCTCCTTAAATCCTGAGACTGGGGATCCCCCCATTTTTTATAAGCTTGTTCATTTTCTTTTTATGTGTTGCTACATGTAAAAGCAACATATAAAAGAAAACACAAGTATAACAAACTGTGTGTTCAGGTTGGAAGAAAGGATTCTCAATATCAGTTCAGCCTATCCTATTGACTGAAAGCATTTACCTTGTTTCTTTTACAACTAACTTGAATATTATGAGTCTTACATCTAATATACAGTACTCTTCACCCTTCTTGGAACGTCTATGCTCAATAAGGACATTAGTTGATTTGTCACTAATATTGCTTTCCCTACATGTGAGTGCATTCAGAGTTCTATCCTGTCCCATATACATAGCATAATCTTATATTTTGTATCTAACTGGCATCAGTTTTCCTTTTTTTTTTTCGATTTACTTTTAAGGTTTACTTTTAGCAAGACTGTACTGAAACACTCTTACACCTTAATAGATCTAATTGTCTGGACTTAAAATAATAGATTTCTCTATCACAGGGGCATTTGTCTGTACAGATACTGATTTCTCTTCTCTGCACATGTTTTCATGTTATATGCCCAGTGTAATATGAAGCGAGTTAATTTATTCTGTTGCATATAGTAAAGAATCCAGCAGAATAATGTTATTTAGGGATTTTTTTCCATTATTTCTATGAATAACAACAACATCAACAATAATAGTAATAGAAAAGATAATTTCTACCTATAGCAAGTCTCAGTTTTTTCTTAAATGCAGTAGAAGGCCCTTCACACTCTATTTGTCAGCTTGGCTTCAGGTTTTCCTATTGTTGGCTAGAAGACAGATAAAGGGGATTATGGACAGAACTGAGCCTGGTTTCTGCTAATCTCCAACTTGAATTCTTTCAAGGGTTGCAAAATATGATTCAAGTATTTCACAGGCCTTTATAACCTTTGTCATCTGTCTGGTATATGTGCCATCACGGGTGGATTTGGAACTGACATTTTATATCTCTGATCTCAACTGTATAAATATTTGTTTAGACTGACTATCAACATAGAACACAGACATTCTCTTCTGATGTATGGATGATAGAATAGTCCTTAACTGGGCCCCTAAGGATGGGGCAGGCACAAACTAACAGAGGGCAATGAGGCAAATTTTCAATGAACTCAGATTTTATATTTTCCTTTAGGTAAAAGAGTGGTTGCTTCTATACCAAAAAACTATTTCTTATAATTTGGGTTACATTAAAAATATCTCATATATACAACCATTTATCGGAATCTATAATAGTGACTTGGTTTTCTCAAATACATTATATATGGAGTCCTTTAGACTGGAATTAAATTAATCATGGTTGTATTTTTTTTTCTATAGACTTCCCAGCTATTACCCCCTAGGAAAACTCTCTTAAATAATCAAGAGAAATATTTTAGGCAACATTATGTAAATCATCACCCTTATTAGATGAATTAATATTCTTGAAGTTATAGCTCATTTCATGGAAATCAGATTAACCTGATGTTATGGGCATTGTCATTTATCAGTAAGTTATTTGTTAATATGCTCAGTATGTGACATAAAATATGTAACTTTAATAAGAGAATGGATCACCTCAAATAATTTAGCAAATCTTGAAAATGATAAGGATTAAAATTGTGGATGTATAAAGGACACAGAAGCTTGGAGAACTTTAAAACCATCTATTTCTCTCCTGTTTCCCTTACACAAGGAAATGAAGGCTGACACTTTAGCATGGTTGGGAAATCCTTCTAAAAAGTATCTGACTTTCTCTTAGAATTAACAAGTAATTTAAAGTTTTAAGAACTGCAGAACTGATCACATGAATTACCGTAATTTAGTCAAGAATTTTTTTGAATATCCATTTTTGACAAACATTGTACATATATATACCAGGTTGTAGAGATGAATAAAATCATCCTTAGTCTCAAATAACTGAAAGAAAAATCCCCCAGTATTAGTGAATACTGAGGAATTAAGGATGATGCTATGAGAAAATTTTTATAATGTGAAATTTATTAAGTTAAATAAAATATTGTGCTTTTGAGATTAGAATGACTTGGTTTTGTTCTAATGATACTGATGATAGACAGTGGTTGTATTTTGCAGAAGTTTTATGGGAGCAAAATAAAAACTTGATAATGTGATATAAATTTGGTCCCCCAAGGCGATTTTTATTGTTATTTCTATTGGTGTTTTTAATGAGAGAAATTTCTGTGAGCTATTAGAAAAAAAATATGGATATCAATATCTAATCAAAAAGAAGGACAAAATAATGGATAATTAGAGAATATATATAACCAGTAAATTAAAAATATACTCACATGCTAAGGAAGCACAGTGGTGGAAGTTTTGCTCATCATAAAGCTTTAACAGTGAGTACAAGGTATCTTGGTGTCTTGGGTGTGGGAAGATATGCTAACAACCAGTGATAGATCCGTTGTAAAATTTGGAGCTGTTTCTTTGGTATTAAATTTCACTTAAGACCTGTGCTTCTGGACAGGATGGAGTAATAGGAACTGGATTTACTCTCCTGGCTTAAACTGCTAAAAGTAAAAAAAATATATATATATTAAACAATACTTTTAGACATTGAACAACAAACAGCACAAGACAACGGTTGTATAAAGCTTTAATTATAATGATAACCCATAAAAACCAGTGGCATAATGTTTTGTGTAATACAGTTAAATGTTGGTGTTTGAACAAGTCCGTGGTCACCTGTGAAAAATAAAGGTGGATTCTCTTTTCATATTTATTAACAAAATGAATTTCATAGGGATGCAGTATTTAAATATGTTAAAATACTACAATTACTAGAAGAAAACATTTTTGTTTTATTTAATAAGAGTTAATTTTTATTTTTTTATATTTTTATGTGTTGCATTTATTGCTTTAAGATTATACAAATATGTTTTGATATAATTTAATACATGCAGCATCAACTAGAGTATTCAATACACAGAGTATTCAATGGGTATAGGCTTAGTAGTGGGACCAAATTAGCCCTAGACTAAATTGTTTCACTTGCAGCCTAATAAGGCTTACAAGGAAGCCTCAAAATGATCAAACTATTTCTTAACTACCTCTTTGAGCAAAGTTACAAATATTTTAAAAAAATACAAATACGCTCTGCAACCAGTAAAGTAAAATTCACAATATCTGACATGCAATCTAGAATTACTAGGGATGCAAAGACGAAGGAAAATATAACCCATAACAAGGAGAAAAATTAATTAATGAAAACAGACTGAAAAATGGTACAATCAGTAAACAAAGACATTCAAACAGTTATTATAACTAATTGTCATGGGTTCAAAAAGTTTAAAGGAAAGCATCAACATCTTAAATAGACATATAGAGGATATAAAAATAACCCAAATTGAGTTCCTAGAGATGAAAAATATAGTTTCTGAGATGAAAAATCAACTGGATGGGATTAAAAGAGATGAGGCAATGCAGAAGCAAAGATTGACCTCCCTGCAAAAGCAAAATTTTGTTATTATAATCTGTCCCACTGAGTAGTCCAAATATAAAGTCTGAAATGCAAAATGCCAGCTTGGTCATCTTTTTCCATTTCAAGTTTGCTTTACCCTTTCTGGTTTGTGCTTCCAAAAATAATTAAAGTATAAAATTATGAAAATTGTATTCAATGGTATTAAAATGAAGCATCTATCCATTTTATGGATTGCCCTGCATAATGCAAATATCTAAAATCTAAATATTATGTGTATATATACATATATGTATACATACATATATGTATATGTATCTCACTAGCAGAATGAAAAGAAAATATGAAAGTACAACACAAGTTGTGGAGGAATAGAGTAAAGGAAAGTAAAATGATAGTATTTTTGTTTTTAGATATAGTTGCCCTACGCCGTGGAAAAATGATATACGGATTAGCATATTTTATTTTCTGAGAAGCATGAATCAATTTAAAAGATGAAAGGGCAGATGAATTTAAAGAATCATTAATTTAAATACATAATCAGTCTTCAATTTTTTTGTTACTGACAACATCCCCTTTAAGATTTTCAAAATGCTGAAAGGTGGGATTCCAAGATTTTTAGTTGCTATAGAAGCAATTATTAGCAAATCCTTTCTTCTAGTCTCATTACAGAAAATAGTGCCCTTTGTGCCCAGAGAACTCCCATTAGAACAGATAGCTAGTGGGAAGCAGCCACATAGCACAGGGAGATCAGCTGGGTGCTTTGTGACCACCTAGAGGGGTGGGATAGGGAGGGTGGGAGGGAGGGAGACGCAAGAGGGAAGTGATATGGGAACATGTGTATATGTATAACTGATTCACTTTGTTATAAAGCAGAAACTAACACACCATTGTAAAGCAAGTATACTCCAATAAAGATGTTAAAAAAAAAAAAAGGAACTGCATTTCGGAGCAGCTCAGAACATAGGGTGTACCACTCTGGAGCTATCCTACATTTCCTGTGTCTGATTAAATATTGTGTATATATGCTATGTATTTATATCTCCATCTAAATATACATCTATATCTCCTAAAATACTCTCTCACATATAATGAAGTCACAGTTTCCAGATAGTTGTTCTGGTAGTCATTAGACAAAATATAGTCTCATTTATTTAAAAAATGTGAAATGAGAGAAATGTATGAAAAACTTGATCCATCTTCTGACTGAATTTGTGGTATTGGTACCTTCAGAAGAGGAAATAATTAATTTATTGTAAATTATTTTATTCCTCATTTATTAGAGAGGAAATTTCTAAACTGAAACTGTTAGGGCTTAAAGGGTTTTTTTTCCAGAAGATAATATCTGAGGTTCTCACCTTACACTGAGCAGTATATCACTAGTAAACAATCAGACAAATATGTACATTATTAAGTTATTTTCTTTTCACCTGGCTTTTTAATACTATCATCTGATATACATCATATTAATTGACACTGCAATTTCTTCCTTGATTTGTATATTTTTTTCTACAAACACTTTGCATTCCAACTTCCACGTATCTGATTTACTCATCCCTGTGATGGTCTTCATCTTCAGACATCTTGCTGTCTGGGCTGTTCAACCCTGTGACAGTAAAAGCACACTCACTAGGGACTAGGAGTTTGAGAAGGACTTAGAAAATTGTTTGGAACCTGAAAAAAATGGCTCCAGAATATGAAAACAAATCTGCAAAATTGAGATCAAAACCTGTGTAATTAATATTTTCAACTAATATTACTACAACAGCAACGTTACTCAGCTTTCATATAGTTATCTATAAATTATACTGGATATGTGACTTGGGCACATTTTAATGCATTTGATAACATTTAGGGTAAAGCTTTTAAAAGGGCAATTGCCTAGGACTGAGGAAGGTTTAAAAATGGCCCTGCACAGAATGAACTAGAAGTGACTTCAATGGGAGGCTGAGGCAGAGATGCTGGACCCGGAGAGTGACAGAGCAGGCGTACATTGGAGAGAGCTTTCCTATATAGGAGAGCCAAGAATTTGTTACTTATTGAGGGGGGAGCATGAAGGTAGTGGACCCTATAATGAGAATCCTAGGATTGCTCCTAGATTTCTAACTTGGATAAATGACAGGACGGTACTCTTTGGTGAATACTAAAGGAACAGCAACAGCAGCAAAAGTCTAAGAATGGAACTTTAACATATCACAATGCCACCTTTAAAGTAAATTTGGTATTCTTCTCCTTTTTGAATGAATGAAAATACATTAATTAAAGACACACACGGGCTCCCCTGGTGGCACAGTGGTTGAGAGTCCGCCTGCCGATGCAGGGGACACGGGTTCGTGCCCCGGTTTGGGAAGATCCCACATGCCGCGGAGCGGCTGGGTCCGTGCGCCATGGCCGCTGAGCCTGCGCATCCGGAGCCTGTGCTCCGCAACGGGAGAGGCCACAGCAGTGAGAAGCCCGCGTACCACACACACAAAAAAAAGACACACACATTCACACACCTGCTAATATCTGCTCTTCTGCAATCATGTGTTTTCTGTATAGTGTCTAAATATCTATTCCAGTTGAAGTAGTGCTTAAACACTTCAATATGCCTCTTTTCAGCCAAAAAGAAAAACTGTCTATGACTGTTTCAACATATTTTAAATATATGTATAATCATTGCCAACTTGTCTGCTTTGCAGATTCTAGTTTCCTGTACAATATTTAATATCTCCCTTTATTGAAAATGTCAGTGCTCAGTATTATGATTGTTTTTCATTTTTATTATATGTCTGAATATTAGAATTATTGATTAATCTCTTTATTAATGGAATAATCTCAGCACAATGTTAAATACACTTCTTCTCTACCATTATTATACGTTATTTTAAAGATTTTCCATACAGTTACTTTAAATGGGATTTTCAGATTTTTCAGGCCTTTTGAAGTCTGTAGGATAGGCTCCAGTGAGTAAAAGAAATGCTGAAGAACAACAATATGAATTAAACAAATTTAAGTAGTTAAGAAAGCACTAATCTAGTCACTGAGAAATGTATACTAATATTTACATAGTATGTATATATAAATCAATAGTTTCTAAATGAGATAATCTACTGAACAAAATATCTTAAAATATGAATGAAAAGATGTTGTAAAATCTCTATATGATTAAAGTACAAACATTTTTATAAGCTTGGAATATAAATAATAAGCGCATTTTTGCCTGGGAGACAAGTTGTTATCTGGGAAACCTCAAGACATTTTGTAGATTATCGAAATCACTTTACTATCAATCTTGAGCATTTCTCCTATCAACTCTATAATTAGTATTGGAAATTACCATGATGACTCTATTTCACTATCAGGAACATTGAAGAAACTATTTAAAGTGCTAAACATTGGTTTTAACAAATAAAAAACAATTCATCTGAAGAAGATGTTACAATGAGCTGAGGAATTAAAAGATCTCAAAGTAGAGAAATTTCACTGACTGCAGTATAAACAACTGGAGGGTAGAGAGTGTCTGTTTTTCCTGTTTGCCCTCCAAATTTGGGAACAGTTTTATATGCATGGTGCAGGGTAATAAGCAAATGTTTAACAAATGAAAAGTACTGAATTCATTACCTTGTGGTACAAATGAGGATTTCTTTTGTACTGTAACTAGAAGATTTTAACTTCAGCATTATGAATTATTAATGTCTTTATCTGATTCCCAGTTCTGTGTCAACCAAACTTATTTGAGTGATAATTAGAGGACTTCATGTTTATCCTATCTTCTAGGATTTCACTTTTGCATATCTGTTAATTCATAATTTTGACATTTTTATAGCACAACCAAAGACTATAAAAACACATAGAGCAAGCACTTGCCAAAGAACTCTAAATAAAACACATCTCAGATATGAAATTAGATCCATGCTTGGTTATACTTCTAAGTGCTTCATCTAAAGAGAGACGTGCAACACTGCTGCATGAATTCATCACCTAGGGTGACTTTTAAACCTACCAACAGCTGGCCCCTCTATCATATCTGATTTTATTCAATAGTCTAAGTGATAATAATTTTTGGATCAAGAACTTTATTTTACTGGTTGTAAAGGTGGGCACATGCACACACACACAATCCCCAGTGCTTTTCAAAATTGTGGGACAGAATTAATCATAACTATTGCGTTTAAATGCCATTTATCAACTTATTAAAGTGCAAGCATGCAGGGGAAATAAGCTAAAGACAAGACTTCCGTTTTTCAATTTATTTTTAAAAAGTCTTGTAGAAATCTTTATGAAATTAACACAAAATGGTGGTACCAAAGATCTTTTTGCTTTGTTTATTCCCTAGTCTGTGGCAATGTAAAGAGTGGAAGTTAAGCCGGAATTTAAGTTAAGGAAAGCTATATTGTATAAAGTTTAGCCAAAATTCTCTAACTTGCCATATTTTTTCAAATAAATAAACTTTCTATTCTCTTCCCTCTCTCCTCATCTCCCTTAAGGTATGTCAACTCTAACCCCGCCCCCCCATACACACATCTTGTTGCCTCTGATATTATCTCCTCTACTAGAGGCGCTTTTGTACTTATTGCTACACAATAGTTCAACAATAAAATGTGATAAATGCAGGCAAAGGTGTTTCAAGATAGAAGGTAAATGTCCTTACACATTTTCAACATAGAAACAAAAAGTTTACAAAACAGCACAATTAAAAAAAATAGTTATAGATAAAGTTTGCAGATAATGTCATCCCTTAAAGAAGAGGGATAAGGCACAGAAGAAATGTAGTGTTGAGGACAATGAAAATCAGCCGTTATTGCAATCTATTTATGCTGCATTCAATGGATTTAGAAGACAGAGGCTTGAGTGCTGTCGTTATTACTTGTTTGCCATTTGATGGTGGGCAAAATATTTAATTTCATTGGGTTTCTCTTTCTATGCCTCTAAACTGTGATTCCCAGGCTAAGAAAATATTTCAAATCTTTTCTAGGTCTAAAAGTCACAGACCTTAGTGTACCCTTTATAAAGGCCACATTTTCACAAATGATAGCATTCTTGTAAAACACCTTTATAGAAAGAAAAAGCTATATTTAGAAAGCCCACTCAGTGTCCAGGGTTTTCTGAAGTCGTACTGCTGTTTGTAACCAGGTGTAGGCCAGTAGGACAACACATTTGCTTTAATAACTGTACAGATTTCTTGGAGTTAAACATAAGTTTTTCATTATTCTAAGTGTTGACCTAAGAAATTATTGAAAATAAGAATTGTTCTAATTTACTTCTTGAATTGCCCAGTTCTTACATGGCCTGACATGAAAGGCGATTTAAAAGATTGCATTTAAGTTTGGACATATAGCCTTCATCCTGCTGTTTCATCACAGACCTCTTACAAGATAAACACGTGCAACCATTTTGAGTTTCTGAATGGGAGTGCTCCTTATAGTATTTTCCCCTTATAAATTCCTTGCCAACTTACTCCAATTTGAATGCAGGTAGAAATTTATAAATTCCTCCAAGAACTTATTTTTATTTTTATGAATCTTACAGATTTTGTTTTAATACCGAGGACTTTGTCAAATTCATAGACATTTGATAGAATAAAAAGAAAAAGCATAATTCAGAAAAATCCAAAAACCTCAAATAGAAAATAAGATGCTATGTTGTTAGTAACAGAAATTAGCACAAATAGACTGAAAAACTGACCACCATTGTAAACTGAGCTTTTAACTATGGCAGTCGCCAGGAAAAGGAGGGTTACTCCTCTTTTTTTGCCTTCTTTTAACAATCTCGAAAATTAAAGAAAGATTGAAATGACAATAAAAATAATTTATTTCCCAAACCATTTGAGAGTAGTTGCTAACACAATGCAATGTCTCCCCCAAATCCTCTAGTATTTCCTACAAATATATATCCAAATATAATCATGAAAATAAGGAAATTAACACTGACACATGACCACAGAGCTACTAGTCCTCAGACCACTTTCAAGTTTTGTCAATTATCCCCATCATGTCCTTCATAATAAAAGGATCAGCCCAGTGTCACATGTTGCATCTAGCTGTTCTGTCTCTTTAGTTTTTTAATCTGGAAAATTTTCTCAGGCTTCCCTTGAATCTCATGAACTAGAAAGTTTTAAAGAATATGGATCAGTTATTTTGTAGGATTTAGCTGTTTGTATTTGTCTCATGATTATTCAGGATATGTGTAGTTGGCAGGAATAACACAGTGGTGAAGCTCTGTTCTTCTCACTGCTTCCTATCAAACAATTTTGGCAAACTTTTAACTTGTAACCTTACTGGAATATCATGTTACTCATTTGATTAAGGTGTATCACCCAGTCTTCTCCATTGTAAAGTTATTTTTTTCTCCTTCATTATTAATAAATTTTGTGGTAAGGCACTTTGTAATTATGTAAATATCCTGTTCCTCATCAAACATAATTTACTCAGTTTAATTATTTAAATCAGTATGAACCCATAGACTCCTATTTTATTCAATTGACTATAATACATTTCTGCCATTATTTATTTTGAGGCTGAGATTGTTCAAGATTTGTCCAGTGGAAACCCCTTCAGTTTGGCTTCTATATCCTTTGATGTTTCCCATTTATTGTGTGATATCTCCCTTCTTTTTTTTTAACATCTTTATTGGAGTATACTTGTTTTACAATGGTGTGTTAGTTTCTGCTTTATAACAAAGTGAATCAGTTATACACGTATCCTCATATCTCTTCCCTCTTGCATCGCTCTCCTTCCCACCCTGCCAATCCCACCCCTCTAGGTCACAAAGCACCGAACTGATCTCCCTGTGCTATGTGGCTGCTTCCCACTAGCTATTTATTTTACGTTTGCTAGTGTATATATGTCCATGCAACTCTCTCACTTTGTCACAGCTTATCCTTCCCCCTCCCCATATCCTTAAGTCCATTCTCTAGTAGGTCTGTGTCTTTATTCCCATCTTACCCCTAGGTTCTTCATGACATTTTTTTTTTTTAGATTCCATATATATGTGTTAGCATACGGTATTTGTCTTTCTCTTTCTGACTTACTTCACTCTGTATGACAGACTCTAGGTCCAGCCACCTCACTACAAATAACTCAATTTCGCTTCTTTTTATGGCTGATCCCTTACTTCTTGAAACAATAATATGTTCTAGGGTCATCTTATATTTTCCCTGTAGTGGTTCTAGAATCAGCCATTTCTCCAAAGTGCTTTAGTTCCTTCAGTTGGAGAGCTGTATTTAGAAACCAAGATCTGGACACTAGGTGTATTCATTGCTCTTGGGAAGCAGTGGTCCCAGGTACTCTCAATAGGCAGAGCTAGGGGATTTATGTACATATATACATACACACATATGAAAACACATATTCATAACCATTTACACATATTCACAAACACATTCATTATCATATGCATACATATAGTCTATGATTTTTTCTATAATGCCTCTATATTGAAAATCATGTGCTCACATTAACATCCTCCATTCCCTTTCAACACCCTTTCATTCTAGTTTTTGCCCTTTTCATATTTTAACTCCCTCCACAGATATTAAAATAACACTGATTACCATATTCTTAATATCCTTAATTATTTGATCAATCTTCCTGTATTTAAGTAAATTCTTGTAGCTGCCACTTTCCCATCCACACATTTTCTCCACCTGGCATGGGTTAGGACAATCTGTACAGAGTGGTTGCCAAGGCCACTTCCTCATGTGGATGCCCTTTCACACGAATCAGACTTCAGCAGTCAACTCCAGGCTCCCTTATGCAGACATCCTCTCCCCTTTCTCAGACTCTGAGACCCAATGCCAAGTCATGTGGTTCCTTGAATGCCCACCTCCCCCATGCTGACAAAGTGTTATTTTACCTCACTTAATGGACTAATTTGTTCAAGAAGGGAAGGGATCACAACACTATAAAGCAGTTATACTCCAATAAAGATATATAAAAAAAGGGAAGGGACAAGGAAGAGGATGAAGAAAGGGAGGTGGACAGGGATGAACAGGTATCTTTCCTTTCTAAACAATATTTGAAGAGGTCCTTCATTTAGAAGTTGCAAAGACATTATGAAGTATCAGCTGAAGAACTGAAACAACGACATATATTTACACATCTGTATCCCTACATCTATGACACACAATGTACACCTAATTTTATAGCAACCAAAATATAATTTAACAAAACTTATGATGCTTAGCCATACACTTTAATACTCTGCAACTTAAAAAAATGTGCAGTGCCATTTGGCTGTTAACTATCATCCATTTATATGAATGGATTTGTAAAACTCCTAGCCAAGAGTGCTTGGGATAGCGTCTCTACTGGTCCTTACTGGATCCTCTTCTTCTTTTGTCACTCTTTTCAGTGATTTGTTGATTCTCGATTGTATCTCATTGGTGACTTGCATAACCATTGGTAATCATATCTGGGCAAATACCCCAGCTTTGTGTCTCTCAAAGGGCTGACTGAAAACCACCTGCAACAGAATCAACTGTGGTACTAGATAAGATTCAGGTCCACAGGCCCTGTTCTGATTTCCTGCTCAGAAGCTCTTTAGAGAGTAATGAGTATTTGGAAAATACCTTAGCTAATTCTCACACATTAACACTGAAACCATGGTGGAGTTTGCATGTCTACAATTCCTCAAAGTTCACGGTTTAAAACACATAGGTCTCACCAACTACAGTTCTTTTATTTTAGCTTGATCAATTCACATTTGTTATTTAACCAACTTGGAAATTGCCAGATGTGTGAAGAGCCGCCAAAGTAAAATGTATCTATCTTTTGCAAAAATGTCTTCTACCACGTGTCTCTACAAAATGAAATGTAAATACCTTCTAAGATCTTGCTTGGAGGAATCTTACAGATTTTTTAAATCTTCCAGGTTTTAGGGAATAGCAAGTGCAAAGGCCCTGACGTTGGGAAAGCCACTGCAGAAAGAAAATCTGGATGTGTGTGTGAGAGAATAGTAGTAGTAAACGAGCTTGGAGAGTAGGGTAGAAGAAATACTGAATAAAGCATGTGGGACAGGTAAAGAGTTTAATTTTTATTCTAAAGTGATGGGAACAGGTTTTGGAAAATAATGTGATATGATTCATGGTTTTTTGTGATTATTCTGGCTATTGTATTGGTTATAGACTCTAAGGATTGGGGCAAGACGGGAGGAAGCAAGGAGGTTGTGGAAGAGGCTGCCTATTGCATTAGATGAGGCAAGCAATGATGGCTTGGAGTAAGTAAAGACGGCAAGAGTAAGGTGAGAGGTAGGTGCATTCAGGATGTATTTTCAAGTTAGACTGGCAAGAATTTCTGATGGACTGGACACAGGAATTGTGGGAAAGTGAGAGTTTAAGGATGAATCTAACATTTTTGGCCTGAGCAACTGGATGAGTTATGGAGCCAGGAAAAACGGGAGTGCAATGGATGGATCAAAGCAAAATATTTAGTTTTATTTGCTAAGTTTGAAATGTCTATTATGCATAGACTGGAGATATTTAGTGGGAAATTGGAATTAGGAGTCTGGAGGTTAGGTGAGTGCTTAGGGCTAGAAGTACGAATTGGGGAATCATAAGTCATCTTCCCATTAAAGTAATGGGACTAGATTAAAACTCATGAGTAGTTAAGGTAGATGCAGAGTGAAGGGGGCCAGGAATGAGCCTTAGGGCATTCTAACAGACGTTGAGGGATGGGAGGCATCACCAAGGGAGACTGCCAAGGAATGGTGAGTGAGGAGGGGAGAAATCTAGGAGAGGATGGTGTCCTGGTAGCCAGTGAAACAAAATATTCATTCTGGAAATTATGAGGTTCATTTCCCAAAGTTTCTTGAATTGATGATCATTTGAAACTTGGTATTTTAAAAAGAGCTTTAGCAAACAGAAAAGAGAATAATTTTCTATCATGAGTGATTGATTGCAGTAGCATGGGGAATGGAAACGTTGTGAAAAGGCAATCAAGAATCTATGTAAAAGACAATTTTAAACAAAAGTATTCATTTAAAACACAAGTACACAATATTTAGACATTATATTTTGTCTTTGTGTCAACAGCAGCTACAGCATGCTGTAAGTGAAAGATGAAGGATTACAGTTTAATATCAAATCAGGGAAAAAGGTGAAATAGTTGAATTCTTTGTAGATTTTTAATAGATTTCAAAGCTCTATTGGTTTTGAATAATGTCATATTTCAAACATAATTTTCTAAATAATCAGAACAATTTTAGAATCAGGATAAACCTTATATAACCTTACATAAAACTTATTTAAATGCACATATAGTTCATTTTTACGGGTAAAACTAGGACTCTGGTCTTCTGATTACCAGTACTATTTCTTATTGCAACACACTGTTTAAATGTATAGATGACTGAAAAAAAAGAGCATACCAGTGATCTCTTAAATGTTTTACAAAATATTAAGTAATTAAAATTAGGGGAAATAAAGCTCATGAGGATTAAATTACAGGAAGAGTTTATAAGAGGGCAAACAAGTAGGAGATGTATTTCCACACAGATAAATATGAGGTTTTAGTAGAAAATGACCAAAACTGCATTTATAAGGTCATGATTCTAGCTAAATGATATAAAGACAACCATCATGTGAATAACATATAATTTTGAAGGTGAATTTTGAATATGGAGACTGACACAGATTAACATCTGATTATAATAAAAATCAGATCGGCAGGGTAACAAGGTCTTCTTCATCCCATCACAGCTTATCAGGAATAAGGGAACCTCTTGATACTTTGGTATGTGCCATTTTAGGACAATGAACTTGCTAAAAAGTGAACACTTGATATAAGAAATAGTTTAGAAACATAAATATGATTCAAGAAATCCATGTGTGGTGAAAGCTATGTTGGATTATTTCAAAAAGTTAGGGATGACTAGGTTAAGTAACTTCTCTTTTTAATAACAGAATAACTGTCACATGAAAGATCTCACTATGCCATTGACAAAGATAAAATCCCGGGACGCCATGGCTTCACAGTCTAATAGTCTAGAGATACAATGTCCAGTATAGTGTCCATTAGTCACAAGTGGCTATTAAATACTTGAAATGTGGGCAAGTTTGACTTAGGAACTGAAATTTTAATTTTATTGAACTTACATTTAAAAATTTAAAAACACATGTGACTAATGGCTGTAGTTTTTGACAGCACTAAGAACATTTCCATTATCATGGAAAGTTCTATTGACCAGAGCTGACCCATAACCTTTTTACTTGATTTTACATTTATTCCTCTTTGCTAAGAAAATCCTCTCTCTTACGAAAAAACAATATTAGCAAGATGGCTAGATATAAGCTCAAGATGCAAAAATCTATTGGATTTCTATAATCCAGGAACAAAGAGAGAGCTTAAAAATTATTTAAAATGGAAAAAAAACTACCTAGGAATAAATCTAAATAAAAATGTGCAAGACATTTATGGAGAAAATGAAACCTTATTGAAAGATATTAAAGAAGTCTTAAATAAATGGAGAGGTACATCTTGTTTATGGATTGAAAAGACTCATCATATTGGTGTAAGTTTTCCCCAACTTAATTTATATAGTCAATACAATTACAATAAAAATACTTAATAGAGGTTTTACAGGATTGCCAATTCTGAAATTTATGTGAATGGTCAAGAACAGCTCAGACACACCTAAAAAATCCATTCATTCCAAAATGGTCCTGGAAGACTTAATTATTCATAAGAAAACAAAGAAATTGGATAATACAGACAAGTCGATTGTAAGTGCATTAATGGCTTGAATATAAAACAAAGATACACTAGAACTTTCAGAAGAAAATATACTATATCTGGGTAGCATTAAACTAGGGAAGGACATTTTAAGTAGAACAAAAAGACACTAAGCTAAAAGATAAATTTGATTTCATTAAAATTGAGAGCCACTATTTATCAAAAGACATTAAAAAAGTTAGAAGGTATGAAATAACTTATTTGTGTCATATATAGCTGACCAAAGATTATTTGCTTGTATTTAAAAAACAATACAAATAAGTAGGAAAAAGATAAACAGTAGAAAAATGGACAAAAGATATTCTCTGGACTTCACAGAATAGGAAACATAGGCAACTGTTAAACAAATGAAAGGATTCTCAGCCTATCAGTAATTAGAGAAATACAAATTAAAATTGTTATGGACTGAATTGTGTTCCCTAAAATTCGTATGTTGATGCCCCATCTCCCAATGTGGCTGTTTGGAGACAGGGACTTTAAAAACATAATTATGGTTAAATGAGGTCATAATGGTGGGGCCCTAACAGATATGACTGGTGTCCTTGTAAGAAGAGAAAGAGATAAGAGGGATGTATACACACAGAGAAAAGGCCATGTGAGGACATGGCAAGGAAGCAGTGGTCATCTGCAAGTCAAGGACAGAGGCCTCAGGAGGACCCAAAACTGCCAACATCCTGAGCCTGGACTTCCAGCCTCCAGAACTGTGAGAAGATAAATCTCTTGTTTTTTAAGCCACTGAAGCTGAGGTATTTTGCTAGGACAACCTGAGCAGACTAATACAAGGAACAAAAGACTAGAATGGCCATTCTAACTGGTGAAGCTATAGAGCAAAAGGGCTGAAAATTGATTCCATAACTTTGGAAAACATTTTGACATGAAGTTTTAAAGTTGAATATTTGAATTCCCGACACCTCAGCAATTCTACTCTTAGTATGTCTACTCTTTTACTTATGTTAAATCTTGCACATGTGTACCAGGAAACATTAAAATAAATGTTCATGGAAGTACTGTCCGTAATAGGCCCCAAACAACCCAAATATCATTAATAGAATAAACACATTTTCTTGTATTTATACAATCAAATATTATACAGTAGTACAAATGAATGAACACTAGTTAAAGTAAAGTGGATGAACCTTAGAAACATAATGTTGAGTAAAAAAAGCAAGCACAGAAGACTCAAGTATGATATCAATTTTATAAATCTCAATAATAAGCAAAATCAGATAAAAATTATGTGGATGTTCAACATAAAGCCAAGATCAGAGTGATTTCTTTGGTGAAAGCAGGAAGGTGGGATCAGGGTAGAGAACAGAGAGAAGACTCAGCAGTTTTGATTCTAGTTCGTAGTTTTGGTGGTGTGTTTGCAGGAGTTTTTATTATTTCTCATAACTTACATACAACTAAATATATTCTTTTGTATATTATCTAATAATATTTAAAAAATCAAAATCCATTATATACCAAAGATAACCCCTAGACATTAATTATAGAGAGTCCATTTTGAAACAACATACATAGTTACTCATAAATCTTCTGTAGTTGAAAGCTTTTAGCTATGAAATTCTTCCCCCTTCATAGGAGGACTTTATGTTCCATAATGAAGGAAAATTGTTCCTACTTTAGGACAGTTTGCCTTCTTTATTTAAGTGATACTAGTTCTTTGGCTGCCTAGAAATTTTAAAAACAACTGATAACTACATCTACTGCCTGCAAGAGAATAAAGGAAAAGGAGCATAGGAGGCAATCTCATACATTATTGATAAACACATACAAAGACAATATTGGTACAAAGCTATTTCTCCATATAGCAACTCTGAATTTTATTAATAAACACACACACATATATATATATATCAAACATTAATAAAAGAATAAAATCCAATATGAGTACATTTGCTCTCTTTTTGCAATTAGTTCCAGGATTCTATTTTAGATTATTACTTCATATCTGCGAGAGTTGGGTGTGTGTTTGTGTGTTTGGTTTTATGGAAGTTGCATTGTGCTAAATTTTACATTTCTTTCTAGAATTAAATGGCTTTTGTTATCCCTTGGGAATACTGAAGATAGCAACAACAGATTACTACCTACCGGTGGAAAAGTATAAATAGCAATTTTAGCTGCTAGTGATTCTGAAATTGCCCTTAACTTTGTCCTTCTAAAAATGCTCCAAGAATTACGTTTTGCAAATCCACAGATTTACTATCCATATTCAAGTCATTTACGTGGACAAAGAATGTAGCCTGCGGTATCAGTACAAAGGATGTTATAGCCATCAAGCCATCAGCCACTGAAGCCACCCCCAATGCTCCACCCTGAGGGGATTCAGGATGGAGAAAACAGGATACTGGCGCTAGATAATTAAAGTGCATTTCAAGGGAATGATTTCCATGAGACCAGATTCTTGCATCGCACCATATATAGAAAATTGCTAAATTTATTAAATTAAGATGTCTAGTTTCTTTACTTAACAGTAATCTTTTGATGTTCCAAATACCTGGGTTTTTTTTTTTTGCAAGAACCCCTAAATATCCTGTGCTCTCTCTTACCTCTTCGGAACAGTCCCTCAGAGCTATCTGAGAGGCTGTCTCCTGATTTAAGTCCTCAGTATGTCCTCCAAATAAAACATAATTCTCAACTTTTAGGTTGTGTATTTTTTTTCAGTCAACATTTAATTGTATGGCTCACGTAGGTACTATGCCTAGATGTAATGGGATGAGCTGTAAATTATTAAAACTAGATAAATTCTGTCAACTCTACCACTAGCTGAGATCAGGCTTTCATCTCTGGATACTTCTGTCATAGACCTTGGTAGATATGGGGTCTGTGTTGGTCTTAAAATTATTCTTAGAATTGTGGGGACTCATTCATTCTTTCAGCAAATTATATTGCTTATATTCTATGTGTCAGTTACAGTGCTGGGTCTTGAAATATAGAAGTCAACACACGAAAATACAAGGATAAAACACATTTTCTACCATATTAACTTTTTTCATTCATTAATTCATCCCTAAATCATTCAACAGGCATCTTCTTATTGAATACTGATGAGGGGTCAAATGCTATGCTAAACACTGAGTATATAACTGCAAATGAGATGGGTAGGCCCTGATTTTGATGTCACTACTATCTTTAGTCCTGCCATATAATGGGACACCTTCATTATTCCCTTTACCCTAAGTTTTTATCACAAATTGCTAATGAAAATAAAACTGTTAGTGGAGTTTCAACATGCATAGATAAATGAGAACACAGAACTCCCCTTTCGCATGCCCCATTCTTCTCCTTCTAACTCCCTATGTGAACCCACTTTGTGCCAAGACCAAGAATTTGTGCCCCAATAAGAACCAAGCTGATTTCCTCACACTGACAGGGGCTATTGCTCACTTAGAAGACTTGAAGCTTAATTTTGATAAGCAACTAGAAGACCATGGAGACAACCTATAAAAATGATTTGTATTGGGAGAAAATACTAAAAAGGGTTAATGTGCTGTTCCACATGTCTAACCTCCTGGGATTAAACCACAGGCACCAAGATCACCAAGTGTACTTGGCAACAATGAGCTAAAAATGAAAAAAAAAAAAAGCATCATACTGTTATTGTATTCATTTCCCCCAAGGCACTCTCTGATAAACACCACAACCTCTAAGGTAATTGAGAACAGCTTCCTTGTGGGGTAGGTTAGATATGCATCTTTTTCCAAGCAGTTATATCATATCCAGCTATCAGCACACCTTACTTAAGATGATTGTAATGTATGAGATTAAATGTTCCTACCTGATTGGAAACCTTCTTGTCCTCAATTCATTGGCTATACTGGATTTTTTTTCTTGGGTCAGACCTCCAGAATTCTACCAGAAATCGTTCCTTTGGGGAAACCAGGCCTTCCCAGAAACTCAGGAAACTGAAATGGAGACAGCAAGAGAGAAGGAAATTATTTGGACATATAGACCTCAATTGTTTGGTTTTAAGTAAACGTCCCAGCAAACATCTTCTAAATGGTATAATAACTTTAGGGAAATTCACAGTTTATAAGTTTGTGTACTCATAAACTGAACATATTATGATAAGAGTACAGGTTGCATTTTGTGTCTTCAACTCAAGCAAAGACTTCAAAAAAGGCCCAGTTATACTTTGTTCATTAAGACACAAAGAGAGGGCAAAAAGGGCAAGTTTCTAAGTCTTTTTCTTTAAAATTTACTTCCTTTCTTCAGCCTTCATCAAGATCTTCAGGAAATTAACTTTACTAAAGTTAATTATTCATAAAATAAACATACGAACCTGCAGAAAACTATTTCACAGAGACCTGTAATGTACAATATCCATCGCATACATGCACCATGAGCTTGTCTTTTCTAGCACTGGCATACACAAAACTCTGTGTGTGTGTGTGTGTGTGTGTGCACATGTGTGTCTTTTTTTTGTTATGGAGCCATAGGGAGAAAATAAATCTATTGGCTGCAATTCAGTGATGTAGAAAGATTTAAGGGTAAAGGAAAAGGCTACATCAAGTGAAGCAATAAAGTCATGAGGTTGTGCTTCCATAATAATAACAATAGCAGTCTTCTGTAACCAAGGGAGCAGGCTCCTCAAATTATAGTCACACCTGTTAGACCATCTGCCCATAAATTTCACACAATCATTAATGGAAAACAAATGGCACTGTCTCTCCTTCCCTTTATCCATTGGCCATTCTCATATAAACGATTTTTCTCTTCAAGGTCATGCTCTTTCCTATCTGTTTAAAAATATTAAGATTTAGGAGGGGTGATACATAATGTGGCATGCCTTGGTACTTGTACCAGTGATGGCTCTATAAGGAGCACTGGATTGTTAGGAGGCTATAAATTGAATTCCCCTAGAAGCAGAACCTGAGGCAATAATTTCAATGCAAACTGTTCATCTGGAAGGTGCTTCCAGAAGACTCAGAAGTGGAGTGGGAATTGAGAATGGTGGCATGGAAGGAAGCCAACAGAGGTGCATTACTGAATCAATTACTCCTGCAGGAAACTGCTGCCAGTACTTCAGGGGAGTTCTGTGAAACTCTATAGAACATGTCTCAGAGTTATCCCAAGAACTGGTGAGAAACTTGAAGTACTTATCTTCCAGTCCCCTCTGTCCTTGGTTGAAAGCTACACCCAGATACATTAACTCCTGTACATTTCTGGCCTGCCCTAAGGTGGATAATTGCAGGTGGTAGCATGAGTCTATCAGCATATACTGGAATGATGAGTGCTGGGGTGATATGAGTGGAGCATTGAAACCATCTAATACAGTGGGGGCAGGAGATATCAATTATTGGCTTGCAAGTCCAAATGGGTAACCTTAAATTCCTGGGTTAATGGTTTTACTTTGAGGTATTTAAGCATGATGTATGAGTAAAAATTTCCTCTATTAAATCAAGTTGAAGATCCTAAGTCCCTAATCTTCTGGAAAACTCTGGGAATCTTTTTAACAGATTTTTGAAAAGTAACATGATTAAGATTCCAAACTGACCATTCATTCATTCATTCATTCACTCATTCAACAAACATTTATTGAACACCTAAAGTATGCCATGGGTTAAACTAGGCACCAGTGTTACTGTTACTAACATCATTATCGTGCCATCTAGAAGTCAATGTATTGTGACACTGAAATAAGAAAATCCATAGTTACCGTAAAAATTATTACAGAGTGCTATAGGAAGACATGGTAAGACCTTAATTCATGCCGTGGACAGTAGTATTTGGGGGATATCAGTAGGGCTTCCTGTAGAAGGCAATTGAAATGGATACGTAACATGAAGGAAGGGTGAATTTTTGAGGAAAAGAGAAGATAAATTCATGTTTGCCAGAAAATGAATGGTTAAGGATCAGGCCAGAAAGGAGTTCCATTCATAATCAGTATAAGAAATGTCACTGGGGCTTCCCTGGTGGTGCAGTGGTTGAGAGTCCGCCTGCCGATGCTGGGGACACGGGTTCGTGCCCCGGTCCGGGAAGATCCCACATGCCATGGAGCAGCTGGGCCCATGAGCCATGGCTGCTGAGCCTGCGCACCCAGAGCCTCTGCTCCGCAATGGGAGAGGCCACAACAGGGAGAGGCCCGCGTACCGCAAAAAAAAAAAAAAAAAAAAAAAAAAGAAAAGAAAAGAAAAGAAATGCTCACAGGAGTGTAAGAAAAGAAGACAACGGAGAGGGTGGTTGAATCCAGACCATGAATGGTCCATGTATGTATAGTAAGTGCTATGGTGTATTCTTTGTGTTCCCCTCCAAATTTATACGTTGAAATCTTAATTTCCGGAGGTGATAGTGTTAGTAGGTGGGGCCTTTGGGAAATGATAAAGGTATTAGTGCTCTTATAAAAGAGACGCTACAGAGCTCCTGAAGCTCTTCTGCCATGTGAGGTTACAATGAGAATTCTGTAACTCAAAAGAGGGCCCTCATCTGACCATACTGGCACCCTATTCTTGCACTTGCAGCCCCCAGAACTGTGAGAAAAAAATGCCTGTTGTTTATGAGCCACCCAACCTGCACCATAATCTTACAGCAGCCCAAAAGGACAAAGAGAGTTTGCATGTCAGATTTTACTCCAAGAAAGATGGGAATCCATTGAAGGATTTTAACTGGTAACTTAGAAGAGAGAAAAGTTTCGTAACACAATCAGGTATTTTTATAAGAAAAATTTGTTTCATTTTCAGAAAGATCACTCTGGAAATACTGTGACTAGATTTTTGGAGAAGGGTGATGGCAGTCCCGGATATAGAAAGATGAGTTAGTAGTCCATTAACGTAAGTCAAACAAGAAAGTGGATATAGAAAGTGTGAATTTGTGGCTGAGCGTTCTTTTCTTTTAGCACTTGAAAAATGTTATGTCAGTGCTTCTGACTCCAGAGTTTTAGACAAGCAATATGCTGTCATTGGAATTGGTGTTTCTCAATAAGTAATGCATTGTCTCTGCCTGTCCACTTTCGAGATTTTTTTTTGTTTCTACTTTTCAGAAGTTTAATTATGACACGTCTTGGCAAGGATATCTTTGTGTTTTTCCTCTTTGGGTTTGCTCAGATTCTTGAATTTGTGTTTATGTCTTCTAAAAAAATGGGAACTTTTTAGTCATGATTTCTTTGAATACTTTGTCAGTCCTACTTGCTCTCTGTTTTCATTCTGGAACTTTGATGATATGAATGTTAGTGCTTTTGTTACTGTTTACACGTTCTTGAGATCCTGTTCTTTCTCCCGTCTCTACCCCTCAGTCTATTTTTCTCTGTACATGTGGTGGATTGTATTGATCTCTTCTAAGTTCATGATTCTATGCTTTGTCATCTCCACTCTACTCTTGAGCAAAGTTTTTGATTGTTGTAGTTTTCAGTTCTACTGTTCTCATTTGTTTTTATTGTTGTAACATCTAGTTCTTTGTTTCCATTTGCTATTTTTCCCATTTCTGTCAAGGAACACATAATTGCTAATTGAAGCATTTATGTGACAGCTTATTTAAAATCCTTGTCTAATCATTTCAATAGATGTTTTACCTCAGTTTTGGTGTATGTTTATTGTCTTTTCTCATTTATTCTGTGATTTTCTGGTTCTTAGTGTCATGAGTATTTTTCCATTGTATTCTAAACATTGTGAGTTATTATATGACTCTGCATCCCATTTAATTTTATTATTACTTTTTAGAAGGAAGTCATCCTATTTGAGGTGTAGTATGAGGACTGGGGGGTTATGTATAGATTTCCATTGGGCCCTACTGACAATACCCCAGCAAAAGTGGGCACTTACATTGCCTCACTGCAGACAGATCAAGTAGAAGTTCAGCTATCCTATGGCCCTTCTGACACCTTCCCCCAAAAGTGGGAACATTAATATCATTGTGTTGCCTTTTAGTAGGAGTGGAAGTTCATCTCCCCAGTAGATTTCTTGACACCAGGGGAGGGGAGAAGTGAAGTGTTTGCTGTCCTTCCTCCCACTCCATTCCTTCTTGTTGATGCCAGGTGTGTGTAGAGGGTCAGCTACGTGCTGGCCCCACTGACACCAAGGTAAGAGGAAGAGAACTGCCAACTAGCCCTGCTTGTGCCATCTCATTCTGTCTTACTGCCTCAGGATGGTTATGGGGATTCAGCACCCCACTGGGTCTCACTGACACCATGTGTTGGGGGTTAGTGGAGTGCCTACTCCCTCCAACCTGTAACATCCTATTCTTATTGATGTCAGGGAGAGATGGACGCTAAGTCCCACCATTGGACCCCACGACTGTGTGAGGGCAGCCCAGTGTTAACTAGCCTGTCAGGCACCACCTTTTAAAGTCTGTTTGCTAATGGAAAGGGGTGGAGGCACAGCTCACCACTGGACCACACAGAAACAACCCTGGTGGGTTGTTTCAGAGCGCTGCCTCTTCTGGAGGGCAGGAGTGGGGTGGTGTGGAAGATCAAATCCTAGCTTGGCCCAACTGAAACCACAGGACATAGGGGATGGGTGCAATATTCCACTGGCACTTGGCTCGAGTAGTGTGTATATTATTGCCCAAATGGTCTTCTGTCTTTAGCAACCCCTTTCCTCATACTTTGGCTAGGGGGAACAGGGTTTTGTGTTTTTTTCTGAAGCTTTTTTGTCTGTTGTTCTGTTGGTGGTTATTGATTGGGGGTTCCTGTAATACCCTCTCCAGGATGTATGGGAAGTAACAGGAAACACAGGGGACTCATCACCATATTATTCCTCAAGTCCCAAAGTCCCTAGTTAAGTCTGCCTTCTCATTTCCACCTCTCAGCGTCTTCCTATGTTTGTTTGTTGTTATGTTCAGGGTTTTAGTTTTAAGTGGGAGAACCTGGGAGAAATGGGCTACTTCTTCTTCTTGGAAGCAGAGGTCTGGAGGCCTACTGATGTTAAAAAGTACTGCTGATTGTAAATTAAAATTTGATGATAAACACCTTGCCCTTTAAGAATTATTCTGCTAGATGATGTGGCTTCCCAAAGTTGCTACAATTTGATTTTCATACTTCTAAAAGTCAAATGTTTTGCTGGAGTTGAAATTTAATGATAAGCAAGAGATGAGGCTAAGATGATCTATGTGGTAACAGATTAAATTTGGAAACATCAAAATATATTCATGTTTAGCTTAATATTGTTTCATATTACCTTAATACACATGGTTATGTAGAGAGATACTTATAGATATGTGCGTATACATGGGTCATGTACACACATATTATCTCTTTGCTCTGTCAGCTGAGAAGATCTAGAAGCAATGACATCCGAGCAGCAATTAGCACACCCCACACCCAGATCCTCCTGTCTAATACCTTTCTCCACTAAAAAGACCTAGTTATCCTTGAAGAAATAGCTGATTTTAGGACTGGGGCAGTAAATATACAAGATTTATAGACAAGACCATCTTATAGTGTCAGAAAGTTCCAAAAAAATATATGGGATGGGGATACCTCAGAGTGGCACAAGAGCCAACTGAAAAGAGTTCACAAGGGTCAGGACTAGAGCAATTTGAGGAACAAAGTAACTAAAGTAGAATTAGATTATAACACAAAGTATAAAATAAAAATCCATGAGTTCTTCTGATATAAATAAATAATTGGATACATAAATAAATGCAGGAGAATAGATAAATCTCCAGTGCAATAGAATTCCAAATAGTTTATGTAGTACTCCATCTTAAGCATAACTCCCTATTCCTTAGTTGTGGGCTGAGCATATTGACTTCCTTCCAAAAAGTACAGTATGAAAATGGGAAAACAGTAATCGTACGATGGAGAAACCTGAAAAACACTACCTCAGCCTGGTGATCAAAGTCGACCTCAGCATTCATAATGCATATTCATACTTTGTACACTTGATGTGATCTGACAGAATAACCCTTCTACTCTGTGGTCTTCCTCCCCAAAACACATAATCCCAATATTATCATGAAAAATGCATCAAACAAATTCTAGTAGTGGGCATCCTACAAAAAACTAACTACTCAGAATTGTCAAGGTCATCCAAGGAAAATATGAGAAGTTATCAAACCCAAGAGGAGCCTAAGGAAACATGGCAACTAAAGGTAATGTGATGTTTTGGATGAAATCCTGGAATAGAAAAAGGACATTAGGTAAAAACTAAGGAACTGGACTAATGGATGGGCTATAATAAATGATAATGTATCAATATTTGTTAATTGATTGTAACAATGTAACATACTAATATAAGTGGATCATCATAGAGGGAAATGGGTATAGTGTATATGGAAACACTTTATACTATCTTCTCAATTTTTCTGTAAAATTAAAACATTTCTAAAAAATAAAGTCTATAAAAACATCGTGTTTCTTGTTTTAGGATTATGTGCCTGTATTTCCTAATAAATATGTCAATTTGCTTTACCTTCCTTGATACTGATATTAAAGAAAATACTAAGTAACTCTGAAAGGATTTGTAACTCCAATTCAACAAGCAATAATTCTTGGTATTAACTTTTTGGAAGAACCCACTGAATAAATCAAAGCAAATTGTCTTTAAAGGCTGAATTTCTTTTCAGTGTTTAATCTTTTATATGATTAATGCATACCACAAGCATGATTCTGTTTCAAAGGGCAGCAAACGTTGATTGTAGGCAATGTCTAAAGTAGAGTGAAATGTTAATGCCTGATGCTATAACAACTTTAATATATTTAATGTTTTCAAAATGATGAATTGTTATTTCAGTCAATAAAGTATTCACTTTTATACATTTCCTACCCACGTTTTCCCAAAATACCCACAAGAAATGATACTATCTTCTAACATTAGGTTCATCAAGTTATATTAGAGTTTTTGGTAGCTGTGGTTGCCAATGGTACTGGAATGTGTGATACTTTTACAAATCCTCTCCATGGCAAAATCTGATCCTCACAAGTAGGTGCCTAAAGCCAAATGATATATAGCTTTGTAGCTAGGTTACCAAGCATGTTACTTAGAGGCACAATAGAATGTAGAAAAGGCCATTTCTCTTTCTGTCTTTTTCTGCTCAAAGGTCACTCACCATCTTACTTTTTATCAGCCATCTCAGAAGTTTTCCACAAATTTAGATTATATAATGTCACTTAAAGTGAATGTAGCTCAACATTCTGTTTTAGTACAGCTAATCTCACATTATTTTATTGGTGCTAAATATGTAAATCATCAGCAAATTTTTGTACTTAACTTTTCTTTTCATGTGGACCACTTTTTAAACTCTTTATTGAATTTGTTACAATACTCCTTCTGTTTTATGTTTTGGTATTTTGGCTGCGAGGCATGTGGGACCATGGCTCCCCGACTAGGGATTGAACACACACCCCCTGCATTGGAAGGCGAAGTCTTAACCACTGGACCGCCAGGGAAGTACCTGTACTTAACTTATAAAAATATGTAAAATAAGCTATTCAACTTATTTTCCCTTAAAAAAAAAAGCAATTCTTAGGCTGGCCCTGGGCACATATGTGACTTTGCCATTTTTTCCATGGACTATTTTCTTATCTGTTCTACTGTGTCACATTTGTTCTACCTTCTCAAAAAGAAGCATTCAAAAATTCATCTATGCATTCATACATTTATTAAATAAATCTATTGAACACCTACATACGACACAGGAAAAAAGGCAGAAAACTAATCTGGGTTGCACAGAAAGTAATGAACTCAGTTAAAATTTTTGGTGAAAACAGGTGTTAATCTACTGGAAATTACGTTTCATTATGGGGACTCACAGACTCAAGGAAAATCAAGACCTAAATAATAATAAAGTAATAAAAGCTCTAGCCATTTACTGAGTGCCTGCTTGTACCTGACTCTGAAACTCTAAAATCATTACGGAAGTTTTGAGGATTGTCTGATATGATTATAATGTCCATTTTACAGATGAAATTAACAATCAGAGACATTCGGTTACTTGCCTAAAGTGAAGTGGCCCAGAAACTACAGAACTGGAAATTGAACCTTAGATTTCATAATGCCAAAGTCTGTGCTTTTAATCACAATGTGTGTGTGTGTGTGTGTGCGTGAGAGAGAGAGAGAGAGAGAGAGAGAGAGAGAGAGAATGTGTTTACTAGAGAACTTCTGAGAAATGGCAAGAAAACTGCCAGGTATCCATAAAACAATAATTTAGGAGCTTCTTACTATACAAGTAATTGTTAATCATATGGCTGGATTAAGCATCTCTCACTTTTGAACTAAGACATGAAAAGCTTCCAGAAGTTGAGTCTAAATTTTACACTTATATAAGATACTTCATACAGAATGCTCAAGTATAATAACTAAAGAGCTCTGAAAATACTGGAAGCATTCATATTAGTATGGTTTCATATTGTGGATAATAGAGGATTTAAGAAATTGGCAGAATCAACTGCAGACTCATTTGTTATCATTTCTGTGAAGAACTGAATAAAATGCGAAAAATGAAAAAAGAATGGCTAGCAATTTTAGGTAGTTTGCTGAATCTCCATACTAGGAAAGATTAAGCAAAAAAAAAAAAATTCTCAAAGTTTTATTTTGAAAGCAGCTACAAGTGTATATGGTCTTTTTATACCAAATAACTTGGAATTATGAACTGAAAAATAAGTCTAATCTTCTCTGATGATAAAATTGCTGACTTTATTTGAAACTATGAAATGAAAAATGAGGTAATAATCAGAAATTGTTAAGAAAAGGAGGAGAAAAAACAAAATTATAAGAGTTATGTTAAAAATATTTTGAAACAAACATAAAATCCCCATTACTGGTACAGAGCTTTTAAAACTTTATTTTGGTTTTAAGTTTTAATAAATATTTATATGTTTACATAATTAGTTATAAGGAAGACACAATTTTAGGTAAGCTTTCTTCATTCTTTCTTTATTAAGCATTATTCTATTTTGTTCCATCATCTTGTAATTATACTATAGTAACTGTGTAAGTTTCTACTAAGTGGATATAATTTCCTAAACTGTTTTCCTATTGTTAACAATTAAAAGTGTTTCCAATTTTTTGTTATTACAAATGACATGACAATGAGCATCTTTATATAATAATTTTCTGGATTATAAATTATTTATTGGCATAAGCATCCAGAATTAGAATTAATGTGTAAAAAGCTATTAACATTTTTATCTTGCTAGACATTGCCAAATTACTTGCCAAAAGATGGAACCAAATTATATTGCAAAAATCTTTGCTAACGGAAGACATTATATATAATTTTTGATTTTGCTAAATTAATAAGTTGGAAACCTATGTTCCATTTCTTTGAATTCTTTGATAACAGAGTGCTGCTGGAGGCTGGGAGGGCAGCCATGTCTGTGAAGGCTCCCCAGAGTTGGAGCGGGGAAGTGGAAAAAGGTAAAAAAAAATACTAATTGAATTTTCCCTCCATTGTTATCTCTCACTTTCTTCTGCCTTTGTGTAACTTATATCCAGGTAGCTGGAGAAAAATCATGTGGCAGGGCAAATTGGTATTCCAATAAATTAATAATCACCAGCTTCAAATGGATTTTCAAGACTGGAAATATTGCTCTGACTTACAGTAAGCTCTTTCTAATTCTCCTTAAGGACTATTTTCTTAGAAGCTTTACTTAACCTCCATCCTCTCTACTTCCTTCACTCTGAGCCGGTGAGGTGCTTCATAACACATTAAGAACACAGAAGTCAGTAAATAGTCCACTGCCAAATCCATTAATTCATTAGCATTTGCATTGATCTTTGTATTCCCTTTTACTACAGGAGTTAAAGTTAAAAGGCCGTGTGCACTACAGATAGGATTTCATTTTCTCTCATCTTCTCAAGTACTTCACAGCACTGCATTTTCTATAGCCCATCTACTCCTTATGAATGATTCTTGCCAAAATTCAACCTCATTCTAGACTAGTAACTCCAACTTAAAATGTTAAAATCTATACGTGTAACATGAAAGCCTCCCTCCTCCCCTAATCCCTGCATATCTTCTTTAGCCAATTCATGTCTGAACTTTTCAAAATTGTTATCTTCATATATTGTTTCCATTTCCTCACATCCCATTTACTCCATAATTTACATTCATCTGACTTCTCTCACCGTAGTCTCACTGCCCACTGTCCTGAAATTTTACTTATGAAGGTCACCAGCGATTCCCATGTCAGTATAGCCAATGAATAGTTTTTGTCCTATTTCTAGGCTCTTTCCTTCTTTAAAAAAGAAAAAAGAATAAGAAAAACAAAAACCATTTTTTTCTTCTATGCTTTTACACTCTCATCATCTTCTGTCTTGGTATATTTTATTGGCTTTCTGTGTTTAATCTGATTTCTAACATTCTATTAGTTTCCTTTATCTTCAGTGGAATAAACCAGTATATGAAGGATTATTCTCAACAGTTAGTTCTCATAATAACAGTACTAGTAGCAGCAGTCAACACTCTGTGATGCTTATCATGTGCCAGACACTATTCTAAGACACTGTTTAAATACATATATATATACACACACACACACACACATATATATATATATATATGAGGTTTTCCTCATAGGTCTATGAAATAAGCCTATTATTATATCCGTGTTACAAATGAGAAAACTGAGGCAATGAGAGGCCAAGGTCACATGATCAGTACTTGGTGAAGCTACGCCTGAGTTAATGCTGGAACTTTAGAGTAAACAAGATAATAATGTCTCAGAGATTGGCCTTAAATGTGAGCAACATTTAATTAATGACTTGTGAAGTATCAGAAAAAAATGGAACATTTTCAATTGACTAGGAACTACTAAGTCATGTATCAGTAACTAAGAATGACTCTTATTGAATGAAATTATTTTTCATTATTCTTTTGAAAGGAGAATAGTCTTGTGTTAGTGTTTCAGGTTTTTTTCATTCACATATTTATTCATTTATTAGACACACATTTCCTACACACCTTCTATGTGCCAGTGCCTGCTGCAAGCCTTGGAAGATTCAGTGGTGAGCAAAAAATTACAAAATCCTTGCTCTTAAGCAAATGTCCAGTGGTGGAGGAAGACAGAGTAAACATGTAAATAAATTTTGTACAGCGACAGAAATACAACTGGACAATGGGACGGAGAGGCACTGAGGAGGCAGTTCTCTTTGGTCAAGATAGCAGTGGTGGCGTTTGAACCGAGACCTTAATGATCAGAGGGAAATTGGTCTGGGTAGAAGGATTAGCCAGTCTAAAGCTGGGAGAGCAAGAAGTAGAGCTTGTTGCATCTGAGGGACTGAAAAAGACAACTGTGCCTCGAACCCCATGAAGGTCAGGGAAAGATGTAGTAAGTGACCAGAGCACATGGTCCCTGTGAGCCTGGTTAAGTAGTTGAAAATTTAATCTCTTTACAAGAGATAGCCTTTAGAGGTTAGAAGCAGTGCAATAATAGCATCTGATTTGTGCTTTTTGAAAGACTACTTTGACTGTTGAGTGTCCTACAAAAGCAAAATACTTGTGTCTCTATGAAGTGCAGATAGTAAGTTTTAAAAAGTCCAATGAGCTCACAAGCAGTTGATTTACTAAGTGTAATCATTTATCTTAACTAGACTTCATTAATATAAGCTTGGTGACCTTGGGGCCCTGGGACATATTAGATTAGGGAAACCCAACTATTTTCAAATAGTGTGACTTGAAAAATTCTCGATATTGTTAGGGTTCAGGAAGATTATTTTAGTGCTGGGCCTGGATGGGAAGTTTAGAATAAGAAAAGAAAGTATAATGGCTGGCTTCCATCTATTCTCCCTTTCTGTGGGAGAAATATTGATGGGGTGACTACTTTGCTGTTGACCCAATGCTTAAATTTCAGAGCTGGTTCAATCCAGTAAATATTTGCTGAACAACTATTATATGTTAGGCACCTAGCTGAAACTGATAATATAAAGAGAATAATTAATAATAAAAGCAGGTATTACTAACAAGAGACAGGCACTGTGCTAATGCTAAACATGCACCATCTCAAGTTACATTAATTTACACACTAACCATATAGGGTAGATGCATTTATGATACCATTTTCCGGGTGAGAAATCTAATCCCTTTAAGGGGCTTAAGTTACTTCTCCAAGGTTACACAGCTAGTTAGGGGCATAGGCAGTATTTGGACTCAGGTCTGGTATCAGCACCAATTCTCTTAGCCATTATGCTCTATAAGGACCTTACTTGAGAAGTTCAGGATTATACATATATGGGTACAACCAACCCTAAGACCATCTGGCAAAACTGGCTGCTTGAGAAGTCCTGGATTTATGTAAGATGCTCTTGGAATGGAGAAGATCGTGAAGGAGGGTCCCCAAAACACACTCTCTATACTAAGGGGTAAAAAGAGAGAAAGAATTAGCCTACAGCAGTATGATATTGAGAACCAAGAAACAGTGTTTCTCTCTTTTGTGAATAGTTATTAAATTGTTTCTACTTCAAAATATCAGAAAGAAATCACAGTACTATGGACAGTTTGTGGAGCCACCCTATCTTCGCGTGAATCCTGGCAGGTGTAGAGTTCATAGTATGACCCTGGCACCTAAGTGTAGTTAAGTAAGCTTTCATTTTTCTTTAGGTTGAAAGCAAAGTAGCTTTCTGATAGGTATAGTTTAGGAAAGTCTTCAAAGAAAATATTTAAAGTCCACTATCTCAGAGAAAAGCAATTTTGCAAAAGATCTGTCAGCAAAAGCAAGGCCAAACACACCAATTATTTAGTGAGACTTGTATTGTTATATCATTGCTCATGTTGTTTCTTTACGCATTTACCTGGAAGAAGGCTTTTAATGTTCAACAATTCTCAAAGAGATAAAGACCCACACTGACGTGTCAGAAAGAGCTGTGCCCTGGAATTAGATCAGTTTAGGTTTGACAACTTACTAGAATTAGGTAACGTTCTTAATCTTTCTGAGCCTGTTTCCTATCTGCAAATAGGTATAACACTATCTATTAGAGAGGGATGTGGTTAAATTAAATGACACATGTAAATGAAATATATCCTTCCAGACTGAGAACATACCTAGTAAATGTTAAGTGATCTGCAAATATTCTGCTTTCTTGAAATGGATGAAACCTGTTATCATGTTCTTAACCAATGGTCTAAATATCAAGACAATAGTTAGTTAAAAGTTATATTTGTTCTTTCACTGTCCATCTGCATTTTAACATATTCTAACATATTCTCCTTGATCAATTGTGTCAATATTAGTAACATTTGTCATTTAAGCTATTACTGTTCGTATGTTTAAAATATTTCAATGCGATATAAGTCATTACTCAAAGGGATGCCTAGCTGGCTTTGTCAAAGATTTATTTTAAGTAAAAATGAAAGACACATTTTTCATTTTCACCAAGTTTTATTGAACAGTGTATTCAATAACTGTATGAACTTTGTGGCCAACCCAATACAGTAGCCAAGACATGGAAACAACCTCAGTGATTTTTGTGGATGAATGGATGAAGAAAATGGTGTGCATACAACCTCCAATTATTCAGCCATGATAAAGAAGGAAATCTGGCTATTTGTGACCACATGGGTGGATTTGGGGGGCATTATGCTAAATGAAATGTCAGACAGAGAAGGATAAATACTTTAGGATCTCATATGTGAAACCTAAACTACTGAACTTATGATAGAAAGAATGGAATGATGGTTGCCAGAGCTGGGGGTTGGAGGTGAGGAAAATGAGTGAAGATTATAAACACTTCTAGTTATAAGATAAGTGTGTAATGGTGATGTCATGTACAGCTTGGTCGCTACAGTTAACAATACTGTATTTTATGTTTGAAAGTTGCTAAGAGAGTAGATCTTGAAAGTTCTCATCACAAAAATAAAATTTGTAATTATGTGAATTAAGGTTAACTAAACTTATTGTGGTAGTCATTTCACACTATATATATATATATATATATATATATATATATATATATATATAAATCATCACATTGTACACCTTGGACAGATACAATATTATATATCAATTCAATCTCAATAAAACTGGAAAAATCTCATTTATATTTTAGCATAAATATATCAAATGGGTT
Organism: Mesoplodon mirus; assembly: GCF_964341445.2. Taxonomy (NCBI): domain Eukaryota; kingdom Metazoa; phylum Chordata; class Mammalia; order Artiodactyla; family Ziphiidae; genus Mesoplodon; species Mesoplodon mirus. The sequence continues at coordinate 195,953,201 of NC_138976.1, read as the reverse complement.
TCTTGACAAGATGAATAATAACTATAGATAAAAGGAAATAAGATATTGTTGTTGCTGTTGTTTGCTTTTCCAGAGTGCAAAACACTAAAAAGAGGGGAGGTGAGTATGGGCTTGCAAATGCTGCTTCATGGACCCTAATGCTATGATACAGACATTTAGTCCAGATCTGAAAGAGAACTTGAGTCATTTCAACAAATCTGCAAAACAGCCATGTTCAAACATGAAGAGATATCAGTAAATTCTTTTTCACACTGCAAGAAATCTGCCTTCAGCTTTCAGCAAAACCTCAGTTTTGGGGTTATGAGGGTAACAGTTCTTAAGCAAGCAGTACAATGCTTCCACCAGTGCTTTCTCCCTATGATGAATACGTTTTCAGTCTCCTCACCAGTGCTCATCCCTTCTCCCCTTAATGTCTTGGCCAAAATTCAACCATCAGCCCAGAAAACTCCTTCCCAGTTTCATTGACTGTACGTGACCACGTTATTTCAATCACCTTGGCACATTTATATTACCTACTTCCTAAGGTAGGTATTATATATATGAGATTTTAAATAAAAGAATGCCTGTAAAGTACTTAATGCTCAACTCCTAGCACAATATGAATATTCTGTAACTGCTGACTAGCATTATTATTATATCATTTACATTAAAACTAATCTGTACTTTCTTTCACACACCCATGTTCTTTGTCCCCAACTGGGGTAAAGGAAATAAATGAACATTTATTGGTTATCTACAGTGAAAGTATAGAATGCAGTGTAGGCTATAGAATTAGTGGTGTTCAACACTGAAACTGACCTGGATTTGAATTCCAGACCTCTCACTTACTTAGACTTTACGACGCCTCAGTTCCCTTACTGATAATTAGAGATCATAGACATTTCAGGGACCACGGTAAGGATTAAAAATATTATAATGTTTGGATCCAGAAAGGGCATTCATTACCTCATTTAATGTAAACTCTTAGATAATCTGATTGAGTTTTGAGAATCTGATAACGGCTCTGCATCCTTTTGCTATTTGCTAACTATTCATAGCATTTTGCATAGAATTCCAGGGCTTTGCTAATACGAAAATCAATCAAAGGCTTTAGTTGGCACAAAGAACTCAGAGAAATTGTTATGGGGCAAGAATTAGAATTCTTCTTGAAATACAGACTATCATCCTGGAGAAGAAAGAACAACATTTTAATGTGGTCACATTTGGGTCAAAACTATGCACTTCCATAATGGTGTTTCTACCAGGTCTTGATCTGATTGGGATCGAAATTTCTGACATTACTGTCCCCATCACAGACTTGAAAACCTGGCAGACAATCAAGTGCAACCTACAGTTAAAGGTCGCTCATCTAAAAAAAAAAATGTGTATGTTACTACCATTGTTACAAGAGCGTTATGAAGATTAAGAAAAAGCACAAATAAATTCTCCTAACACCTGACAGCCAAGTAATACATCTTTCAGCTCTTTCAATTCTTTTTCCTTCTTACCTGACTTATTTCCTTCCTTGCTCTGAGTTCTCACTGTGTTTCATGTCCCACAATGCTGAAGTCATTGTAATGCTTTTACTCAGAAATCTCATTTAACATTTAGCATAGTAAATAAGAAAGCCTAAGAAGTGATTGAGGTAAACTGCCATTATTACATCATTCTGATAACCTGATTTGTCCAGAAATGTAACTTTGCGATTCTCCTTTACTTCTAGTTGCTCACCATTCATGGGCACAAATTGAGTGTATATCAGATATATTAAATTCCTGCAAAATTCTCTGTGGTGTGATTTGGGGTTCTCTTTGTGTACTACAGCTTTCCTAAAACTAAACTATTATCATTTCTACTCCTCTTCTGTCTGAAAATCCTCAAAACATAATTTCTAATTAATAGTTATACTAATTGGCATTATAGTCATTCTTTTTTGCTTTTTCTCTGATTATAAGTATCTTCTGACGCTTAAGTCAATCAAATGGGTTCTCTACATATGAGGAAGTTCAAAGGGGAAAGTAGGAGGAGTAGGGTAAGAAGACATTCACACATAGAATTAGTGGAAACCTTAGCAGTAACAAAGCTAGTGAAATTAGAGCTCATTAATTAGCAGTCAGGAAAATTTCATCATGTGTTGTCATTAATTGGTCAACTAGGGTAATTAGGCTTACAAACAATAGAAAGCAAAGAATGGAAAATCTATTGCTTCTGCCAGCTTCTCCTGCTTGTTATAAGCGTAATTTTCTCCTAGTTTATGAAACAATAACAGTTTGGTATTAGAATTTAAATGCCATCAATATAAGATATGGAGATATGTGAAGCCTACTACACTTTCTTCGTAAACTAGTACTATAGCATCATAAATTCCACAGTAGAATGATTTAGTTGAAAGATAAAATTCATGCAGAGTACACTATTTGTTTAAACTTCAAAAGAATCAAAAAGGATTGCTATATCTTGGCACACTCTTCTTTGTAGAATATGTTAGAGCCGGCCTTTTTTTGATTAAGAGCTACTGTTCTGTAGAGAACACATTTTTCATATTCATAATCATCAGGCAAATCAAGGATCTGACTTCCTTAGAATCAGTGTTTTTTCCTCACTTCTTAACAAAGAACAGAACAGCTGATAAGAAAACTAAAATGCATCTTTTTATTGATGTATAGATGATTTACGATATTATATTAGTTTCAGGTGTACAACAAAGTGATTCAATATTTTTATAGATTATACTACATTTAATTTTTATAAAATGATGGCTATATTTCCCTGTGCTGAACAATAAAATCCCTCTTTTGTTAAAAAAAATAGCAAATGATGGAATGTTAGAAAATTAATTTATTTCCCATGAATAATGATCAATAACTATGGGACACTGGCCCATGTAAATTAAGAGGCTTCTTTTTCCATGTGATTCTGAATACAAAATGTATCCATATTCAGGAATCGTTTTCAAAGTGAATTTTTTTTGGTAACTTAATAATCATAATGGGTAGTAAGATCAATTTGTTTTAACACGTATGTAGATCAGTGTTGAATATAAAATGATAAAACGTAGGGTCTTTTCACTTTTTAATTTTAACTCTGTATATGAGACAAAGAAAACGAACTGCTTTCTATCATACTGTAGTTTTTGCTCAACTACTACGACCAAAATCCTTGAAAGAGAGAATTACCTGTTTGTGTCCTTTCAGAACAACCCCCTTGCATACCAGGGCCATAAAAAAACAATAGCCTTGAGAGACCATTCAAGGAAATCATTGTTATTGATTCATCCCTCAAATAGGACCCAATTGAGCAACAAAATGATGCTGAAGTTTATCGTTTCTTCTCAGTGAATTAATAACTCTGGCAGATTTAAATGTCTTTTCCTAGATGACAGAGGTGGCTTCTATACACATACACGATGGACACATACACACAAATAACATCCTGATATCCATTTTACATCTGTAATTCCACTCTGAATTCTCCCTGCCGTTAACCAACTCAAATGCTACATTATTCAACTCCTTTCCCTTGCTGGTTGGATTGGGTTCAGGAAACAGGAAGCTGTTTTAATGTCCTCTTTAGTAAACCTACACCCTATTTATGAACTAAGAAGAAGTAGTTTTGGTTTCTATTTTCTGATATCTTGAGCCTTTCATATGATTGCATCTCTCCAACTATATAGCTTGCAGAATTAGTATTATGACTAGAGATGCAGAAAAGTTTTGCTGCCTAAAAATGTCTTCTCATCTACTAACTGATGGTTGGCATTCAACTCTCATCCCTTTATCTCGGAATCTCATCCCTTTAGCTTAAATCTTTTTTTCCCATTAAAATTCAAATACTGGTTGTGCTTTAAGATCGTAGTCATTTTTACCTCAGCCTGAATGATCCAAAAGCAAGTTTTGATGATGTGCAAGAGGGAAGAGAACTTGAGGGCATAAGTGTTCTGCCGAGGGTATTAGGGAATAGAGAAGACAGAGCAATAAATAGACTCACAGGGGAAACTCAGAAAGTGGAGCTTGATGAAACAAGCAAACATCACGGTTTTGCTAAGGTCTCTTCTAATTAGTTGTTATTCGTGTGTAAAAGTTTGCCTAAAAAGCATAACCTATGAGTGATTTGTGCCCCTGCATATTACGGATGTATAATATAATTCAAACAGTGCAAGGAACACACAGATTACCACATGGCCTCAGCCATGCTCCATTTTGTAGTCTGCCCACTTTGAGCATCAGAAAATGGATGGTAGAAATCTGGTTCATCTTATTTTAAACTTCTCATTCCCCAAATTTGAAATAGTATTTATTTAAAAACTAGGCTCTTTATAAAGATCGCCAAAACACTATAAAGTATTCATTGAAAAGAACCTAACATTTACTACTGTAGTACATTATGTACAATTTATTGACTATATCTACTGAATATACATTTATGTATTACATAATCTAACATTTATATTAAGTATAACTATAATATGATTCTTGTGTCAACCTTGACAAAGCTGGTGAAATCCTTTGCTACAAAAATATGTCTCTGCCTTATCTTTTTGTTTCAGTATTAGTTTCCACATTTGCCAGCAAGATACTTTTCATCCTACTAAACTAATAGGCCACTTAGTTGAATACTGGATAAAATACAAATTGCAGAGAATTCTCCATTTCTGTTTATAATTTTTAAAATTTCAACTAAAAGTGCAAAGCTTTCATCAATTTCTGTAGCTTGCTCTCTTCCTAAACCTACTTGCTTCTTCCATCAATATTTAAGTTTCTGGTTTCAAATAACTGTGACTCTCCTTTAATGTGTTCTCTGTTAAAGGCTTTCTCTCCTTTTAGAATTGTTAGTAGGCGAAGTGGTATGTTTGTGGGAAGAAAACTGCATCTTCTCTACTACTCAGCTGTCAGGACTATAGAGCTACATCCTCAGTTGTATAATCAAAAACCTGGCCTGGCATCAACTAGTGAGATTAAAAACCAGTTTTTCAATTCCTTGCAATTAAAATATTTACATCAACTTCTCTTGGTTGTAACAATACCATAGAGAACCCAGTGTGGGTGTGGCTCATGATTCTGCTTCTCTGACTCATGATCTTAGATGTCTTGTTTCCAACTTCCTAATGAATGTGCCCTTTAGCAATTGCTGGGGGCCAGGTTTGTTTACTGCTACTCCTTTCCAACAGTTCAAGGCCATGAGGCATCTCTTGAATGTATTTCTTTGCTACAAAGTATTTCTCTCCCCTGCCCTCACCACACTCTCAGGTTCTGTTGCTTATTTAAGATTTGCATCTGTAAAGAGTCCTTTGGGTTTGTTTCCTTGGTGGACTGGCTGTCTTCCAAGATTTTGTTGTTAATCTTGTCTGACATTTTAAAGAGGACCTTTCGGTGTTGTTATAAAACTTCTCAAGGAAAGGAAAACAGAAGTGCTCATCTAACCCTCTTCTAAAGACTATGCAAAAAAGCCAGTTGTTTTAAAACATTATGGCTGGTGATATAAATGGCTGCAGCACATTATATCTACACCTGCATGTTTTTAACCTCCAGAAACTAAAAATCAGCTCTGCAACATGCAATCAGCCGTGAAGAAAGAAAGAAACAAACAAAAACCCAGTATTGAAAATTTTCTGCCTGATACTTGAATGTATTGGCGAACAAGCCTGCTACTTCTAGTGTTTACATAAAGACAGTAGTCAAATAACCAATGCCGTAAAACAAACAATTCTTCTGTGAGAAAAAAGAATGATGCTACTTAGAGTTGATGGACATGAACTTTAGGAATTTTAGAGCTGAAAATAATCTTGGAGACCTCCTTTTAGAGATGAGGAATATGAGGTCTATGGTGGTTAAGTGAATTGTCCAAGCCAGAGATGGGACTAGGGTCAAAGTTGAGGTCTTCTGCCAGGATGTTGAGCTTACGCTTTGAACTTGCTGGGTGTTTACATGTTGCATCAACAGAGCCCAAATGTACTGGATTTTCTTCCATTTACTAATAGAAGGAAGTTAGTGCCTTTACAGGTATTGTAGTATAAAATCAGCCCATTCAGCCAAAAATTAGTCAATCTAGGAGTCCCAAAGAGACAATGCTTTGCAGGCTTTTTCTTTTCTTTTCTTTTCTTTTTCCACTGGAAATGGGAATTAGATAGATAATGCATGTTTGTGTGTATGTATGTATACATAAATATACATATATATATATACTTATATCTTGTTCAAATTTAAAAGAATACAATTTTTATAGTCTAATTACGTATGACATAAAAATAGAACATCGTTAATCAAATACATTTGCAGTATTTATTTTTGTAAGTAACTTCCTTTCTTTATATATCTATACAGTTTTAAAGATAATGGGACGACACAGAAATATTATTCATTTTCAAGCTAACACTGATAAATAATGTTTTGTAAGTGCCCTAAATTATGTAAAGACTAAAAGTTCCATTGTTCTATCTATTCTATGGAAAGTGGTTGATGTTTAGCTATGAAATAATGTATCAATCTCAGGAAACAATTCTTAGGTTAAAAAACTCATTTTCCCTATGATGTCTTTTAACAAAGATTTAATTCAAAGAATTTGCCTTTGTAAGATCTCCATCACTTTTCACCATTGTTCCCATGCATGTTCCTGTTAAGAGTGCCTGATTCTGTTGCTAAGCAACCTTGCAGTCTTGTTGGGTCATGATGGTGAACTAATAATTATTTAAAATGTGTCTGTTTGGATAGGGTCTTTTAAAGAATATCGTGATACTTTTGTGTAAGAGGCTGGGTAAGAGGGTTCTTCATTTCAACTTACAGTTCTACAGGAATATAAGTGATAGAATGATGTTTTCCAGAAGAGTTGGAAGAATGCCAAGAGTACACTAAAGAGCACTAGGTCTTACTTCCTCCTGGTATGCTGTTTTTCTAGAAAAGGGTAAAAGTCAGTCAGATGACAAGCCAAGAAATTTACCAAAGGATTTCAAAGAAATAAGAGGAACATCATTATTCCTTTTATTGACTAGATTAAATTATTATGTTTTTCCTTCTCATCCCAAATTCTTAAGAAAAATTGTCAAGCCATATGATGTTGAAAAATAAGTCCCATGCAAGCGAGACATGGGTATTTGAATTTTATCAGGCTTCCAGATAAAACTAAATTGTTGATTAAATCCTCTCCATCCTGCTTGCTCTTGTCCCAGACATCCCTCTCCAGTTCAGGAATATCCTCCTTTAAACAGCTTATTTAACCATATGGGACTGATGCCAGTAGCCTTAATATTTTCTGTACGGTATACTGGGATATATAAGGGGACTACCATCATATCTCTAGCATGTAGTGGGAGTTGGTAAATAGCATTCCCAGTGTGTATCTGGAAAAACAAAAAGGTTGTTCCTTTAAACAATCTTTTTTGGTGATAAAGCAAAGAATCAAAGGTATTTCATTACTAAAGAATCAGAGAATGTCCTAACTCTAAGAGAAGAGCACTTCTAATGTCATCTCAATATCCATCCAATCCAGAAGCAGAGCTGATGGTGCTACCAAGAGACAGAGTCTCCTTGTGGGGACACCACCTTCAAAAGTTTTGGAATGGGGGCTTCCCTGGTGGCGCAGTGGTTGAGAGTTCGCCTGCCGATGCAGGGGACACAGGTTCGTGCCCCAGTCCGGGAAGATCCCACATGCCGCGGAGTGGCTGGGCCCGTGAACCATGGCAGCTGAGCCTGCGCGTCCGGAGCATGTGCTCCACAATGGGAGAGGCCACAACAGTGAGAGGCCCGCATACCACAAAAAAAAAAATAAATAAATAAACGTTTTGGAAGGTACCCCCAAACATCACCAGTTTTCTTTACACCCTTGCTTGTCTCTAGTATTTAAAGATACATCTGATACTTATTGATTCTATTTATATTTTGAGGGTGATCCCTTCTTAGGGATATCATCTCATATGCAAAGTTAAAAGTATTGATCATTTTTCTCTCCTAAACTTAAACTATTATAATTTATGTTTAAGGCAGCCAAGTTTAATAGCTTTATGACTTGGGGCCATAAAGGCGAGTGTTTCAATCTTGGTTCACTGTTCTGTAGGTGGTATATGGCCACTCCAGGTATCAGTTTTCCTACTTATAAAATAGGGTTTGCAGTGCTTTCTTCACAGATACACGATTAAATTTGATATGCTAACATAGTGTCTACCATATAGTGTACATTAAATGTGAGCCCTCTTTCCTATCTCCACTGGGTATGGCCAACTTCTAGTTTTCTAGGATTTACTAGAAAATTTCATACCTTCTAGGAATATATGGCTTCTGATCATATTCCCTTACCATCTTCATTTTACTAAACTAAAGGCTCTTATTTTTTTTTGTAATTCCCACATTCTTATTTCCTATCTCAGCTACTTTTCTGTTAATTTTTTAGAATTCAGTTTATTCTAGCAGGCATTAATTGAGGTAAGGGGAATTACAGTAGGTCCTGTGGTTACAAATGTAAACAGGATCCCTGTTCTCAGGTACCTTACAGTCTAGTGTCAAGAGTAGTAAACAGACAAAAAATTGCAATTTGACCTGATAAATTCTGTGATATTGGTAAGCCTGTGACAACACAAGTGAAATACCTAAATCAGATTAGGGAGGATGGGAAATTAAAGGTAAAGGAGCTGGTCGTACTTGTAGGCTTTTCTCTAGAGTTGGCAAATATCTGTACCTGTGTTCAAGGTTTAGATTGCCCAAGACAGCCTTAATATTCCTTTCAGCTTAATAAAACTTTAGACAGGTTTCTTCCTGACTTATAGGCCCTTGACCTCCCCTTATTTAGAACATTTACTCTAAAAAACATGCAAATTCTTTTTTCACCCCTTTAACTCGTAAATCTTCTTCTAGTCATCTTGCCAGATTTACAACCCAGGAATGTCTTTCTCACGGACATGGGAGGCAGTTTTCGAAATGTAATCATCAAGAAAGATAGCACCGCATTCTCTGTGGGAAGGCAAGAGTCTAACTTCAATAAGTGCTGATTAGCAAACACAGATGGCCTAATCACATTAACCAGTCTCCTCCTAATGTCCTCCAGTACCAGTCCACTAGCTCACTCCAGAATTGATAAACTGTCCCACTTTTTGTTTCAGCAGAGTTTAGTCCAATCTCTCTCTCCAATTGCAAATTTTCAATAAACTTTCCCTTGCCTGTTTAAGTCTGTCCTTGGACAGGATGCATCCAGGTTTTGTACAAGGGGAAAAAACGGATTTTTGCCCAATAATCTACTCACTGATGCCTGGCACTTGGTCAACTTTTGTAATTGCTGATTAAAATAAGTCCATCATTTCAATGTCTAGAGGGAAATGTTTTCAATGGCTCTAAACACTTTGAGCAGTGATAAATGAAATCTCTGAGTTCACCATCTTCTAACTGGAACTAGAATTAATTTTCCAAAAATATATTTCTTTACACTTATGCACAAAATGAGCCTCTGCCTCAAAGAGACTGTGAGTAGGCTCAAGTATCCACTTGTCCTAATAGCTTTATACTCATTCTTTTGGTATTTCAATTATCTCAAGTGTTCAGAATCATGAATAAAGTTGGGAGCAATTCATGATGATGTTAATCAATTATAAATTACTCAACAAGGGCTCCCCTTATTATACTCTCCATGAAGCTCTCTAGAGGATCAGCTCAGGTACTGGCCTCAGGCACAGTCTAGATTGAGAGAGGATTTCAAATAATTGATGGTTTTAGCCAAAATTTTGAATTCTAAAAATGGATGGAAATTTGGAAATTCTAAATCAATCATAGCAAATTACAAATTATCATCAAGAAAGACTGCATAAGAAAAATTTCTAAAGGTTACTGTAGAAATTAAGCTTAAATTCAAATTTAATTCTAAGGTAAATAAAACTATGTATTCCATTTTCTTTCTTCATTATAAAATTTATAAAACCAGAATTTTCTTTCTAATGTGCGCATTTGGTGTACTTGCTTTTTTTTTTTCCAAAAAAAGTTTCCCTAACTTAAGGACATATACAACATAAGGTACCTTAGAATTAAGGAAATATGGGAGAATGATTTTGATTACCTCCTCATGCTACATGAAAATTCATTACTTCAAATTTTCTTGAACAGTTTTTTTAAAAGATGCCAGTTACCTAACTCATACAAACACCCACATACATATGTACACCTTTCTTGTTGGGGAACAGACTTATATTAGTGTCAATAAGTGGTCATTATAGTTAATGTGTTCATTTTATATAGTCATAATTTAAGATATAGTAGAAATTCGTTTGAACATGATATATACCTTTTTAAAATATATTAGAGACTTATAGAACCACCTCACAGTGACTATATTTGTCCATTATGAGGTTTAGAATATACTTTACTACTTAAATGAGTCGAGTATGATATTTTATCATTATACCTTTGCTTTTGTCATATATTGTGGATGTAGAGTCTTTGGTCAGAAACATACCCTCTATATTATAAAAACATCATTATAGAAAAATGTAGTATTCTTTTAATATATAATTTAACATGAAACTAGGACAGATTTTCAGCAAAAGAAGGGAGCTGCATATAGTTGGCTTTTACTGGCAGGCCTGTTTCTGCCCAGTAATTACCCAGTCTTTACATACATGTTACAGTTCAGTGCTTTGAAGGAAATCCAGCTTTCTTTGCTCTCTGATCTTTTCTTCTCACAAAATACTTAGCAAACACATAGCTATTAGCTCCATAGGAAGTAGTTGTATACATCAGGTATTTTTCCCAAGCCCACTTAACCAAGGTACCAAGTAATTTGACTAGAATCCAAACCAAATCAGTTGAAGAGCTAAGTGTGCAAAAAATCCTGTAACACACTAGATTCCAATGAGCCGCAGTTTTATAAACACTGCATCACTTAGCAAACTCAGATGGGGTCTTTGGGTCTTTAGGTTGAGTTTCTTTAATTGGCAAATGCTTAAGAGCACATTTTATTGATTGATTGATTGATTGATGGATTAAAGAATCATCTTTTTTAATTTATTTATTTTTGGCTGTGTTGGGTCTTCGTTGATGCACGCGGACTTTCTCTAGTTGCGGGGAGTGGGGGCTACTCTTCGTTGCGGTGCATGGGCTTCTCATTGCGGTGCCTTCTCTTGTTGCAGAGCACGGGCTCTAGGCACGTGGGCATCACTAGTTGTGGCACACGGGCTCAGTAGTTGTGGTGCATGGGCTTAGTTGCTCCACGGCATGTGGGATCCTCCCGGACCTGGGCTTGAACCTGTGTCCCCCGCATTGACAGGCGGATTCTTAACCACTGCGCCACCAGGGAAGTCCCTAAGAGCCCACTTTAAATGCAGTTACACAATGACATCATGATAAGAAATGCTATAGGAATATAGGCATAGAAAAAAAATTAACATCACTCACATATGCCCTGAGCATTTTCTGCTGGAGAAGCTGAACTTCATAATGAGGGTACTAATATATTACATGCTTCTGATAGTAAGTTCTTATCACTTGAGAAATATCATTAAACGTTATATCTCTGCAGCTTAATCCTTCTTAACCTGAAATATACCTTTAGAAATAATATTTTAACAGTTTGAGAAAATTCAGCTATTACATAGCTATTTACCTAAATATTTATGTGAGATAATTATGAAAGCATTCTATTAATAATTTTTTGAAGACATTGTAATAACAATTTAGTCTTAGAATTTTAGAAAAAAATAAACCAATAAAGGTACTTCTTCTGTTTCAAACTGTACAAATGAAAATTCTGAAGCTAAGTAAATTGGGCAAAGTATGTTGCTGTTTCATAAGTTAATGAAAGTAAATTTATTTATTAAATTTTTATTTATTTATATTTTCATCGGTTAATAACACATAAGGTTCATGTGTATAATATTATATTTTGACATTTATATAAACTACAGTGTGCTCACCACCAAAAGATTAGTTGTCAACAGTCATCATATTGTTGACCCCGGCATTGGGTGTCCAGCACTGTAGCTTGCTGGTCGTTGAATGGAGCTGGGTCTTGGTGTTGAGATGGAGATCTCTGGGAGAGTTTCGCCATTTGATATTACATGGAGCTGGGAGGTCTCTTGTGGAACAGTGTCCTGAATTTGGCTCTCCTACCTTAGAGGCACAGCACTTACGCCTGGCTGGAGCACCAAGAGCCTTTCATCCACACGGCTCAGAATAAAAGGGAGAAAAAGTGAATGAAAAAAGAAAGAAAGAAAGAAAGAAAGAGAGAGGAAGGAAGAGGATAAAATAAAATAAAATAAAGTAATATAAAATGAAATAAAGTTATTACAATAAAAAATAATTATCAAGGAATCAATTTTCTTTTTAAAGTAAAGAACAAAAATGGACGGACAGAACCCTAGGACAAATGGTGAAAGCAAAGCTTAACAGACAAAATCTCACACAGAAGCATACATACACACTCAGAAAAAGAGGAAAAGGGGAAAAAATAATATATCTTGCTCCCAAAGTCAACCGCCTCAATTTTGGGATGATTTGTTGTCTATTCAGGTATTCCACAGTTGCAGGGTACATCAAGTTGATTGTGGAGATTTAATCCACTGCTCCTGAAGCTGCTGGGAGAGATTTCCCTTTGTCTTCTTTGTTCGCACAGTTCCCGGGGTTCAGCTTTGGATTTGGACCCGCCTCTGTGTGTAGGTCACCTGAGGGCATCTGTTCCTTGCTCAGACAGGACGGGGTTAAAGGAGCAGATGCTTCGGGGACTCTGGCTCACTCAGGCCGGTGGGAGGGAGCGCTACGGAGTGCAGGGCGAGCCTGCAGCGGCAGAGGCCGGCGTGACGTTGCACCAGCCTGCGGCGTGCCGTGTGTTCTCCCGGGGAAGTTGTTCCTGGATCACGGGACCCTGGCAGTGGCAGGCTGCACAGGCTCCCGGGAGGGGAGGTGTGGATAGTGAGCTGTGCTTTCAAACAGGCTTCTTGGTGGCTGCAGCAGCAGCCTTAGTGTCTCATGCCCGTCTCTGTGGTCCGTGCTCTTAGCCGCGGCTCGCGCCCGTCTCTGGAGCTTCTTTAAGGAGCGCTCTTAATCCCCTCTCCTCACGCACCAGGAAACAAAGAGGGAAGAAAAAGTCTCTTGCCTCTTCCGCAGGTCCAGACTTTTTCCCAGACTCCCTCCCGGCTAGCCGTGGTGCACTAACCCCTTCAGCTGTGTTCAGACCGCCAACCCCTGTCATCTCCCTGGGATCCGACTGAAGCCGGAGCCTCAGCTACCAGCCCCAGCCTGCCCCAGCGGGTGAGCAGACAAGCCTCTCGGGCTGGTGAGTGCTGGTCGGCACCGGTCCTCTGTGCGGGAATCTCTCCGCTTTGCCCTCCGCACCCCTGTTGCTGCGCTCTCCTCCCTGGCTCCGAAGCTTTCCCCCTCCGCCAGCCGGAGTCTCTGCCCGCGAAGGGGCCTCCTAGTGTGCGGAAACCTTTCCTCCTTCGTGGCTCCCTCCCACTGGTGCAGGTCCCGTCCCTATTCTTTTGTCTCTGTTTTTTCTTTTGCCCTACCCAGGTACGTGGGGAGTTTGTTGCCTTTTGGGAGGTCTGAAGTCTTCTGCCAGCGATCAGTGGGTGTTCTATAGGAGCAGTTCTAGTAAACTCAGGTAGAATAAAATTTGTTTACATTCATTATTGTAATTAAACCAACACACATTTTAATTAAAATAACAAACTTAAACTAGGTTTTATTTACTGAAGATTATCCCAGATTAACACTTTTGGGTTAGTTTCTATATTTCTGAGAGTTTTAGAAGACCCAATTTTTTCAAGTACTTGACCTTCAACCCAACTAAATAGAGCTCTTTTACAAATTAATTTTGGCAATACCATCCTAAGGTAGAAAAATACCACACATATACAATGTACATATATAGACACACGTACATATATAGACACACATAAACATACAGACAGATGCAAACAGGCCTTATAACTATAGTTTTAAAATTTTAGCTATGATTAAGGTACAGTAATATAAAACTCACGAGTTTATAAATGAACAGGTGGATCCAAATTTTGTTTTGGCAGTTGGAATAAGTGATGTTCACCTGCTCAGATGGCTAAAGCTTTTTATTAATGTTTGTGGAGAGGACATTTAAGATTTTTTTATTTGCCCAATTTCTAATTACCATCCCTCCCCGTTTTTCGGATGAGGAACATTTCCCTAAGATTTGCATTTTAGGGAATGGCTGTTGAGTCAATAGAGGAGATGGAGGTAGAAAATCTACATCACAGAGAAAGTATCCAAGTTTTCTCCAAGATGGAGTTTTTCAGGCATATTTGCCTGTTTTCAGAGGTCCAGGGTAATTACCATTTAAATTTTTCTTTTTCTTAAGTGCAAGACAGTTCTGTCTCCAATGTCCTGGTTTTTAACAATATCTACAAGCATTTTGAGATGAATAGGGGAGGTTTGGAGATTGGTAAAATAGGTGGAATTTGATTTGCTTCTAGAGCCACATTTCTGGTTTTTTAGAGGTTTGTAAGACAAAGACTGTTGTTTCCAGTTCCCCAAAGACCTGGTTAACAGCCTATCAAGGGACTGATGTGCCCATCCAACTAAACTTGCTTCTTTATATCAGGGAGATTTCCAACTAAGATGAAAATTAAAAGATTTCTAGAGCTTGAGGGTTTAATGCAGTATGCCTTCAAAAAGTCTGTCTAAAGCATTTAAGAAAGACCTTTCTGAGTACCAAATTCAACCTCAGACCAATTCACCTTAGGGAGAAACCTGTACTATTGCTTCTACTAGCCCCTAAACATTGGCCTCCAGGTGACCCATTTCCCGATCATTTGTAGGAGGGCCTGGGAGAACTTCTGGCCATCTGTTTCCTCTGCAGCGGGGAGGTGTTCCTCAGGGGACTGCCTGGCTTGTCTGATAGCTGTAGTATAATCAAGGGTGGGAAGAACATCCCTTAACAGCCAATCTAGGTTGCTGTGAGTGTGGTTGTGAATGGCCACTAAGCTTTCCATTCCTCTCTAAATTTGGTAAGAGGTTCTGAAAGTTGAGGTAAAAGGCTTTATAACTTAGAAGATCTGCTGCTGTTTGGGGGACATGAATTTTTTTTTTTGTGGGTCCTGGAAACAACCATAGAGGCATTGCATAGGAAGGCCTAAAGCTGGCAGAGCCTGTTTACAGAGTCCTGGAAAGTGGCAAGGGTCATAAGGGATGGAAAAATGATCCCTACCATCTGTCTCTGGTACTTGTTCTGAATTCTATTCCTTGCTTTTAGTATTTTAATGCCTAATCTGTATACCCCAGGCCTAGAGGTTAGGCCAGAGTGCTCTCTGTAAATCTTGTAAAGAAAGGGAAGTCAGAACAGGCAACTTGATGTTTAATGGATTTTGGGGGAATTTGGAGGAATCTGGGGACCTAAGGGAGTTCACTGAGGTGATGCAGTTCGATTTTGAGACGTAGGGTTTAGACCAGAGGCCCAGAGAGCCAAAAGATCTGGAGGGTCAGGGACAGGGAGTTGGGGGTAAAGGAATGTATAAGAGGATGAAAAAGGGGAATTTATGTCAGGTGTAGATGTTATTTTTGTTCTGAGTCTAATTTCTGTTCTCTCGTCTTATTAAGGGAGTCCCTAACAATAGCCATTACACTTAAATATAGCCAATTCGAAGCTCCCATTGTCTGGCAATTGACAGGTAGGATCTTATATTAATCTCAATATCAAATCAAACCAATAAGACTTTTTATGGCTTAACCATGGATGCAAGAAATGTCCCAAAGGAGACTGCAAACATGCAGCCCTAACAATATCTAGAATGAGACAATGAAGGTTGAGATGACAAAGGCCCCTTATGGTGCAGGGCCCCTTGTGACAGACTCCCCTGAGAGCTGGCATAGTCAGACAAAGAGATGCCAGTTGCAAGCCCAGATTGTTACCAGTGATTCTGATCAACTGGCTACCGCACTTGGAATCCCAGTCTTTTCAACTGGAAATGCACATAAGTATAGGTACCTTCCAGGTGGTGGAGACTAGACGTGATATTCTCACTGGTCATAAAGCTAAGCTCTTAAGCATAGAAAAACACAAAAGGAAAATTTCCTGCACCTCTTTTTTTTTTTTCATGTACACATGAATGGCTTCAGATAAGCCTTGGGTCTCTTGGAGCCAAACTGATAGCTAAGAGGCATGTGCCACTGGATTGGGGATTGTGGTATTTTACCATGTACCTCATGACATGGGAATTTTCTTGAGGTTGGTGGTGACCTAGTCAATTTAACCCATTCATGACCAACTTATCCTAACCTGGGGGTCTTGGAGTTAGGTTGCAAGTGCTCTAACAGCTTTTAAGTGCTCGACTGTGCCCACCAATTTTGTGGCTTGCTTCTGAAATTCCATTAGTCATAGCCTTTACCTCATGTGCACATTAACTCACAGTGCCTGTCTGGTGAGAACTGGGAACTCACCAGTCTGTGAGGCAGGCTCAAATGACAAGCTTATAGGACTTTTGCCTCTGTTATACACTGTGGTTTTCATCCTTATGGCAAATGACACAAAAGACATAAACAAAGAAAAGAAACAGTAGGAAAAGTATCAATAGAAAACAAGAGTACTCATATCAAATTTTTACCAGAGTAGGTGTTCCTAAGGAACGAATTCACCCAAATATTTTCTCCTGCTAATCTAAATTTAGAAAAAGCAAAGGACTCTCACCACCTTCACTTCCATCAGACCCTGCAGGCAAAGATCTGGGAGACTGACATGAGATTTCTTCTTTTGGCTTTTGTCAGAGGTCCCAGGTTCTCTCAGCTGCAGCAGCCAGAGTGAGCAGTGTCCAGCCAGTGAAGGTCGCTTCATGGTTGCCAACTCGAGTGGAAACATTTTCCTACTACCCTTCTAGGTTCTTTGGCTGGTCTAATAATCAAATTGACCTAAGACATTAACAGGAGAAAAACAAATTTAATTTTATATGTATGGGAGTCCCATAAAAATAAGAGCCCCAAAAGGCAGCCAGGGAATTGAAGCTTATATAACATTCTGAGCTAAGGAAAGGGGTAGGGGTCTGGGGGTACAAAGGGAAAGAAGGCCATTCACAGGAAGGAAGAGATGTTTAGAAAACAAAGTTTGCCCTGTTACGCAAGTAAGTCTCTTAGGTAAAAAGTTCTCTCTGGTAATAGCTTTTTTCCTGGTACAGGCTCCCTTTCCAATGTAAATTTAAGCTGTTGAGGGGGAGCTAAAGGGCTTTTCCTGAATCTGATGTATTTTGATTATCTTTCGCTCAAAATAGTCCTTATGCCAAAGAGACATCTTTTGGGGTAGAAAAATATGTTCCCCTTTAATCCTCCTATAATAAAATACAGAGAAACAGGAATAAAAAGAGAATTTTTAAAATAAATTTATTTATTTTATTTTATTTATTTTTGGCCACATTGGGTCTTTGTTGCTGCATGCGGGCTTTCTCTAGTTGTGGTGAGTTGGGGATACTCTTCGTTGCAGTGCGCGGGTTCTCATTGCAGTGGCTTCTCTTGTGGCAGAGCACGGGCTCTAGGCATGCGGTCTTCAGTAGTTGTGGCTCGCAGGCTCTAGAGCGCAGGTTCAGTAGTTGTGGTGCACGGGCTTTGTTGCCCCGCAGCATGTGGCATCTTCCCGGACCAGGGCTCAAACCCATGTGCCCTGCATTGGCAGGTGGATTCTTAACCACTGTGCCACCAGAGAAGTCCGCAAACAGAATTTTAATAGCAGGTATACCTCCTATATACATGGGAGGTACCCAGGAAAACTGAGTATCTCCCCAAAATGGCCCAAGCCACCACCTGAGATACCATCTCCAGCTAAAGACAAAGAAGATGTTTAGTGTGGGGGGGCAGTTATGGGAGGTTACCGGGCAAAGCACAGTAAATAAAGATATGTTTGTTATGCAGATTTAAGTCATTTTCCTCTCTACTGATAAGAGTTTCTAGAGATTTAGAGTCATCTTTCCTGTTCTGATATAGAGGGGGAGACACCCTTACAAATGGAGATTTCCCCTTGTAAATGTCCTTTTCAAAAGGGTAACTTCTACTTGGTTTTCTGAGTTTCTCCTGAGTCTGCTCTTTTTTAAAAAATAACCAGTCTAAAATAATTCTTATGCCAAAGAGGCATACTTTGGGGTCCCAAATTTTCCTCCACTTTTGTATAATGGATGATAGAATTGAATTAATGTTAATTTTCATAAGTGTGGTAGTGGTGATATGGGTTTGTATCCTCATTACAGGCATAATGAAGTATTTAGAGGTGAAGTATAATATCCTCAGGCTAATATCAGATTGCTTGATAAAAGAGACATAGGTGTGTGTGAGTGTGTGTGTGTGTGTGTGTGTGTGTGTCTGTGTTTGGAGAGTGAGAGAGAGAGAGAAAACTGGCATTGTGGTACATTAATAGTTGGTATATTTATTCATTATACTGGTCTTTCAACTTTTCTTTGAGTTTGATACTTTTCTCACAAAAATGCAAAAAATAAAATATGAATTAAAAATTTGGTTTAACTGTTTATAGACATTATCAACTGTATGTGTATTTATGCGATGTTATAGATTTTAATATTTCATCTTTTTTCCATAAATAATTGTATACCAAAAATCTATGGAACATCAATTTAAAGGAAATACTATAAGTACGAATACCAAAAGTGTTGCGTGTAGTGAGTATCAGCTCATGTTTTTTTGTTATGTATATAGATGATTGTCAATGAATCTATCTGTGGACTCAAGGGACATTCTGATATCAGCATTCAGTTCTCTCCTTGAGTCCATAGAATAAATGTACAAAAATCATAGTTGACTATGAAAGAGAGTTTGACTTAGAATAGATTTTCAAGAAAGGCTCACAGTATTTTTAAAGAACAGTAGTAAAATTAATGCTAGAGTAGATTAATGTCTGTGAATTTGGATTTTTTTTCAAGTCTTCAGATATTTATCTCCAATTCATTTCACGGAATTATTGTATAATGTGTCACCCAAGTAGAACTAACTATAACATATGGATGTTCATACATTATTTCAATTCTGTTTTGTTCTTTTTATACTATGCAATCTCATTATGAGGACACTGCATAATGATAGGTTTTACTCAATCTCACGGTAAGCTTAATATTCTCTTTTCATATTGTGTGCAATATTGCGGTGTGGGGGGAATACATATTACTTTTAGAAATCATAACCAAATCGGGTATATAGAATGGATTGAAATGGGAATTAAATGATCTGGTTAAAAGTATTCTAGCAAGACCTAGTAACTGGAAAGAAAATATTTTTAATAAAAACGATTATTTTGTAGTTTCATTTTCATTGCTAAAGCATATATTTCACATTTTTATGTTCAAAAAGCTAAAATTTCCATTATTCTTTCTTTCACCTTCCACACTTGAGAAACCTATTTTTCTGTACCTGCGAGTGTCCTACTTTATAATAGTAACGCAAGTGCAATTCTGATAGCATTTATGCTATCATAAAAATTGGCCTTCTACTCTCACCTCTCTTAAAAATTATACTCTTAGATTAATAGATTACCTTCGCATGCTAGATATTTAATAGTCTCCCACCAAAGTTATATATAATTGTGCACCAGTAAGTACTTTAGTCATAAAAGCTTTGGTTCCACCAGTGTTATATGATGTCACTTTCTCTACAGAAACTTTTATTTGCAAAAATAGTTCTACAGGATTCACGTCAGAATCATATTTAGAAAATTCCTCAGTCTACAATTTTCTGTAGTCTAGCACTTTTCTGGAAAGACATTTAACAAAGCAATTTTTACCTAATATACTGATGCTGGTTAATTGTTTCTTTTGTTTTTAATGCTCTTTAAGATAGCTTTCTAATTATGATACATATTTTCACATTTACTAATGTTGAGGTACTCTGTAGCACATAACAGAGTTTATTATAGTGGTTCACTTCTTGGAAGACAATTGTGCTATTTTGTGAGGAGTTTATGTTTAGGATAATGGCTTTAGTTTGCAAAGCTCATTCATGTGAATTATTCATGTCAACACATGTTTAATGTGTACTTACTATGTTCCATATACAAGGTTATGTACTAGAGATAAAAGGAAAAGGAGGAAGAGAGAAGAACTGGCCCAAGGAGGAGGAGAAAGCATGATCTAAGACTCAGGACTTAGTAAAGGACATTGATCCATTACAGTTTTTTTTTAACTTTTACTGTTTACAACTATTCAAACTTAATAAAACAGCACAGAATCACTAGTATATCCAAAACTCAGATTCAAGATGTGATTTTTCCCTATTTGATTGGTACCTTGTTTTAGAATAAAATATTAGTGATACACATGAGAGCTCTCAAAGTCCATGGCATTTTCCTTGCTGCTTAGTTACACACTGTCTAAAGTTTGACTCTACTCTAGCATCCATATTTTTGTAAATCAAGAATTTGTTTATAGTTAGAAATCCTATTCTACTCTTTTATATTTTGAACTTGCATAAATAATATATTTCCTTTTGTAACTTGCATTTTTCATTCAATGTTATGTTTTTCCCCTCAACAGATTTGGAGTTTATCTATTCTAATTCTAGATTTTTAGTAATTAAAGGTCTAACATTCCTACTTGAGTGATCACAGTCTTATATTTAATAACTTTAACCCTTACAGAAAACAAAATTGATGAGTTTCAAAGCATTGGTTCTGATTGTATTTTATATCATCTCCATGTAATTATCGTCTCTATTTTAATTGTACTTATTTATTATTATTATTATTTTTAGTTTCTAATTTCTTTTATTTTAATATCAATATTGGAGTATAATTGCTTTACAATGGTGTGTTAATTTCTGCTTTATAACAAAGTGAATCAGTTATACATATATATATGTTCCCATATCTCTTCCCTCTTGCATCTCCCTCCCTCCCACCCTCCCTATCCCACCCCTCTAGATGGTCACAAACCACATAGCTGATCTCCTTGTGCTATGCGGCTACTTCCCACTAGCAATCTATGTTACATTTGGTAGTGTATATATGTCCATGCCACTCTCTCACTTTGTCACAGCTTACCCTTCCCCCTCCCCATATCCTCAAGTCCATGCTCTAGTAGGTCTGTGTCTTTATTCCCGTCTTACCACTAGGTTCTTCATGACCTTTCTTTTTTTCTTAGATTCCATATATATGTGTTAGCATACGGTATTTGTTTTTCTCTTTCTGACTTACTTCACTCTGTATGACAGACTCTAGGTCCATCCACCTCACTACAAATAACTCAATTTCATTTCTTTTTATGGCTGAGTAATATTCCATTGAATTGCACTTTATTTTTGACTTGGCCCCCAAATTAGTCACACAATTACACAGTGCTTAACAGTTAAACTTCTTGGATTTATCTACATGTATATCACTTTCTTTGCTCAGTTTGTTCTTTAATCCCACTTCTTCACGGTGAGTTTAATTCCCTTCAGTAAGAAACCTATTCCTTGGAACTTTTAGTATTGAAGATCTATAGGTAGAAATTTCTGTCTTTGTCTGAAAATGTCATCTCTTTCATTTTTTAATATGGTTAGTTAAATGTTCTATTCTAGGCTAAGAGTGATTTTTCCATTAGTACTTTAAGGATAGTGCTTTCAGTTATCTTCTGGCATCTATTGTTACTGATGAGAAGATTGCTACTAGTCTCATTGCTCTTTTTATTTGATATTCTTTCTTTCTTCCAAGTTGCTTTGTAGACTTTCCCTTTGCCATTATGTGATGTGGTTTGCCAGCTGTTTTTTAGCCTTGGTTCCCCAGAAAGCAGAGCCTCAGGCCAAGAGTTTATGTGCTATTATTTAATTAGAGAGTACAATGCAAGTGAACCGGATTGCAGGGCAAATGTAGTGAAGCAGGGAAGGATGACGATTCAATATGAAAATGCATGATCAAGCTGGGATTTGACCTCTGGAAGTTCTGTAAACTGGATCTCAAAATTATGGGGAGGGAATGTGAAGAAAGGAGAAAGAATTCATCCATGGGTTTAGCCTGTGGGAGAACTGAAAGGGTTGCTTTAGGAATATTCTCACCTGCTGGAGTAAGGAGAGGGGTGGAGGATAGATTTGTTGGAATCATGAACACAGTGAGACACTGTCAGATTGTATATATAAGTAGTCTGCCAGTGTTGCACATTCTTTTAATGTGGAACAAAGGAAGGATCAGGCTGAGGTGAGGTATATGATACAGGATATAGTCATATATTTGTTTTCATTTCTTTTACTGGTGACTCCATGCACTTCTTTTATCTGAGGATTTATTTCTAACTTAATCTCTGAGAAGTACTATTTCTTCAAATACTTGTTAAATTCACTCTAATCTCACCTTCTAAAAATATTATTAGATGAATGTGGGTCTTCCGTTTTATCCTTTATTCCTTTATCATTCACATTTTCATTTAACCTCATCATTTTTTCTGGCTTATTTTCAACTTATAAAATTCAAATTCAGTTTTATCAAATATGTTATTTAAACTTTCTATGGGGTTTTGTACTCCAATGAACATACTTTTTCTGCCTTTGTCTGCATCAATTGAGATGATCATGTGGTTTTTCTGTCCTTCATTCTGTTAATGTGCTGTATCACATTGATTGATTTTTGTCTGTTGAACCATTTTACACATAAACCCCTCTTGGCCATGATGTATAATCCTTTAATATGGTGTTCAGTTCATTTTTCTAGTTGGATTATAGCTTATCTTTGAAGGTTCCAGCTTATCCTTGATCTTCTAGCTTCCGATCGTCTCTCATTCCTGACTGCCAGCCCTACTGACTTCAGGACTGGCACCAAGAGGCAGGGGCTGTGGATTTACATAGACTGCTTAACAAAGCCCCACTATCATGTAAGGTTTAATCTCTATAATAAAGTCCTTCTAGTGGTTCTAATTGTCCAACCAAACCTTAATATAGAGTTTATCGGATGTCATTTGATATTCTGATCAAGGAAAAATGGAGAAAGCCAAGGTATAAAGTATAGGAACAGAAAGATAAATAACACAAAGGGAAATATATTAAATTTAGGATGATGCACTGAACATAAATATGCTGTAAAAATCTAAAATCTGGATGAAATTGATTATTTCCTAGTAAAATATATACCACCAGAATTGATTCCAGAAGAGTGTGAAAAATAAAAGAGAACCCTTAGAAGACCTTCATTGCT
Source organism: Mesoplodon mirus (assembly GCF_964341445.2). Classification (NCBI taxonomy): domain Eukaryota; kingdom Metazoa; phylum Chordata; class Mammalia; order Artiodactyla; family Ziphiidae; genus Mesoplodon; species Mesoplodon mirus. The sequence goes on along the minus strand of NC_138976.1, from coordinate 195,930,143 downwards.
ACTTTTGGTGAATTTGTTCACATTTCCATCTGGTTTGGCTTGGAGATCCCACCTCCATATTCTCGTGCTGGGCATGTGACCAAGACCTGGCCAGTTAGAATTCCCTGAACTTGAGGTTTTAACAGAAATCCCAAGCTGAGTCAGTCTTTTGTATAAAGGCTGTCTCTTTGCCTGGGTTCAGTAAATTGGTAATATACAAAAATAGCATTGCGTTTGGTCATTTTTCTTGCCACCCCTTGGAGAAATGTTTCCCCAAAATAATACAAAACAAAACAAAACAAAACAAACAAAACAAACTGCAGAGGGAAGAATATCCAAGTCAGAGAAACATTTTCTATTTATATCCTTTGGGCCCCCACACTTACCTGTGTCTGAAAGTATCAGCACTTTCAAACTTTGTTGTATTGTGAGTCAATAAATTCATTTCCAGCCTTTAAACTAATTTGTAAGTGTTCTCTAGAATTACAACTTAAAATTAATACAATGACCATGGCAGCAATTGCATAAGATTTCAAGAAGCTAATTTTCTTGCAAAAATGAAGTTATGGGTATATACTCTTTCAAGTTCAAATACTCTGAAACCCTTTCCCTCTTGCTGAATTTTTAAATTGCTTTATATTGGATTTCAAAATACAAAAGAAAATGGGTTCTGCTTCAAGATGTTTGTGAATCTAAGCATACGTAGCCATTACCTTTGCCTCTCAAAAACCTATCATAATAACGGTGAAATCTGAAAGAAAGGGAAGCCCACTACTATAATATGCAAGGAGGGGGCTTCAGCTTCTGAGATATATATGTGCCCAGCAGAACTCCTGAGTAACTCAGGATGGCAAGAGGGAGACATAGACTGAAAGTCTATGTGGGGCAGAGTTACTTCACCTACACCTTTTTCTCCAAATAAAAAGCCTGACAGAAAGGCATTTAACCACCCTCTTACCAATTCTTTCTTTTAAAAAGGAGCCTTTTAAAAAAGATATGTAAAGACTGTTTCCAGGTGATCTATAATGGCCAGTGTGTTTGTTACAGTTCCTGCCAAAGACTTATTCTTTCAACATTTGTATGTGTTTAGAATAGTGGCAGGTCTCCATCTGTTCATGGTAAAACTAAGCCTTTCAGGTTCTTTCCTAGTCCATGAATTATTCCTATTTCTCCCAGGACTCATTTTGCTATTTTTAATATTTATCTTATTCTCTCTTATGTCATGCCTATCTCAAATATCTCAACAAATATTTATGGAACATCGACTTTGGGCAAGGCAGTGTTTTTTGGGTGCTATGGCTATTGTAGTGAAAATTACAAAACCCTTGCTTTCCTAGGAGTTTACATTCTTCTTAATATCTAGAGATATTTTGTTTTCTCTTCATATTTACGAATGAAGACCATGAGCTCTGTGTTTATGATTATCTTTACACCTCTCATTTTTCTGTCTTGATTATCTCTGCTAGCTTCTTTATGTCTGTCTACTTTATAATTGCTCCTATTCCAAAGGATTCCATCCATCTCCCTCCACTACTACCATGGAACATACTTTCACAGGCAATACCTCATACTTCTTTGACTTCAGTCTGGCATCTTTATCCTAATTTTAGAAGCATGCTTGTTATTCCGTGATAGCTAGATGAACATTGCCACTAAAATATCACTCTGACATCTCAAATCTCAGAGATTCCAGCTGAATTGTCATCTATTCCTCTACTATGACAAACAAGTTATATTGCATTTCTTATATCAGTGGAACTTCTCACCATCTACTCAGTCACCTAAACCAGAAACTTAAGGTCATCTTTAAATTATCCAAGCAGCCACCAAATTTTATTGTGCTTCTTTAATACTACTTGAATCTATATGCATCCATATCTCAACTGTCTCACCATTATATCAGGACTTTATACTTGTTTCTTCCAGTTAATGCCATAACTCCGTAAGTGGGACAATCTAAATTTTGACAATCTGTTCATATCCCTGCTAGTATGACCATTCTAAAAATTGAAAAATTTTATTCCTATTAGAAAAATCGTGTTGACTGTGCATTGCTTAGAAGATCTAGTTCAACTCTTCAGCCTGATACACAATACCACTTGTTACCTCTTTGGCCTCATCTCTTCATTTCTTGCTAATGTACTTACATCTCTTCCTCTTCTACCCCAGATCATGATGATTCATATTTACTGTTTACTGAGCCCTAAATTTTCAATGCATCTTTACTGTTGCATGCAGTGTTTATTTTGCTTAGAATAAAATTAATGACTTCATTTTATTGGCTAATTGCTACTAGTCCTGTAAGATACAACTCAGATATAACCCAACTTTAAGGAGGTTTGAATTATTAGTGTAGATTTCTCCTCCTAGATCATTCCATTTTATCCTGTATCTGAATCTGTGTCAGGGCATCCCTGACATAGAGTGTTACTGTATGTTTATTCATCTGCCTTCTTTAAAATGTAATACATTTCTTCATGATAAGTGCTGTAGTTCGTAACTATAAACCTAGCACCTAGCATCGCGCATGGCACATTCTTGGTCAGCGTTGAATGCCTGAAATAGTGATTTAGAAAAGGGTTGGCAGATATTATAACTTAATAGGCAAGAAACCCTATACAAATATGTTAAGTAAGTGAGAGAGATCTAGGTTGAAATACATCAAATCCAGGATGGTAAGTAACAGTATTAAAATAGGTTTTCTTTGGAGAATAAAGGGTGAAAAATAAGTCTGGGATGCTCACAGTGGCCAAAAATTCTGAAGCAGTGTGTTTGTGTGTGTGTGTGTGGGTGTGTATGCCAGTAACTGTTCTAGTTTTTAGAAATGTAGTAGTAATTTAAAAAAAAAGAAAGATCTTTTGGAGCTTCTATTTTGGGATAGGAATGGGGAAGAAAACAAGCACAAGATAAATAAAAAATGTTTTAGATAGTCACAAGTGCTACTAAAGAAAAAAAAATACACTTCCAGAATAGAAGATGACAAGGCCAGGGGTGGTAGATAACTGTGTTGTGACTAGTGATGTGAGAATGGAGAACCCAGAGTCCAGAGTTGGCTTATAATTAGTGTCTGTCCTCTACGAATGGTGGATGAGAGAAAAAGGATTTTCCCCAACATGCTTTTCCAAATCTCCACATTTTTGCAGTGATGTTAAAGATGCTGGCTTGATGCTTAAAAATGGAGAGTTTTGAATATCCCACAAAGGAGAGCCTCTTATTTCATAGTGAAAAAGCCTGAGTTAAGATGGTAACGAATTTTCAAATCTTAAAAGAAGTCACAGAAAAGAAATGCAGTTCAGATTTCCATTCGAAATTCTCATACCAGGAAACTTCTCATTGAAGGGAGTATACATTCACCTCTCAAATAATGAAAAGACATGAAATGTTTGGTTAATTGTAGTAAAGAAGATACTGAAGATCTCAAAGTATTGCATATGGATAACAAGTAATATTACTTAACAGAAACATCACATTTCTTTGTGAACTTTCCAGTACATGCAGTGTTTTGATGTTCATGTTGTTCGATGCTCAGGCTTGTTTGCATTAACAAAAGAATCTTTATACTTAATTCTTCATGGAATATTGAGAGCACAACTTATTTTCATGGTTAGCCAAAAAAGATAGACTTTAGATTAGTATCAAAAACTTATCCACAGGCTATAACTACTTTCAAAAAGAATTTGTTATTCAGATAAGGGTTTTTTTTGGAATTAGGCCAAAATAAACAAATGTTTTAAAAACTACCAAGAAAATACAGAGAAAATTCTTAAGATGGAAATATTTATGCTCACAACCACAGTGATGCTGTGTATTTAAACTGATATACTGTAATGTAAAAAATGTATCAGGTTGAGCTCAGAAGATTCAGGTACAAATCTTCTCCATTTCTGATTTGTCAGGGCAGTCAGAGAGGAATATGATTTGGAAGAGCAATATAATACTCAGCAATCGCTTTGAGAGCAAAATAAGTGGCTCTATAGTTTCAAAGTCAGAGTGTTAAATTGGGTTTATGATATAAGCAGCATACACTGGTAGAATGAGATAGGGTGATGTGAAGTAAAGTTAGAGCGATAAGATATTGGTGGTTGTTCAAACAGGAAGGATACTGTCTTCTAGCAGCTTCAGTACCAGGAATTAGGGATTTCATTTTTGGGAAAAATGGTAGAATATAATGTTATAGTGGGCCTAGAATCAAGATATTAAGCCATTTACTTGTTTAGGACTCATTATAATCATTTTCTAGGTACAGGATGGATCCTAGATGAGAAGTTGTATTAGTTGTCTGTTGCTGCATAAAAAATTAGTACAAATGTAATAGCTTAAAACAGCTTCCCTTTATTAGCTCACAGTTCTATAGGTTGGGATACTGGCATGGACTGACTAGGTTCTGTGTTCAAGGTCTTAAAGGTCTGAAATCAGCATTTTTAAACCCTTGGCAGATAATTCTAACATCTAATTCATCTCTGTTGGCATCATCTGTCACATCTTATTCAAGCTGTCATGTATCTGGTTCTTGGTATAAGTAGTGATATTTTATTGTCTTTTGGACATTTTGGCTATTATGTTAGGATACTTTGGTCCCTATTTAAAGTGTTTTGTTTTCTTTAATTTTTAGCAGGCATTCACTCTTTATAGGTTTGGCACACATTTCCTGTACTTTTATGGATGGTGGTTCCATGATAACCTAATTTTCTGACCCTTTGTGGTACTCTTATGGTCTGTTTCTCTTGTGCAGGTGGGGTTACCTCTGGTCCCTTCTCATGCTGCTTATGGGGTCTGAAGTAGCTTCCCCAGGATACGGCACTTGGTGCTTCTGGTGAGGGAAGGGAATCTCTGGAACACGTGATGAAGAGTCCTTCCTGGGCCAGGCACTTGTGACAGGGTCTCCCTGGACTGTAAGGAGTGGAGGGTGCTTACCAGGTTGAGAGCTTTCTGTGGAGGGATCTCCGTTGCCGGTACCAGCAAGTTGCCTGATGTTTCTGGCGAGGGGAGAGGAGTCTCAGGCCCATCTGAGGAGAGCATTGTCCAGGTGGGAGCTTTTTGTGGTAGGAGCACTTTTGCTGGGACCCTTAGCCACTGATGTGTCTGGGTGGTGAAGGGGGATCTCAGGCCCAGTGGGGAAGGAAAGCACTTTCCCTGGTCACTTAGTGTCATCAGGGCTTCCAATTGTTCGTCCTTGCAGGTTCTGCAAGGCTCGCCTGGTGTTTGGGGGATTCCCATTTGATGTGATGGAGGAAGAGCCTCTTTGAGCCACTTCCTGTTACTAAGTTGGGAGTTAGGAAATGCTGGGCCTGGATCACATTTTTTTGTTGGTAGAGGGTCATAAGGTGCCCTGCCATGAGGCTGTTCATCCATTCTGAGGGTCCCTAGGCAATTCACCTTCTCTAGACCTTTCAGAGATCTCCTTTGGTTGTCTCATATTATTTCCAGGATATATAGTTGTGCGTATAAAGGGGGAGCAGAGAGAGGGGAGTATAAACCATCTTATCTGGATTAGAAGTCCTCTCTGTGCCTTTTAAGTGCCCAACTGATTAGGTCAGGCTCACTCTGGATAATCTCCCAATCAACTGTACTATATATCATAATCTAATAATGGGAATGATATTCCATTACATTCACAGGTCTCATACTCAAGGGGAGGGGCTCCTACAAAGATCATTGGGCATCATCTTAGAATTCTGTCGACCACAGAAGGTGCATGTGAATGTACTGAAGCATTAATTAAGCAATTATCATCCTTTGGAAGGTTTTAATCTGTTAGGATAGTATGAAAGCCAAGTACTGTTATAATTATTCTACTCACTTTAAATGAAGTATATCTGATATCAAAAATACTTCCTAAAAATCAGACTATTCAAACAACTTTCAGAAGTTAATGTAAATTTCAGAGGTTTGAGCCAAGCCTTCATTTCTGGCCATGCAGATATCTTCTGTGTGAAAAATATGCTACCTCAAAGATGTTTTCAAAAACTTCACCACCACTCCCCATTTATACGTTGTAGTTATGTGCAAATACTGTGGCTGCCAGCATTTCACAGAGAAAAGAAAGTTCAGTGATGTTTCTGACTTTAACTTTTTAGAGAAGGTGTATACTTAACACTGCCTACATTTGTATAGGTTGCACATTGCACAAAATTTCTGATTATTGCTTTAGGTTATAATACAATGTACTCTCACCTATACCAGGATTGAAAACTTTAAGCAAAATTTTCTGGACTGGCCAATACAACCCCCCAAAAATAGTCTTCAGGCTGAATTAGGAGAAAAGTCCTTCACTATGTTTAGGTTGGGAGGAAGCATGACCTAAATTTTGATTTCAAATACTCGGGGTTTTGGGTGATGGTTTTACTGGGGACAATTAGAATTGAACTATGTAGACATGTTTCTTGAAGCCAAGTTTTACCTTTAAGGCTTTCATATTGCAGCTTGTGAGGCTCCAAGCAGCAATTGGCTACTTTGGGTCATTCACACAATGATTCAGAGTCATATATAAACCATAAAACCCTTTATAAGAAATCAGAATCTGTTTTAAAAATTAATTATATGAACTAAACATATATAGAAAGAAATTGAAGCTTGAATATATTGAAGAAGCAAAAATTAAAGACATACCTATAACTGCCCTTTATCCTTAGTTGTTTACAATCACAGCAAATCAAAGTGTGACATGTTTAAGAGAAAGGTAATTAAGTTCTAAGGCTTTGTCATCTTATCACTTTTAAAAATACAAGATCTGAGTAAATGAAAGGAAAATAGAGAGGGTTGTTAAAGAGCTGAGTCATAGAGTGGAATAGAGAACAAGCGGAAGTGGAAGAGGCAAGAAAGCATACACAGGCTGGGTTTGAAGAGAGTTGGGAATGCTGGTTATAATAGATGGTCTCTGATTTGCTTACCGGATCTACTCGCCATCCTTCTTAACCCTGCTTCGTGATTCCAGGAGGCTGATCTTTATCAGCTTCATGGACCAGTCTCTCTGTGTCTTCAGGTTGGGTTTGGTTAATATGAACTACTGATAAGTGATTAGAAGTCAGGAGGAAAGAAGGCAAGGGTATTTATTTCCATGATCTGCCCCCTTCCAAACTTTAGGTTGGCAGTGGATGCCATTTTCTAAGGTTACATCTCTTGTTGGGTGGGCTTCTCCTATAACTCGAAGACATTCTGGGTTGCAGGAACTGCTATCTCTCTATGCCCCTTCAAACCTAGTGGTTATAATACTGGTTTCTCACAGCTGCTAGCCGCAGGGTACTTCATCATCTCTTGGTTTCCCTTCATTCTTTACACACTTTAGTCTCTTCATTAAATGCTATTCCATCACTCTTTTAAAGTGTGCCATCAGTTTTTAGCTAGAACTGACTGATACATTGGTAGTGGGGAATAGGAGAAACGTTAAGGTAGTGTTAGGGAGGTGGGATAAACTGCTGTGGAGAGAGATAGGAAGAGAAGGGTTTCAAAGCTTTTTATGGCATTCTAGGAATGTAACATGACTTCTTTATGTGAATGACTCTAAGGTAGTCTTAAATGGCTTCTTAATTATTGATATTTGGTTGGGTTTCTGTTTCTTTGCATGCACAACCAGGATTGAACAGGGCTAAGAGATGTCTGGGATTTACATGACGAGATAATACTACTAGGATCTATCTAGATTCATTATATCATATTAAGGCATTTCTCCCATGGAATCAGGAACATCCCAACCCAGTGCACATGCTAAGCTTTTATTGAAATTCAGTGAACTGCTATGGTGTGAAATTAATTTTTATTGTCAGTCCCCTGCGTCGGCAGGCCGACTCTCAAGCCCTGCGCCACCAGGGAAGCCCTATAACACTTTATATAGCTGAGAATTCAGATCTCAATCAGGATTTTCACTCTCATTGGAATCCACTACTTCCCCACGACAAATCGGACAGGTAGAGTTCTCAGACAGCCAGCGATCAATGCAGTGAATGTGATATTCATGGGAGCAAGGTAGTATGCGAAGCTTGCTGTTTTCTGTGTAGTCTGTAAGGCAAATGCTACAGGCTTTTAGTGCATCATTTTCACCAAAAGATCTTACAGCCAAATTGTCAATCTGTGCTTTGGTGAGTCCTGTAGTTTGGTATATATCATCTTCATTTAAGAGGAAAAACTGTTGCAGATTATGGGAGGACCCAGAGTCACTTTCATCAGAAATTATTAGGATAATTTGTCTACCCCCTTGGCTGGTCTCTGATGATAAGTCTGATGATAAGTTTGTTTCTTCACTGCCTTCAAACATCAGTGAGCTAATTCCTGAATTTTCATCACTTGAGCTGGAACCGGAAATAGGACTAGAACTGGAACTAGACATACAATTGGGGCATGAATGACAACTCAGTGTGGAACTTGAATGAGTATCATAGCTAGCATTTGAATCAGAACCAAATATACCACTACTACTACCATTAGATGACTCTAGCCATTCCATGTTTTGACTTGGAGGTGAGACACTATGCTCTAAATTACTGTCAAGGATAATTTGTCTACCCCCTTGGCTGGTCTCTGATGATAAGTCTGATGATAAGTTTGTCTCTTCACTGCCTTCAAACATCAGTGAGCTAATTCCTGAATTTTCATCACTTGAGCTGGAACCGGAAATAGGACTAGAACTGGAACTAGACATACAATTGGGGCATGAATGACAAATCAGTGTGGAACTTGAATGGGTATCATAGCTAGCATTTGAATCAGAACCTAATATACCACTACTACTACCATTAGATGACTCTAACCATTCCATGTTTTGACTTGGAGGTGAGACACTATGCTCTAAATTACTGTCAAGGATAATTTGTCGACCCCATTGGTTGGTCTCTGATGATAAGTCTGATGATAAGTTTGTTTCTTCACTGCCTTCAAACATCAGTGAGCTAATTCCTGAATTTTCATCACTTGAGCTGGAACCGGAAATAGGACTAGAACTGGAACTAGACATACAATTGTGGCTTGAATGGCAAATCATTGTGGAACTTGAATGGGTATCATAGCTAGCATTTGAATCGGAACCAAATGTACCACTACTACTACCATTAGGTGACTCTAGCCATTCCATGTTTTGACTTGGAGGTGAGACACTATGCTCTAAATTACTGTCACTGTCCATAAGGTTACTTGAGTTACTAAATTCTGCCATTGTCTGCCTTAACGTGCTCTGAATTGGAACAGATGTTGTATCATTTAATCTAGTATTTAAAGTTCTGCAAACGGGATTTCTAATGGTATTGACATAAGCTCTCACACCTGCCTGCTCAGAATGTGAATACATATGCCTCAGTCCTCGTTCACTTTCAGAAGTGACAGTGTTGTTTGGTGTCTCAGATGTTAACTGAGTTCTACTAGCTCTGCTGTCTCTCTGAGAATATGCTCCAGAATAAACTTGTCCTACTTCAAGATTGAAGGGTATGGTTGGATATATTTCCCACATTCCCCAAGATTCACCACTGCTGGTTGTATCTGGAGAATTTTCTCCATGAACGGCATTCCTTGTTCTAGAAGTTTCAATAAGACCGCTATTTTGCAACTCAAATCCAGTCATTTGCTGTGTCAATATTTCTTGGTGCTCAGTTCTAGAAAATCTCGCATTCTCACTTAGCAGAGGCTGCTCAAAATTCTGAGAGGGTATACTATGATTAAGTCTTTGTACAATTTCCCTAAGTGAACGTGGAGGCGACCAACTTTCAATTCTTGCTCTGGTTCTCCGATACTCTGGGCTCCTACTTCTTGCTCTTCGCTGACTTGTGGTAGGTGGGAATTCCATTAATGTTTCAGTTGTATCTTGTTCAGACATAGATGGTCTTGTAAATATTGATTCAGATTGTGGACTTTCCACTTGCCTTTGGCTGTCTTCCATATTTTCTCTTCTGGAAAGTCTTGCAGATGCTACATATTCATTCTCTGCATTTGGACTCCCATTATCAAGGTTAACATTTATTTCTAAACTGAATATGAACTGATCACTTTTAGGATTAATTAGGCTCTCTTCCCTCCAAGATTGGTTTTCTCTTTGTCCACTTGTCATATTTTCAGTTTGTCCAGAACAGTTAAGCCAGTCTATTAGAGAGTCACCACTAGACACGTCATCTGAAGAGTCTCCTCTGTCTGTTCACAAAAAAAATGGGGAGGGTGCATAAAAGAACTACCAAAATTAGAACCATCATAAAATAGCACTCTGAAACTTTGTTTCAAAAACAAACAAAAAATGAGAACTTAAATACTCAGATGTTTTAAACTGATTTCACATTTATAGAGTTAATATTTTATAAACTGCACTGTGTAGATTTATACGTAAAGGTAGAAAAGTTTGGATTCCATCCAAAAAGAGTGAGCTAATCCTAGATAAACTTAGAGAATTTTTTAAAAAGGGAATCCGGAGGAAGTCTATGTTTCAGTATTTCATCATATACACAGCCCTGTGTACCACTGTCGGAGGAATGTCAAGAGACTTTTTTTTCAGTCCACTGTCAAAACACTAATGCAATTAAACAAGGTAAACACCAGTTAAGGTGCAATGCTAGTAGTTTAGTTCAATTTACATTATTGTCTAATTTTCATTAGTCTCCAACATGACTACTTGTAGGCTCTTCACTTATGTGCTTTTGATAATAGATAAGCTGTTTTAAAATATAAGGTTATTGCCCAAACATAAACAAGTTTTATAGGTTTAAAAGTGTTTGCATTTTGAATACTTCTTAATGTTACCAAGATTTTTAATTGACATTAAATTGAAGGTCAGATCAAATGAATAGACTGAACCTAGCATGGTACATATAAGACCATATTCAAGAGCCAAAGTATTATAGTATCCTCTTCATTAGACAGCAAAATCCTCTACTTCACACTGGGAGGGAGGACACCAGACCTGAGTTTCGAGCAGGGTTTCTCAGCCTTAGCACTATTGACATTTTGGTGCTGGACAATTCTTTGTTTTGGGGAGCTATCCTGTGCATTGTGGGATCTTTGGCAGCATCCCTGGCCTCTGCCCACTAGATGCTAGTAACACCCATGCCTCCCCTGTGACAACCAAAAATATCTCTAGCCATTGCCAAATGTCCCCAGGTGTTGAAGAGAGCACAATTGTCCCCAGTGGAGAATATTTCTGTTTGCTTTTTTTACATGTCTATGTAGAAAAAATAATTCAGGAAGTAGGAGGGACTTTCAGTTGAGGTAGAAAACCAAGAAAAATACAAATAGGCTACTTTGCACTGTTTCCCAATTAAAACAACCCAGATGTGATTCAGAAAAACAAACAAACAGACCTTGACATGCTCACCAAAAATCAAGTAAATGCCAGTTCTTTTTATGAGAAGTTACTTACCAAATTAATGTAAGTCACTTCTGTATAATTTACTATTTACTATTATGAAATTACTATTTCCTATTATGAAGTTCCTTATTCATCCCATCCTATTCCCTCCAAAAGCAGAATATACCTGTATTTTCATCTGAGTCTTGTGGTGCGTTTTCTTTAATTAGCTGAAGTCTTCTCAGCAACTCTTCTTCCGTACTTTCACCTGGAATGGCTAGAAGATTGTTGTCTCTCATAAGTTCGTAATCTTCTTCACTCAGGTTATTTACGAACCTGGAGAAATCTTCTTCCCGAACCAATCGGTCCGTTTGACTTATGTGTTGGGCCGAAACTCCATCTCCTTCATCGTTGGAATCCGAGTTTTCCACCTTAATAAACAAGTGGAAAATTATCTGAAATTCACGACGTGGTGTTGAAATTCACCAGTGGTCGTTTCGTTTTCTTCGCTTTCTACTTCCTGCCAGAGTGTCCGGTTCCGACTCAGTCGGATGACCCTCCGCACAGATTCCTCCCTTCTCCCTTCCCGACTCAGTTCTGTGGCCCCTGGTGACGCAACAGTTGGGAGCCGCCTCTAGCCCAGAACTTGCTAGACGTTGCCTAGGCACCCATTATCTTCCCCGCTGTTACCGAGTAGGGACTGGATTCAGGTTAGGTTTCATTTCATTCAAAACCAGCCAATGTTACTGAGGGTTTATAGTGTACCAAGCACCGTGCTTCACCTCGTTTCACCCACATGAGCCTATTCTCAGGTTTTCAGGAGGCGTTTTCAGGCTCTGATATACTCTATTTATTCGTTACATTCCATATGACTGCCTTCTTCAAAATGCCATGCCAAAGTCAGCCTAGTTCAATGCAGCAATTCTCATTTTCAGGTGCCCAGGGACCTCCGCCTTTTCTCATGAATTTCTCAAATCCTAGACTCTCACTAAGAAAGCCCACAATTTTTGATAATTTACCAGGGCCCTGGCTGAGTCTCTTTAGTGTGTCCTCTCTCTTTTAACTGTTAATGGCTTCATCTTGCATTATATGGTCCTTCAGTCTTGTTTCAAACAAACAAGAAACACCAAAACTTTGGCAGGCTTTTCTGCTCAGCCAGGGAATTCCTTCTCCACAAAAGCATCAGGTTCATTTTTGTCCTCCTTTCTCATAAATATTATAAATAGTACTTAAGCAAAACTAGCCAGAACATCACAGGAACTTTTAGGACATATACATAATAGTTACTTTGTCTGCCACAGTGAGTACTGACTTTGCTGATTTTGTCGCATGTATCACCTGAAAGGCTTGGTGAAAATAAAATAACGCTCATTTGCAATGCTATCTGGAGGAGACCTCTAATTCACTCTCAGTACACAGCTTAGAAGTTGAAGGAGCTGTGTAAATTCACAGTTGTTGTTTTGTTCACGGTCCACAGCAGGCTTTCTTCTTTGTTCTCAAGGAGATGGAAGGATGGTAACTTTACTGGTGTGACAGTGAAGAATCTAAGTCTATGTCCTGCTTTTGACATTTGTTCCATGCCTCGTTTAACTTAAGCTAGAAAAATCAATCTTTCCCCTCTGAATCAAATCTCAGCAAGTCTTTGGATGAGAACAGAATCCCCTAGACTACCCTGCCTCCTTTATGGACTTCTGAGTGTATTTGTTATCTTTTACTGAAGTTATTCTTTTCACAGGGGAACTCTGTTGTAAACTTGTTTGCTGTGCCTCAATCAAAACTAGCAGTATTATGAAAATTCAGCGTGATTTGTACTCTTGATGCAGGAAACCCTCACAATCGTTAGTGTTCTTGAGAGTGATTGATTCAGTTTAATTCAATTCAATCAATTCAAGTGTCAAGTATGTTTAGCGTTTGTTAAATGTCAGTCATATTATCAGATATTAAGATACAAAGATGAGTATATTTAAGAATCTGTTGTCATTAGAGTATAACAAACAATTGAGCTACACAGAGGTAAAATTACAGTTTTGAGGAGAAAGTGATTTGAGTGAGAGAGAAAATCGGTTTCACTGCATTTGGGTTTTAAAGGATGAATAGGAGTTTTCTAAGTGAATAAAAGGGGGAAATATTTTCAAAAGTGAGAACAGCAACTGCTAACACTCGTAAAACAACAAGGATAGTAGATTTTAATTACTAAAAAAAGACATTAGTTAAATTGGCAGAGCAAAGCCAAAAAATGGAGACCTTTATGACATGTTTAGAAGTTGGACTTTATCATTAGTGCAATGGAAAGATGTTGAAGTCTTTAGACAGTTGATGGTCAAATTTGCAATTTAGAAATAATATTGATAGTAGTGTTGAGGATGAATATGAAGGGCAACAGTTCAGATGGGAGGGTCAGAAATAGATAGAGGGCAGCCTAGGCTAGTGATGACAAGGATCTGAATCAGGGCAAAGGAATATGATTAAAATGAAGGACTTTAACAGATCTCTAGGCAGCAGAACTTACTAAACCTAGTAATATGTGGGAAAGAGGGAAAAGTGAGGAGGGGGAATATATGAGGGAAAGGCAGGGATCAGGATTACTTCTGTATTTCTGTCTTTGCTTAGTGGACAGTGGTACCAATAAGAAGTTACACCTGATTCTGAAGTTGTATGGTTTAGCTTAAGAGGGAGCATGATTGCTTATGATTAGAATAGTATGCAAGTTACCTGAAGATTCAGAAAGTCTTACAGTCTTTCCAAATTTAGGTACAGAAGCACATGAACTAATAGCCCCGGATGTTTGGTGTTCCCTGTAGTTGGCTCTCAGTGTCAATGACTCTAGCTTCCTGAACTATTTGTTCCTGGTTATGTCCCAATTCTGGTGCAAGTAACAGGGTATAGGGATCATCATCCCAGAGACCTACTTATTGACCTTGATTATTTAAATAGAAGCCACCAATATAGCTGTGCTTTACACTTAGTTCTCTCATGTCTTGACTTTCCTTCTGAATATTGCAGTGTAGGTTCAGTAGTTTTTCCTCTGGATGGCAATATTGCTGCTTTGGCCTTTGTTCTATCCCTTGTCTTGATATCAGAAGTCTTCTGAAGATGTTTTTTCTTCACTTCTCATTTCAGAGATGGGAGGTGCATCAGGAAGTCCGGAGGTTGACTAGAGCATCACTCTAAGTTGAGTTGGAGGGGAAGAGGTTGAAGATGGAAAGTGCTTACTTTCAAACAGAGTCAAGCAGTTAAAAATTTGGCCAATCCATTGTTTATGATGTGGTGAAAAAATGGGGTGTGTGTGAGCAGATTTGGCTGTTCTTTTATCCTGGTTGTAATAATGGAGTTTTGTCATCAAGAGTTTTCTTTTACTGACTCTGTCCAAAGAAGCTTCTGAACAGATTCTATGACTCAAAGGGAGACTGAAAATAAACAAGAGATAGCATTCTCCCTGAATATGGGTAAAAGGAGTTCCGTGGCTTTAGAACTATAAGAAATGATCAAGACATATATTCGAGATACCTATTGCATTATAAGAAACCATTCCAAAATGCAGTGGTAGATACAATAGAAACCATGCTGTTATAGTCAGGACTTTGTGAGCTAAGAATAAAGATAAAGAATACTGGGGATGGCTCATCTCTGCTCCATCATGACTGGGCCTCAGCTGTGGTGGCTTGAATGATTGGAGATAGATTAGACAACTTGACTGGTGTCATATGTCTGGGGCCTTGGTTCTGGCTAAGTTTTCTTTGAGTCACATCTTTTGGTGCTGAAATGTCCAACCAAGATGGCATCTTCATTCACAAATCTGGGGCTTGAGTTGGGCTGCACAGGCTGAAAAATCTGGGGCTGGTTTCCTCTCTGTCTCTGTCTTTCTCCATGAAATTTCTCGGTGTAGTTTTGGAGTCTTAGCAACCTGGATATCTCAAAGTAGTTGAACTCTTACATAGTGAGTGGCTTCACCCAAAGTAAACATCTCAAGAGACTTGGCTGGAATCTGTAAGTCTTCCTATGACTTAACCTCATAAGTGCAAGAACACCTTTGCTCTTGCATTCTGTTGATTGAATAAGCCAGTGTATCAGCCCATATTCAAGAAGTGGGACACCACATTCTACCTTTCAATAGAGAGGTAACAAAGAAAACACAATTTTAGACATCATTACACAAACGTAGTAAAATCTCAGTTAAATGAGATGCTTGAATCATGCTTGATCATTTTCGTGTGCCATTTCAATTCTGCTTTGGAGTTAGTCTAGAATATCTTCGTTTTAACTTAATAAAGAGTAATTTTAAATCAAGAAGGAAACATAATTAAAGCTTGATAAGATATTTCATATTTTTATGTTTTTTTCTTTCCCACCAGAAGGATGGGTTAAAAGCTTGAAAGCATTGATGCAGAAAAATGAATCTAAATATGCATGTCTCATGGAATCTACTGGAATTGGTTCTTTGACACAAATACTTGTTTTGAATCTAAACACGAAATTCTTGTTAATTGAAATCACACCCTTTCCACTTACATAGGCTTGACACTAGGAAATAGTTTCATCTCTTCCTTATGCTTACCTCTAATTATGGAAATAAAAATGTATTTATTTAGCAACGTCTCATCCCTCTTATGATTTCCTTTCTTCCCGGTTCTGCTCAGATTTAGACTTTTGATAGCTTTTCTATTAGTGCCGTGTCAGTGGATAGTTTGCTTCTATGCTCTCTAGTTTTGAGCCATTGTACACACTTTCTCTGATGCATGCTCCAGGTCTGTTATTCACAAGCAAGTTAGTTCATATTTCTGCACATTTGTTTATTTGTAAAGTCTTACATTCTAGATTATTGTAATAAATAAATAAACTTACATATACATAAATAATATTCTGTTTGTTACCTATATAGGTATATTTAAAGATGAATTTTACGGTTCCAAGGATGAAACAGATATCAGGTTTGTTTCTCAAAACAAATGAACACAGAGAACACAAAATGAATAAGCAACACAAAAGCTCACAATATATGAGCAAAACCAAATTAAGCAGGTCTGCCATATACAGATTCACAGGTTGTGCACTCTAAAATTCCCAGGGGGCACCATTCATGTAAAGAAGAAAGTGAATGACACTCCTATAAATATGCAGTGTACCACCTGTACAACTGAACATGCAGACACCGAAAATGAGCTTTAATGCTATCTTCTGCCTTCCTTCGACCCAGTAGGGAGAAGAGAAGAGGATAATGAACTCAGGGAGAGTAAATAGTTACTTTATTACTTGTTTTTCTCCAGGCCTAGAATTTTATATCCTCCTATTGAAGGGGGGTTGGTGATTTTGTTCAGTAGCCTGCAGACACAGGGAGGTGCACCGCCTCTTCCACCAAGTATTTACACCAGTAGGTGTAACCACAATGGCAGCGTGTGGTGTGGGTAAAAATGGTCACCTCACATCTCTGTCATGTCGACTCTCCCTTTTATGGTGCTAGTTGGGTGTTGTAGTCGCTCTTATGGAGAGTTATTGAATGGTCAGTCTGGGTTGCCTATTCAAAGAAACTCACCACATTTTCAAATTACATTACAAAAAGGCCCCTACATTTCAGGCATACCATTTTGCTTAAATTCAAACTACTGTACTATAATCAAGTTGCCTCTCTTGCTTAAGTCTCAATATCCACAAACCTCAACAAATTCAATGGACAGTAGGTTGACCAAAGGGTGAAAGTTCTTTAAAAAGTAGCATTTGTATTGGGAGCAGAGTTCGGGTTTCCTTATGGTCGGATTTCCTGGGGCCTCTTTAATATTCAGGCTAAATGCAAGCTCTTATCCACACTATTAGAATGCATCCTCTATCTTCAAACACATTTGACAACTTATTGCATATAGAATAAAGTAAAATGTGTAGTAAGTCCTTACAAAAATCACTCTAGATTTGCCAACATTACTACATTTTCATCTTTCAAACTTCAGTTTAAATGTCACTTCCATGGAAAGGTCTTCCTGACCAGTTTATCTAAAATAAAATTGTGCATGTCATGCTCTGTCACAGATGCTTATCTCTTCCTCCAATAAACTGTATACTATAAGAATAGTGATCTTTATAGCTCATCCTGTGTTTTCCATCTATTCAGTTCCTTAAAGTAGATACTAAATGAATATGCGTTGGAGAGTGAAATAAGTAAAGTAAGGAAGAAAGGCCAGAGGGAGGAAGGGAGGAAGGAAGGGCCTCTGGCAATGATTCTCTCTCCATCTTTTTTCATTCTGGCTGCTGTAACAAAATGCCACAGACTGGGTAGCTTATAAAAAACAGAACTTTATTTTGTAATGTTATGGAGGCCTGAAGTCCAAGATCAAGATAGCAGCATGGTCTCATTCTGGTGAAAGCCCTCTTCCTGATTCATAGCCAGAACCTTCTTGCTGTGTCCTCACATGGTGTAAGGGGGCTAGTGAGCTCTCTGGAGCCTCTTTTAAAAGACATTGATCCCATTCATGAAGGAATTTGTGGAATCTAAAAAATACAACCAACAAGTGAATATAACGAGAAAGAAACAGACTTACAGATGTGGTGAACAAACTGGTGGTTACCTGTGGGGAGAGGGAAGGGGAGAGGGTAGGGGATTAAGAGGTACAAACTATTATGTATAAAATAAGCTACAAGGATATACTGTACAGCACAGGGACTATAGCTAATATTTTATGATAACTATAAATGGAGTATAACCTTTAAAAATCGCAAATGACTATATTGTACAGCTGTAGCTTATATTGTATACCAACTATATTTCAATGAAAATAATAATAATAGTCACAAAAAATCTGAAATAAAAGGCATTAATCCCATTCATGAGGGTGCCACCCTCATGACCTAATCACCTTCCAAGGTGATTGCTAGTCACTAGGGTGATTCCTTCCCTAGTTCATATCGAACCTCTCTGCAATATCTGTACCCTTCTAGTCCTGTATTAAATACACTGCCCTTCAAGATGGCCTGTAAAACTCCTGTTTGCATAAATATTTGCCATTTTTCATCTTCCTGCTTCCTCTTAGACTCTTAAATAGAACAATGTGTGCACTTGCCTTCTACTAGATTGTAAACTGTAGTGATGCAAGAAGTAGGCATCATTATGTGCCCCTCTAATGCCTAACACCAAATGTTATGCACAGTTAGAAACTCAATAAATACCGGATTAGTTGAACTATGGTCCTACTATATAGTGAAAAATTCAAAGGCTATTGAATTGGATTCTGATCTCCCCCGCTCATGAGCTGTGTGACATTGGGTAAGTTATTTAATCTCTCAGTTTTAGTTTCATTATTTGTAAAAGTCAATGATAACTAAATGGGTTGTAGTAAACTTTAGTGACATTCTATGTAAAATAAAGTAAATGTGATACTATATGTAAAGGTGTCTCCTGCTTAAGGTCAGGAATCCATTTGTAAAAATCAAGCCATTTTTGTTAAAATGTAACGAGGAAAAAATTTCCTATTATTTTAATGGAAACCTTTAATATGTTTTATATGTTTGCCCAACAACCCCAACAAATTTCCTGATACACAATGAAACAAAAGAAACAAAAAATTGTTGATATAGATATTTAAAATCATGATATCCTAATCACCTAATAATTAATATGGTTTTAACAAACATTGCTTTGCAGTAACATGGCCTCTCTTAACCCCAGTAACATCAGAGTTGCACATCCTCTTCTGTGACACTTTGCAGGCTTTTCAAAATGTCTACACAGGAATCTGAAGTTTTACCCAATGTATTTGGAATGTAACTCAAATTTTCTCCAACCACTGTGTTCTTATAAAAGTTACCTTGAGTTTGCAGATGCAGATATGTTTTATTGCTGTATAATCACTGGCTGAAGAATATTTGATTGAGAACTAATTAAATTCTCTGTAGTGTAAGTATTAAAGCAAAGAGCTCTTCTAACAGGGAAGTAATAGGAGATATTTTGTGTGTTATATCTTCATATAGGATTGCTAAACAGTGTTGTTCTTAATAAATGTTATTTTCTAACTTCCTTCCATTATGAATCAAATTAATTCTAAACCCAAGATTTAATTTAGTCTTCATTTCTCAAATTCAGTTAAAACATTCATTTTTGGGGTTTTAAGAATTTAATTCAGTTATGCAAAAATATATCTAGGGGTTTATTTTATTTTTTAGTTTTAATTTAATTTAATTTCTTTCTTGAAGTATAGTTCATTTACAATATTGTATAAGTTTCTGGTATACAGCAAAGTGATTCAGTTATATATATATATATATATATATATATATATATATATATATATATATATATATATATATATACACATGTATATTCTTTTTCAGATTCTTTTCCCTTATAGGTTATTACAAAATATTGAATATAGTTCCCTATGCTATACAGGAAGTCCTTGTTGGTTTTCGATTTTATTTTATTTTATTTTATTTTATTTTTATTTTTTATTTTTTAGCAGTATGTGGGCCTCTCACTGTTGTGGCCTCTCCTGTTGTGGATGTGCAGGCTCAGTGGCCACGGCTCACGGGCCCAACCACTCTGCAGCATGTGGGATCCTCCTGGACTGGGGCACGAACCCGTGTCCCCTGCATTGGCAGGCGGACTCCCAACCAGTGCGCCACCAGGGAAGCCCTCGATTTTATATGTAGTTGTGTTTATATGTTAATCCCAAACTCCTAATTTATCCCTCACCCCCTTTCCCTTTGCTAACCATAAGTTTGTTTTCTATGTCTGTGGGTCTATTTCTGTTTCATATATAAGTTCATTTGTATAATTTTTTTTAGATTCCACATATAAGTGATATCATATTATATTTGTCTTTCTTTCTTTTTTTTTTTTTTGTGGTACGCGGGCCTCTCACTGCTCTGTCCTCTCCTGCCGTGGAGCACAGGCTCTGGACGCTCAGGCTCAGCGGCCATGGCTCACGGGCCCAGCCGCTCCACGGCATGTGGGATCCTCCCGGACCAGGGCACAAACCCGTGTCCCCTGCATCGGCAGACGGACTCTCAACCACTGCGCCACCAGGGAAGCCCCTATATTTGTCTTTCTGTGTCTGGCTTACTTCACTTAGTATGATAGGTCCATACATCTTGCTGCAAATGACATTATTTCATTCTTTCTTATGGCTGAGTAATATTCCATTGTGTGTGTATGTGTGTGTGTGTGTGTGTGTGTGTGTGTGTGTGTGTATATATATATATATATATATATATATATATATATATATATATGACACGTTTTCTTTATCCATTCATCTGTTGGTGGGCATTTAGGTTGCTTCCATGTCTTGGCTATTGTAAATAGTTCTACAGTGAACATTGGGGTGCATGTATCTTTTCAAATTATGATTTTCTCCTAGGGCTTTATTGATAATGACATACACTCTAGCCCACCTACCTCACTTGTATTTCCATATATCCTGAGTGAGTCAGTCTCTTTCTTTTGGCTTTTTAAGAAATCTGGATGCTTTCTAGATAATAGTTATCTCCATATGCACATCTGAACCATTTGCATGGCTTCTTTGTAAGTTTATTATTAGGGAAGCTTAGAATAATTTCATAACAACATAGAAAGTGATTGTATACAAACTTTATTTTAACTGTGGACTACCCCCACTCCTACCCCAAATACTCATAGACTGAAAGGTCATCAGAGATGAGCTTGTCTTTGGGAATTGGAGCGTGGAAATCAGAGAAAGGAAGGAAATCACGGAACTACTTCAGTTGGAGATGAAGGAGTGGGTAAATGCCCTTTTCTTGGAAAAAAGATGAATTTCCTACTAGAGGAGAAATCTCTTAAAATATTCAGCTGCACCAGTGATTAACTCTGTTGCAAATTTATTTGCATTCGGCAGGTACTGCAGGGAACAACTAGTGTGTATGCCTTGGCATAGTAAAAAAAAAATTATGTAGACAGAAAGTATATTTCATTTATCTAGTTATTGAATAGCCTGAAATATAGAGCAGTCGAATACTATTTGTAATTTGCGTGAGTGTGTGTGTGTGTGTGAGAGTGAGCAAAGCTATGTTTGACACTAACATCCATTTTTTCTGACTTAAGAACAATAGTTTAATAGATAATTGTTGTTTAAAGAACTGATTGATGCCAGACAGGAAGTTCCCCTCATATTGATTATGTGTAAAAATGCCTAGGAGGGCTTGGGACTGACAGAAACCATCAGTAAACTTCAAAACTCAAACGAGAATTTAGTTGACGGCAGGGTGTTCAGTACAGAAAATAGTTTCAGCACTGACACTGTCTTCTAAGGATCAGTATCTATCCATCTGTATAATAGATATCTGTGCGAAAGACAGTGTGGTATGGTGGAATGAAAACTGAACTTGTAATTGGAATATGGGGATTAGGTTCCAGCTGAGTTCTTTCTCCTGGTGCTATCTTGGAGAGTTACACCTCTAAGAATAACATTCTTTGTTTTTAAACTATGTCTAAGGATCTTTTGGGCTCTATATTTCTATGAAACTCTGATCCTATTTTATCATTGTAGGGGTACTGTGTGTTGGAAGATAGCTAGATAGATCAATGGATGCATATATGGGTGGGTGGAAAGATAAGTGAGTACATACACACACATATACATATACATACATATGTATGCACAATATATACATATAAAAATATATACTTATATATATAGGACTATATATGTGTGTGTGTAACACCTACAGGTTATTTCCATGCATATGTGTCTACATAGAGTGACATCACAAATTCTGGCCATGGTTTTCCTTTTCATTGGCAAATATGACAATAAATCATCTATCATCTATTATTAAAGAGGTAAGACCTCTTAACAGCAAATGGGTCTTGAAAGAGATTTTAACATTGTGAAAGATACGTTAAAATAATCCACAAATATTCATATGCATGTATTGTGAAAATGCTTCTTAGTGGATACAAATGTAAAAGGTGAATAATAAAAGTATCATGAATTCTTTATTCTTCATCGATAAAGAATTCCAATATTGAAAATTTATTGGGCAGTACTAAATAAGTGAGTATCAGGAGTCTGATCTTGCCAAAATCATAACTTTAACTTTTGATGTATAGTATAAATACTATTAGCAGAAACATATTTTTCTAGCAATGACCTTAATAAAAATAAAGCTCCTGTAAATAACACACAGTGAAATCTACATTTTACTCCGTTAATCAACATGTTTAGGTTCATGGGACACTAAAGACCACAGTCATCAATATTACAGAGCATTTTATTAAGTATACATTATTACACCGTAAGTGGGTAGACATTTAGATCTGTATTCTACACAGACTGAGTGCATTTCTGCGGCATAGTTGTCTTTAGTTGAGTGGAATAGGCCCATCGGTGAGAGGTCACAAGTAATCAGCTATCTATATATACTTGGAAGTTTAGAAATAGTTGAGTTTATTTATTTATTTTACTTTAAATGTGTACAGTTTATTATATATCAATTACACCTCACTAAAGCTAAATAATTGAGTTTTCTTGGGATTAGAGACAATGTTTTGAGATGGAGAGAGAATTATCTTAGAGAGTAAATGAAGAGTTGGGATAAATGATCATTTTCTCTGGAAGGAAAAGGGTTTATAATAGGAACCCCTAAGAAGGCATATTGAACTGGCCTTATTTAACATTTTTTTCAAGGGATCAAGATAAGAAGTACCGTGGGAGAATTTCCAAATTTGTGCACAGAACTAAGTTCTTCCAGGTAATAAAAAGATCATCAAAGTAGGATGAACAGGAGTTGAAATGAGCAGAGGAGCTCTAATGAGAGCAGGGAGAAACAGTTCAGGTAAAATCATTGAAACTCTTCTATGAGATGGAAGCCTCTGAGAACTGATTATCACTGCAGAAGAAAGCCTAAGGACTCTGTTGCCTGAAGGTTCAGTCTAAGATTATGACCAGGAAACCAACACTGACCAAATTTGTTGGACATTATCACAAAGGATATTGGAAACAAAGTGAAAGGTATTGTCTTACCCTTGGACAAAATAGAAATTTGTTTGAACCTAGAAGTTCTTAGGAAGTTTTGATAAGTACACCTTAAAATACAGAGGGAAGCAAAAACCATCGATGGAGAGGAGGAACTTCCGTTTGAGAATAGGCGGTTGGAAGAACTCCTCAGTCTGGAAGACACGATGTGGGAGTGGGAGGGAATCTGAGTAGCTCATGTAACGTGTGTATAGATTATTCACTAAATCTTGAGTTAGCTCTTAAGATTGGGAAGAAGCAGCATTAGGGAAAAATAAAGCAAGCTGTCCTCCACATCCTAAGACATGGTACCAACTGAGACTATAAATCTGCAGGTCCAGATTCATTCACAGATGGTAGGCTGATGGGAAGCTGTTAGCCAGAGTTAGGGGGGTAGGGAGCAAATCCCCAACTTCAGATGCTGTAGAGGGTAACGATCTGCCTCTCTCATGCAGGGGGGAGATGGAATTCTCAGCTCAATGCCTCAGGACTCCGGTCCATTATCATGGCTGTTCTAATCTGTTTCTGAAGTGGTCTTTTCTACAGCATTTGAAGAAGTGACTGCATTATCCTGAACATTTTTATCAAGTAACAAATCAGCTGATATAAATGCATAAAGTTGGCTGAAAGCAGGCCAGGATTTCAAAGCCCCTTCGGCATGTCTAGGTTGGGCACACGTCACGGAGCCTAAGAGTTTATTTAGATGGGGAGTCTTAAAAGCTGCAAATAAAAGTGACCATAAAATCATCAAACTTTAAAGTTGGAAAAAGCCTCATGCTTTTTCAAATGTAGAAAAGCATTAACTGAGTCATTAAATGAGCTTTTAAAAAAGCCTCCTGGCAAGAGAGTGACAGATATAGAAATTTAAACCCATGCCTCTGGGGCCAATGCTCTTTCTATCACAAAATGTTTCTCCCTAACATTTGAGGAATCAGAACATACACACACAAACACACACACACACACACACATAACGTTAAGACCCAGGGGTCACTCTTCAACTTGCTTTCAACCATATGGAAACTTTATGGATTGAGTCTTTCAGATATTATTTCAGAGCAGATAAGCCAAACGCTATTTCTCTCACCTGGCTCCCAGCACTGTTCAGTCTTCTCCAACTGGGTATAATTATTCACTAGGGATCTCACCTATTGTTCAACACTCAAACTTGTGATGGCCATGCTGTGGACTCCATTGTCTTGAGAGGAAAGCTTACACACCAAAACATTTGGGTGGGTGAAAGGAACACAGGAGAGGAGACTAGAGGAAAGGTATCAGTGAATATGTAGTGAGTTGTTGCTTTTCTACCTTGATTATACCTGAATTTTTATTTATTTTTATTAACATGAGCTTGCACTACATGCTTGATGTATGACACACGCAGACTCCCTTAACTTAGAACATAATTGTGGCACATGTATCTCCAGCTACAAATATAGATACCAAAGAGCCTAAGGAGCTCTGAGAGTCATATACCTTCATTTATTTTTTTGAGTTTTTATTTTTTTGGGAGAATTGAAGAGAAATAAAAGCTAAAAAAATATCCCTTATTCACCTGGCAATTTCTTTTCATCTTCCTTTTCTCAGGTAACATCTCCTCTAGGAATCCTCCCATACCCAGGAAAAGATAGTTTCTCCTGCTCTTTACAATCAAAACCCCCTGGGCAACCCTTTCTCATATCTTTTATAGCAGAGTGTTGAATTGTGGATTTACTTGTCTGAATCTTCTTTAACCTGTGAGAAAATTGAGTGCAGGGGCTGAATCTTCCAACAGTGTATCTTCCAGTGTCGAGCACAAAAGTGTCAACTAACATGTAGCTTTAAAAGAAAGTATCTTGTATATATTGTAAGTGTTCAGTATATTTGTACATCAAATACATGAAATAATCAAGGCTAAGAAATATGATAGGAAAAAATTAATGTTAAGGAGGATTTATAAATGAGTAGAAAGGGGATTTTAGGGAAGAAATCATGATTTAAGATTATTAGTTTTGTTAACCTGGTATAGGTTGAGGATTGCTATAGAAGAAAAGGCAGTTCAGTACTTTGAAAATGTGTGAAGTCTATATTCATTAGTTCATCAGATAAAATAAGGTGGTATGCCCATAGCTGCTCATCTTTCAAATTTTTTCATAAATGTCAACTTGTTGAAAATATTTTTGAAACTAATTTTTCTTTACCTTTTAAATCCTCTTGGAATTAAACGTGGTGATTTACCACTAAGACCTTCAAGATGTATTTATTTATTTAGGCCACCGTAATAAATGTCAGAGAGAGTCTTTGTACAGAGATGCATTTTAAAAAACACAGTTAATCACCCAAAAGTAATTTATAAAGCAATTCAAATTTTAACCATTACTCATAAAAAAAAGGGGAAAGGAATTAAATTCATAAAAAGTTGAACATTCTTAAATCTTCATCCCCCTACTCAATTTTCTTGTACTTCAGTGCTGCAGAATCTCTAATACAGAAATCCCCAATTATATCCAGCACTTTTTGGCTTTTCCCTTTTCTTTACAAAGCCGCCATTATTTTCTTTTTCTTTTTTTTAAACATCTTTACTGGAGTATAATTGCTTTACAATGGTGTGTTAGTTTCTGCTGTATAACAAAGTGAATCAGCTATATGTATGCATATATCCCCATATTCCCTCCCTCTTGCATCTCCCTCCCACCCTCCCTATTCCACCCCTCTAGTTGGTCACAAAGCACCCAGCTGATCTCCCTGTGCTATGCAGCTGCTTCCCACTAGCTCTCTATTTTTTTATATTTGGTAGTGTATATATGTCCATGCTACTCTCTCACATCGTCCCAGCCTAACCTTCCCCCTTCCTTGTGTCCTCAAGTCCATTCTCTATGTCTTTGTGTTTATATCTGTCCTGCTCCTAGGTTCTTCAGAACCTTTTGGGTTTTTTTTAGATTCCATGTATATGTGTTAGCATACAGTATTTGTTTTTCTCTTTCTGACTTACTTCACTCTGTATGACAGACTCTAGGTCCATCCAACTCACTACAAATAACTCAATTTCGTTTCCTTTTATGGCTGAGTAGTATTTCATTGTATATATGTGCCACACCTTCTTTATCCATTCATCTGTTGATGGACATTTAGGTTGCTTCCATGTCCTGGCTATTGTAAATACAGCTGCAATGAACATTGTGGTCCATGACTCTTTTTGAATTATGGCTTTCTCAGTGTATATGCCCAGTAGTGAGATTGCTGGGTCGTATGGTAGTTCTCTTTTTCAGTTTTTTAAGGAACCTCCATACTGTTCTCCATAGTGGCTATACCAATTTACAGTCCCACCAACAGTGTAGGAGGGTTCCCTTTTCTCCACACCCTCTCCAGCATTTCTTGTTTCTAGATTTCTTGATGATGGCCATTCTGACCGGTGTGAGGTGATACCTCACTGTGGTTTTGATTTGCATTTCTCTAATGATTAGTGATGCTGAGCATCCTTTCATGTGTTTGTTGGCAATCTGTATGTCTTCTTTGGAGAAATGTCTATTTAGGGCTTCTGCCCATTTTTGGATTGGGTTGTTTGTTTTTCTGATATTGAGCTGCATGAGCTGTTTATAAATTTTGGAGATGAATCCTTTGTCAGTTGCTTCATTTGCAAATATTTTCTCCCATTCTGAGGGTTGTCTTTTCGTCTTGTTTATGGTCTCCATTGCTGTGCAAAAGCCCCATAGCAGTACTGTGAGTGTCACTGAAGCAAACTTGAGTCCACTTATCCACATGCAGTAAACCCAATCTACTGACACTGGGTTGTGGTGAAAGAAAGTGCCGTTTTTATTGTAAGGTGCCATACAAACAGTCCGGGACAACTAGTACTCAAAAAGCCTCATTTTCCTGATGGGTTTCAGCAAAGTGTTTTTAAAGGCAAGGTGAGGGAGGGGAGTCCCAAGGTATGTGATCAGTTTGTGCACAGCTCTCTGTTTGGTTGATGGTGAGGTTACAGGACAGTGTCCCAGGGGTTAAGGTCATCAATTCTTTGGCTCCAGTAGGCCTGGGGGCTATGTGCGTATGGTCATTAAGTAGTTAACCTTCCATTTGGTGGGGGTTTTAGCATCTGTAAAGCAGGAAATGTGCATCAAATACTGTGATCTATGTACTTCAGAGAGGAGCTAAAGTAGAGGATATGGGGGAGGGGTCTGTCCTAGGAAGGCCCCATAGGGTCCTCCTCTGTTACATGAGCCCTGATGTTCTTTCCAAAATCCTCTTAAAGTTGAGGACAGACAGATTCGGTTTCCATTTTTTGCTACCAAAAGCATCCTAACTTATACACTTGGCATAAAAATACTCTACTAATTTGGTACCTGCTCAGAGGTCTTGCTCAGGGCTGTACACAACTCCAGCATGTGTCATTCTCATTGACATTGTTATGAATGGTACCCCCTGGAGTTGTGCAGTCCCCAACTTTCATAGTTGTAAAAGGCTGTGCTGCTTTGTATCTGCTCATCTTTCCAGCTCCCCTTCAGTTGTCTTACATATGTGAGCTACAGCTGAGTCAGTTCCAACTACTTTTGCTCTCCAGAGGAACCATGGTATTACTTGGGCTTTTTGTGATCACTTTGTTCCCAATGCCAAATACAGATTCTTCACAGTTTGTTCATCTGACAAAGTCGTGTTTATTCTTTGATGGTCTTCTCAGATATCACCTTTACTATAGAACTTTTCTTGTCACATTATTTTCCTGCCATAGACCTTAGGCACTCATAGTAAATGACTTTATCAAATGTAAACATAGCACTCTGTGTACATTTCTATCAATGCATCTCATGATGGTTTTATGTTAGTCTTCTGTACTGACCTATGTGCTTTTTGAGCAAACAGATTTTTCTAATTGTGGCCTAGTAGAGGAAACCCTAGCACACAGCAGATGCTTAAAGGACTCTCTCTTTGTGGACTGTTTAATGTGTTCATTAACACTCATAATTCACTGAATGAACCAAATCATTTAATATTTACAGTTTTCCACAGCAAGATCTTTTTCGACCCACCGCCTAGAGTAATGAAAATAAAAACAAAAATAAATAAATGGGACCTAATGAAACTTAAAAGCTTTTGCACAGCAAAGGAAACCATAAACAAAATGAAAAGACACCCTCAGAATGGGAGAAAATATTTGCAAACAACACAACTGACAAGGGATTAATCTCCAAAAGATACAAATAGCTCATTCAGCTCAATATCAAAAAGACAAACAACCCAATCAAAAAATGGGTGGGAGACCTAAATAGACATTTCTCCAAAGAAGACATACAGGTGGCCAACAAACACATGAAAAGATGCTCAACATCACTAAGCATTAGAGAAATGCAAATCAAAATGACAGTGAGGTATCACCTCATACCAGTCAGAATGGCCATCATCAAAAAATCTACAGACAATAAATGCTGGAGAGGGTGTGGAGAAAAGGGTACCCTCCAACACTGTTGGTGGAACTGTAAATTGGTACAGCCACTATGGAGGACAGTATGGAGGTTTCTTAAAAAACTAAAGATAGAACTACCATATGACCTAGCAATCCCACTCCTGGACATATATCCAGAGAAAACCATAATTCGAAAGGATGAATGCACCCCAGTGTTCACTGCAGCACTATTTATAATAGCCAGCACGTGGAAGGAACCTAAATGTCCATCAACAGAAGAATGGATAAAGAAGACGTGGTACATAAATACAATGGAATATTACTCAGCCATAAAAAGGAATGAAATAATGCCATTTGCAGAGATATGGTTGGAGGTAGAGATTGTCATACAGAGTGAAGTAAGTCAGACAGAGAAAAACAAATATTGTATAGTACCATTTATGTGTGGAATCTAGAAAAATGGTAGAGATGAACTTATTTGCAAAGCAGAAATAGAGTCACAGATGTAGAGAACAACCTTACGGTTACCAAGGGGGGAAGGGGTGGGTGGGATGAATTGGGAGATTGGGACTGACATATATAACTACTATGTATAAAATAGGTAACTAATGAGAACCTACTGTATATCACAGGGAACTCTACTCAGTGCTCTGTGGTGACCTAAATGGGAAGGAAATCTAAAAAAGAGCAGATATATGTATATGCATGACTGATTCACTTTGCTGTACAGCAAGAAACTAACACAACATTGTAAAAGAACTATACTCCAATAAAAATCAATTAAAAATTTTAGAGTTTTCAATCCCCCATTATCACATATATCCAGATGCAGCAATATTTACTTCTTCTATCAGTTGCCAATGTCAACTTAAAAAAAAAAACCAAACAATACCAGCATAGTAAGGAGAAACTTTACTGAAAAGGTTAAGTGCGAGGAGGGGTCTATTGCAATTGGGGGAGGAGAACTATTGCATTAGGGAGAATGCTGTGACCCTAAGATCTGCAAGCCTCTCAGTGGTTAATCAAAAGGGGTTTTTCTTCTCTTGAGAGTAAGTAACAAGGGTATTAAGGGTAGGCTGTGGGAAAATGGGATAAAAGAGTAGCTTGAGTGGATGGTAGATCAGAGAATATTTTACCTTGAGGTCAGCCTGTTCTTAGGAGAGATTATATGTTGACTCAGTCTGACAGTGAGTCCGAGTTCTGGAGCCTGGAGGAAGGAGTGAAACTTTAAAGTTTAATTAATTAGCAGTTTGTTCCAATTGATTAGTAGCAATAAACACTTCAGCTGATAATTTATGAGACCAAAAAAATGGCAATTTGGAATATCTTTGTCTGGCATTGCCATCGGTAAACACGAGGAGGCATCTGTGGAAGGGTGGTTTTTAGGAATAATCTGTTTTCCACAACACAAAGGGCAGAGAGATATCTTAACTTTTGCTGTTTTCCAGGATTCGAGGGGTCAGGTGATATTCAACATTGTCACTAATAATAGTTTTCAGTGTTGAAGGACACAATTAGATTGTATAAAACTTTATTTTCTTTTCCAGTGGTCATCACACAGCCAAGCAAATGTATCCACTTGTTAAATTTAATTACCTTTTATCTTAGAGAGTTCCCCCAAATTAAATAGGTCGGAAATTTTTATAAAGAATCAAATATTGCTTTCGTGTCTGAAAAGTGTGGACTGAGTATCAAAGACTTATCAGATTCCTTTCAAGCTAAAGTCACCTTCATTCACTTGATAAGACTGTAGAGGGCACAATTGGACTGAAACAAAGCTTGAGTGAAAGAGTGTGAGAACTTTATTACACCTAGCTAATATCCAAATGTGTGCTGTCAGTGATTCATATCTGCCTTTTAGAGCAAAGGTTTTTTAAAAAATCTTCTTAAAAGAAGGTTTTCTTATTTGTCACTTTACTTTCTTTTTACTTAATCCTAACAACATTTCATGTGGGAAAATGTGTTTGAAGAGATGGAATTATAAATGAGTCCAGCATTATTGTTATAGTCCCTGTATTAAAGTGTTACTGTAAGCTAAGGCAAGGAAGTCAAAGATAGTAGATTAAGAGAAAACTGCTGGGGAAATGAGCAAGCATTATTAAAAACAAGTGACAGGTTTGTATTACTCTATTGGAAGCAGCATATAGTAGTGGAAAGACTAAGGAATTAGTTGGGCTATCCATAAGCTATTTGAAGCACAGCTTTTCCAAAGCTAAGTAAAGTTTTCTCTAATCCTCAGCTAGTTTGTGGTTTCAAAATCCTGTAGTGTTCTTGATGCAGTTACCACCAAAATGAAGCATGCCCTTCTTCCTAATGGTCTACTCCTCCCCTTCCTTGTATTATATGTGCAAAACAAATGACATATACACTTTATATTCTCTTTTCACCCTGCTTTCATTCCACGTTGCACCAAGATTTTATTTTCCACATCAGTAATGCTTTATAATTTGAAAATTCAAAGGTTCTTCTTCTGTCTCATTTACCTTAAAATCTCAATTGCTTTTGATCTTTTGCTCCTCACAGATGACTCATCTTTTTGCTGTAATTGTGTTGACTATGTACTACCTGTTTCACTTTTCACATATTTAGCAAATCAGTTTGTTACTTTGAGTGCTTCTTTTTGATTTTTCCCATTCCATTATTTTGGGAATTCACCATACTTCTGTATTTTGTGTGCTGGTTCTCCTCTATCAGACTATTGATTCAATTTTATGTTTCCAGCTAAAACTTGTCATTGGATTGGCTATTACCTCAGTGGGAAATGGCTATGGTATCCATGTAATGTACTCTCACTAAAGCCCCAACTTTGTATTGCTAATTGTCTTCTAAATATTCATAAATGGATTTCTTGCTATTCCTTGAAAGATAGCTATTCAAAATCCTTTTTCTCTCCAAACCTAGTCCCACTTTCTGATTTTCTCATTCTTCTATCTCTGCCGAAGCCTTTAGATAGAAAAAAAATTGAATGTTTTTTCAACTAACACTCTGTAGGCTCCTTGCTATCCTCCTAGGCCAGGTCTTTGGGCCAAGGTAACTAGTCTCTGGATCCATTAGAAAGTCCAAGGGGGCAGAATTTTCTTTATGCTTTATTCATTAATCACAAAAGATGATAACTAGCTCAATTAATATTCATTAATAAATGAATGAGCCCAAATACCCAAAGTTGTTAGGTTCTCCTGTTATTTATTTTACTTTAATTACCAGATCAATATTTTAATACCACTTTTGTATTGCTACTTTTCTGATCAGAAACTTCATTTAGTCTATTTTGTCTCTTTTTTTCTGACTTTTAAGATTGTCCATTTTTCTATTCTAAGGAGGTCCTAAGAAAGTGAATTAATGTTGTGGGTAAGAGTGAACGTACTGGAGTTAAACAGCCTGAGTTTGATTATTGTTCTTTCATTTACTAACTGGGACGGATATTTAATTTTTCTGTGCCTTGATTTCTACATCTGTAAAATTGAGATAATGATCATTGGATTGATGTTAGGATGAAATAACTTAGTGCCTCTTAAGCACTCAAACAGTGCCTGGTATTTAATGAATGCTCAATATGCATTATTACTATTACTATTAACATCTACATTTGAAAAGCGTCTGTACAGTCAGTGACATCCAAATGTTTAATACAACATATCCCATCTTTCAAACAAAATTTTACATGTAATCCCAATAACTTTATGAAATACACAATAAGTGTGGCTTTGATTATTTGTATCCTCCACTCTTTCATAAACTCATAAGTGTCCTTGACAAAATCCCCAAACTCCAAGAACTACAATTTAAAAACCACTGGTCTCAGTAACTTTTTTTTTTGAATATTTATTTATTTGGCTGCACTGGGTCTTAGTTATGGCATGCGGAATCTTAGTTGCAGCATGTGGACTCTTAGTTGCAGCATGCATGTGGGATCTAGTTCCCTGACCAGGTATTGAACCCGGGCCCCCTGCATTGGGAGCACAGAGTCTTACCCACTGGACCACCAGGGAAGTTCCTCGTCTCAGTAACTTTTGATATAAGTATTTATTGATTGACTAAGTCATTTTGAAAACCATTAGATTGTAGAAACAGCAGGCATGTTAATAATGCATCTATTATATTCCTGTCTCAAATGAGGGTATTGTAAGACAAGGAAGTTACATTTGAAAATATTATCTAGCACAGACAATTTATATCTATTTTAGTAAATTAAGTTAGATCAAAAGAATGAACTTTTTTATAATAAATGAGGGGTAAGTTTGAATTAGAAATCATATTTAAGGAATCAAAGTATTGTGTTTTTATAGTTGTCATATATAGAATAGATTATTTGCCCTTTGAGCATTTGGAGATGACTTAAAACATTATTTGTTTCTGAACTAGGCCTATAAGATGTAAAAACCATTTTCTAAATGATAATATTCATATTAACAATACTTATCCTTTTACTTTCAACTCTGTAAGCTTAGTAAAACTTCAGACTTTATTGATATCCCCACATCTAAAAGATATTTATCTCTACTGCTTAACTGGAAATTTTTGAGAAAAAATTAATTGATGTTATTAAAAGAAAGGTGTCATCTAAAATTACACTGTCGACTAATATTATCGAGGTCCAGAGGAAGATGGCGGAAGAGTAAGACTTGGAGATCACCTTCCTCCCCACAGATACATCAGAAATTCATCTACACGTGGAACAACTCCTACAGAACACCTACTGAACGCTGACAGAAGACCTCAGACCCCCCAAAAGGCAAGAAACTCCCCACATACCTGGGTAGGGCAAAAGAAAAAAAAGAATAAACAGAGACAATAGGATAGGGACGGGACCTGCACCAGTGGGAGGGAGCCGTGAAGGAGGGAAGGTTTCTACACACTACAAGCCCCTTCGCGGGCGGAGACTGCAGGTGGCGGAGGGGGAAAGCTTCGGAGTAGCGGAGGAGAGCACAGCAACAGGGGTGCGGAGGGCAAAGCGGAGAGATTCTGGCACAGAGGACCGGTGCCCTCAGGAACACACCAGCCCGAGAGGCTTGTCTGCTTGGCCGCCGGGGCGGGCGGGGCTGGGAGCTGAGGCTCAGGTATCGGCTTTCAGTCGGAGCGCAGGGAGAGGACTGGGGCTGGCGGCAGGAAGAGAGCCTGAAGGGGTTAGTGCACCATGGCTAGCCCGGAGGGAGTCCGGGGAAAGGGTCTGGAGCTGCCGAAGAGGCAAGAGACTTTTTTCCCTTTTGTTTCCTGGTGCGCGAGGAGAGGGCATTAAGGGGGCTGCTTGGGGAAGCGCCGGAGACAGGCGCGAGCCGCGGGTAAGGCGCGGACCTCAGAGACGGGAGTGGGCCGCCGCCGCCGCCGCCGCCGTCGCCACCGCCGCCGCGGGGCCTGTGTGCGAGCGCGGGTCACTGTCCGCCCCACCTTCCGGGGGGCCTGTGCACCCCTCCACTGCCGGGGTCCCGAGACCCGGGGACGGCTTTCCCGGGAAAGCGCACGGAGCGTCATGGGCTGCTGCAATGTCACGCCGGCCTCTGCCACCGCTGGCCCGCCCCACACTGCGCGCCCCTTCCTCCCCTCTGCCTGAGTGAGCCAGAGCCCCCGAATCAGCGGCTCCTTTAAATCCGTCCTGTCTGAACGAAGAACGGACACCCTCCAGCGACCTACGTGCAGAGGCGGGGCCAGGTCCAAGGCTGAGACCCGGGAGCTGTGAGAGCAGAGAAGAGACAGGGAAATCTCTCTGTGCAGCCTCGGAGGCAGCGGATTAAAGCTCCACAGTCCATTTGATGTGCCCTGCATCTGTGGAGTGCATGAATGGACAGCGAATCATCCCAAATTGAGGAAGTGGACTTTGAGGACAAGATTTAAGACTTTCCCCCCTTTTCCTCTTTTTACAACGAATTATTCCAAATTAAGGAGGTGGACTTAGAGAGCAAGATTTCAGACTTCTCGCCCTTTTCCTCTTTTTACAACGAATTATCCCAAATTGAGGAGGTGGACTTGGAGAGCAAGATTTTTGATTTTTCCCCCTGCTCTCTTTTTGTGAATGTGTATGTGTAATCTTCTGTGTAAGATTCTCTCTGTATAGCTTTGCTTCCACCATATGTCCCAGGGTTCTATCGGTCCATTTTTTTTTTCAATAATTACTTTCTAATTTTAATAACACTACTATATTTCATACTTTATTCTATTTTACTTTACCTGATCTTTCTTTTTTTCCTACCTTCCCTTCCTCCCTCCCTCCCTCCGCTCCTCCTTTCCTTCTTTCTTTTTCTTTCCTCCCTCCCACCCTTCTTATTTCCACTTTCTTTTTATTTCCTTCCTCCCTCCCTCCCTCCTGTCTTTCTTTCTTTCTTTCCTTCCTACCTCCCTCTCTCCCTTCTTCCATTCACTCTTCCTTTTGCTTTCACTCCTCCCTCCATCCCTCCGTTCTTTCCTTCTTTCTTTCCATCCTTCCTCCCTCCCTCCCTCCTTTCTTTCTTTCTTCCCTCCTTCCTTCCTTTCTTCCCTTCTTCCTTTCTTTCCCTCTCTCTTTCTTTGTTCTACTAATTTTTTCTTTCTACTTTTTCTCCCTGTTATTCTGAGCAGGGTGGATTAAAGTCTCTTGGTGCTGCAGCCAGGAGTCAGTGCTGTGCCTCTGAAGTGGGAGAGCCAACTTCAGGACACGGGTCCACAAGAGACCTCCCAGCTCCACATAATATCAAGCAGCGAAAATCTCCCAGAGATCTCCATCCCAACACCAGCACCCAGCTTCAGTCAACGACCAGCAAGCTACAGTGCTGGTCACCCTATGCCAAGCAACTAGCAAGGCAGGAACACAACCCCACCCATTAGCAGAGAGGCTACCTAAAAACATAATAAGGCCATAGGCAACCCAAAACACACCACCAGACGCGGACCTGTCCAACAGAAAGACAAGATCGAGCCTCAACCACCAGAACACAGGCATTAGTCCCCTCCACCAGGAAGCCTACACAACCTACTGAAACAACCTTAGCCACTGAGGACAGACACCAAAAACAACGGGAACTACGAATCGGCAGCCTGCAAAAAGGAGACCCCAAACACAGTAACATAAGCAAAATGAGAAGACAGAAAAACACACAGCAGGTGAAGGAGCAAGATAAAAACCTACCAGATGTAACAAATGAAGAGGTAATAGGCAGTCTACCTGAAAAAGAATTCAGAATAATGATAGTAAAGCTGATCCAAGATTCTATTTCCAAGATCCATAATCTTGGAAATAGAATAGACAAAATGCAAGAAACAGTTAACAAGGACCTAGAAGAACTAAAGATGAATCAAGCATCGATTAAAAACACAAAAAATGAAATGAAAAATACTCTAGATGGGATCAATAGCAGAATAACTGAGGCAGAAGAACGGATAAGTGAGGTGGAAGATAAAATAGAGGAAATAACTGATGCAGAGCAAAATAAAGAAAAAAGAATGAAAAGAACAGAGGGCAGTCTCAGAGACCTCTGGGACAACATTAAATGCACCAACATTCGAATTATAGGGGTTCCAGAAGAAGAAGAGAAAAAGAAAGGGACTGAGAAAATATTTGAAGAGATTATAGTTGAAAACTTCCCCAATATGGGAAAGGAAATAGTTAATCAAGTCCAGGAGGCACAGAGAGTCCCATACAGAATAAATCCAAGGAGAAATACGCCAAGGCACATATTAATCAAACTGTCAAAAATTAAAAACAAAGAAATCATATTAAAAGCAGCAAGGCAAAAACAACAAATAACACACAAGGGCATCCCCATCAGGTTAACAGCTGATCTCTCAGCAGAAACTCTACAAGCCAGAAGGGAGTGGCAGGACATAATTAAAGTGATGAAGGAGAGAAGCCTGCAACCAAGATTACTCTACCCAGCAAGGATCTCATTCAGATTTGATGGAGAAATTTAAACGTTTACAGACAAGCAAAAGCTGAGAGAGTTCAGCACCACCAAACCAGCTTTACAACAAATGCTAAAGGAACTTCTCTAGGCAAGAAACACAACAGAAGGAATATACCTACAATAACGAACCCAAAGCAATTAAGGAAATGGGAATAGGAACATACATATCAATAATTACCTTAAATGTAAATGGACTAAATGCTCCCACCAAAAGACACAGAGTGGCTGAATGGATACAAAAACAAGACCCATATATGTGCTGTCTACAAGAGACCAACTTCAGACCTAGAGACACATACAGATTGAAAGTAAGGGGATGGAAAAAGATATTCCATGCAAATGGAAATCAAAAGAAAGCTGGAGTAGCAATTCTTATATCAGACAAAATAGACTTTAAAATAAAGACTATTAGAAGAGACAAAGAAGGACACTACATAACGATAAAGGGATCGATCCAAGAAAAAGATATAACAATTGTAAATAGTTATGCACCCAACATAGGAGCACCTCAATACATAAGGCAAATACTAACAGCCATAAAAGGGGAAATCGACAGTAACACAATCATAGTAGGGGACTTTAACACCCCACTTTCACCAATGGACAGATCATCCAAAATGAAAATAAATAAGGAAACACAAGCTTTAAATGATACATTAAACAAGATGGACTTAGTTGATATTTATAGGACATTCCATCCAAAAACAACAGAATACACATTTTTCTCAAGTGCTCATGGAACATTCTCCAGGATAGATCATATCTTGGGTCACAAATCAAGCCTTGGTAAATTTAAGAAAATTGAAATTGTATCAAGTATCTTTTCCGACCACAATGCTATGAGACTAGACATCAATTACAGGAAAAGATCTGTAAAAAATACAAACACATGGAGGCTAAACAATACACTACTCAATAACGAAGTGATCACTGAAGAAATCAAAGAGGAAATTAAAAAATACCTAGAAACAAATGACAATGGAGACACAACGGCCCAAAACCTATGGGACGCAGCAAAAGCAGTTCTAAGGGGGAAGTTTATAGCAATACAATCCCACCTTAAGAAACAGGAAACATTTCGAGTAAACAACCTGACCCTGCACCTAAAGCAATTAGAGAAAGAAGAACAAAAAACCCCCAAAGTTAGCAGAAGGAAAGAAATCATAAAGATCAGATCAGAAATAAATGAAAAAGAAATGAAGCAAACGATAGCAAAGATCAACCAAACTAAAATCTGGTTCTTTGAGAAGATAAACAAAATTGACAAACCATTAGCCAGACTCATCAAGAAAAGAAGGGAGAAGATACAAATCAATAGAATTATAAATGAAAAAGGAGAAGTAACAACTGACACTGCAGAAATACAAAAGATCATGAGAGATTACTATAAGCAACTCTATGCCAATAAAATGGACAACCTGGAAGAAATGGACAAATTCTTAGAAATGCACAACCTGCCAAGACTGACTCAGGAAGAAATAGAAAATATGAATAGACCAATCACAAGCACTGAAATTGAAACTGTGATTAAAAATCTTCCAACAAACAAAAGCCCAGGACCAGATGGCTTCACAGGCGAATTCTATCAAACATTTAGAGAAGAGCTAACACCCATCCTTCTAAAACTCTTCCAAACAATATCAGAGGAAGGAACACTCCCAAACTCATTCTACGAGACCACCATCACCTTGATACCAAAACCAGGCAAGGATGTCACAAAGAAAGAAAAGTACAGGCCAATATCACTGATGAACATAGATGCAAAAATCCTCAACAAAATACTAGCAAACAGAATCCAACAGCACATTAAAAGGATCATACACCATGATCAAGTGGGGTTTATTCCAGGAATGCAAGGATTCTTCAATATACGCAAATCAATCAATGTGATACACCATATTAACAAGTTGAAGGAGAAAAACCATATGATCATCTCAATAGATGCAGAGAAAGCTTTCGACAAAATTCAACACCCATTTATGATAAAAACCGTGCAGAAAGTAGGCATAGAGGGAACTTTCCTCAACATAATAAAGGCCATATATGACAAACCCACAGCCAACATTGTCCTCAATGGTGAAAAACTGAAACCATTTCCACTAAGATCAGGAGCAAGACAAGGCTGCCCACTCTCACCACTCTTATTCAACCTAGTTTTGGAAGTTCTAGCCACAGCAATCAGAGAAGAAAAGGAAATAAAAGGAATCCAAATTGGAAAAGAAGAAGTAAAGCTGTCACTGTTTGCAGATGACATGATACTATACATAGAGAATCCTAAAGATGCTACCGAAAAACTACTAGAGCTAAGCAATGAATTTGGTAAAGTAGCAGGATACAAAATTAATGTACAGAAATCTCTGGCATTCCTGTACACTAATGATGAAACATCTGAAAATGAAATCAAGAAAACACTCCCATTTACCACTGCAACAAAAAGAATAAAATATCTAGGAATAAACCTACCTAAGCAGACAAAAGACCTGTATGCAGAAATTTATAAGACACTGATAAAAGAAATTAAAGATGATACAAATAGATGGAGAGATATACCATGC
This sequence comes from Mesoplodon mirus, assembly GCF_964341445.2. Classification (NCBI taxonomy): domain Eukaryota; kingdom Metazoa; phylum Chordata; class Mammalia; order Artiodactyla; family Ziphiidae; genus Mesoplodon; species Mesoplodon mirus. Next base: position 195,891,153 of record NC_138976.1, on the reverse strand, counting down.
TCCTGGATTGGAAGAATCAATATTGTGAAAATGACTCTACTACCCAAAGCAATCTACAGATTCAATGCAATCCCTATCAAACTACCACTGGCATTTTTCAGAGAATTAGAACAAAAAATTTCAAAATTTGTTTGGAAAAACAAAAGACCCCAAATAGCCAAAGCAATCTTGAGAACGAAAAATGGAGCTGGAGGAAACAGGCTCCCTGACTTCAGACTAGACTACAAAGATACAGTAATTAAGACAGTGTGGTACTGGCATAAAAACAGAAAGATAGATCAGTGGATCAGGATACAAAGCCCAGAGATAAACCCACGGACATATGGTCACCTTATCTTTGATAAAGGAGGCAGGAATGTACAGTGGAGAAAGGACAGCCTCTTCAATAAGTGGTGCTGGGAAAACTGGACAGGGACATGTAAAAGTTTGAGATTAGATCATTCCCTAACACCATACACAAAAATAAGCTCAAAATGGATTAAAGACTTAAATGTAAGGCCAGAAACTATCAAACTCTTAGAGGAAAACATAGGTAGAACACTCTATGACATAAATCACAGCAAGATCCTTTTGGACCCACCTCCTAGAGAAATGGAAATAAAAACAAAGATAAACAAATGGGACCTAATGAAACTTCAAAGCTTTTGCACAGCAAAGGAAACCATAAAGAAGACCAAAAGACAACCCTCAGAATGGGAGAAAATATTTGCAAATGAAGCAACTGACAAAGGATTAATCTCCGAAATTTATAAGCAGCTCATGCAGCTCAATAGCAAAAAAACAAACAACCCAATCCAAAAATGGGCAGAAGACTTAAATAGGCATTTTTCCAAAGAAGATATACAGACTGCCAACAAACACATGAAAGAATGCTCAACATCATTAATCATTAGAGAAATGCAAATCAAAACTACAATGAGATATCATCTCACACCAGTCAGAATGGCCATCATCAAGAAATCTAGAAACAATAAATGCTGGAGAGGGTGTGGAGAAAAGGGAACAGTCTTGCACTGCTGGTGGGAATGTGAATTGGTACAGCCGCTATGGAGAACAGTATGGAGGTTCCTTAAAAAACTACAAATAGAACTACCATATGACCCAGCAATCCCACTACTAGGCATATACCCTGAGAAAACCATAATTCAAAAAGAGACATGTACCAAAATGTTCATTGCAGCTCTATTCACAATAGCCCGGAGCTGGAAACAACCTAAGTGTCCATCATCGGATGAATGGATAAAGAAGATGTGGCACATATATAGAATGGGATATTACTCAGCCATAAAAAGAAACGAAACTGAGCTATTTGTAATGAGGTGGATAGACCTAGAGTCTGTCATACAGAGTGAAGTAAGTCAGAAAGAGAAAGACAAATACCGTGTGCTAACACATATATATGGAATTAAAAAAAAATGTCATGAAGAACCTAGGGGTAAAACGGGAATAAAGACACAGACCAACTTGAGAATGGACTTGAGGATATGGGGAGGGGGTAGGGTAAGCTGTGACAAAGCGAAAGAGCGGCATGGACATATATACACTACCAAACGTAAGGTAGATAGATAGTGGGAAGCAGCCGCAGAGCATGGGGAGATCAGCTCGGTGCTTTGTGACCGCCTGGAGGGGTGGGATGGGGAGGGTGGGAGGGAGGGAGATGCATGAGGGAAGGGATGTGGGAACAGATGTATATGTATGACTGATGCACTTTGTTATAAAGCAGAAACTAATAAAATAAAATAAATAAAATAAAATTACACTGTCTTATTCTTAGAAAGAATTTCCGGAGTAATCCAATGAACATGTGACTAAGAGTCATGTACCCTTAAAGGGGTTGAGAACACGTTGTTCATGAGATATTTTAGTCCCTTCATTTTACAAATGAGAAAACTATGAGCCTGCTTAGCTAAGCAATTTACCAAAGATAGATGATTGCATATTAAATATTAAGAAGTATTAAAATCTCTGTTCTCAATCCAGTACTCTTTCCACCATTTGGAAAATTAATCATACAGTCTCAAACATCAAAATATTTTTTTCCTGTATCCAAAAGTGAACAGAATGTCATGTTTTAGAATCCAGATGTCATGTCAACTTAAAAAGCAACATAAAAAACAATTTTAAAATAAAACTTTGGATTAAGCAGATGATGACTGCTTGATTGGTAGTGGCTTATAGTGGAATATAAAGTAAATCAATAAGCAGAAATACTGCAGTCATCTGTTTTTCTGAATGTCAATAAACAGCTGTTCTAAGAAGGATTGAGAAATAGCAAAAGGCTGGTCTTTCTCCAATATGTGGTTGTCTTTATTGAACTCATTTTCTTTTTTCTTTGCCCTTTTAGGTGCCTCTTATCTCTGTTCTCTCCTTCTCCTACCAAAACTTCTTCTAGGAAACTTATACCAAACTTGTACTGAAATGTAAATGGCTTACAAGCTTTAAGGTGCTGCCTCTCCCAGGGAAGTGTGAGGAGTTAGATTTAAGAGGTTCAAAGAAAGGTAAAGTTATAGAATATATATCTAAATATGAAATTTTAAGCATCAATGAGGAAGAGAGTAGCAGTTTTAAATTGTAGGAGGACACACTTCCCAGTGATTTTAAAACCATTGTTAATCTCCACAAAGAAACAAAAACCAAACAAACAAATATGCAACAAATATAACAGCCAAACACAAAAACAAAAATAAAAAAACCCAAATTAACGGGACTTGACTATATTGAAACTGAGATTAATATGTGAAGTATTGATTTCTCTAATAAGTTGAGTCCCTCAGTCCATGAACATGGTATATCCCTTTATTTAGGTATCCTTTAATTTTTCTCAGTAGTGTTTCATAATTTTGCATATAGAAATCTCCATATCTCTCATTAGATTTATTTTTATGTGTTTCACTTTTTAGATATTACCATCAAGAGCATCGTTTTCTGAATATCCTATTTGTTGTTGGTCTGTACAAATACAATTGATTTTTAAAAATACTGACCTTGGATTCAGCAACCTTGTTAAATTATCTTATTCAAATGGCTTACCTGTAGAATTTGTTTCAAATACCATAATGATTAAAAGATCAATTCTCTAAAACAATGTAATAAATCTAAGATTTCATCCAAACAATAATGTTTTTAAAAAGTCATACAGCAAAACTTGACAGGAAAAGAAGAATAAATATGTAAATCCACAATCATCGTGGGAGATTTTTTTTTTTTTTTTTTTTTTTGCGGTATGCGTGCCTCTCACTGTTGTGGCCTCTCCCATTGTGGAGCATAGGTTCTGGACGCGCAGGCTCAGCGGCCATGGCTCACGGGCCCAGCCGCTCCGTGGCATCTGGGATCTACCCGGACCAGGGCACGAACCCGCGTCCCCTGCATCGGCAGGCGGACTCTCAACCACTGCGCCACCAGGGAAGCCCTTTGTGGGAGATTTTAACACAACTCTCTCAGTAGTAGGTAGAACAACCAGCCAAAAGTCCATGGAAGATTTTTAATACAAATACCAAACTCAATCAATTTGAAATATATAAAACGCTCTATGCAACAATGATGGAAATCACACTTTTAACAAGTATATATAGACTATATTACAAAATTAATTATATGGTTGTACATAAAGCAAGTCTCAACATATTTCAAAGACTGAAATACAATAAAATATGCTTTCTGACCATTGAGATGTTGAATTAGAAATCAGTAACCAAAATTATTTAAAAATAGATCCAAATGTTCAGGAATTAAACATTTTACTTAAATAATCCACAAAGGGGCTTCCCTGGTGGCGCAGTCGTTGAGAATCTGCCTGCTAATGCAGGGGACACGGGTTCGAGCCCTGGTCTGGGAGGATCCCACATGCCGCGGAGCAACTGGGCCCGTGAGCCACGGCTAATGAGCCTGCGCATCTGGAGCCTGTGCTCCAGCAACAAAAGAGGCCTCGATAGTGAGAGGCCCGCGCACCGCGATGAAGAGTGACCCCCCGCTTGCCACAACTAGAGAAAGCCCTCGCACAGAAGTGAAGAACCAACAGAGCCAAAAATAAATAAATAAACAAATGTGGGTTTAAAAAAAAAATCCACAAAGTAGAAATCACAATTAGCATAAGAAAAGCAAAATTTTAGGTATACTCCCATGGTTTATTATATATGTGTGTACTCTAACACCATCACAGTTTCCCCCACAAGCATATGCACTAACAGAGTTTGTATCCTATTTATCTAGTTTCCTTTAGGGTCTGATAAGGCCAATTGAAGATGCTTACTAAATGCTAATTGGGTGTATTGGCAGAACTCTTGGTTTTAAGCAACATGATATAACTTAGATAACTTTAAGAAAAGAAATTTATTACAATGATATAGAGTAGCTCACAGAATGGTTTAGAGAGTCAGAGAACCGTGGGTCTAAACTATCAGCCAGGAGAAATGTCTAAACTTATTTCATGGTCTGATGGGGTGAAGATGAGATTGCCACTACTGCTGGATTACTTGATTACTCTGCAGATTATAATGCTGAGCTCACAAACACAGAACGTCAGACGCTGCTGGAAAGAGGATATTGCTTCCACTAGGGTTCTTTTGTGTGACCAGAATAGATTCTACAATTGCTGTTTTCCATTCACTCACTGGCAGCTTTTAATTGCAAATCTGGGGCATATGCATCCAACTGATAGAATTCCGTTTTTGTGCTAATGCCCTAGTTTCAGAGGAGGCTGAGAAAACAAGCACTTGAGATGTTTAGCTTCTATGGTGAAAGGTGGATTCGCCTCATAAAGAGGGAGATTCCTAAAACATAGGGAATGGACAAGGTTCATGCAATTTATCTATGACTTTCAGGCAGACATGGGTCTTGCCAAGACACTTTGGATAGTCTATTTACTGATCTGTAGGTTCTCTGAGCATGATGTCATTAAAATAGAGGATAAGTGTGATGCCAGAAGGTCAAGGTCCCTATGAGCTAAGCTGTGATATAGAATGAAAAAGTTGAGACAATACAGTGAAATTAATACTGCTGCCTTGTGATTTGCAAGCAAATTGTTCTGATGTTCTCAGCTTTTCAGAGTAAAGGAATAAAAGCATGTGCCTAATCAATAGCTATCGATTACTTAGAAAGCAAAGCAGGTTCCTTAGAACCTTGTTGATTTGTTCTAGTGAAGAGACCACATATAGAACAACGGTCTCAATTTGCTGTCTCTAGCTGATCAAATTTATAACAGTCTTCTGTTTTACTCCTGAATACTCTGACTTCTACACTAGACAAATTGAAATTTTAAAAGGGAATATGATAGAAATCACCAATCCTGAATTTGTAAAATCTTTAGTAGTGAAACTAATCACTGTGATTCTCTTAGGGATTTAATCATGCTTTTGACATATTATTATAATAAATAGAGGAAGCTCTTGGGGCTTTTAGTGGGCTCTTCCTAAAAAAATATTATTCCCTGAGACATGCAGCCAAGATGGTGATTCTGCTTGTGGCTGAGTGTACTACTTTAATGATATACTAAGAAACTAATGAAATATTTATGGACATTTGGGGCATCCTACTAGTCCTACTGGGAGGCAGACTTAAGTCAAACTGCCATTTATTATTTCACCTTCATGTCTCCACCCTGACTAGTGGAGAATTGTGGTATTGCAAGTACCAAGAATCAATACAGTGAAGGCTAAAGAGGTTGGGATGGGAAAAATTGACTTCCATTTTCTAGGTAACTCTTCTTGGCTAAGTCATTACATGTCTCCAATCATGGCAAAAAAAAATGTTACTATATATTGTAAAATTGACTTCTCCTTAGAAAGATGGCAAGTGAGGGTTGGAGAGTCCTTTCTTTATTGGAATCTACCATTATATCCTCATCCCACTACAAAGAAGTCCAGTTCTTTTTCAGTCAATGCCCCATTCCAAGATGTCATTAAACTCTCATAATAAAGAGTCATCAGAATTAAATGTTTAGAGTTATTCTATCTCAACCTGTGGATGCAAGAAGTAAGACTTTTATCACATTCACAGAAAGTTAATGATATTTGGCATTACCTTGAGCTGGGAATTTAAGACTGGAATATTACATCCTTATTACATTGGTGTATCCTGTTGTCTTTATTTTTAATTTATTTTATTAGTTTATGAAAAGAAATTTTATTGTGGTAAGAAAACAATATGCGATCTACTCTCAAATTTTTAAGTGTATAATACAGCCTCTGGCAACTATCATTCTATTCTTTGTTTCTACGAGTTTGACTATTTTAGATATCTCATGTAAGTGGAATCATGCAGTACTTGTTCTTCTGTGACTGGCATATTTCACTTAGCATAACGTCTTCAGGTATATCTATGTTACTGCACATGGCAGATTTTCCTTCTTTTTTAAGGCTGGACAATATTCTATTGTATGTATATATTACATTTTAAAAATGTATTCATCCATCAATGGAAATTTAGGTTTTGTCCATATCTTGGCTATCATGAATAATAATGCTGCAGTGAGCATGGTAGTGCAGAAATATCTTCTAGATCTTGGTTTCAAATCTTTAGACTATATACACAGAAGTGGCATTGCTGGGTCATGTGATAATTCTATTTTTAAGGTTTTGAAGACTCTCCATACTCTTTTCCATAGCAACTGTACCATTTTACATTCTTACCAACAGTACACTGTAGTTCCAATTTCTCCACATCCTTACCAATACTTTATTTTTCTATTTTTATAATATCCATCCTAACAGGTTCGGGATGATATCTCATTGAGTGGTTTTTGTTTGTTTGTTTTTTGGGGGATTTTTTGGTCTGCACTGTGTGGCATGTGGGATCTTAGTTCCCTGACCAGAGATTGAACCTGCATCCTCAGCAGTGAAAGCACAGAGTCTTAACCACTGGACCACCAGGGAATTCCCTCATTGTGGTTTTGATTTACATTTTCCTGATGATTAGGTATGTCGAGCACCTTTTCATATATCTGTTGACCATTTATATTTCTTCTTTGGAAAAGTGTCTGTTCAAGCCCATTGACTATTTTTAAATTGGGTTATTTGGGGTTTTTTTTGCTATTAAGTCATAGGAGTTTCTTATAAATTTTGAATATGAACCCCTTATCTGATACAGGGTTTGCAAATATTTTCTTCTATTCCATAGGCTGCCTTTTCATTTTGTTGATTGTTTCCTTTGCTGTTCAGAAGGTTTTTAGTTTGATGTAGTTCTACTTGCCCATTTTTGCTTTGTTGCCTGTGCTTTTGGTGTCATATAGATAGGACATCATTGCCAAAATTAGTGTCAAGGATCTTTTCCCCTATGTTTTCTTCTAGGAGTTTTACAGTTTCAGATCTTATGTTTAAGTCTTTAATCCATTTAGAGTTGATTTTTGTGTATGATACAAGAGTCCAGTTTCATTCTTTTGCATGTGGATATCCAATTTCACCAACACCATTTGTCAGTTCTGAGAAAGAGCAAAGTTGGAGGCATAAGAATTTCTGATTTCAAAAAATATATTACAAACCTACAGTACTCAAAACAGCATGGTACTGGCAAAAAGACAGACTAATGGAACAGAATAAAGAGACTAGAAATAAATATATGCATATACAGCCAACTGATCATTGACAAGGGAGCTAAGAATACAATTGGGAAAGGAGGCTCTCCCAGTGCCCTTAGAAGTAACCATGACACCCTACAGATTTGGAATACCCAGGGCCTTCATACTTTTCTAAAAGATAAATTTATTTATTTATTTTTGGCTCCATTGGGTCTTCATTGCTGTGCACGGGCTTTCTCTAGTTGTGGCGAGTGAGGGCTACTCTTCATTGCAGTGTGTGGGCTTCTCATTGTCGTGGCTTCTCTTGTTGCGGAGCACAGGCTCTAGGCTCATAGGCTTCAGTAGTTGTGGCACACGGGCTCAGTAGTTGTGGCTCGTGGGCTTAGTTGCTTCCCGGACCAGGGCTCGAACCCATGTCCCTTGCACTGTCAGGTGGATTCCTAACCACTGCACCACCAGGGAAGTCCCAGGACCTTCATACTTTTACATGTGAGTTACTACTTGATTTTCCCTAGTCAGGTCACTAGTAGGCTTTAAGTTGCAGGACACTCTAAGGATAATTTTTTCTCAATTTGTTTCTTATTGCCAACTAGAGATTTACTGTCTCCAGTGCCAACCAAGCTAGATAACTGATGGCAATTTCCCCTATATCCTCAATGAGCTGTTGTCTCTGATCTCTCCTGGTATCAATTTTTATGTTAGAGCAATCGGTGACTTACTCTGGGTTAATTAAGTAGAAAATAAACTATTAAAAAGATATTGGACAGTTTATGGAATCTCTAAATAAAAGATTCAACAACCAGGATTGGTGTTTGGAAGTTTAAACTTATGTCTAGGAATCATGCTGTAGAATTGGTCCAGGGAACAACCTAGTGCAAGAGTCACTGGGCAGAGACACTTCAGCTAGAACTACAAATATCAATGATAGGGGATGCTAAATACAGTAATATGAATCACTGATACATTTGTTCTGGATACTGAAAACAGTTTGTGCTTTCCACTTTCAGAATATATTCTAAGCAGTCTTTTCTTCTTGTCAGTAGCTTCTAGTCCAGTCTCCAGAATGGACATAACTGATTGTCAGAGCTAAGGTCATATGCTAGCCTATGGCTTGAAAGGATACTCAGAGATTAAGTAGGTGGCATTTTCAGTCTGTATAACGAGAGACAGATTCTTCCTCATAAGATGGGGATTTCCATAATTTATATATGGGTTCACACACTGGACAAGAACGGGGAGTAGAACTCTCCATTAGAGTTTATTCATGAATAAATACCACAGAAGTCATAATTTTCTTTACAATAATATTTTGGAAACAAGAATAAGGAAGTTTTATATAAATACACACACACACACACACACACATCCATATATGTATATATGGGTGTGTGTGTCTTTATAAATTCTGACTTTATATAAAGTACGCCTTTGTTTTTTACTGTTACTGTTCTGAATGCAGAATGGGGATCCTTTTAGTTACAAAGAGGAAAATGAAAACTTTTTTCTGAACTAAACTACATGAAATGTGAACATGAAGATTAACATCATCTCTGAGGCAGGAATCTCAAAATTATACTCCTTCTCAATCAATGCTATTGTCAGTTCTTAGTTTTATTAATTATTAAAGGAAAATATATATCCAAGACATTCCTGCAAATAAATATTTTAGAATATGTCTGGCTTTTCCTGTACAGTGAAAACATTTTTATAATATGAAATGTAAGAACAGATATTTTTCCAACATAAGTTCTCGTTGCATGTTCTCACATATTATAACCATATATAATTACTGTTAAGTGAAAAGCCTGAATTAGATGAGTAAATTGTTACAGCCAGTGGTAAGAAAATTATTATATTGTTTTTTTAGCACAGTATTTAAATTTGATATTTAAGAAACTTTTGAGGGACTTTTCATCTAGCTAATAAGTGAGTTAACTTAAAACAGAGGAACGTTGTGAAGAGTGGCACCATGGTGTTTTTAGAATCAGAGGGATATGAATTCAAATTATTCAATGATAATTTTTGAGGTCCTACCACAGCCAGGTACATGGCTTTTACATTTTCTCTAGGAATTTCATTTTCATCATCTGAACAATAGATATAAAACATTGAACTAATAAAGTTTTTGAGAGCAGAACAAATCTTAAAGGCAAGACACAAAAAGGTGAAAACCTTTCCAAGTAACTTGACTATGTTCCAGAGCAAAACTCAATAATATTTATAGAAATACAAAAATATTCATCACTACTACAAGGCAAAATTAATAAGTATGGCATCCAACCAAAGATTACCAGGCATACAAAGGGACAGGAAAAGATGAACTATAATAAGAATAATCACTTGAAAGTGACCCCAAACTGGCACAGATGTTAGAATGAGAAGATCAGGAAGTCAAAATAGCTTTTATAATTGTACCACACATGTTAAAAAAAGTTATGTCGAAATATAGAAGATATATAAAAGAACCAAATTTAACTTCTAGAGATGAAAGCTACAGTTATTGAGATTCAAACAAAGCAACAAACAAATCATTTGATAGGTTTTGTGTGTTTGAAACTTTGTTGTTTGAAAATTTGTTTCATTTGTTCTACCAGTCAGACCTGGTAGAAGAAACAGTGTTTCTGGGTAAGAGATGATGAAAATACCAGTCCTCCGGTTAGTTCACTGTCACTGTCAGAGAGCTTAAAAGAGAACTCAGTGTGGTCGAACAGTAGCCCAGAGAATAAGTTGGAGGGGGTTATTGCTGGAAGTGACAAAAGTATGACATGGCTTCCACTTTGGTGGGGTTCTTCCGTTGTAAAAGAGGCAAGAATGAGGATGAACCCTAAACTCTTCCCATGCTGAAGCCACAGAGTGAACCCATTCCATGTTATTAGAGGCCACTGATATCAGAGGCAGAAGACCAGGATCATAACTGCTAATGGGCAGCTAATTGTGCTTGTAGTCAGAGGAGGGTCTCCCTCTTTTCCCCTTTTTCTTTTTAATTCTAAACTCAGGGTTATAATTAAACAAAACAGGAATTTAGAGAAGAGCATGTGGGAAGCTTTTTGGCTATTTGGAGTTGTTGCTTTGAACAAATATCCCCCCAATAAAAATAATAACATAATAATAGTGGTACATGAAATGTCCATATAGTTACTTACACGAATTCTTTAAAATTGGATGTAATTTTTGCTCTAGACTGCAAAAGCATTAACTTTCCCTTGTAGCAGTTACTGAAAAAAAATTAAACATTTAAATTTTTTTACTTCATCAAGATTGAATTTCTCAATCAAACCACATATGATTAACCTGGTTTTCCAATGTATCTTTTATAACAGACACATAATCTGATAATAAACATGGCATTGTTTTCTAAATTATTTTTAATGACATACATGATAGAACATGAGAGGATCTTGGCCCATTTAGCAACCCCCATACTTTTATTTTAATGGAACATATAGTTTAGGTAGAAAATATAGCCTAGTGGATTTAAAAAGAATTATCTTTGGAAATGAAAAATAATGGAACTGAAAGATTATGTATAAATTAGAGACTATAAGGATTTGATTTATTGGAAGTACAGAGTCCTTAAATTGTGCTTCTGGTTAATAAACTGGCTTTAGACATTGGACAAAGGTCTGTAATTTCTTCTACTACAGTCTGGTATTTCAAGAGCTACCAAGAAAACACTGCTGAATGGCTTTAGGTCTCAGAAGTTAAGACACAAGAGAAGTCAGATATCACCACTATGGTGGTAAATTCCCTCTATGCAAAACAATTTTAAAAAATTCCACTTCTCTCGTTAGAATACCACAGTGCAGAACTTCTGTGGTGGCGAAGTGGCTAAGAATCCGCATGCCAAGGCAGGGGACATGGGTTCGAGCCCTGGTCCAGGAAGATCCCACATGCCCAGAGCAACTAAGCCCGTGTGCCATAACTACTGAGACTGCATGGCACAACTACTGAAGCCCACGTGCCTAGAGCCCGTGCTCTGCAGCAAGCAAAGACACCGCAGTGAGAAACCCACACACCGCAATGAAGAGTAACCCCCACTCGCCGCAACTAGCGAAAGCCCACGTGCAGCAATGAAGACCCAATGCAGCCAAAAATAAATAAAAATTAATTAATTAAAGAATAAAAATGAATACCACAGTGCAATGTCATCATCTCCTCAAGAAAAAGTGCCATATAATTCTGTTCTCTCTCTTCAGTGTTACGCAGTAAGACAACATTTGTTTTCTCCAAGTCCCCCCTCCCTTTTTTTGGTAATTTCCCCCTCCTAGAAGAGAGCCTTAGCTTAGATGAGAAAAGAAAGTTTCTATTATCATAACACCAAATAAAGGCTATCAACATTTGCAAGAGAAATTTTGATTGTAGATGTTTAACTGAAAGATTAAAACATATTTCCGTAGGACCTTCAAGGTACCTGACCTCTCCCACAGCCTATCTTGCTGAGAAGATGAAAGGAGCCTATTGACTGCTAATCAAGTCTTTCAGAGTAAGAAGAAAGCTAAAAAAAACCAAGGTCATGGTGAAGAGGAGAAAAGTTAGGGAGAACCTACAGAGATGCAGCTTTAAGCTGAAACCTGTATAGACTTGAAATGGAAAAGAGGAAAACACTATCCATGCTCTCCACTGTTCTCTATGTGTTTTGTATTGTAAAGTAGGCTTTTCTTCTAGTAACAGACCCACTTTCATGCTCTTCCAGATATTCAAGTCTACATAAATGAGGATTTATATACTTGTGGTCTTGTCTGAGATTACTGTACTGTGACATAACATACAGCTGTGCCTCCATCTAAGACTACCATAGAAATTAGCCAAGAAATACTCCACCGTTGATCTAAACTACCAGATTGTTGCTGAGGAAGGGGAGTGCTCACAGCTTTTGTAAACTGATGTAATGAATACTCTTTCAGCAGGGGAGTAACTTGAGAAAAGTAGTAATCTTGGCCTGGAAGCACTGGCCGAGTGTCAAGTTTGAGAATGCATGGTTTAACATGAATGCCTAGGTTAATACTTTCTAGTGAGTTTATTAGTTTCCCATAGGAAAATGTCACAAGCTGTTATCAGGCTATGAAGAGAGGGAAGAAGTCTGGGGAAGGTCATTTGTGTATCTGCATCATCCAAAATGGATGATAGAAGGGAAATTAGATTGTTTATGAAGACGGAGGAAAAGTCCCTGAAATGATATGGCAATATTGATGGCGGCAATGCAGTTGATACAGTATTTGGCTCCAGCTACATTTGAAACAGGGCTTGAAACTAGTGAGAAGACAGCCAGTAGGTACGTGAGAAGAAGAATGCATTCTTTAGGAATTCATGATTCTCTGCCATTCTCAAATAATTCATTGAATAATTAATTGAGAGGATGGGTAAGGGAAATTGATTAAATAAGCTTTAGAGGAACTGATATAAATTATTTAGTGGACAGTGTATATTATGATTGATTTAAGAGATTTTCAAGGGTAATTTTGACTTTAGTCCCTTAAACAATATTTTCCACTGATTTTAGCACCTAATCAAATATCGGAGTAATATTTGACTCCAATTTGTGGACAGATTTGAATATACAAAATCTTAAGTAACCTAAGAATGGAAGGCAAGTTTAAAGAGAAGTTATAAGGTATGAATACAAATTTTTCCTCTCAATAAGCAGTGCAAAAGGAGAACTACAGCTGTAGAACCCTAGAGTTTGTAGAGCTTTTCAGTGTGATTGAGCATCAGAGATCAATGTTTTATGGTACCATAGTAGGAAATCCTATATTATGATATCATAGTACCGAAGTTAGTAATCTTATTCAATTGTGATGGTATTTTAAAAGACTAAGAAAATTAGGATCTGTGTGTGTTTGTACTAAAGGAAGTTGAAGAAGAAACTATTAATCATTAATTTACTATATCCCAAATTCAGAATTCAGAAGTTGGCATGGTATAGATTCAGGAATTTTTTTGTCTGTGTTAGATTTAAGGAAGGAGTGAATATTATTTGATACCCATAAGAAGACTAAACCTAAAGAGAATATAAATACTTTTTTCTAGGGAGATTTTTTTTCCTTTGAAAAAATGCTTCAGGGCAACACTAGAGTCTAAACTCTGGGGACAGTGGCTATTGGTGAGAGTATTTGGAAGTGTAGGTATAGTTAAATAATAAACTTGATTCTTGGAGTTAAGGACTCTGAAAAAGCAAGAAAAGTTACTTCTCTAAGGGCAAGATCACCTTAAGGAAGTTAATTTGAAAATGTCATTTAAAAGGTGTGAGTTTTGACACACTTCAGTGAATATGCGCACCATGTTGTTTATTGACAAGGGGAAAAAGAATTACTTATCTCATTAACAAGACCACTTCTTACCAATCTGAAAGAACTAAAGATATTTGGAGAGTTCAGATGGTATTATAATTGATTCATCCAAGATTACTCCTAGAGTGAAATAAGTGGATTGGCATTCAGCATCTATTTGATCTATAGTCATTTCCCTTTATTCGAGGTTTCATTTTCTGCTGTTTCAGTTACCCACGGTCAATCGAAGTCCAAAAGTATTAAATAGAAACTCCCAGAAATAAACAATTCATAAATTTCTGAGTAGTGTGATGAAATCTTGTATCATCCATCCACCCACCGGGGTATGGACCATCCCTTTGTCTGGCATATCTCACCCTTTAGTCACTTAGTAGCCCTCTTCCTTATAGAACTGACTGTCTCAGTATCACAGTGCTTGTGTCCAAGTCACCCTTATCTTACTTAATAATGGCCCCAAAGCAAAAGAGGAGTGATGCTGGCAATTTGGATATGCCAAAGAGAAGCTGTAAAGTACTTTCTTTAGGTGAAAAGGTGAAAGTTCTTGGTTTAATAAGGAAAGAAAAAATCATTTGCTGAGGTTTCTAAGATCTATGGTAAGAATGAATCTTCTGTATGTGAAATTGTGAAGAAGGAAAAATAAATTCATGCTAGTTTTGCGGTCACACCTCAATTTGCAAAAGTTATGGCCACAGTGCATGATAAGTGCTTAGTTAAGATGGAAAAGGCATTAAGTTTGTACAATAAGATATTTTGTGAGAGGAAGGGACCACATTCACATAACTTTTATTATAGCATATTGCTATAATTTTTACATTTTATTATTAGTTATTGTTAACCTCTTACTGTGCCTATCTTATAAATTTTATCATAGGTATGTAAGTATAGGAAAAAACACAGTATATATAGGATTCGGTGCTATCTGCTGTTTCATGCAACCACTGGGGTCTTGGAATGTATACCCTGAGGATAAGGGTGCTACTGCATTTTCTAGTATACCTTCCTAAGGCAGAGGATAGAAGTTAAGAAAAAAAAAATCCCAAACCCTCTTTCAGCTTGGTATCTTTATATAAAAGAAATTCCACAAACTCAGTGCATTTATGTGAGACTTGGAATTTGAAAATAAGGAAAGGCAGTTATCCTGGTGCTTTAGCTTTTGTGGCCAGCAAGCATCACTGTGGAGACATAAGTATTCATCTGTAGCATCATTCCTGTGTACTTAACTCCCTAGGTAGTAAGCACAATAGCTGTTTTTCTTTGTGAGTTTAGATGGAAAATCTATAGACTCTATGTACATTTAATGAAAATTATGAAGCAGTAACAATTGTTACAATCATACGGGTCAAGAAATGGAACATTGGCAACAACCAAGAATCCCCTCCATGCCTTGCATCATCACAAAACCCTCCCATAGCACAAACAATAACCACTTACCTAACTTTTATGTTAACCCATTCATTGTTTTTCTTTGTAGATTTATTACTTATGTGCACATTCCTGTAATACTGTTGATAGATATTTGTGTTGTTTTCTATTTATGGCTGTCATGAACAATGCTGAACAAGATACATGTTTATATATGTATCCTAGTTCACAGGAGAACACATTTCTCTAGGGAGTGAACTACTGAGTTATAGGGAAGTATCAGGCATGAGATGCTGAGTCACAGAGAATATATGTCCTTAAACCACAACATAATGACAAGTGGTCAAATCAACTTACACTTCCAACAGTGGTAGTGACTGATATTTAAATTCCTTGACATTAGTTGTTATCATTTATTTTAATATTTCCTATCTAATCTGTGTGTAATGGTACCTCATTATGGTGTGAATTTTAGTTTTCATGATTACTAGTGAAAATATAAATATTTTACAATTTTAAATATAGTTATTGGCTTTTGGGATTTGCTGTTTTTTGAAGGGTCTATTGAATTTTTGGCCTACTTTTCTATTGGGTTATTTGCCTTTTTATTCTTGCTTTTAAGAGTTTATTTCATTTTTTAATTGAAGTATAGTTGATTTACAATATTATATTACATTCAGATGTAGAACATAGTGATTCAATATTTTTATAGATTATACTCTATTTAAAGTTATTATAAAATATTGGCCATATTTCCTGAACTGTAAATATATCTTTGTAGCTGATTTATTTTACACATTTTATACCTCTTTATCCCCTACCCCTATCTTGCTCCTTCCTCCTTCTCTTTCCCCACTGGTAACCACTAGTCTGTTCTCTATAACTGAGTCTATTTCAGTTTTGTTATATTCATTCATTTTATTTTTTAGATTCCACATATAAATGATAACATACAGTATTTGTCTTTCTCTGTCTGACTTATTTCACTAATCATAGTACCCTCCATGTCCATCCATGTTGTTGCAAATGGCAGGATTTCTTTCTTTTTCATGGCTGAGTAATATTTCTCTGTGTGTGTGTGTGTGTGTGCGTGTGTGTGTATCATACCACATGTTATTTATTCATTTGGCTGTTAGCAGGCACTTAGGTTTCTTCCATATCTTGGCTATTGTAAATAATGTACATAATGCTGCTGTGAACATTGGGTGCATTCATCTTTTTGGATTAGTATTTTCGTTTTCTTTGGATATATACCCAGGAGTGGAATTGCTGGATCTTATGGTAGTTCTAATTTTAGTTTTTGAGAAACCTTCATACTGTTTTCAATAGTGGCTGCACCAATTCATATTCCTACCAGCAGTGTACTAGGGTTCCCTTTTCTCCACATCCTTGCCAACATTTGTTATTTGTAGTCTTTTTGATGATAGCCATTCTGACAGGTATGAAGTGATATCTCATGGTGGTTTTGATTTGTATTTCTTTGTTGATTAGTGATGTGCATCTTTTCATGTGCCTATTGGCCACCTGTATGTATTCTTTGGAAACATGTCTATTCAGGTCTTCTGCCCATTTTTAATTGTTTTTTAAAATTGAGTTTTATGAGATGTTCATATATTTTAGATATTAACCCCTTATAGGTCATATCATTTGCAAATATTTTCTGCCATTTAGTAGGTTGTCTTTTCATTTTGTCAGTGGTTTCCTTTTCAGTGCAAAAGCGTTTAAGTTTATTTAGGTCCCATTTGTTTATTTTTGCTTTGTTTCCTTTGTCTTAGGAGACAGATCCAAAATAATATTGCTATTATTTTTGTCAGAGTGTTTTGCCTATGTTTTCTTCAAGGAGTTTTATGGTTTCTGATCTTGTATTTAGGTCTTTAATCCATTTTGAATTTATTTTTGTATATGATGTGAGAAAGTGTTCTAATTTAATTGTTTCACAAGTAGCTGTCCAGTTTTCCCAGCACCACTTATTGAAGAGACCTTTTTCCTATTGAACATTCTTGCCTCCTTTGTCTTAGATTAATTGACCATAAGTGTATATAGGTTTATTTCTGGTCTCTCTATTCTGTTCCATATGTCTGTTTTGGTGTCAGTACCATACTGTTTTGTTTACTGTAGGTCTGTACTATAGTCTAAAGTCAGGGTGTGAGATAGCTCCAGCTTTATTCTTTCTAAGTTCTTTTCATATTTTGAATAGTAGTCTCTCTATTGGTTTTATATGTTGCAATGATCTTTTCAAACTCTGTGGCATGACCTCTCTTTTAACTATCTTTGTGTTTTCTTTTGTTGGAAAATATTTCTTAATTTAATGTGGGTAAATACATCAATCTTTTCCTTTAAAGCTTATACTTTTTTCCATCTTTCTACTTTGTGGCTTAAAGATAGCCTCCTATATTGTCTTTTAAAATATATTTGGTACCATTTCACATATAGGTCATTAATCCATCTGGAAATAATTTTGTTTACAATATGATACAATTTTAATTATTTTTTCTTTATGGATACCTTAGTGCTCAGCATTTTTTAATTGAAAAGTTTGTTATGTCTTTGTTGAGGTGCTGTGATACCTCTGTTATACAGAGGTGCCATATGTATGTGTGTGTGTGTGTGTACATATATATACATATGATTTTGTTTTAATAATATATGTTTTGGTTTGTTTTTCTGTGTCTCTATTAAGTCTTCTTTTGGTTCATTTGTTTGTCTCTGTATCAAAACTGCACCCTCTTTGTTACTATAGCTTTATAAGAACACTGAATATTCAGTAGAACAACTTTTCTCACATTTATATTATTCTTCAAGTGTGTGGTGGGCTTTTGTAATCTGTATAAATTTTTAAAGAAGTTTTTCTGGTCCAAAACAAAATCTTGGGCATTTTCACTTAGATTTTGCTTACTCTATAACTTAATCTTTACAGACTTAACATCTTTTCACTATTAAGATATCCAACTTATAAACACAAAATATATCTCTATTCACTTCTGAAATCTTCAAGGTCTTTGAAAAACTATTATAATGTTGTCTGTAAAGGCTTTGTATATCTTATTGGATTTATTGCTACTTCAGCTTTTTCGTGCTATCTAAAAGGATTTCTTTCTTTTTACTATCACTTTCTGTTTGATGCTATTATATAAAAACACAATTTATTTTTATTGATTTTTATCTAGAAATCTTAAGAAGCTCTCTTACAAATCCTAGCAATTTCCTGTACATTATTTTGTATTTTCTCTGTACACAACCATATCATATATAAATAGAACAAGTTGTGTGTTTTCTTTTCTAATCCTTAAACATTTTAGTTCTTTTTCTTGACTTTCTCCACTGGCTAAACTCTGAAGTACAATACTGAATAGAGTGGTGACAGGGGGCATCCTTGTCTTCTTCCTGATCTTTAAATCTTTCATCATCTCACCTGTATCTATAATGTTCCTCTATGGTAGATTGCTAATTTTCATTTAAGAAAGTTTGTTTCTACTTTGATAAGATTAGCTGCAGGTTTTTGTAAAATCATACATGACTGCTGAAATTATAAGAAACTTTTGATTTCATTTTTTTGTATGTTTAATTTTATTAATTTTGTCGTGTAAAATAATTTTGGTTGTCTGTCATGAAATTAGCTTTTTATATTGGACTCAGTTTGCTTATATTATATTTATCATCTGTTTTCCTGGGTAAGGTCACCTCTAATTACGCTTTCTTATACTACCCTTTCCTGTCTTGAAATGAAGAATATATTCAAAAGTACTTGAATAGTGTTCCCTCTTTCTATTCTCAAAGAGTTTGTGTACTACTGGAATTCTTCCTTTCTTTAGAACACACTAGTGAAAAATCTTGGATTTCAGCTTTCTTCATGGTGAGAGTAGTGAGTGCTGATTCAATGTCTGTAATGTATAAATGTATGTATAAATTTCTATTTCTGTTTGAATCTATTTTGATGTTATATTTTTCTAGGGGACTGTGACTTTTATAAAATTTAAAATTTATTTGAAAACACTTTGTTCATTTTTTCCTTTGTAAAGTCTGTAACATGTATGTGATATATGACCCTTTTACCTTTCTGATATTGGTTTCTTGCGCTTTCTATCTTTTTTTATTCTTTTTTGGTCTTGAGAAGCCTCTCAAGTAGATAGCCATTTTTATTAGTATTTTCAAAGAGCCAAGTGTTAGCTTTTGAATTTGTGTTGTTTATTTTCTATGTCATTAATTTCTGCTCTTGCATTTGTTATTTACTTCTTCCACTTTCTTTGGGTATGTCTCTTGAAGATAGCACATAGTTACATGTAATTTTATGCAATCTGACACTTATTTTCTTTTCATTTGGAGCAGCCAATCCATTTGCATTAAATGTAGTTACTAATTTGGTTTAAATCTTCCTTTTTTTCCTACTTGTCTAAATTCTTTCATATTTTTCTTTTTCTTCTGGAATCATGAAATATTTATAACAGTCTACTTTTACTTTATTAAGTTTGAAACTGTAAGCTCTATTTTATTATTTAATGACAATTTCTGTCAGAATTTACTAAATATTTAGAGCTGAAAAAAAAACCCTTGCTGGAAACCTGTAAATCAATACTTGTAATCTGTGTCACACACACACACACACACACACACACACACACACACATATTTGAAAGGAAACTTATTAGAAATTAATTAGCTAAGTTTGCAACATAAGAATTAAATAGATTGTGCCATAGAAGAAGAGATAATTAATAAAACAAGTAGGACAAACAGAAAACAAACTTTAGAGGGTATCAATAATCTACAACTTGTAGGAGGACTCACACTTCACACTATTTAAAAAAATAGTGATAGGACAGTAAAATGGCGTCACTCAATTGAAAACCATCTAAGCAGTTCCTCCAACAATTAAACATGAAATTACCATATGACCCAGCAATTCTACTCCTAGATGTATACCCAAGAGAAATGAAAACCTATGTTCACACCAATTGAAGAAGAATGTTTATAGCAACATTTTTCATATTAGCAAACAAGTGGAAACAGCCAAAATGTCCATCAGCTGATAAATGGATGAACAGAATTGGTATGTCCATACAATGAAATATTACTTGGTTATAAAAAGGAATGAAATACTGATGCATGCTATCACCTAGATGAACCTTCAAAATATTATGCTAAGTAAAAAAGTCAGTCACAAAAGACCTTATATTGTATGATTCTCTTTCTATGAAATGTCCAGAATAGTGAAATCTACAGAGACAGAAGATAGATTAGTGGTTGCTTAGAGCTTGTGGCAAGTAGGGTGGGAATATAGGGAGGTGATGCCTAAAGAATATTAGATTTGTTTTTTGAAGTGATAAAAATGTTCAAAATTGACTGTAATGATGGTTGCACTTATATGAGAACATACTCAAAATCACTGAAATATATAAATAGGTGAATTCTATGGTATGTGAATTATATGTCAGTAAAAAATGGGATCTAAATAGACAATAGAGAGGATCAGTAAACTTCAATTTTGTTTCTTTGAAAATATAAAGAATGGTATTTTTTTATGTTCATAGAAGAGGAAGGTGCAAACAAAACTATGAAAGAAAAGGGGTTTTATTTACATATATTTGAAGTTTTACTAATTATAGGAATAAAGAGTATTATGCCATTAATAAGAAAATTTATAAAAAATTGAATTAAAAAATAAAATTAGCACAATTGTCTTAAGAGGAAATAGAGAAACATAGTATACTAACAACTTTTACATGAATAGGATAGTCTGGTCAAATGTCTACAAATCAGCAAACAAAAACACCAGGACCAGACATTTTAAAAGTGACTTTGCAAATCCTTCTGGGCTCAAATTAACCTTTATCTTATATAAAATTTTTCAGAGAGTGAAACAAGAGGGTATACTCACTTTTTCAATATACAATAGCCAAACCAAAACAAATAAATAAATAAAATATACCACACATCCATTTATAGAAATCAATAAAACTATTCCAAATAAAATATTAACACAAGATTAATTTATATGTACCGAAGCAAAAGCCAGTGGAAAATATATGTGAAAACAAAAAAAGAGGTGGAAAATGTCTGCATACAAAATACAAGAAAATCTAATCTCTGAACTTGCTGGATGACTGACGTACAAAAACCAATAAGAATTTAAAATATTAGCAACAACCAGTAAGAAAATGTACTACTATTAGTAAATACTATTCCATTAATACTTTTACTATTAAGTAAAAATATCATTCACAATAAAACAATAAATATCAGGTATTTGAGAATAAATATAATGTGAGTCAAATATTCATAGAGAAAATGAAGCTTTCTTAAAGGATGTAAAAAATTAAATGGAACACTTTGTAATATTCTTTGAAAACATGAATCAATATCTTATAATTGACCATGGCAATAACTTGTGTATGCATTGCTATTACAATGAAAATTGCAATAGATATTTTCATAAGCCATGACAAGCTAAATCTAAAGTTTATATGGGAGAGAAGTGTATTAGGCAGAGTTCTCCAGAGAAACAGAAGCAGAGCCAATAGGACATGTGTATGTGCAAAAAATCTGCAGGGCAGGGCAACAGGCTGGAGACCCAGGGAAGAGCTGATATTGCAGTGTGAGTCCAAAGGCAGTCTGCTGGCAGAATTCCCTCTTTTTGAGGGGCCGTCAGTCTTTTTTCTATTAAGACTTTCAACTGATTGGGTTAAATGTTAATCTCATCTAAAAAATTCTTCACACAAATATCATGAATAATGTTTGACTAAATGTCTGGTTACCGTGTCTTAGCCAAGGTGACCATTAGGTATAAGTAGGGAGTTGAAAGTAGCCAAAAATTTTTGAAGAAGATATGAAAACATTAAGAAACATGAAGAAAGGGCAACCTATGCTACCTGATATAAACACTTAAAGTCATATTAATTAAAACAGTGTGGTACTGGCACAGCAAAGGTATAGACAAACAAAATTGAACAGAATATAGGGCCCAGGAATATAGATAGATTAAAAAAAAGACTAATGTGGTAACATTACAGATTTGTGGAGAAAGGATGAACCTTTTAATAAATGGTGTTGAGATTATTGGAAATTCATATGGACAAAGGGTTAGACCCCTATCTTAAAGAAATGAGAAAATAAATTCCAGTTCAAATCAAAAATTAAATATGAAAGAAAAAACATTAATACTTTAAAAGCAAAATATGGATATAGCTTTATGAAATCAGGTTAGGGAAAGGTGTCTTAAAGACAACATTTAAACAATCACAAAGTATGAAGAAAAGCTCAACAGATTATATGACATTAATATTGAAACATTTCCACAGCAGTATAGACAAATGGACAAATAAAAACACAAAAGAATACATCTGGGTGGCCACGAAAATTATAATAGAAAGGTCAGCCTCTCTATCATTAAGGAAGTTCTTATTTATCTACATTAGAAGCTAGGTGCATTGGAATCTTAATGTAGTGCTGTATATAATAAGGTGGATGTTACCTAAATTACCTTCTTAAAGGTAATTGATAAATAAATTATGGTTTGTTTTCAAAAGTATTATATTATACAATAGGTAAATTGAATGAAATGTTTTTGTGTGTATTAACATGGGTGGATCATAATAACATAATGTGGATTTAAAAAATAAATTGCAGTTACAAAAAGAGTATGTAGGTTTACAAATATATGAACTGAAGGGATGGGTGTGTGTGTGTTTTTGTATGTATGTGAGAGAGCGAGAGACAGTGTGTGCATGAGTTTTTGTGTGTGTTAAATAAGAATATATATGTAGTCAGATATGGCAACATGAACATAGAAGATTTTCATACCTTTTGGTTAGAGATCTCTCTAATGATTGGGGATGATCTGAAGCGAAATGCAGGAATCAGATCTTTGGAAACACAGTCAGGCTCCACGTGAAGTTTTGAAAAATTTACCACTTTAAATAAACATTTTCTTCTCTGAGTCTGTTAAGATTTATTGCAAGTTCGATCTAATGAGCTGTATAGTAGAATGAACTTTTCAAAGTATGCTTGGTGAGGGATAGATTTCAGATCATTGATTGTTCCCTTAAAGACTAAGGCTATTTGGTGAGGAGGTTCCAAAACAAGGATTTTGTCGATATATAAATCTGTTTTCTTGAAGAGCTAATTATTTGTACTTATGGCAGTATAATTTACTGAAGCTTTAATTTGTGTTTATTTTCCCCAAGAACTCTATTACCACCACTTCGAGATGGTAGTTAACATTTGCTGTTAATTACTTCAGGGGAGATTTGTGTTAGGGTGAAAAGCTGGTGTTTCCTGGAATTGACAGATTTTCCTTTGTTCTTTGAAAAGCACAAATACTTTGAAAGAATAATGTTAGGTGAGAGAGAGAGAGAGAGAGGAAAAAGAGGAGAGCCATTGAGACTCCAAAGGAAGAGGGATAGATGTCCCTGAGGCTGGAGAGAGGGACATATCTTCATGTAGCAGAAAACTTAAACATTCACTATGGCAATGTGAAAATAGGGCATGTCTCCAGAGATAGAGAAAGATTTCAGAAACAGTGGTTATGCACTTCATGCAAGTAATATGGGTTCAGGCACCAACTTTCCTGTGATTCCAGTTTATCAGTGAAGCAGTAGAGTCAGCAGATTTAAAGCCACCATGAAAGTTCAACAAGATGTATCTTTTGTTTAAGGCCCAAATACAGACCCTCTACCACACTTTCTAGGGTTATTTTAAGCCTCTAGAATGTTCATGTGACCTAATGAAAGAAATGGATTCTTGAATGATGACAAACTGGTAGAGTTTCTTCTTTGCCTGATGGGATGAGGGCTTACATTATTATTAAATTTGAAATAAAAGAAGTAAATAAATGAGTCTCTTCTTGACCAAACACTTTAAATTCACTTTAATGAGAATACCAGTATGGTGTTGTAGAATAACAAAATCTCATGCAAGAAGGGAGCCTAGAGATCACTCCATCCAGCCTACCATTTTGTAAATAAGGAACCTGAAATTGATCAAATGTGGACAACTTGCCCGAACTTAATATTCTGGTAATTAATCAAGCTGCGATTCAAACTCAGGTCTTTTGATTCCAGGTCTAGTTTATTTTTCCCATTATATTAGGCTTTGTTTAAATAGATATAATTTAAAAGTACATGATACCTTTACTCACTGTGGGACAGTATTCCAACATCAAGGTTTTATTTCTATTTGCCTTTCCTTGAACCTAGGACAGTTGAGGATGACAAACACACACACACACACACACACACACACACCACTCAGTAAATCTTCATTGCTTGGACTATCAACCCATTGGTATTTTAGCATTTCCTTCAGAGATATGATGCATCCTAAGAAGGTATATTTTCAAATAGCATATTTCAGATGAATTATCTAAATGTGTGGGGGTTAGTTCCTGAAAATCTATTTCTCAGTTAATTGCTAGTTAATGTTTTTCTATTTTTACCACCTTAATCTGCTATCCTTTACCTGGACTCTTATAAAGGGCCTTCTAAAGTTTCTTCTTGAATCCTTGTTTACATGTCTATAGGAAACTCCCCATAGATAATCTTTTGTGTGTGTGTGTGTGTGTGTGTGTGTGTGTGGTATGCATGCCTCTCACTGCTGTGGCCTCTCCTGTTGCGGAGCACAGGCTCCGGATGCACAGGCTCAGTGGCCATGGCTCGCTGGCCCAGCCGCTCCGCGGCATGTGAGATCTTCCTGGACCGGGGGACGAACCCACGTCCCCTGCATCGGCAGGCGGACTCTCAACCACTGCGCCACCAGGGAAGCAGCCCCCAATACATAATCTTAAAAAAATAAATTAGACCATTTTTCTCCCATGTTTAAGCCTCCAAACCCAACTCTGCATTGCACTATCCTATTGTAATTGAATAAAATCAATATTTCTCACCATTGACTAAAAAGCTTACATGATATGGCATCTCCCAAATACTCCTTTGTTTGGTCTGCTATGACAAAAATACCATAGACTGTCTTTTTCTGTCTTATATCACTTATATATGGAATCTAAAAAAGCCAAAGTCATAAAAGCAAAGAGTAGAATGGTGGTCCAGGGGCTGGGAGTGGGGAAATTGGAAAAATGTTGGTCAAATGATATAAACTTGCAACTGGTAGTGATAGGTAAATAAGCCCTGGAGATTTAATGCACAACATAGTGATTACAGTCAGCAATACTGTACTATAAACTTCAAAGTTGCTAAGAGACTAGATCATAATTATTCTCACCACAAAAAAAGAAATGATAATTGCGTGACATGATAGAGGTGTTAGCTAATGCTACTGGTGGTAATCATACTGCAATATACAAATGTATCAAACCAACAAGTGTACACCTTGCACTTACATAATGTTATATTTCAACTATATCTCAATAAAAAATACTATAGGCTGGGTGGCTTAAACACAAATATTTGTTTCTTATAATTCTGAAGTAGTATTTCCCCTGAATACTACTTCACTATTGAGTTGTAAGATCATCTTACATATCCTGGATGCCAGTCTATGTTATGTATATATCTATATCTATATCTATATCTATATCTCATGAATATTTTCTCTAATCTGTTGCTTGCCCTTTCATTTTCTAATGGTGTCTTTAAAAGTGCAGAATTTTAAAATTTTAATGTAGTTATAATTTTTTTTATAATTATCAAAATGCTATTTTTAAAATTCTGAGGTAACGTGGTTTTAATTATAAATTGAAAAGCAGATAGTATAGGTATGTGATTTTGTATCTCATTCAGAATTTGGCAGTCTGGTAGCTTGTGAATATTTTCTGTTTGTACTATTATTGCATGTATGAATTTATTTACGATAAATATACTTACGTGATACATAGAGAATAGTTAAATTGTCAGGATTTGCTATTTCCCCATAACCTTTCTCCTCTCAATACTCTGAAGACTTGAAATGTTTACTTTCTTAATTGGTACAAGGCCTTTGTTGAGGTGGGGGGTGGACGGGAGAGAGATACAAAGAATGTAAAGAATACAAATAATAGCCCAGGCTATTCTCTATGAGGAAGAATGAAAGAGGGCAGAGGGGTAAGAAGGATAGGGAACAATAAAGGAAGGGTGAGGACAGGAGAGAAGAGGTAAAAGGAAAGAGCAGTCACTATCAGGAATGGGATTTAGGAAAGGGAGTGTGTAAAAAATCGTTCGGAATCCTAGCTGTGTGCTGCCTCCATCTTTAAAACAAATCAACATGATCTTCAGTGCTTTCTGCAGGTTGGTTTCTGTTTGTGTGCATTATCATACCTAGGCTGTGATATATTTGACATCCTAAATTTTCATGGAGTTTATTTCCCACTCTGACATCTATGTATCTTACTGACACAACTTGAGTACTTCCTACTTTTTCTCATGTCCAATCACCATAAACTCATCAATACAAGGGACTATCATAATGCTTTTGTGATATCCAGATGACTAATCTCCCTATGGACTATAATATTATAGACATCGGGAGACTTGGCATAGGACTCAGGTAAGACAGAGTTTGAGTGTACTTCTATCTCTGTCAGGTAGAAGTGAACTGCTCCATTACGTTTGCTGTTTGATGTGGAGACAACTATTCGTCAGATCAATAGCTGTATATCAGGAGTTAGAGATGTTTTGATTTGTTCCAGGAAAAAAAGGCCCATAAAATCCAGCAGCTCTGATTAGAATTAGTACCTCATTATCTTATGATAATGAACAATCATTGTCCATGACTTATTTGCCTTTTTTACAGGCCAAACAGATTATTTAAATGGGGCAGGTGATGGAGATTACCATCTGCATGGTTATTTTAGTCTCTGCAAATTCCCCAGATATGTGCTATTGCTAATTTTTGGTATTGTTTTCATGTAGGGACAGTTCCAGGAGCTTCCACTTGGCCCTTCCTATGTATTTTTTTCCAGTTGTGGCAAAATATGCATGACATAAAAGACACCATCTTAACCATGTTTAGGTGTACCATTTAGTGGCATCAAGTACATTCACATTGTTGTGCAACCATCATTACCATTCATCTCCCGGACTTTGTTCATCTTCCCAAACTGAAACTCTGTACCCATTAAACAACACCTCTCCATTCATCACTGCACCCAGACCCTGGCAATCTCCATTCTATTATCTGTCTATATAAATTTGATTACTCTATTACCTCATATGACTGGAATCACAGTATTTGTGTTTTTGGTTCTGGCTTATTTCATTTAGCATAATGTCTTCAAAGTTCTTCCGTATCGTAGTGTGTGTCAGAATTTTTTACCTTTTAAGGGTCATTAATATTCCATTGTATGTATATACTACATTTTGTTTATCCATTCCTCTGTTGATGGACATTTAGGTTGTTTCCATCTTTTGGCTATTGTGAATAGTGCTGCTAAGAACATGAAATTACAAACATCTGTTCAAGTCCCTGCTTTTAATTCCTTTGGATATATACTCTGAAGTAGAATAGCTAGATCGTATGGTAATTCTGTTTAATTTTTTGAGGAACTGCAATGGAGAAGGGTTCAGATTTCTACACATCCATGCCAATACTTGTTATTTATTATTGTTTTTAATAATAGCTATCCTAATGGGTGTCAGGCAGTAGCCGTTCTTAATAGCACTTACCTTGTTTGAGAGTTCTGTCATTTTCCAAGTATGTGTACTCCAAAAATACATTCAGATATGGGGAAATATAGTGTAGGTCACTGCACAAGATTTCTAGTGAGGTGAACTTGCGTCAAAATTCCAATTATCACATGGCTTCCATAAGCCCTATTATGACCTGAAGACCACAGTGATGTTTTGGAACCTCAGGTGTGTAAATTTATCTTAATAACCTCTGAAAAATTCTGAGTTTTCCACTTTTCTTTCTAAACATTCCCCCTGGAAAATTGTAAACACCGTTGAGGTAGACCTGGAGAAAAAAAAATCACACTCTATACTTTTGACAGTTTTGCAGCAAAGTTTCTGAAGCTATTGTAGCCACCTGATCTCTGGTTTAGGTCTGGGCGAGGCTGTAATTTTCATTCCTGGAAAATCAATGCAGGTTTCTGCTCATTGTGCTTGAATTTTATTTTCATTTATACAGTCAAGCCTGCTCATCAATGTAATTCCCAGTGTAAATGTGATTAATCTGTTACTGCTGGAAGTCACTTTGGGTCAAAATAGTGCCACTCTGCCCTGCTGACCTTTATGATAATTGCACTCACCTTTTTTCTCATATTAAATGCTACCACTTAACCTCTGCTACTCTGTAACCCTATATTCCTGTTAAAAGCACGGGGGCCATTTCATTGGTGCTATCCCGCATTGTCATCATTAGCCCCCAGAAGACAGATTCCACAGAGGTTTTCAAGGATGCTTGTATTTCTCTCATCAAAGAATGTCTTAATGTCTTGAAGAAGAATGTTATCGATGACCTCTGTGGGGGCATAACTGTGGGATAGTTGAGTGGGTTTTACATAATTAATCCACTCCAACATTCTCATTTTAAGTGCATGGATTCCTTTGTCCACATTCTGTCAGATAAATTATGGCATCTTGCCCTCTTTGAATGTTGCTGACTAATTCCATCTTTCTCAGTCTAGCACTTATAAAACATATGCCAGGGTTTCCCTGGTGGCACAGTGGTTGAGAGTCCACCTGCCGATACAGAGGACACGGGTTGGTGCCCTGGTCCAGGAGGATCCCACATGCCGCAGAGCGGCTGGGCCCGTGAGCCATGGCCATTGAGCCTGCATGTCCGGAGCCTGTGCTCCGCAACGGGAGAGGCCACAACAGTGAGAGCCCCGCGTACTGCAAAACAACAAACAAAAAAACCCAAAAAACCATATGCCACACACACATTCTACAGGTTTCTGCTGATACACATTAGCAGGATATAGCATTTCTTTTGATGTATATGCTAACTCCTACCAGGGTGGACATTATACTTGCCTCCTGGGGCCTGGTGGAATCTGACTGTAGTTATTAGGATGCAGTAAGTGCTGATGTGGGTGGGTCTTGAGAAAAGTAGAAATTTCCTTGAAAACTAACCTATTTAGATGAGGTCTTTAGAGATATGTTAAGTAAGGGAAGGTTAGTTTCCTCAAATGGGGAGGAAGAAGGGTGGCTTCCTTTGGCGAGGAAACCACAGGAAGATTTGGGTTAAAAATTTTCATATTAATCTGAGTCTGCCTACCTGCACTTATCCTAAATACTCAATATATCCTTATCTTAATGCCCAGCTCTTCCTGATCAATGTCCTGATATTAATCTGTGAGACTTAGCACAGATGTACCTTGAACTTGCATTTTAATTCTGCAACCCACACTTTTAGATTTGAAACTTGATCCTCAGCCATGTCTGCTGTGTGGCTATAAGACATGAGAAAATTTTTAGGCCCTCAGTGTGGCTCTCTGTGTCTTCCCATGCCTCGATCTGAGAGTTTAAACACCTAACACCTTTTAACATTAAGTGTAAACATTTTCATTTTGTAAGCTCTCTGGTGCTATAAGAAGCAGCTAATGGTCCCCGTGGTGCTTGTAGTTATTACTGCTGTAATAGACAAAATCAGCTGCCGCTTGACATGTAAAAGTATTGTCTTCAACTGGCAATATGTTCAAAGCAAATATTGCTGGTAATTTATTTATGGCTTCCACTACTCGGAAGAAGCACTTGTCTTTGCATTGGCAATGGAGTCACTACTACATTCAAGCTCAAAACCTTATTCCAGAGTCCCATCTTGAGCATCTTTTTCCTGGGATTACTCATGCAGGACAGGAAATCTGCTTCAGGAAGTTTAGAAAGTAGATTTTAATAAAAGGAGCTTGTTTCAAAAGTTATAAAATCTGGAGTCAAATGAAATAGGAAGGCAACCTAGAGTTTGGAAAGACTGAATCCCCTAAGCAGAACTCTAATGAATGTAGAGACTGCTGGTGGGTGCTGGGGACATGGAGGGAGAAGCCCTTGAGCAGGAATTGGATGCATGAGGGAGACGAAGCCTCAGTTGTATGTACAACTCAAAGAAAGAGGGCATTCTGGGTTCTCCCCTATCCCCTTCTTCCAAACTCTCACCAGTCCTTCCTTTACTCAAAATTAATTGGAAGCTAGTTGCCAGTGAATCCTGGGAAACCGAGTTTTCAGGAGTCAGTCCTCTAAAATAAAAATCAGAGCTGGAAAAAGAGAAATAGTCTTTAAAAATTATTCACACAAATATGCCATCCCTTTACGATAACTTCTCACATTCCAGTTCACTTGTTCAAATACCCCACCACTATGATAGTACTTTGACGCAAGTCTGTTTACTCCCTTGCTTTCTCCTGATACTGCCTTTGTATCTCTCCTTACTCTCTTACATTCCAATGTCCATTATCTAATAGTGTGTTTGTCCCTAGCCCTGTTCCAGTGTCTTTTAATTATGCTGGATCAACCCAAACCATTGCTTTCTCTTTTCTTGACCTCCAGCTTTCAAAGTCTTCCCAAGTAAAGTGTATAATAGTTTAGATTGTTTCCTTTATAAATTCATGATCACTAACCTAAAAGGTCCTTTAATATTGCCCTTTAATTCTGCTACATTAATCTGGACCCATCATTTCCCACTCTTTACACTTTGTTCTCTCTTTCTGCACTATTCTTTGTTTTTTTAAAAAAATCTTTATTGGAGTATAATTGCTTTACAATGTTGTGTTAGTTTCTGCTGTATAACAAAGTGATTCAGCTATTGCACTATTCTTAAATGGCATGTCCCCACCATTTGCTATAATATCAGGAGATAATCTCTTTTAATTCACAGAAAAGAAAAAAACATTAGGAGAACTTTCCTGTTAATTAACATAATAGAGTTACTACATCTGCTGCCATGTTTATCTCCTTTGGTAATTTAACAGAACAGAAGCTCTATTCCTACTAAACCCAATTCTCTTACTCCTGATTTGGATTGCATCACCTTGTACTCTCTAAGGATCCTTATTTTGTTCAATACCTTCTCTAATCTGGATCTTTTCCACTATCTTTTTTAAACATTCTAAAATCTTCCAAATTGGGAAAAATAATAAAGAAGAGTAAAGCAAAAAAGAAAAGCAAAACCAAACTCACCTTTATCCACCTGACCTCTATTACTAATTACCACACTATCTCTTCTTCAAAGGCACAGTTTTTAAAATAATTCTTGAAAATGTTTTTCTATATCTTGGCAATTGTGAATAATGCTTCAATGAACATGAGAGTGCAATCTTTTTGAGATCCTGATTTCAGTTCTCTTATACATATATATACACACACACAGACACACATATATCTAAATATATATATCTACATATATCCATTCAGAAGTGGGATTGCTAAATCATATGATAGTTCTATTTTTAATTTTTCGAGAAGCCTCCATACTGTTTTCCATAGTGACTATATACCATTTTGTATTCCCACCAACAGTGTACAAGAGATCCAATTTCTCCATATTCTCCCCAGTACTTGTTACCTCTGTATTTTTGAAAGTAAGCATGCTAAAAGGGGTGAGGTGATATCTCTTTGTGATTTTGATTTGCATTGCCCTGATGATTAGCGATGCTGAGTACCTTTTCATATACATTTTGGCTATTCATATGTGTTCTTTGGAAAATGTATATTCAAGTTCTTTGCCCATTTCTTAATCGAGTTATTTGGTTTATTTGCTACTTAGTTGTGGGAATTCCTTATAAATTTTGGATATTTACCCCTTACCAGATATATGATTTTCAAATATTTTCTCCCATTCCATTGGTTACCTTTCCATTCTGTTGGTTGTTTCCTTTGTTGTGCAGGAGCTTTTTATTTTGATGTAGTTCTACTTGTCTATTTTTGCTCCTGTGGTCTGTGCTTTTGGTGTCATAGCCAATAAATCATTGCCAAGATCAATGTCAAGAAGGTTTTCCCAAAATGTCCATCGACAGATGAATGGTTCAAAACATGTAGTATATATTTACAATGGAATATTTTCAACTTTAAAAGAAGAAGGTGGTTCTACCATTGTGGCAACAGGGATGAACCTGGAGGACAATATGCTAAGTAAATAAGCCAGTCACAGAAGGGCACATACTGCATAATTCCATTTATATGAGGTATCTAAAATAATCAGACTTCATGGAAGCAGAGAATAGAATGTTGGTTGCCAGGGGCTGGGGAAAGGGAGAAATGGGGAGCTGTTGTTCAACAGGTATGAATTTTCAGTTATACAAGATGAGTAAATTCAAGAAACCTGCTGTACCAATAGTGTCTGTAGTTAACAATAGTGTTAAGCACTTAAAATTAGTTAAGAGGGTCAATTTCATGTTAAGTGTTCTTACCACACACAGAAAAAATGGGACACAAGGAAGCTTTTGGAGGGGACAGATATTTCTATTACCTTGATTGTGTTAATTGTCTCATGGGTTTATGCACATGTCCAAACTCATCAAATAGTATACATTAAACATGTGCCATTTTTTGTGCATCAGTTGTACCTCCATAAAGCTGTTTAAAAATGTTTATCTATATTTGATATCTTCACTTTATTACTTCCTTCTCATGCTTCAACCCACTCCCAATAGAATCCATCTTTTATTACTCCAATAAAAAGGTACTTCATAAGTTATTTCCAAATCCATGGATGCGATGTGAAAATTTTCTCTCCTACTTACTTGACCTGTAAGTAGGATTTGCTTCTGTCTTTGAGACTTGATTTTCCTTGACCCAAAAACTCTTCTGGTTTTCCTTTAATCTCTGCGGCAGTTCATTCTCTATCTTCTTTGCAGGTACGTATCCTTCTCCTCAGACATTAAATGTTGAAATTCTGCAAAATTCAGTTCTAGGCCATTATGTCCTCTCACTCTAGAACTCATAATATGATTTCACAGAAACACACAGCTTCAGTTACCAACTCCATAAACTTTGGACATTTGTGTACCTGAGACCTCTAATCTGAATTCTGTAAATCCAGTTGCTTATTTAACATCTAAATCTGTTCATTTAAAATATACATAAAGCTAAATACTCATGGTCTCCCTAAACTGCCGAATCTCTCCTCCTTCATTTTCACTTGTCTTAGTGTGTAGTGACACCATTCACCCAGTTGTATAAACCAGGCACCTAACAATAATCCTTGAGTTCACCCTCTCGCATCAGCCACTATATCCTATCCATTATCAATCTTATCCATTTTACCTCCTAGATACTTCCTTAATCTATCTAATGTCCTCTATCTACTCATCATTGTAAGTGGTAAATTAATGCATGAATATAAATTTCCCTGATTGCTTTGCTTGCTACCTATAGTTTTTATGGCAGAAAAAATTATATAAAAAAAATCCGGAGTTCCCTGGTGGCGGAGTGGTTGAGAATCTGCCTGCCAATGCAGGGGACACGGGTTCGAGCCCTTGTCTGGGAAGATCCCACATGCCGCGGAGCAACTAGGTCCGTGAGCCACAATTACTGAGCCTGCACATCTGGAGCCTGTGCTCCGCAACAACAGCGACCGCAACAGTGAGAGGCCCGCGCACCGTGATGAAGAGTGGGCCCCACCTGCCGCAACTAGAGAAAGCCCTCGCATGGAAACGAAGACCCAACACAGCCATAAATAAATAAATTAATAAATTAAAATATATATATATTAAAAAATCCGTTCATCTTCCCTATATCTTCCCTTCTGTTCCTCCATCCTCCTCTCCCCATTTCAAGCAAGTATCCAGGACTCCCTAGAAACCTCTTCCTCAGGAAATATGCCATTTCTAAGCATCAAGGTGTGAAGGAGGAGATTACAAGGCAGTTGGAGGATTAAAAGCCATTGAGTACAACAAGCACTGCCTGACACTCCCTTTTTACTGGATAGAGCCTTGGAGCTGCACCAACTCATTAGAGGGATGTAGTTGAGAGAGATATAGGGAAGGCATGTAATAGGCATGAGGTATCTATCTCATCAAATATTTCAACATCCCAAACATTATACAGGAACATTTATAAATGGGACATAAAGGTACAGGTGTCCCGGTCTCAGAAGACCAGAAGGACCTCCACAACACTTTCATGTTACAGGGTTTTTATACCACTTTGGCTGTGTAAGGTACCTCTAATAATGGCTGAGTCTAAATTCTCTACCTGCTCAGTTATTTAAAGAATTAAATTCATTTAAATCAAGTAAAGAAACAGTAGGTTTATAGCAGCTCATAACTGCTTACTTTTTAAAATTTATTTTTTTATTTATTATTTTTGGCTCTGTGTTGGGTCTTCGTTGCTGCACGCGAGCTTTCTCTAGTTGCGGAGAGTGGGGGCTACTCTTTGTTGCAGTGGGTGGGCTTCTCATCACGGTGGCTTCTCGTTGCGGAGCATGGGCTCTAGGTGCGCGGGCTTCAGTGGTTGTGGCGCATGGGCTCTAGAGCGCAGGCTCAATAGTTGTGGCACACGGACTCTAGAGCGCAGGCTCAGTAGTTGCAGCACATGGGCTTAGTTGCTCCGTGGCATGTGGGATCTTCGGGAACCAGGGCTGGAACCCGTGTCCCCTGCATCGGCAGGTGGATTCTTAACCACTGTGCCACCAGGGAAGCCCCATAAATGCTTACTTTATGTAGAAATGCTGTCACCAATATATGGCAAGAACTTTGCTTGTATAATTTACACTAACTGGTATAATACACCTTCTACAAGAAAACTGAACAAGAATGAACTAGGGAGCAAAACATTTTTATCCTTTGAGCCATTCTGTTTTTAAGGGTTCTTGTAAGCTCCGATGTTTTATCTCTGAGAGAAAGAAAAAAAAATTTTTTTAATTGGAAATTTAGAGATTTTTTTTTTAACTTAAAATGAAAGATCTTGGTAGTAATCGAGTGTATTGTATTGTCATGTGTTTTATCATTCAATTTATAGAACTAATTGCCCATGTGTTCTTATAATAGGGGAGGAAAAAATAACGGTTTTAGTCCCAGTATAGATATTGCATGATAAAAGGAGAATGATGACCATCTCCATTTCCAAAGGGAGAACAGGAATTCAAAACATGCTATGCCATAAAACGTTTAATTCAGCATTTTAAAATATTTTGAGCATTTTGAACTCAATGTTTTGTAACTTCTAAAAAAGTATAATGTATATACATAATTTCCACACATTTAAAATGAGTTGTTAAATTGTTGAGACCTGACTTCTTTCTCAAAATTAAGGTATGCTAGTCGGACCTGAGAATAGCCTCCAGAGGGCGACCAAGTTTCATCCCTGCAAACAACTGCATCAAAATTTAACATTGCTTCCAACAAAAGCAAGGACTTTCTAAGGTTAAAATTTGAAAAGCCAGTGATAATAGTTAATCCTTGAAAAAATACCATGACCCAAAGTCTGAATAGCTCTGCAAATATTGGTTGTTTAAGAAGGAGACCACCTCTAATTTGATGGTTTAGTAGAGCAAGGGTCTTTGGATCTAGACAAATCTCACAAAGCTAGTAGATCAGCAAAACTTGTCATCAGTTCACGCATGCTCTAATTTTCCTGCTCCCTGAAGTCTACCTATTCTAAGCACCTTGTATTAGAAGGGTTTGGCTCTTGCATTTCAACAGACGTAAGGCCTTAAATTCAAGGGTCAGCTCTACAATTGGTTGATATATTACTTTGTAAACAGAGTTTCATCTACGGAATGGGATAAATATCTTCCTTATGTCTCATTGTTTTGTGAGTATTAAATTAGATAAATATATGAAAACACTTGACACAATGACTGGTAGGTAAATTTACTTTCTGCCCATTTCTTTTGCCCTCCCTTTTTTTCTCCTTAAGTTGAGAAAGATAGGATCTTATTATGTCATTCACTTCAATGTTTTAGTGCTATATCACTCTTCCATTACTTTTTCCCAAAGTATATTTTTAAAAATCTCACAGAAATAAAGTAGTGATTAAGTTTAAATAATTGATATTTCTCAATCCCTAGACAGAAGTATATCTAATAAAAGTAGGTTTGTTAATCCTTGACTCATAATGACTAGAAAATAAAGAAGTATTTCTAATTGGGCAATCCATCCAATTGGCTCTCACCGTGTACCAATGGATTATTTTTTTCTACTTATTTCATCTTTATTAAAGCTACAACACAGAGAACATTAGTTGAGTTAACTTTGTAACTGCCCTTTCTCATTATTCCTGACCTGTATCTAACTAGCAGACAGTTACTTTTGATTCTTCTGAGAAAGTTTCTAAAGCATTGCTTTTCTTTATAAAATAACCTTCCTGAAGGTAATGCTAATTTTTTTTTGTTTTGTTTTGTTTTTTTTTTTAGTTTTTTTTATTTATTTATTTTTTTAAATTTTTTGCCTTATAACAAATTTAATCAGTTATACATATACATATGTTTCCATATCCCCTCCCTTTTGCGTCTCCCTCCCAGCCTCCCTATCCCACCCCTCCAGGCGGTCACAAGGCACCAAGCTGATCTCCCTGTGCTATGCGGCTGCTTCCCACTAGCTATCTACCTTACATTTGGTAGTGTATATATGTCCATGCCGCTCTTTCACTTTGTCACAGCTTACCCTTCCCCCTCCCCATATCCTCAAGTCCATTCTCTAGTAGGTCTGTGTCTTTATTCCTGTCTTACCCCTATGTTCTTCATGACATTTTTTTTCTTAAATTCCATATATATGTGTTAGCATACAGTATTTGTCTTTCTCTTTCTGACTTACTTCACTCTGTATGACAGACTCTAGGTCTATCCACCTCATTACAAATAGCTCAATTTCATTTCTTTTTATGGCTGAGTAATATTCCATTGTATATATGTGCCACATCTTCTTTATCCATTCATCCGATGATGGACACTTAGGTTGTTTCCAGCTCCGGGCTATTGTAAATAGGGCTGCTATGAACATTTTGGTACATGTCTCTTTTTGAATTATGGTTTTCTCAGGGTATATGCCCAGTAGTGGGATTGCTGGGTCATATGGTAGTTCTATTTGTAGTTTTTTAAGGAACCTCCATACCGTTCTCCATAGCGGCTGTACCAATTCACATTCCCACCAGCAGTGCAAGAGTGTTCCCTTTTTTCCACACCCTCTCCAGCATTTATTGTTTCTAGATTTTTTGATGATGGCCATTCTGACTGGTGTGAGATGATATCTCATTGTAGTTTTGATTTGCATTTCTCTAATGATTAATGATGTTGAGCATCCTTTCATGTGTTTGTTGGCAGTCTGTATATCTTCTGTGGAGAAATGTCTATTTAGGTCTTCTGCCCATTTTTGGATTGGGTTGTTTGTTTTTTTGTTATTGAGCTGCATGAACTGCTTATAAATTTTGGAGATTAATCCTTTGTCAGTTCCTTCATTTGCAAATATTTTCTCCCATTCTGAGGGTTGTCTTTTGGTCTTGTTTATGGTTTCCTTTGCTGTGCAAAAGCTTTTAAGTTTCATTAGGTCCCATGTGTTTATTTTTGTCTTTATTTCCATTTCTCTAGGAGGTGGGTCAAAAAGGATCTTGCTGTGATTTATGTCATAGAGTGTTCTGCCTATGTGTTCCTCTAAGAGTTTGATAGTGTCTGGCCTTACATTTAGGTCTTTAATCCATTTTGAGCTTATTTTTGTGTATGGTGTTAGGGAGTGATCTAATCTCATACTTTTACATGTCCCTATCCAGTTTTCCCAGCACCACTTATTGAAGAGACTGTCCTTTCTCCACTGTACATTCCTGCCTCCTTTATCAAAGATAAGGTGACCATATGTCCGTGGGTTTAACTCTGGGCTTTCTATCCTGTTCCATTGATCTATCTTTCTGTTTTTGTGCCAGTACCATACTGTCTTGATTACTGTAGCTTTGTAGTATAGTCTGAAGTCAGGGAGCCTGATTCCTCCAGCTCCATTTTTCGTTCTCAACATTGCTTTGGCTATTCGGGGTCTTTTGTGTTTCCATACAAATTGTGAAATTTTTTGTTCTAGTTCTGTGAAAAATGCCAGTGGTAGTTTGATAGGGATTGCATTGAATCTGTAGATTGCTTTGGGTAGTAGAGTCATTTTCACAATGTTGATTCTTCCAATCCAAGAACATGGTACATCTCTCCATCTATTTGTATCATCTTTAATTTCTTTCATCAGTGTCTTATAATTTTCTGCATACAGGTCTTTTGTCTCCTTAGGTAGGTTTATTCCTAGATATTTTATTCTTTTTGTTGCAATGGTAAATGGGAGTGTTTCCTTGATTTCACTTTCAGATTTTTCATTAGTATATAGGAATGCCAGAGATTTCTGTGCATTAATTTTGTATCCTGCAACTTGACCAAATTCATTGATTAACTCCAGTAGTTTTCTGGTAGCATCTTTAGGATTCTCTATGTATAGTATCATGTCATCTGCAAACAGTGACAGCTTTACTTCTTCTTTTCCGATTTGGATTCCTTTTATTTCCTTTTCTTCTCTGATTGCTGTGGCTAAAACTTCCAAAACTAGGTTGAATAAGAGTGGTGAGAGTGGGCAGCCTTGTCTTGTTCCTGATCTTAGTGGAAATGGTTTCATTTTTTCACCATTGAGGACGATGCTGGCTGTGGGTTTGTCATATATGGCCTTTATTATGTTGAGGAAAGTTCCCTCTATGCCTACTTTCTGCAGGGTTTTTATCATAAATGGGTGTTGAATTTTGTCGAAAGCTTTCTCTGCATCTATTGAGATGATCATATGGTTTTTCTTCTTCAATTTGTTAATATGGTGTATCACGTTGATTGATTTGCGTATATTGAAGAATCCTTGCATTCCTGGAATAAACCCCACTTGATCATGGTGTATGATCCTTTTAATGTGCTGTTGGATTCTGTTTGCTAGTATTTTGTTGAGGATTTTTGCATCTATGTTCATCAGTGATATTGGCCTGTAGTTTTCTTTCTTTGTGACATCCTTGTCTGGTTTTGGTATCAAGGTGATGGTGGCCTCGTAGAATGAGTTTGGGAGTGTTCCTCCCTCTGCTATATTTTGGAAGAGTTTCAGAAGGATAGGTGTTAGCTCTTCTCTAAATGCTTGATAGAATTCGCCTGTGAAGCCATCTGGTCCTGGGCTTTTGTTTGTTGGAAGATTTTTTATCACAGTCTCAATTTCAGTGCTTGTGATTGGTCTGTTCATATTTTCTATTTCTTCCTGATTCAGTCTTGGCAGGTTGTGCATTTCTAAGAATTTGTCCATTTCTTCCACGTTGTCCATTTTATTGGCATAGAGTTGCTTATAGTAATCTCTCATGATCTTTTGTATTTCTGCAGTGTCAGTTGTTACTTCTCCTTTTTCATTTCTAATTCTATTGATTTGAGTCTTCTCCCTTTTTTTCTTGATGAGTCTGGCTAATGGTTTATCAATTTTGTTTATCTTCTCAAAGAACCAGCTTTTAGTTTTATTGATCTTTGCTATCGTTTCCTTCATTTCTTTTTCATTTATTTCTGATCTGATTTTTATGATTTCTTTCCTTCTGCTAACTTTGGGATGTTTTTGTTCTTCTTTCTCTAATTGCTTTAGGTGCAAGGTTAGGTTGTTTATTCGAGATGTTTCCTGTTTCTTAAGGTGGGATTGTATTGCTATAAACTTCCCTCTTAGAACTGCTTTTGCTGCATCCCATAGGTTTTGGGTCGATGGACAGATCATCCAAAATGAAAATAAATAAGGAAACACAAGCTTTAAATGATACATTAAACAAGATGGACTTAATTGATATTTATAGGACATTCCATCCAAAAACAACAGAATACACATTTTTCTCAAGTGCTCATGGAACATTCTCCAGGATAGATCATATCTTGGGTCACAAATCAAGCCTTGGTAAATTTAAGAAAATTGAAATTGTATCAAGTATCTTTTCCGACCACAATGCTATGAGACTAGATATCAATTACAGGAAAAGATCTGTAAAAAATACAAACACATGGAGCCTAAACAATACACTACTGAATAACGAAGTGATCACTGAAGAAATCAAAGAGGAAATTAAAAAATACCTAGAAACAAATGACAATGGTAATGCTAATTTTAACTACTGATCAAGATGGCCTTAATGTGTCCCTCAGTTTGGCTCAACTTCAGACAGGTTTTTTCTTTACCATAGGCCCTTAACCTCCCTTTTCTGAAAACATTTACTTTAAGAAACTTGAAATTGTAAATTCTTTCTCTGCCCCTTTGAGATGTAAATTTTCTCCTAGTCACTTGATACTTTTCCAACCCAGAAATGTCTTTCTCAAGGACCTGGGAGTCAGCTCTTTGAAATATAACCTTCAAGAAAGGTATTGCCCCTACTTCCCAGTCTCTGTGGGGAGTATAGGAGCCTAACTTTGATAAGAGCCAAAGCAAACAGAGATGGTCTAATTATATTGACCAACCTCTTCCCCAGCATCCTCTACTATTTTTCCTACAGCTCATCCTGGCATCTAAAAACTTCCATGCCTTTTGTTTCAGCAGAACGGAGTTCAGTCTCTCTCCCCTATTACAGAATCATCTTGAGTAAAGTACTCCTTGCCTGTTTAACCATCTGGTGCAATTTTTCTTCGACATCACTCCATCACATACTCCAAACTGCCTACCACTTTCAGATTAATCTTATAAAACTTTGTATATGTGCTGCTGAAGTGAGCACAATCTTTATAAAACTTTGAATCACTCCCTATTTCCGGTGGCATGAAGCCCACCATTCAAACTTCTCCACAGTCTTATACCTTCCAAACTCATTAGTGTTATCTTCCAATTCCTGAATTCTCTCCTCCAATAATATTAGTACATTTTCTTCCTAAACGTGGCTAACATTTCCCCATTTTGAGATTTCATGTCTCTTCTATTTTTTTTTTTAATATTTGGAAATTTTATTATACTGTATTTGCCCATAACAAATAAAATAGAAATTGTTTCAAGTCTTTGCAAATAAATTTAATACAGGGTATTAAGAACACCAGTGATGAAACTTCTGAGAAGTAAAGAAGGGCCACCTAGATAATGGAGTGATTAGTAGGAACAGGAATTTACTTTTACCTCTATGCTGGAAAGGCAGAGTTAAGCAGAGGGTTGTAAAGGAGTCCAGGGCCAGGTTAAATGATCATCAATGTCAGACCATACCAGTTCTGTCTCATTGGAGTTGGAGCCATGGAAGTTACAAAGTTGCTGCTGGAGAATCTTCACAAAGTAGAGGAAGAAAGGGAGAAATCTCGTAGCTTATCCCTAAACTCCCATATACCATCAGTTGCTTCTTTTTGGCTGCGCCTGATCAGAAGTAAGCTGCCTGTATGAGTCTGCTATCATGTGATACAAAACAGATTCAAGAAGGAACAATGACTAAATTCAAGAAAAAGCAGCCCAAAACTAGTATTTTTGCTTGAATGTTGTGCAACAGTCTGTTTTCTGTATTTTTCTAACTTTATTGAGATGTAATTGACATATAGCATTGTGTAAGTTTAAGGTGTACAACCTGTTGGTATGTTACATGTTGTGAAATGATTACCACAGCGGAGCTAGTTAACACAACTCCGTTACCTCGCATAAATAACATTTTTTTTCGGTGAGAACATGTAAGATCTACTCTCTTAGCAACTTTAAAGTATATAATACAGTTCTGTTAACCTCAGTCACCATGCTGTAGATTAGATTCCCAGAAATTCATGTGCTAACTGGATATTTTACCCTTTGGTCAACATCTCCCCATTTCCCCCAACCCCAACCCCTGGCAACAACCATTCTATTCTCTGTTTCTCTGGGTTTGGCTGTTTTAGAGTCTACAATTTAGTTACATCATGCAGTATTTATTTTTCTCTCTCTGACTTATTTCACTCATCATAATGCGCCAAGGATCCATAAATGTTGTTGCAAGTGGCAGGATTTTCTTCTTTTTCATGGCTGAATAATATTCCATCTATGTACGTACCAAATCTTCTATATCCATTTACCCATGTATGGACACTTTGGTTGTTTCCATTTCTCGGCAATTGTGAATAATGCTGCAATGAACGTGTGAGTGCAGATATCTCTTTGAAATAGTGATTTCATTTTCTTTGGATATATATACACCCAAAGCAGGATTGCTAATGTATGGTAGTTTTCTTTTTAATTTTTTGAGGAGACTCCATATTGTTTACCATAGCGGCTGTACCAATTTACATTCCCACCAACAGTGCACAAGGGTTTCCTTTTCTGCATCCTTGTCAACATTTGTTACCTCTTAGTCTCTTTGAGGTGATAGCTCGTTGTAGTTTTGATTTGCATTTCCCTGGTGATTAGTGATGTAGAGCATCTTTTCATGAACCTGTTGGTGATTTGGATGTCTTCATTGGAAAAATTTTTATTCAATTCTTCTGCCCAAGTTTTAATTGAATTGTTTGAGAATCTATATCTATCTATCTATCTATCTATCTATCTATATATATATAGCCATTGTATGAGTTCCTCATATATTTTGGATATTAACACCTTATCACATACATGATGTGCAAATATTTTCTCCCATTCTGTAGCTCACCCTTTCATTTTGTTGATTGTTTATTGTTCTGTGTAGAAGCTTTTTAGGTTGATGTAGTTATATAACAAGTTGTATATAACAAGTTATATAACAAGCTGTATTTCTCTTGGTGATTTTAAGATTCCCTTGTTATCTTTAACGTTGACATTTTAATTTTCATATTTCTTGGTATGGATCTCTTTAGGTTGACCTGCTTTGGAGCTCTCTGGGCTTCCTGTATCTGGATGTCTGTTTCTTTCCCCAGGTTAGGAAAAGTTTTCAGATATTATTTCTACAAATGTTTTCTGCCCCCTTTTCTCTTCTCCTTCTGGAGTTCCTATAAGGTGAATGTTATTCCATTTGATGTGCCATAAATCCCTTAAGCTATATTCATTATTTTCATTCTTTTTTCTTCCTTATTCTCTGATTGGATGAGTTCCTCTGACCTGTCTTTGAGTTCACCTATTCTTTCTTGTGCTTCATCTACTGTATTTCTAAGTTCAATTATTGCATTCTCCAGTTCTGTGACTTCTATTTGGAACTTTCTTATATCTTCTGTTTCTTCGTTGAAGTTCTCACTGTTTTCATCCATTTTCCTTCTGAGTTCAGTGAGCATTTTTATGACCATAACTTTGAACTCTTTATCAAGTAAATTACTTATGTTCATTTCATTAAGATTTTTCCCTGAGGTTTTATTTTGTTCTTTTTTTGGAGTATAGTCCTCTCTTTCTTCATTTTGCTTGACTCTCTGTGTTGGTTTCTATGCATTAAGTGAAATAGCCACATCTCCCAGTCTTGAAGAGCTGTGTGACAGATGAACCTTGTCATTTAACCCTGTCTACTCTTGGTTGCCTCTCAAATCTTTGTGATTGTCTAAGCAGTTTATTTTTAATAGACCTGGCACACCATCCCAGCAGTTGAGGGTGTGCCAAGACAAATGAGCAACCCAAAGTGGAGGATCTCAGGCAGTACCTAGATTCAGGTTGATAGGAAGCCAGAAAATTTGGTAACAGCTTTTAAAGAATGCAAATATATTTAGCCTTGTGAGATTGCAAGTGTAAGCCCAGCTGCGCCCCAGAAGCAAGCAATCTGAAGGTGTTCCCCGGGGAGCAGTCACAAGAAAACAGTGCTTCACATAAGTGTACAAGCTCCATTCTGGGAGATACCAGTGAACTGTAGTAAGGCAGAGTGAGGGTGGAGAGATGGCACCCCCAGCCTACCTTCCCCGAGAGCACATCCGTAGCCTCTAGATGTGTGCTGAACCTGAAGTCTGCTCTTAAGTCTTGTCCCTACTAGCAAATAGGCTTTTCTCATGTAAAGGCTGGGGCTGTGTCTCAGTCTGATGTGTAGTGGTACATCCTGGGGGTGGTATCCTGCCAAGAACTGTCTCTCCAATTGTTACAGTCCCATGGGACTCAGAAAAGAAATCCCTCCTGGCCTCCAGAGCCAGGTGATCAAGGAGCATCCCCTGAGTGGAGGCCACAAAAATGGGATCTCCTGTCTTGGAGATTCTGGGTCTCTGGAGCACATCAAAAGGAAAGTGTGAAGATGATGCTTACTGGCTGAGTGAGGCGGTGGGAAGAGTGCAAAGATGACACCATTTGAATAAAGGGAAAGAGGGAAAAGAAAAAAAGAAAAAGAAGAAGAAAATATATATATATAGCAAGACAGAGGAAGAGCAGGGAAGAAGGAGCCAGCTGGCTGGAGCACAAAGTTGTCACCTGCAGGAAAGGAAAAAGGGGAAAAAAGATGGCACCTTTCAGTTTTATCAAGGCAGAGAGAGAGCAGGAAGATGGCACCTGCCAGCCTCTGTCCCTGGGGAGTATTCCAGCAGGCCCCTGTTCCTCAGATTAATGCTGTAAAATTGGGAAGTGAGTCTCTTTCACAAAAAGTCAGAGTGCTTTTCAAACAAACAGAATATTA
This sequence comes from Mesoplodon mirus, assembly GCF_964341445.2. Taxonomy (NCBI): domain Eukaryota; kingdom Metazoa; phylum Chordata; class Mammalia; order Artiodactyla; family Ziphiidae; genus Mesoplodon; species Mesoplodon mirus. The sequence continues at coordinate 195,846,700 of NC_138976.1, read as the reverse complement.
TTTATGTATATGTAAGTTTATTTATTTATTACAATAATCTAGGAGGTAAGACTTTACAAATAAACAAATGTGCAGAAGTATGAACTAACTTGCTTGTGAATAACAGACCTGGAGCATGCCTCAGAGAAAGTGTGTAAAATGGCTCAAAACTAGAAAAAGCATAGAAGCAAACTAACCACTGACACGGCACTAATAGAAAAGCTATCAAAAGTCTAAATCTGGGCTTCCCTGGTGGCGCAGAGGTTGAGAGTCCGCCTGCCGATGCAAGGGACATGGGTTCGTACCCCGGTCTGGGAAGATCCCACATGCCGTGGAGCGGCTGGGCCTGTGAGCCATGGCCGCTGAGCCTGCACGTCTGGAGCCTGTGCTCCGCAGTGGGAGAGGCCACAACAGTGAGAGGTCCATGTACCGCAAAAAAAAAAAAAAAAAAAAAAAAGTCTAAATCTGAGCAGAACCAGGAAGAAAGGAAATCATAAGAGGGATGAGACCTTGCTAAATAAATACATTTTTATTTCCATAATTAGAGGTAAGAATAAGGAAGAGATGAAACTAATTCCTAGTGTCAAGCCTATGTAAGTGGAAAGGGTGTGATTTCAATTAATAAGAATTTCTTGTTTAGATTCAAAACAAGTATTTGTGTCAAAGAACCAATTCCAGTAGATTCCATGAGACATGCATATTTATATTCATTTTTCTGCATCAATGCTTTTAAGCTTTTAACCCATCCTTCTGGTAGGAAAGAAAAAGACATAAATATATGAAATATCTTATCAAGCTTTAATTATGTTTACTTCTTGTTTTAAAATTACTCTTTATTTAGTTAAAACGAAGATATTCTAGACTAACTCCAAAGCAGAATTGAAATGGCACACGAAAATGATCAAACATGATTCAAGCATCTCATTTAACTGAGATTTTACTACGTTTGTGTAATGATGTCTAAAATTGTGTTTTCATTAAACATAGCGGAGTAGAGCGAAACAGGGAGAGTCATCCTATAGACCTTGTTTGAATCTAAACATATTATCTATTACTGTAACTTTGAGAAAATCACTTAATTTGCATCAGCCTCAATGCCTTTATCTCTGAGAATAGTAATACCTATCTTGCATGGGGCTTGAGATCAAATAAGTTAAAACACAAGCAGAGTGTCTAGCAATTACAGTTGCTCAGTAAATAGCTCTTAATATTACCAATGGTCTCTGATGTGGGAAAACTATTACATAATAAAAAGATCCTTAATCGGGTATCTTTAAAATCAGGCTGAATGCAAAGAACTTCAGATTTTATGTCCTCCCTTTTTTTATTTTTACCCAGAGAATAATGCAATTCAGAAAAGAGAGGGAGAGATTAATTTCCACTTCAACTGAAAAGTCATCATTATAAGAATTTTTTCATCATGTGCTATAGTACATTAAATATAACCATAAAATCTTTGTTACCTCTCTATTGAAAGGTAGAATGTGGTGTCCCACTTCTTGAATATGGGCTGATACAGTGGCTTATTCAATCAACAGAATGCAAGAGAAAAGGTGTTCTTGCACTTGTGAGGTTAAGTCATAGGAAGACTTACAGATTCCAGCCAAGTCTCTTGAGATGTTTACTTTGGGTGAAGCCACTCACTATGTAAGAGTTCAACTACTTTGAGATATCCAGGTTGCTAAGACTCCAAAACTACACCGAGAAATTTCATGGAGAAAGACAGAGACAGAGAGGAAATCAGCCCCAGATTTTTCAGCCTGTGCAGCCCAACTCAAGCCCCAGATTTGTGAATGAAGATGCCATCTTGGTTGGACATTTCAGCACCAAAAGATGTGACTCAAAGAAAACTTAGCCAGAACCAAGGCTCCAGACATATGACACCAGTCAAGTTATCTAATCTATCTCCAATCATTCAAGCCACCACAGCTGAGGCCCAGTCATGATGGAGCAGAGATGAGCCATCCCCAGTATTCTTTATCTTTATTCTTAGCTCACAAAGTCCTGACTATAACAGCATGGTTTCTATTGTATCTACCACTGCGTTTTGGACTGGTCTGTTATACTGCAGTAGGTATCTGGAATATATGTCTTGATCATTTCTTACAGTTCTAAAGCCACGGAACTCCTTTTACCCATATTCAGGGAGAATGCTATCTCTTGCTTATTTTCAGTCTCCCTTTGAGTCATAGAATCTGTTCAGAAGCTTCCTTGGACAGAGTCAGTAAAATAAAACTCTTGATTTACAAAACTCCATTATTACAACCAGGATAAAAGAACAGCCAAATCTGCTCACACACACCCCATTTTGTCACCACATCATAAACAATGGATTGGCCAAATTTTTAAGTGCTTGACTCTGTTTGAAAGTAAGCAGCTTTCCATCTTCAACCTCTTCCCCTCCAACTCAACTTAGAGTGATGCTCTAGTCAACCTCCGGACATCCTGATGCACCTCCCATCTCTGAAATGAGAAGTGAAGAAAAAACATCTTCAGAAGACTTCTGATATCAAGACAAGGGATAGAACAAAGGCCAAAGCAGCAATATTGCCATCCAGAGGAAAACTACTGAACCTACACTGCAATACTCAGAAGGGAAGTCAAGACATGAGAGAACTAAGTGTAAAGCACAGCTATATTGGTGGCTTCTATTTAAATAATCAAGGTCAATAAGTAGGTCTCTGGGATGATGATCCCTATACCCTGTTACTTGCACCAGAATTGGGACATAACCAGGAACAAATAGTTCAGGAAGCTAGAGTCATTGACACTGAGAGCCAACTACAGGGAACACCAAACATCCGGGGCTATTAATAGTTCATGTGCTTCTGTACCTAAATTTGGAAAGACTGTAAGACTTTCTGAATCTTCAGGTAACTTGCATACTATTCTAATCATAAGCAATCATGCTCCCTCTTAAGCTAAACCATACAACTTCAGAATCAGGTGTTACTTCTTATTGGTACCACTGTCCACTAAGCAAAAACAGAAATACAGAAGTAATCCTGACCCCTGCCTTTCCCTCATATATTCCCCCTCCCCACTTTTCCCTCTTTCCCACATATTACTAGGTTTAATCAGTTCTGCTGCCTAGAGATCTGTTAAAGTCCTTCATTTTAATCATATTCCTTTGCCCTGATTCAGATCCTTGTCATCACTAGCCTAGGCTGCCCGCTATCTATTTCTGACCCTCCCATCTGAACTGTTGCCCTTCATATTCATCCTCAACACTACTATCAATATTATTTCTAAATTGCAAATTTGACCATCAACTGTCTAAAGACTTCAACATCTTTCCATTGCACTAATGATAAAGTCCAACTTCTAAACATGTCATAAAGGTCTCCATTTTTTGGCCTTGCTCGGCCAATTTAACTAATGTCTTTTTTTAGTAATTAAAATCTAGTATCCTTGTTGTTTTACGAGTGTTAGCAGTTGCTGTTCTCACTTTTGAAAATATTTCCCCCTTTCATTCACTTAGAAAACTCCTATTCATCCTTTAAAACCCAAATGCAGTGAAACCGATTTTCTCTCTCACTCAAATCACTTTCTCCTCAAAACTGTAATTTTACCTCTGTGTAGCTCAATTGTTTGTTATACTCTAATGACAACAGATTCTTAAATATACTCATCTTTGTATCTTAATATCCGATAATATGACTGACATTTAACAAACGCTAAACATACTTGACACTTGAATTGATTGAATTGAATTAAACTGAATCAATCACTCTCAAGAACACTAACGATTGTGAGGGTTTCCTGCATCAAGAGTACAAATCACGCTGAATTTTCATAATACTGCTAGTTTTGATTGAGGCACAGCAAACAAGTTTACAACAGAGTTCCCCTGTGAAAAGAATAACTTCAGTAAAAGATAACAAATACACTCAGAAGTCCATAAAGGAGGCAGGGTAGTCTAGGGGATTCTGTTCTCATCCAAAGTCTTGCTGAGATTTGATTCAGAGGGGAAAGATTGATTTTTCTAGCTTAAGTTAAACAAGGCATGGAACAAATGTCAAAAGCAGGACATAGACTTAGATTCTTCACTGTCACACCAGTAAAGTTACCATCCTTCCATCTCCTTGAGAACAAAGAAGAAAGCCTGCTGTGGACCGTGAACAAAACAACAACTGTGAATTTACACAGCTCCTTCAACTTCTAAGCTGTGTACTGAGAGTGAATTAGAGGTCTCCTCCAGATAGCATTGCAAATGAGCGTTATTTTATTTTCACCAAGCCTTTCAGATGATACATGCGACAAAATCAGCAAAGTCAGTACTCACTGTGGCAGACAAAGTAACTATTATGTATCTGTCCTAAAAGTTCCTGTGATGTTCTGGCTAGTTTTGCTTAAGTACTATTTATAATATTTATGAGAAAAGAGGACAAAAATGAACCTGATGCTTTTGTGGAGAAGGAATTCCCTGGCTGAGCAGAAAAGCCTGCCAAAGTTTTGGTGTTTCTTGTTTGTTTGAAACAAGACTAAAGGACCATATAATGCAAGATGAAGCCATTAACAGTTAAAAGGGAGAGGACACACTAAAGAGACTCAGCCAGGGCTCTGGTAAATTATCAAACATTGTGGGCTTTCTTAGTGAGAGTCTAGGATTTGAGAAATTCATGAGGAGAAAAGGCGGAGGTCCCTGGGCACCTGAAAATGAGAATTGCTGCATTGAACTAGGCTGACTTTGGCATGGCATTTTGAAGAAGGCAGTCATATGGAATGTAACGAATAAATAGAGCATATCAGAGCCTGAAAACCTGAGAATAGGCTCCTGTGGGTGAAACGAGGTGAAGCACGGTGCTTGGTACACTATAAACCCTCAGTAACATTGGCTGGTTTTGAATGAAATGAAACCTAACCTGAATCCAGTCCCTACTCGGTAACAGCGGGGAAGATAATGGGTGCCTAGGCAATGTCTAGCAAGTTCTGGGCTAGAGGCGGCTCCCAACTGTTGCGTCACCAGGGGCCACAGAACTGAGTCGGGAAGGGAGAAGGGAGGAATCTATGCGGAGGGTCATCCGACTGAGTCGGAACCGGACACTCTGGCAGGAAGTAGAAAGCGAAGAAAACGAAACGACCACTGGTGAATTTCAACACCACGTCGTGAATTTCAGATAATTTTCCACTTGTTTATTAAGGTGGAAAACTCGGATTCCAACGATGAAGGAGATGGAGTTTCGGCCCAACACATAAGTCAAACGGACTGATTGGTTCGGGAAGAAGATTTCTCCAGGTTCGTAAATAATCTGAGTGAAGAAGATTACGAACTTATGAGAGACAACAATCTTCTAGGCATTCCAGGTGAAAGTACGGAAGAAGAGTTGCTGAGAAGACTTCAGCTAATTAAAGAAAACGCCCCACAAGACTCAGATGAAAATACAGGTATATTTTGCTTTTGGAGGGAATCGGATGGGATGAATAAGGAACTTCATAATAGGAAATAGTAACTTCATAATAGTAAAGAGTAAATTATACAGAAGTGACTTACATTAATTTGGTAAGTAACTTCTCATAAAAAGAACTGGCATTTACTTGATTTTTGGTGAGCATGTCAAGGTATGTTTGTTTGTTTTCCTGATTCACATTTGGGTTGTTTTAATTGGGAAACAGTGCAAAGTAGCCTATTTGTATTTTTCTTGGTTTTCTACCTCAACTGAAAGTCCCTCCTACTTCCTGAATTATTTTTTCTACATAGACATGTAAAAAAAGCAAACAGAAATATTCTCCACTGGGGACAATTGTGCTCTCTTCAACACCTGGGGACATTTGACAATGGCTAGAGATATGTTTGGTTGTCACAGGGGAGGCATGGGTGTTACTAGCATCTAGTGGGCAGAGGCCAGGGATGCTGCCAAAGATCCCACAATGCACAGGATAGCTCCCCAAAACAAAGAATTGTCCAGCACCAAAATGTCAGTAGTGCTAAGGCTGAGAAACCCTGCTCGGACCTCAGGTCTGGTGTCCTCCCTCCCAGTGTGAAGTAGAGGATTTTGCTGTCTAATGAAGAGGATACTATAATACTTTGGCTCTTGAATATGGTCTTATATGTACCATGCTAGGTTCAGTCTATTCATTTGATCTGACCTTCAATTTAATGTCAATTAAAAATCTTGGTAACATTAAGAAGTATTCAAAATGCAAACACTTTTAAACCTATAAAACTTGTTTATGTTTGGGCAATAACCTTATATTTTAAAACAGCTTATCTATTATCAAAAGCACATAAGTGAAGAGCCTACAAGTAGTCATGTTGGAGACTAATGAAAATTAGACAATAATGTAAATTGAACTAAACTACTAGCATTGCACCTTAACTGGTGTTTACCTTGTTTAATTGCATTAGTGTTTTGACAGTGGACTGAAAAAAAAGTCTCTTGACATTCCTCCGACAGTGGTACACAGGGCTGTGTATATGATGAAATACTGAAACATAGACTTCCTCCGGATTCCCTTTTTAAAAAATTCTCTAAGTTTATCTAGGATTAGCTCACTCTTTTTGGATGGAATCGAAAGTTTTCTACCTTTACTTATAAATCTACACAGTGCAGTTTATAAAATATTAACTCTATAAATGTGAAATCAGTTGAAAACACCTGAGTATTTAAGTTCTCATTTTTTGTTTGTTTTTGAAACAAAGTTTCAGAGTGCTATTTTATGATGGTTCTAATTTTGGTGGTTCTTTTATACACCCTCCCCATTTTTTTTTGTTAACAGACAGAGGAGACTCTTCAGATGACGTGTCTAGTGGTGACTCTCTAATAGACTGGCTTAACTGTTCTGGACAAACTGAAAATATGACAAGTGGACAAAGAGAAAACCAATCTTGGAGAGAAGAGAGCCAAATTAATCTTAAAAGTGATCAGTTCATATTCAGTTTAGAAATAAATGCTAACCTTGATAATGGGAGTCCAAATCCAGAGAATGAATATGTAGCGTCTGCAAGACTTCCCAGAAGAGAAAATATGGAAGACAGCCAAAGGCAAATGGAAAGTCCACAATCTGAATCAATATTTACAAGACCATCTATGTCTGAACAAGATACAACTGAAACATTAATGGAATTCCCACCTACCACAAGTCAGAGAAGAGCAAGAAGTAGGAGTCCAGAGTATCGGAGAACCAGAGCAAGAATTGAAAGTTGGTCGCCTCCACGTTCACTTAGGGAAATTGTACAAAGACTTAATCATAGTATACCCTCTCAGAATTTTGAGCAGCCTCTGCTAAGTGAGAATGCGAGATTTTCTAGAACTGAGCACCAAGAAATATTGACACAGCAAATGACTGGATTTGAGTTGCAAAATAGCGGTCTTATTGAAACTTCTAGAACAAGGAATGCCGTTCATGGAGAAAATTCTCCAGATACAACCAGCAGTGGTGAATCTTGGGGAATGAGGGAAATATATCCAACCATACCCTTCAATCTTGAAGTAGGACAAGTTCATTCTGGAGCATATTCTCAGAGAGACAGCAGAGCTAGTAGAACTCAGTTAACATCTGAGACACCAAACAACACTGTCACTTCTGAAAGTGAACGAGGACTGAGGCATATGTATTCACATTCTGAGCAGGCAGGTGTGAGAGCTTATGTCAATACCATTAGAAATCCCGTTTGCAGAATGTTAAATACTAGCTTAAATGATACAACATCTGTTCCAATTCAGAGCACGTTAAGGCAGACAATGGCAGAATTTAGTAACTCAAGTAACCTTATGGACAGTGACAGTAATTTAGAGCATAGTGTCTCACCTCCAAGTCAAAACATGGAATGGCTAGAGTCACCTAATGGTAGTAGTAGTGGTACATTTGGTTCTGATTCAAATGCTAGCTATGATACCCATTCAAGTTCCACACTGAGTTGGCATTCAAGCCCCAATTGTACGTCTAGTTCCAGTTCTAGTCCTATTTCTGGTTCCAGCTCAAGTGATGAAAATTCAGGAATTAGCTCACTGATGTTTGAAGGCATTGAAGAAACAAACTTATCATCAGAGACCAGCCAAGGGGGTATACAAATTAGCCTAATAATATATGATGAAAGTGACTCTGGGTCCTCCCATAATCTGCAAACTACAGGACTCACCAAAGCACAGATTGACAGCTTGGCTGTAAGATCTTTTGGTGAAAATGATGCACTAAAAGCCTGTAGCATTTGCCTTACAGAGTACACAGAAAACAGCAAGCTTAGCATACTACCTTGCTCCCATGAATATCACATTCACTGCATTGATCGCTGGCTGTCTGAGAACTCTACGTGTCCGATTTGTCTTAGGCAAGTAGTGGATTCCAATGAGAGTGAAAATCCTGATTGAGATCTGAATTCTCAGCTATATAAAGTGTTATAGGGCTTCCCTGGTGGCGCAGGGCTTGAGAGTCGACCTGCCGATGCAGGGGACTGACAATAAAAATTAATTTCACACCACAGCAGTTCACTGAATTTCAATAGAAACTTAGCATGTGCACTGGGTTGGGATGTTCCTGATTCCATGGGAGAAATGTCTTAATATGATATAATGAATCTAGATAGATCCTAGTAGTATTATCTCGTCATGTAAATCCCAGACATCTCTTAGCCCTGTTCAATCCTGGTTGTGCATGCAAAGAAACAGAAACCCAACCAAATATCAATAATTAAGAAGCCATTTAAGACTACATTAGAGTCATTCACATAAAGAAGTCATGTTACATTCCTAGAATGCCATAAAAAGCTTTGAAACCCTTCTCTTCCTATCTCTCTCCACAGCAGTTTATCCCACCTCCCTAACACTACCTTAACGTTTCTCCTATTCCCCACTAAGATCCGGTAAGCAAATCAGAGACCATCTACCACAACCAGCATTCCCAACTCTCTTCAAACCCAGCCTGTGTATGCTTTCTTGCCTCTTCCACTTCCGCTTGTTCTCTATTCCACTCTATGACTCAGCTCTTTAACAACCCTCTCTATTTTCCTTTCATTTACTCAGATCTTGTATTTTTAAAAGTGATAAGATGACAAAGCCTTAGAAGTTAATTACGTTTCTCTTAAACATGTCACACTTTGATTTGCTGTGATTGTAAACAACTAAGGATAAAGGGCAGTTATAGGTATGTCTTTAATTTTTGCTTCTTCAATATATTCAAGCTTCAATTTCTTTCTATATATGTTTAGTTCATATAATTAATTTTTAAAACAGATTCTGATTTCTTATAAAGGGTTTTATGGTTTATATATGACTCTGAATCCTTGTGTGAATGACCCAAAGTAGCCAATTGCTGCTTGGAGCCTCACAAGCTGCAATATGAAAGCCTTAAAGGTAAAACTTGGCTTCAAGAAACATGTCTACATAGTTCAATTCTAATTGTCCCCAGTAAAACCATCACCCAAAACCCCGAGTATTTGAAATCAAAATTTAGGTCATGCTTCCTTCCAACCTAAACATAGTGAAGGACTTTTCTCCTAATTCAGCCTGAAGACTATTTTTGGGGGGTTGTATTGGCCAGTCCAGAAAATTTTGCTTAAAGTTTTCAATCCTGGTATAGGTGAGAGTACATTGTATTATAACCTAAAGCAATAATCAGAAATTTTGTGCAATGTGCAGCCTATACAAATGTAGGCAGTGTTAAGTATACACATTCTCTAAAAAGTTAAAGTCAGAAACATCACTGAATTTTCTTTTCTCTGTGAATTGCTGGCAGCCACAGTATTTGCACATAACTACAACGTATAAATGGGGAGTGGTGGTGAAGTTTTTGAAAACATCTTTGAGGTAGCATATTTTTCACACAGAAGATATTTGCATGGCCAGAAATGAAGGCTTGGATCAAACCTCTGAAATTTACATTAACTTCTGAAAGTTGTTTGAATAGTCTGATTTTTAGGAAGTATTTTTGATGTCAGATATACTTCATTTAAAGTGAGTAGAATAATTATAACAGTACTTGGCTTTCATACTATCCTAACAGATTAAAACCTTCCAAAGGATGATAATTGCTTAATTAATGCTTCAGTACATTCACATGCACCTTCTGGGGTCGACAGAATTCTAAGATGATGCCCAATGATCTTTGTAGGAGCCCCTCCCCTTGAGTATGAGACCTGTGAATGTGATGGAATATCATTCCCATTATTAGATTATGATATATAGCACAGTTGATTGGGAGATTATCCAGAATGAGCCTGACCTAATCAGGTGAGCACTTAAAAGGCACAGAGAGGACTTCTAATCCAGATAAGATGGTTCATACTCCCCTCTCCCTGCTCCCCCTTTATATGCACAACTATATATCTTGGAAATAATATGAGACAACCAAAGGAGATCTCTGAAAGGTCTAGAGAAGGTGAATTGCCTAGGGACCCTCAGAATGGATGAACAGCCTCATGGCAGGGCACCTTATGACCCTCTACCAAAAAAAAAATGTGATCCAGGCGCAGCATTTCCTAACTCCCAACTTAGTAACAGGAAGTGGCTCAAAGAGGCTCTTCCTCCATCACATCAAATGGGAACCCCCCAAACACCAGGCGAGCCTTGCAGAACCTGCAAGGACGAACAATTGGAAGCCCTGATGACACTAAGTGACCAGGGAAAGTGCTTTCCTTCCCCACTGGGCCTGAGATCCCCCTTCACCACCCAGACACATCAGTGGCTAAGGGTCCCAGCAAAAGTGCTCCTACCACAAAAAGCTCCCACCTGGACAATGCTCTCCTCAGATGGGCCTGAGGCTCCTCTCCCCTCCCCAGAAACATCAGGCAACTTGCTGGTACCGGCAACGGAGATCCCTCCACAGAAAGCTCTCAAACTGGTAAGCACCCTCCACTCCTTACAGTCCAGGGAGACCCTGTCACAAGTGCCTGGCCCAGGAAGGACTCTTCATCACGTGTTCCAGAGATTCCCTTCCCTCACCAGAAGCACCAAGTGCCGTATCCTGGGGAAGCTAATTCAGACCCCATAAGCAGCATGAGAAGGGACCAGAGGTAACCCCACCTGCCCAAGAGAAACAGACCATAAGAGTACCACAAAGGGTCTGAAAATTAGGTTATCATGGAACCACCATCCATAAAAGTACAGGAAATGTGTGTCAAACCTATAAAGAGTGAATGCCTGCTAAAAATTAAAAAAAAACAAAACACTTTAAATAGGGACCAAAGAATCCTAACATAATAGCCAAAATGTCCAAAAGACAATAAAATATCACTACTTATACCAAGAACCAGATACATGACAGCTTGAATAAGATGTGACAGATGATGCCAACAGAGATGAATTAGATGTTAGAATTATCTGACAAGGGTTTAAAAATGCTGATTTCAGACCTTTAAGACCTTGAACACAGAACCTAGTCACTCCATGCCAGTATCCCAACCTGTAGAACTGTGAGCTAATAAAGGGATGCTGTTTTAAGCCATTACATTTGTACTAATTTCTTATGCAGCAACAGACAACTAATACAACTTCTCATCTAGGATCCATCCTGTACCTAGAAAATGATTATAATGAGTCCTAGACAAGTAAATGGCTTAATGTCTTGGTTCTAGGCCCACTATAACATTATATTCTACCATTTTTCCCAAAAATGGAATCCCTAATTCCTGCTACTGAAGCTGCTAGAAGACAGTATCCTTCCTGTTTGAACAACCACCAATATCGTATCGCTCTAACTTTACTTCACATCACCCTATCTCATTCTACCAGTGTATGCTGCTTATATCATAAACCCAATTTAACATTCTGACTTTGAAACTACAGAGCCACTTATTTTTCTCTCAAAGCGATTGCTGAGTATTATATTGCTCTTCCAAATCATATTCCTCTCTGTCTGCCCTGACAAATCAGAAATGGAGAAGATGTGTACCTGAATCTTCTGAGCTCAACCTGATACGTCTTTTACATTACAGTATATCAGTTTAAATACACAGAATCACTGTGGTTGTGAGCATAAATATTTCCATCTTAAGAATTTTCTCTGTATTTTCTTGGTAGTTTTTAAAACATTTGTTTATTTTGGCCTAATTCCAAAAAAAACCCTTGTCTGAATAACAAATTCTTTTTGAAACTAGTTATAGCCTGTGGATAAGTTTTTGATAGCAATATAAAGTCTATCTTTTTTGGCTAACCATGAAAATAAGTTGTGCTCTCAATATTCCATGAAGAATTAAGTAGAAAGATTCTTTTGTTAATGCAAACAAGCCTGAGCATCGAACAACATGAACATCAAAACACTGCATGTACTGGAAAGTTCACAAAGAAATGTGACGTTTCTGTTAAGTAATATTACTTGTTATCCATATGCAATACTTTGAGATCTTCAGTATCTTCTTTACTACGATTAACCAAACATTTCATGTCTTTTCATTATTTGAGAGGTGAATGTATACTCCCTTCAATGAGAAGTTTCCTGGTATGAGAATTTCGAATGGAAATCTGAACTGCATTTCTTTTCTGTGACTTCTTTTAAGATTTGAAAATTCTTTACCATCTTAACTCAGGCTTTTTCACTATGAAATAAGAGGCTCTCCTTTGTGTGATATTCAAAACTCTCCATTGTTAATCATCAAGCCAGCATCTTTAACATCACTGCAAAAATGTGGAGATTTGGAAAAGCATGTTGGGGAAAATCCTTTTTCTCTCATCCACCATTCGTAGAGGACAGACACTAATTATAAGCCAACTCTGGGCTCTGGGTTCTCCATTCTCACATCACTAGTCACAACACAGTTATCTACCACCCCTGGCCTTGTCATCTTCTATTCTGGAAGTGTATTTTTTTTCTTTAGTAGCACTTGTGACTATCTAAAACATTTTTTATTTATCTTGTGCTTGTTTTCTTCCCCATTCCTATCCCAAAATAGAAGCTCCAAAAGACCTTTCTTTTTTTTTAAATTACTACTACATTTCTAAAAACTAGAACAGTTACTGGCATACACACACACACACACACACACAAACACACACACACACACACACAGCTTCAGAATTTTTGGCCACTGTGAGCATCCCAGACTTATTTTTCACCCTTTATTCTCCAAAGAAAACCTATTTTAATACTGTTACTTACCATCCTGGATTTGATGTATTTCAACCTAGATCTCTCTCACTTACTTAACATATTTGTATAGGGTTTCTTGCCTATTAAGTTATAATATCTGCCAACCCTTTTCTAAATCACTATTTCAGGCATTCAACACTGATGAAGAATGTGCCATGCCCGATGCTTGGAGCTAGGGTTATAGTTACGAAGTACAGCACTTATCATGACGAAATGTATTACATTTTAAAGAAGGCAGATGAATAAACATACAGTAACACTCTATGTCAGGGATGCCCTGACACAGATTTCAGATACAGGATAAAATGGAATGATCTAGGAGGAGAAATCTACACTAATAATTCAAACCTCCTTAAAGTTGGGTTATATCTGAGTTGTATCTTACAGGACTAGTAGCAATTAGCCAATGAAATGAAGTCATTAATTTTATTCTAAGCAAAATAAATACTGCATGCAACAGTAAAGATGCATTGAAAATTTAGGGCGCAGTAAACAGTAAGTATGAATCATCATGCTCTGGGGTAGAAGAGGAAGAGATATAAGTACATTAGCAAGAAATGAAGAGATGAGGCCAAAGAGGCAACAAGTGGTATTGTGTATCAGGCTGAAGAGTTGAACTAGATCTTCTAAGCAATGCACAATCAACACGATTTTTCTAATAGGAATAAAATTTTTCAATTTTTAGAATGGTCATACTAGCAGGGATATGAACAGATTGTCAAAATTTAGGTTGTCCCACTTACGGAGTTATGGCATTAACTGGAAGAGAAAACTATAAAGTCCTGATATAATGGTGAGACAGTTGAGATATGGATGCATATAGATTCAAGTAGTATTAAAGAAGCACAATAAAATTTGGTGGCTGCTTGGATAATTTAAGATGACCTGAAGTTTCTGGTTTAGGTGACTGAGTAGATGGTGAGAAGTTCCACTGATATAAGAAATGCAATAGTAGAGGAATAGATGACAATTCAGCTGGAATCTCTGAGATTTGAGATGTCAGAGTGATATTTTAGTGGCAATGTTCATCTCGCTATCACGGAATATCAAGTATGCTTCTAAAATCAGGATAAAGATGCCAGACTGAAGTCAAAGAAGTATGAGGTATTGCCTGTGAAAGTATGTTCCATGGTAGTAGTGGAGGGAGATGGATGGAATCCTTTGGAACAGGAGCAATTATAAAGAAGACAGACATAATGAAGCTAGCAAAGATAATCAAGACAGAAAAATGAGAGGTGTAAAGATAATCATAAACACAGAGCTCATGGTCTTCATTCGTAAATATGAAGAGAAAACAAAATATCTCTAGATATTAAGAAGAATGTAAACTCCTAGGAAAGCAAGGGTTTTGTAATTTTCACTACAATAGTCATAGCACCCAAAAAATACTGCCTTGCCCAAAGTCGATGTTCCATAAATATTTGTTGAGATATTTGAGATAGGCATGACATAAGAGAGAATAAGATAAATATTAAAAATAGCAAAATAAATCCTGGGAGAAATAGGAATAATTCATGGACTTGGAAAGAACCTGAAAGGCTTAGTTTTACCTTGAACAGATAGAGACCTGCCACTATTCTAAACACTTACAAATGTTGAAAGAATAAGTCTTTGGCAGGAACTGTAACAAACACACTGACCATTATAGATCACCTGGAAACAGTCTTTACATATCTTTTTTAAAAGGCTCCTTTTAAAAGAAAGAATTGGTAAAAGGGTGGTTAAATGACTTTCTGTCAGGCTTTTTGTTTGGAGAAAAAGGTGTAGGTGAGGTAACTCTGCCCCACATTGAATTTCAGTCTATGTCTCCCTCTTGCCATCCTGAGTTACTCAGGAGTTCTGTTGGGCACATATATATCTCAGAAGCTGAAGCTCCCTCCTTGCATATTTTAGTAGTGGGCTTCCCTTTCTTTCAGATTTCACCATTATTATGATAGGTTCTTGAGAGGCAAAGATAATGGCTATGTATGCTTACATTCACAAACATCTTGAAGCAGAGCCCATTTTCTTTTGTATTTTGAAATCCAATATAAAGGAATTTAAAAATTCAGCAAGAGGGAAAGGGTTTCAGAGTATTTGAACTTGAAAGAGTATATACCCATAACTTCATTTTTGCAAGAAAATTAGCTTCTTGAAATCTTATGCAATTGCTGCCAAGGTCATTGTATTAATTTTAAGTTGTAATTTTAGAGAACACTTACAAATTAGTTTAAAGGCTAGAAAGGAATTTATTGATTCACAATACAACAAAGTTTGAAAGTGCTGATACTTTCAGACACAGGTAAGTGTGGGGGCCCAAAGGATATAAATAGAAAATGTTTCTCTGACTTGGATATTCTTCCCTCTGCAGTTTGTTTTGTTTGTTTTGTTTTGTATTATTTTGGGGAAACCTTTCTCCAAGGGGTGGCAAGAAAAATGACCAAACGCAACTCTATTTTTGTATATTACCAATTTACTGAACCCAGGCAAAGAGACAGCCTTTATACAAAAGACTGACTCAGCTTGGGATTTCTGTTAAAACCTCAAGTTCAGGGAATTCTAACTGGCCAGGTCTTGGTCACATGCCCAGCACGAGAATATGGAGGTGGGATATCCAAGCCAAACCAGATGGAAATGTGAACAAATTCACCAAAAGTAGCAATGAAGGTCTTCTAAGGGTTCTCTTTTGTTTTTCACACTCTTCTGGAATCAATTCTGGTGGTATATATTTTACTAGGAAATAATCAATTTCATCCAGTTTTTAGATTTTTACAGCATATTTATGTTCAGTGAATCATCCTAAATTTAATATATTTCCCTTTGTGTTATTTTTCTTTCTGTTCCTATACTTTATACCTTGGCTTTCTCCCTTTTTCCTTGATCAGAATATCAAATGACATTCGATAAACTCTATATTAAGGTTTGGTTGGACAAGTAGAACCACTAGAAGGACTTTATTATAGAGATTAAACCTTACATGATAGTGGGGCTTTGTTAAGCAGTCTATGTAAATCCACTGCCCCTGCCTCTTGGTGCCAGTCCTGAAGTCAGTAGGGTTGGCAGTCAGGAATGAGAGATGATCTGAAGTTAGGAGATCAAGGATAAGCTGGAACCTTCAAAGATAAGCTATACTCCAACTAGAAAAATGAACTGAACACCATATTAAAAGGATTATACATCATGGCCAAGTGGGATTTATGTGTAAAATGGTTCAACAGACAAAAATCAATCAATGTGATACACCACATTAACAGAATGAAGGACAGAAAAACCACATGATCATCTCAATTGATGCAGACAAAGGCAGAAAAAGTATGTTCATTGGAGTTCAAAACTCCATAGAAAGTTTAAATAACATATTTGATAAAACTGAATTTGAATTTTATAAGTTGAAAATAAGCCAGAAAAAATTATGAGGTTAAATGAAAATGTGAATGATAAAGGAATAAAGGATAAAACGGAAGACCCATATTCATCTAATAATATTTTTAGAAGGTGAGATTAGAGTGAATTTAACAAGTATTTGAAGAAATAGTACTTCTCAGAGATTAAGTTAGAAATAAATCCTCAGATAAAAGAAGTGCTTGGAGTCACCAGTAAAAGAAATGAAAACAAATATATGATTATATCCTGTATCGTATACCTCACCTCAGCCTGATCCTTCCTTTGTTCCACATTAAAAGAATGTGCAACACTGGCAGACTACTTATATATACAATCTGACAGTGTCTCACTGTGTTCATGATTCCAACAAATCTATCCTCCACCTCTCTCCTTACTCCAGCAGGTGAGAATATTCCTAAAGCAACCCTTTCAGTTCTCCCACAGGCTAAACCCATGGATGTATTCTTTCTCCTTTCTTCACATTCCCTCCACATAATTTTGAGATCCAGTTTACAGAACTTCCAGAGGTCAAATCCCAGCTTGATCATGCATTCTCATATTGAATCGCCATCCTTCCCTGCTTCACTGCTTTTGCCCTGCAATCCGGTTCACTTGCATTGTACTCTCTAATTAAATAATAGCACATAAACTCTTGGCCTGAGGCTCTGCTTTCTGGGGAACCAAGGCTAAAAAACAGCTGGTAAACCACATCACATAATGGCAAAGAGGAAAGTCTACAAAGCAACTTGGAAGAAAGAAAGAATATCAAAAAAAAAGAGCAATGAGACTAGTAGCAATCTTCTCATCAGTAACAATAGATGCCAGAAGATAACTGAAAGCACTATCCTTAAAGTACTAATGGAAAAATCACTCTTAGCCTAGAATATAACGTTTAACTAACTATATTAATAAATGAAAGAGATGACATTTTCAGACAAAGACAGAAATTTCTACCTATAGATCTTCAATACTAAAACTTCCAAGGAATAGGTTTCTTACTGAAGGGAATTAAACTCACCATGAAGAAGTGGGATTAAAGAACAAACTGAGCAAAGAAAGTGATATACATGTAGATAAATCCAAGAAGTTTAACTGTTAAACACTGTGTAATTGTGTGACTAATTTGGGGGCCAAGTCAAAAATAAAGTGCAATTCAATGGAATATTACTCAGCCATAAAAAGAAACGAAATTGAGTTATTTGTAGTGAGGTGGATGGACCTAGAGTCTGTCATACAGAGTGAAGTAAGTCAGAAAGAGAAAAACAAATACGGTATGCTAACACATATATATGGAATCTAAGAAAAAAAGAAAGGTCATGAAGAACCTAGTGGTAAGATGGGAATAAAGACACAGACCTACTAGAGCATGGACTTGAGGATATGGGGAGGGGGAAAGGTAAGCTGTGACAAAGTGAGAGAGTGGCATGGACATATATACACTACCAAACGTAACATAGATTGCTAGTGGGAAGTAGCCGCATACACAGGGAGATCAGCTAGGTGGTTTGTGACCACCTAGAGGGGTGGGATAGGGAGGGTGGGAGGGAGGGAGATGCAAGAGGGAAGAGATATGGGAAAATATGTATATGTATAACTGATTCACTTTGTTATAAAGCAGAAATTAACACACCATTGTAAAGCAATTATACTCCAATATAGATATTAAAAAAAAAGAAATTAGAAACTAAAAATAATAATAATAATAAATAAGTACAATTAAAATAGAGACGATAATTACATGGAGATGATATAAAATACCATCAGAACCAATGCTTTGAAACTCATCAATTTTGTTTTCTGTAAGGGTTAGAGCTATTAAATATAAGACTGTGATCACTCAAGTAGGAATGTTCGACCTTTAATTACTAAAAATCTAGAATTAGAATAGATAAACTCCAAATCTGTTGAGGGGAAAAACATAACATTGAATGAAAAATGCAAGTTACAAAAGGAAATATATTATTTATGCAAGTTCAAAATATAAAAGAGTAGAATAGGATTTCTAACTATAAACAAATTCTTGATTTACAAAAATATGGATGCTAGAGTAGAGTCAAACTTTAGACAGTGTGTAACTAAGCAGCAAGGAAAATGCCATGGACTTTGAGAGCTCTCATGTGTATCACTAATATTTTATTCTAAAACAAGGTACCAATCAAATAGGGAAAAATCACATCTTGACTCTGAGTTTTGGATATACTAGTGATTCTGTGCTGTTTTATTAAGTTTAAATAGTTGTAAACAGTAAAAGTTAAAAAAAATCTGTAATGGATCAATGTCCTTTACTAAGTCCTGAGTCTTAGATCATGCTTTCTCCTCCTCCTTGGGCCAGTCCTTCTCTCTTCCTCCTTTTCCTTTTATCTCTAGTACATAACCTTGTATATGGAACATAGTAAGTACACATTAAACATGTGTTGACATGAATAATTCACATGAATGAGCTTTGCAAACTAAAGCCATTATCCTAAACATAAACTCCTCACAAAATAGCACAATTGTCTTCCAAGAAGTGAACCACTATAATAAACTCTGTTATGTGCTACAGAGTACCTCAACATTAGTAAATGTGAAAATATGTACCATAATTAGAAAGCTATCTTAAAGAGCATTAAAAACAAAAGAAACAATTAACCAGCATCAGTATATTAGGTAAAAATTGCTTTGTTAGATGTCTTTCCAGCAAAGTGCTAGACTACAGAAAATTGTAGACTGAGGAATTTTCTAAATATGATTCTGACGTGAATCCTGTAGACCTATTTTTGCAAATAAAAGTTTCTGTAGAGAAAGTGACATTATATAACACTGGTGGAACCAAAGCTTTTATGACTAATGTGCACAATTAGTGGTGCACAATTATATATAACTTTGGTGGGAGACTATTAAATATCTAGCATGTGAAGGTAATCTATTAATCTAAGAGTATAATTTTTAAGAGAGGTGAGAGTAGAAGGCCAATTTTTATGATAGCATAAATGCTATCAGGATTGCACTTGCGTTACTATTATAAAGTAGGACACTCGCAGGTACAGAAAAATAGGTTTCTCAAGTGTGGAAGGTGAAAGAAAGAATAATGGAAATTTTAGCTTTTTGAACATAAAAATGTGAAATATATGCTTTAGCAATGAAAATGAAACTACAAAATAATCGTTTTTATTAAAAATATTTTCTTTCCAGTTACTAGGTCTTGCTAGAATACTTTTAACCAGATCATTTAATTCCCATTTCAATCCATTCTATATACCCGATTTGGTTATGATTTCTAAAAGTAATATGTATTCCCCCCCCACTGCAATATTGCACACAATATGAAAAGAGAATATTAAGCTTACCGTGAGATTGAGTAAAACCTATCATTATGCAGTGTCCTCATAATGAGATTGCATAGTAAAAAAAGAACAAAACAGAATTGAAATAATGTATGAACATCCATATGTTATAGTTAGTTCTACTTGGGTGACACATTATACAATAATTCTGTGAAATGAATTGGAGAGAAATATCTCAAGACTTGAAAAAAAATCCAAATTCACAGACATTAATCTACTCTAGCATTAATTTTACTACTGTTCTTTAAAAATACTGTGAACCTTTCTTGAAAATCTATTCTAAGTCAAACTCTCTGTCATAGTCAATTATGAATTTTGTACATTTATTCTATGGACTCAAGGAGAGAACTGAATGCTGATATCAGAATGTCCCTTGAGTCCACAGATAGATTCAATGACAATCATCTATATACATAACAAAAAAAATGAGCTGATACTCACTACACACAACACTTTTGGTATTCATACTTAGAGTGTTTCCTTCAAATTGATGTTCCATAGATTTTTGGTATACAATTATTTATGGAAAAAAAGATGAAGTATTAAAATCTACAACATCACATAAATACACATACAGTTGATAATGTCTATAAGCAGTTAAACCAAATTTTTAATTCATATTTTATTTTTTGCATTTTTGTGAGAAAAGTATCAAACTCAAAGAAAAGTTGAAAGACCAGTATAATGAATAAATATACCAACTATTAATGTACCACAATGCCAGTTTTCTCTCTCTCTCTCACTCTCCAAACACAGACACACACACACACACACACACACACACACTCACACACACCTATGTCTCTTTTATCAAACAATCTGATATTAGCCTGAGGATATTATACTTCACCTCTAAATACTTCATTATGCCTGTAATGAGGATACAAACACATATCACCACTACCACACTTATGAAAATTAACATTAATTCAATTCTATCATCCATTATACAAAAGTGGAGGAAAATTTGGGACCCCAAAATATGCCTCTTTGCCATAAGAATTATTTTAGACTGGTTATTTTTTTAAAAAGAGCAGACTCAGGAGAAACTCAGAAAACCAAGTAGAAGTTACCCTTTTGTAAAGGACATTTACAAGGGGAAATCTCCATTTGTAAGGGTGTCTCCCCCTCTATATCAGAACAGGAAGGATGACTCTAAATCTCTAGAAACTCTTATCAGTAGAGAGGAAAATGACTTAAATCTGCATAACAAACATATCTTTATTTACTGTGCTTTGCCGGGTAACCTCCCATAACTGCCCCCCCACACTAAACATCTTCTTTGTCTTTAGCTGGAGATGGTATCTCAGGTGGTGGCTTGGGCCATTTTGGGGAGATACTCAGTTTTCCTGGGTACCTCCCATGTATATAGGAGGTATACCTGCTATTAAAATTCTGTTTGGAGACTTCTGGTGGCACAGGGGTTAAGAATCCACCTGCCAATGCAGGGCACATGGGTTCGAGCCCTGGTCCGGGAAGATGCCACATGCTGCGGGGCAACAAAGCCCGTGCACCACAACTACTGAACCTGCGCTCTAGAGCCTGTGAGCCACAACTACTGAAGACCACATGCCTAGAGCCCGTGCTCTGCCACAAGAGAAGCCACCACAATGAGAACCCGCACACTGCAACGAAGAGTATCCCCAACTCACCACAACTAGAGAAAGCCCGCATGCAGCAACAAAGACCCAATGTGGCCAAAAATAAATAAAATAAAATAAATAAATTTATTTTAAAAATTCTCTTTTTATTCCTGTTACTCTGTATTTTATTATAGGAGGATTAAAGGGGAACACATTTTTCTACCCCAAAAGATGTCTCTTTGGCATAAGGATTATTTTGAGCGAAAGATAATCAAAATACATCAGATTCAGGAAAAGCCCTTTAGCTCCCCCTCAACAGCTTAAATTTACATTGGAAAGGGAGCCTGTACCAGGAAAAAAGCTATTACCAGAGAGAACTTTTTACCTAAGAGACTTACTTGTGTAACAGGGCAAACATTGTTTTCTAAACATCTCTTCCTTCCTGTGAATGGCCTTCTTTCCCTTTGTACCCCCAGACCCCTACCCCTTTCCTTAGCTCAGAATGTTATATTAGCTTCAATTCCCTGGCTGCCTTTTGGGGCTCTTATTTTTATGGGACTCCCATACATATAAAATTAAATTTGTTTTTCTCCTGTTAATGTCTTAGGTCAATTTGATTATTAGACCAGCCAAAGAACCTAGAAGGGTAGTAGGAAAATGTTTCCACTCGAGTTGGCAACCATGAAGCGACCTTCACTGGCTGGACACTGCTCACTCTGGCTGCTGCAGCTGAGAGAACCTGGGACCTCTGACAAAAGCCAAAAGAAGAAATCTCATGTCAGTCTCCCAGATCTCTGCCTGCAGGGTCTGATGGAAGTGAAGGTGGTGAGAGTCCTTTGCTTTTTCTAAATTTAGATTAGCAGGAGAAAATATTTGGGTGAATTTGTTCCTTAGGAACACCTACTCTGGTAAAAATTTGATATGAGTACTCTTGTTTTCTATTGATTCTTTTCCTACTCTTTCTTTTCTTTGTTTATGTCTTTTGTGTCATTTGCCATAAGGATGAAAACCACAGTGTATAACAGAGGCAAAAGTCCTATACACTTGTCATTTGAGCCTGCCTCACAGACTGGTGAGTTCACAGTCCTCACCAGACAGGCACTGTGAGTTAATGTGCACATGAGGTAAAGGCTATGACTAATGGAATTTCAGAAGCAAGCCACAAAATTGGTGGGCACAGTCGAGCACTTAAAAGCTGTTAGAGCACTTGCAACCTAACTCCAAGACCCCCAGGTTAGGATAAGTTGGTCATGAATGGGTTAAATTGACTAGGTCACCACCAACCTCAAGAAAATTCCCATGTCATGAGGTACATGGTAAAATACCACAATCCCCAATCCAGTGGCACATGCCTCTTAGCTATCAGTTTGGCTCCAAGAGACCCAAGGCTTAGCTGAAGCCATTCATGTGTACATGAAAAAAAAAAAAATAAGGTGCAGGAAATTTTCCTTTTGTGTTGTTCTATGCTTAAGAGCTTAGCTTTATGACCAGTGAGAATATCACGTCTAGTCTCCACCACCTGGAAGGTACCTATACTTATGTGCATTTCCAGTTGAAAAGACTGGGATTCCAAGTGCGGTAGCCAGTTGATCAGAATCACTGGTAACAATCTGGGCTTGCAACTGGCATCTCTTTGTCTGACTATGCCAGCTCTCAGGGGAGTCTGTCACAAGGGGCCTTTGTCATCTCAACCTTCATTGTCTCATTCTAGATATTGTTAGGGCTGCATGTTTGCAGTCTCCTTTGGGACATTTCTTGCATCCATGGTTAAGCCATAAAAAGTCTTATTGGTTTGATTTGATATTGAGATTAAGATAAGATCCTACCTGTCAATTGCCAGACAATGGGAGCTTCGAATTGGCTATATTTAAGTGTAATGGCTATTGTTAGGGACTCCCTTAATAAGACGAGAGAACAGAAATTAGACTCAGAACAAAAATAACATCTACACCTGACATAAATTCCCCTTTTTCATCCTCTTATACATTCCTTTACCCCCAACTCCCTGTCCCTGACCCTCCAGATCTTTTGGCTCTCTGGGCCTCTGGTCTAAACCCTACCTCTCAAAATCCAACTCCATCACCTCAGTGAACTCCCTTAGGTCCCCAGATTCCTCCAACTTCCCCCAAAATCCATTAAACATCAAGTTGCCTGTTTTGACTTCCCTTTCTTTACAAGATTTACAGAGAGCACTCTGGCCTAACCTCTAGGCCTGGGGTATACAGATTAGGCATTAAAATACTAAAAGCAAGGAACTGAATTCAGAACAATTACCAGAGACAGATGGTAGGGATCATTTTTCCATCCCTTATGACCCTTGCTACTTTCCAGGGCTCTGTAAACAGGCTCTGCCAGCTTTAGGCCTTCCTATGCAATGCCTCTGTGGTTGTTTCCAGGACCCACACCACAAAAAATTCATGTACCCTAGACAGCAGCAGATCTTCTAAGTTATAAAGCCTTTTACCTCAACTTTCAGAACATCTTACCAAATTTAGAGAGGAATGGAAAGCTTAGTGGCCATTCACAACCACACTCACAGCAACCTAGATTGGCTGTTAAGGGATGTTCTTCCCACCCTTGATTATACTACAGCTATCAGACAAGCCAGGCAGTCCCCTGAGGAACACCTCCCCACTGCAGAGGAAACAGATGGCCAGAAGTTCTCCCAGGCCGTCCTACAAATGATCGGGAAATGGGTCACCTGGAGGCCAATGTTTAGGGGCTAGTAGAAGCAATAGTACAGGTTTCTCCCTAAGGTGAATTGGTCTGAGGTTGAATTTTGTACTCAGAAAGGTCTTTCTTAAATGCTTTAGACAGACTTTTTGAAGGCGTACTGCATTAAACCCTCAAGCTCTAGAAATCTTTTAATTTTCATCTTAGTTGGAAATCTCCCTGATATAAAGAAGCAGGTTTAGTAGGATGGGCACATCAGTCCCTTGATAGGCTGTTAACCAGGTCTTTGGGGAATTGGAAACAACAATCTTTGTCTTACAAACCTCTAAAAAACCAGAAATGTGGCTCTAGAAGCAAATCAAATTCCACCTCTTTTACCAATCTCCAAACCTCCCCTATTCATCTCAAAATGCTTGTAGATATTGTTAAAAACCAGGACATTGGAGACAGAACTGTCTTGCACTTAAGAAAAAGAAAAATTTAAATAGTAATTACCCTGGACCTCTGAAAACAGGCAAATATGCCTGAAAAACTCCATCTTGGAGAAAACTTGGATACTTTCTCTGTGATGTAGATTTTCTACCTCCATCTCCTCTATTGACTCAACAGCCATTCCCTAAAATGCAAACCTTAGGGAGATGTTCCTCATCCGAAAAACGGGGAGGGATGGTAATTGGAAATTGGGCAAATAAAAAAATCTTAAATGTCCTCTCCACAAATATTAATAAAAACTTTAGCCATCTGAGCAGGTGAACGTCACTTATTCCAACTGCCAAAACAAAATTTGGATCCACCTGTTCATTTATAAACTAGTGAGTTTTATATTACTGTACCTTAATCATAGCTAAAATTTTAAAACTATAGTTATAAGGCCTGTTTGCATCTGTCTGTATGTTTATGTGTGTCTATATATGTACGTGTGTCTATATATGTACATTGTATCTGTGTGGTATTTTTCTACCTTAGGATGGTATTGCCAAAATTAATTTGTAAAAGAGCTCTATTTAGTTGGGTTGAAGGTCAAGTACTTGAAAAAATTGGGTCTTCTAAAACTCTCAGAAATATAGAAACTAACCCAAGTGTTAATCTGGGATAATCTTCAGTAAATAAAACCTAGTTTAAGTTTGTTATTTTAATTAAAATGTGTGTGTTGGTTTAATTAAAATAATGAATGTAAACAAATTTTATTCTACCTGAGTTTACTAGAACTGCTCCTATAGAACACCCACTGATCGCTGGCAGAAGACTTCAGACCTCCCAAAAGGCAAGAAACTCCCCACGTACCTGGGTAGGGCAAAAGAAAAAACAGAGACAAAAGAATAGGGACGGGACCTGCACCAGTGGGAGGGAGCCACGAAGGAGGAAAGGTTTCCGCACACTAGGAAGCCCCTTCGCGGGCAGAGACTCCGGCTGGCGGAGGGGGAAAGCTTCGGAGCCACGGAGGAGAGCGCAGCAACAGGGGTGCAGAGGGCAAAGCGGAGAGATTCCCGCACAGAGGACCGGTGCCGACCAGCACTCACCAGCACGAGAGGCTTGTCTGCTCACCCGCTGGGGCAGGCGGGGGCTGGGAGCTGAGGCTCGGGCTTCAGTCGGATCCCAGGGAGATGACAGGGGTTGGCGGTCTGAACACAGCCTGAAGGGGTTAGTGCACCACGGCTAGCCGGGAGGGAGTCTGGGAAAATGTCTGGACCTGCGGAAGAGGCAAGAGACTTTTTCTTCCCTCTTTGTTTCCTGGTGCGCGAGGAGAGGGGATTAAGAGAGCGAGCCGAGGCTAAGAGCATGGACCACAGAGACGGGCATGAGACACTAAGGCTGCTGCTGCAGCCACCAAGAAGCCTGTTTGAAAGCACAGCTCACTATCCACACCTCCCCTCCCGGGAGCCTGTGCAGCCTGCCACTGCCAGGGTCCCGTGATTCAGGAACAACTTCCCCGGGAGAACACACTGCACGCCGCAGGCTGGTGCAACGTCACACCGGCCTCTGCCGCTGCAGGCTCGCCCTGCACTCCGTAACCCTCCCTCCCACCGGCCTGAGTGAGCCAGAGTCCCCGAAGCATCTGCTCCTTTAACCCCGTCCTGTCTGAGCGAGGAACAGATGCCCTCAGGCGACCTACACGCAGAGGCGGGGCCAAATCCAAAGCTGAACCCCGGGAACTGTGCGAACAAAGAAGACAAAGGGAAATCTCTCCCAGCAGCCTCAGGAGCAGTGGATTAAATCTCCACAATCAACTTGATGTACCCTGCAACTGTGGAATACCTGAATAGACAACAAATCATCCCAAAATTAAGGCGGTTGACTTTGGGAGCAAGATATATTATTTTTTCCCCTTTTCCTCTTTTTCTGAGTGTGTATATATGCTTCTGTGTGAGATTTTGTCTGTTAAGCTTTGCTTTCACCATTTGTCCTAGGGTTCTGTCCGTCCATTTTTGTTCTTTACTTTAAAAAGAAAATTGATTCCTTGATAATTATTTTTTATTGTAATAACTTTATTTCATTTTATATTACTTTATTTTATTTTATTTTATCCTCTTCCTTCCTTCCTCTCTCTTTCTTTCTTTCTTTCTTTCTTTTTTCATTCACTTTTTCTCCCTTTTATTCTGAGCCGTGTGGATGAAAGGCTCTTGGTGCTTCAGCCAGGCGTAAGTGCTGTGCCTCTAAGGTAGGAGAGCCAAATTCAGGACACTGTTCCACAAGAGACCTCTCAGCTCCATGTAATATCAAATGGCGAAACTCTCCCAGAGATCTCCATCTCAACACCAAGACCCAGCTCCATTCAACGACCAGCAAGCTACAGTGCTGGACACCCAATGTCGGGGTCAACAATATGATGACAGTTGACAACTAACCTTTTGGTGGTGAGCACACTGTAGTTTATATAAATGTCAAAATATAATATTATACACATGAACCTTATGTGTTATAAACCCATGAAAATATAAATAAATAAACATTTAATAAATAAATTTACTTTCATTAACTTATGAAACAGCAACATACTTTGCCCAATTTACTTAGCTTCAGAATTTTCATTTGTACAGTTTGAACCAGAAGAAGTACCTTTATTGGTTTATTTTTTTTCTAAAATTCTAAGACTAAATTGTTAATACAATGTCTTCAAAAAATTATTAATAGAATGCTTTCATAATTATCTCACATAAATATTTAGGTAAATAGCTATGTAATAGCTGAATTTTCTCAAACTGTTAAAATATTATTTCTAAAGGTATATTTCAGGTTAAGAAGGATTAAGCTGCAGAGATATAACGTTTAATGATATTTCTCAAGTGATAAGAACTTACTATCAGAAGCATGTAATATATTAGTACCCTCATTATGAAGTTCAGATTCTCCAGCAGAAAATGCTCAGGGCATATGTGAGTGATGATAATTTTTTTTTCTATGCCTATATTCCTATAGCATTTCTTATCATGATGTCATTGTGTAACTGCATTTAAAGTGGGCTCTTAGGGACTTCCCTGGTGGCGCAGTGGTTAAGAATCCGCCTGTCAATGCGGGGGACACAGGTTCGAGCCCTGGTCCGGGAGGATCCCACAGGCCGTGGAGCAACTAAGCCCATGCACCACAACTACTGAGCCCGTGTGCCACAACTAGTGATGCCCACGTGCCTAGAGCCCGTGCTCTGCAACAAGAGAAGGCACCGCAATAAGAAGCCCGCGCACCGCAACGAAGAGTAGCCCCCACTGCCCGCAACTAGAGAAAGTCCGCGTGCAGCAACGAAGACCCAACACAGCCAAAAATAAATAAATTTAAAAAAAGATGATTCTTTAATAAATAAGTCAATCAATCAATAAAGTGTGCTCTTAAGCATTTGCCAATTAAAGAACCTCAACCTAAAGACCCAAAGACCCCATCTGAGTTTGCTAAGTGATGCAGTGTTAATAAAACTGTGGCTCATTGGAATCTAGTGTGTTACAGGATTTTTTGCACACTTAGCTCTTCAACTGATTTGGTTTGGATTCTAGTCAAATTACTTGGTACCTTGGTTAAGTGGGCTTGTGAAAAATACCTGATGTATACAACCACTTCCTATGGAGCTAATAGCTATGTGTTTGCTAAGTATTTTGTGAGAAGAAAAGATCAGAGAGCAAAGAAAGCTGGATTTCCTTCAAAGCACTGAACGGTAACATGTATGTAAAGACTGGGTAATTACTGGGCAGAAACAGGCCTGCCAGTAAAAGCCAACGATATGCAGCTCCCTTCTTTTGCTGAAAATCTGTCCTAGTTTCATGTTAAATTATATATTAAAAGAATACTACATTTTTCTATAATGATATTTTTATAATATAGAGGGTATGTTTCTGACCAAAGACTCTACATCCACAATATATGACAAAAGCAAAGGTATAATGATAAAATATCATACTCGACTCATTTAAGTAGTAAAGTATATTCTAAACCTCATAATGGACAAATATAGTCACTGTGAGGTGGTTCTATAAGTCTCTAATATATTTTAAAAAGGTATATATCATGTTCAAACGAATTTCTACTATATCTTAAATTATGACTATATAAAATGAACACATTAACTATAATGACCACTTATTGACACTAATATAAGTCTGTTCCTCAACAAGAAAGATGTACATATGTATGTGGGTGTTTGTATGAGTTAGGTAACAGGCATCTTTTAAAAAAACTGTTCAAGAAAATTTGAAGTAATGAATTTTCATGTAGCATGAGGAGGTAATCAAAATCATTCTCCCCTATTTCCTTAATTCTAAGGTACCTTATGTTGTATATGTCCTTAAGTTAGGGAAACTTTTTTTGGAAATAAAAAGCAAGTACACCAAATGCGCACATTAGAAAGAAAATTCTGGTTTTATAAATTTTATAATGAAGAAAGAAAATGGAATACCTTGTTTTATTTACCTTAGAATTAAATTTGAATTTAAGCTTAATTTCTACAGTAACCTTTAGAAATTTTTATTATGCAGTCTTTCTTGATGATAATTTGTAATTTGCTATGATTGATTTAGAATTTCCAAATTTCCATCCATTTTTAGAATTCAAAATTTTGGCTAAAGCCATCAATTATTTGAAATCCTCTCTCAATCTAGACTGTGCCTGAGGCCAGTACCTGAGCTGATCCTCTAGAGAGCTTCATGGAGAGTATAATAAGGGGAGCCCTTGTTGAGTAATTTATAATTGATTAACATCATCATGAATTGCTCCCAACTTTATTCATGATTCTGAACACTTGAGATAATTGAAATACCAAAAGAATGAGTATAAAGCTATTAGGACAAGTGGATACTTGAGCCTACTCACAGTCTCTTTGAGGCAGAGGCTCATTTTGTGCATAAGTGTAAAGGAATGTATTTTTGGAAAAATAATTCTAGTTCCAGTTAGAAGATGGTGAACTCAGAGAATTCATTTATCACTGCTCAAAGTGTTTAGAGCCATTGAAAACATTTCCCCCTAGACATTGACATGATGGATTTATTTTAATCAGCAATTACAAAAGTTGACCAAGTGCCAGGCATCAGTGAGTAGATTATTGGGCAAAAATCCGTTTTTTCCCCTTGTACAAAACCTGGATGCATCCTGTCCAAGGACAGACTTAAACAGGCAAGGGAAAATTTATTGAAAATTTGCAATTGGAGAGAGAGATTGGACTAAACTCTGCTGAAACAAAAAGTGGGACAGTTTATCAATTCTGAAGTGAGCTAGTGGACTGGTACTGGAGGACATTAGGAGGAGACTGGTTAATGTGATTAGGCCATCTGTGTTTGCTAATCAGCACTTATTGAAGTTAGACTCTTGCCTTCCCACAGAGAATGCGGTGCTATGTTTCTTGATGATTACATTTCGAAAACTGGCTTCCATGTCCGTGAGAAAGACATTCCTGGGTTGTAAATCTGGCAAGATGACTAGAAGAAGATTTACGAGTCAAAGGGGTGAAAAAAGAATTTGCATGTTTTTTAGAGTAAATGTTCTAAATAAGGGGAGGTCAAGGGCCTATAAGTCAGGAAGAAACCTGTCTAAAGTTTTATTAAGCTGAAAGGAATATTAAGGCTGTCTTGGGCAATCTAAACCTTGAACACAGGTACAGATGTTTGCCAACTCTAGAGAAAAGCCTACAAGTATGACCAGCTCCTTTACCTTTAATTTCCCATCCTCCCTAATCTGATTTAGGTATTTCACTTGTGTTGTCACAGGCTTACCAATATCACAGAATTTATCAGGTCAAATTGCAATTTTTTGTCTGTTTACTACTCTTGACACTGGACTGTAAGGTACCTGAGAACAGGGATCCTGTTTACATTTGTAACCACAGGACCTACTGTAATTCCCCTTACCTCAATTAATGCCTGCTAGAATAAACTGAATTCTAAAAAATTAACAGAAAATTAGCAGAGATAGGAAATAAGAATGTGGGAATTACAAAAAAAATAAGAGCCTTTAGTTTAGTAAAATGAAGATGGTAAGGGAATATGATCAGAAGCCATATATTCCTAGAAGGTATGAAATTTTCTAGTAAATCCTAGAAAACTAGAAGTTGGCCACACACAGTGGAGATAGGAAAGAGGGCTCACATTTAATGTACACTATATGGTAGACGCTATGTTAGCATATCAAATTTAATCGTGTATCTGTGAAGAAAGCACTGCAAACCCTATTTTATAAGTAGGAAAACTGATACCTGGAGTGGCCATATACCACCTACAGAACAGTGAACCAAGATTGAAACACTCGCCTTTATGGCCCCAAGTCATAAAGCTATTAAACTTGGCTGCCTTAAACATAAATTATAATAGTTTAAGTTTAGGAGAGAAAAATGATCAATACTTTTAACTTTGCATATGAGATGATATCCCTAAGAAGGGATCACCCTCAAAATATAAATAGAATGAATAAGTATCAGATGTATCTTTAAATACTAGAGACAAGCAAGGGTGTAAAGAAAACTGGTGATGTTTGGGGGTACCTTCCAAAACTTTTTTTTTTTTTTTTTTTGTGGTATGCGGGCCTCTCACTGTTTTGGCCTCTCCCATTGTGGAGCACAGGCTCCGGACACGCAGACTCAGCTGCCATGGTTCACGGGCCCACCTGCTCCGCGGTATGTGGGATCTTCCCGGACTGGGGCACGAACCTGTGTCCCCTGCATCGGCAGGCGAACTCTCAACCACTGCGCCACCAGGGAAGCCCCCCTTCCAAAACTTTTGAAGGTGGTGTCCCCACAAGGAGACTCTGTCTCTTGGTAGCACCATCAGCTCTGCTTCTGGATTGGATGGATATTGAGATGACATTAGAAGTGCTGTTCTCTTAGAGTTAGGACATTCTCTGATTCTTTAGTAATGAAATACCTTTGATTCTTTGCTTTATCACCAAAAAAGATTGTTTAAAGGAACAACCTTTTTGTTTTTCCAGATACACACTGGGAATGCTATTTACCAACTCCCACTACATGCTAGAGATATGATGGTAGTCCCCTTATATATCCCAGTATACCGTACAGAAAATATTAAGGCTACTGGCATCAGTCCCATATGGTTAAATAAGCTGTTTAAAGGAGGATATTCCTGAACTGGAGAGGGATGTCTGGGACAAGAGCAAGCAGGATGGAGAGGATTTAATCAACAATTTAGTTTTATCTGGAAGCCTGATAAAATTCAAATACCCATGTCTCGCTTGCATGGGACTTATTTTTCAACATAACATGGCTTGACAATTTTTCTTAAGAATTTGGGATGAGAAGGAAAAACATAATAATTTAATCTAGTCAATAAAAGGAATAATGATGTTCCTCTTATTTCTTTGAAATCCTTTGGTAAATTTCTTGACTTGTCATCTGACTGACTTTTACCCTTTTCTAGAAAAAAAGCATACCGGGAGGAAGTAAGACCTAGTGCTCTTTAGTGTACTCTTGGCATTCTTCCAACTCTTCTGGAAAACATCATTCTATCACTTATATTCTTGTAGAACTGTAAGTTGAAATGAAGAACCCTCTTACCCAGCCTCTTACACAAAAGTATCACGATATTCTTTAAAAGACCCTATCCAAACAGACACATTTTAAATAATTATTAGTTCACCATCATGACCCAACAAGACTGCAAGGTTGCTTAGCAACAGAATCAGGCACTCTTAACAGGAACATGCATGGGAACAATGGTGAAAAGTGATGGAGATCTTACAAAGGCAAATTCTTTGAATTAAATCTTTGTTAAAAGACATCATAGGGAAAATGAGTTTTTTAACCTAAGAATTGTTTCCTGAGATTGATACATTATTTCATAGCTAAACATCATCCACTTTCCATAGAATAGATACAACAATGGAACTTTTAGTCTTTACATAATTTAGGGCACTTACAAAACATTATTTATCAGTGTTAGCTTGAAAATGAATAATATTTCTGTGTCGTCCCATTATCTTTAAAACTGTATAGATATATAAAGAAAGGAAGTTACTTACAAAAATAAATACTGCAAATGTACTTGATTAACGATGTTCTATTTTTATGTCATACGTAATTAGACTATAAAAATTGTATTCTTTTAAATTTGAACAAGATATAAGTATATATATATGTATATTTATGTATACATACATACACACAAACATGCATTATCTATCTAATTCCCATTTCCAGTGGAAAAAGAAAAGAAAAGAAAAGAAAAAGCCTGCAAAGCATTGTCTCTTTGGGACTCCTAGATTGACTAATTTTTGGCTGAATGGGCTGATTTTATACTACAATACCTGTAAAGGCACTAACTTGCTTCTATTAGTAAATGGAAGAAAATCCAGTACATTTGGGCTCTGTTGATGCAATATGTAAACACCCAGCAAGTTCAAAGAGTAAGCTCAACATCCTGGCAGAAGACCTCAACTTTGAACCTAGTACCATCTCTGGCTTGGACAATTCACTTAACCACCATAGACCTCATATTCCTCATCTCTAAAAGGAGGTCTCCAAGATTATTTTCAGCTCTAAAATTCCTAAAGTTCATGTCCATCAACTCTAAGTAGCATCATTCTTTTTTCTCACAGAAGAATTGTTTGTTTTAGTGCATTGGTTATTTGACTACTGTCTTTATGTAAATACTAGAAGTAGCAGGCTTGTTTGCCAATACATTCACGTATCAGGCAGAAAATTTTCAATACTGGGTTTTTGTTTGTTTCTTTCTTTCTTCACGGCTGATTGCATGTTGCAGAGCTGATTTTTAGTTTCTGAAAGTTAAAAACATGCAGGTGTAGATATAATGTGCTGCAGCCATTTATATCACCAGCCATAATGTTTTAAAACAACTGGCTTTTTTGCATAGTCTTTAGAAGAGGGTTAGATGAGCACTTCTGTTTTCCTTTCCTTGAGAAGTTTTATAACAACACCGAAAGGTCATCTTTAAAATGTCAGACAAGATTAACAACAAAATCTTGGAAGACAGCCAGTCCACCAAGGAAACAATCCCAAAGGACTCTTTACAGATGCAAATCTTAAATAAGCAACAGAACCTGAGAGTGGGGTGAGGGCAGTGGAGAGAAATACTTTGTAGCAAAGAAATACATTGAAGAGATGCCTCATGGCCTTGAACTGTTGGAAAGGAGTAGCAGTAAACAAACCTGGCCCCCAGCAATTGCTAAAGGGCACATTCATTAGGAAGTTGGAAGCAAGAAGTATAAGATCATGAGTCAGAGAAGCAGAATCATGAGCCACACCCACACTGGGTTCTATATGCTATGGTTAAAACCAAGAGAAGTTGATGTAAATATTTTAATTGCAAGGAATTGAAAAAGTGGTTTTTAATCTCACTAGTTGATGCCAGGCCAGGTTTTTGATTATACAACTGAGGATGTAGCTCTATAGTCCTCACAGCTGAGTAGTAGAGAAGATGCAGTTTTCTTCCCACAAAAATACCACTTCTCCTACTAACAATTCTAAAGGGAGAGAAAGCCTTTAACAGAGAACACATTAAAGGAGAGTCACAGTTATTTAAAACCAGAAACTTAAATATTGATGGAAGAAGCAAGTAGGTTTAGGAAGAGAGCAAGCTACAGAAATTGATAAAAGCTTTGCACTTTTAGTTGAAATTTTTAAAATTATCAACAGAAATGGAGAATAATCTGCAATTTCTATTTTATCCAGTATTCAACTAAGTGGCCTATTAGTTTAGTAGGATGAAAAGTATCTTGCTGGCAAATGTGGAAACTAATACTGAAACAGAAATATAAGGCAGAGATATTTTTGTAGCAAAGGATTTCACCAGCTTTGTCAAGGTTGACACTACTTAATATAAATGTTAGATTATGTAATACATAAATGTATATTCAGTAGAAATAGTCAATAAATTGTACATAATGTACTACAGTAGTAAATGTTAGGTTCTTTTCAATGAATACTTTATAGTGTCTTTGCGATCTTTATAAAGAGCCTAGTTTTTAAATAAATACTATTTCAAATTTGGGGAATGAGAAGTTTAAAATAAGATGAACCAGATTTCTACAATCCATTTTCTGATGCTCAAAGTGGGCAGACTACAAAATGGAGCATGGCTGAGGCCATGTGGTAATCTGTGTGTTCCTTGCACTGTTTGAATTATATTATACATCCGTAATATGCAGGGGCACAAATCACTCATAGGTTATGCTTTTTAGGCAAACTTTTACACACGAATAACAACTAATTTGAATAGACCTTAGCAAAACCGTGATGTCTTCTTGTTTCATCAAGCTCCACTTTCTGAGTTTCCCCTGTGAGTCTAATTATTGCTCTCTCTTCTCTATTCCCTAATACCCTCGGCAGAACACTTATGCCCTCAAGTTCTCTTCCCTCTTGCACATCATCAAAACTTGCTTTTGGATCATTCAGGCTGAGGTAAAAATGACTACGATCTTAAAGCACAACCAGTATTTGAATTTTAATGGGAAAAAAAGATTTAAGCTAAAGGGATGAGATTCCGAGATAAAGGGATGAGAGTTGAATGCCAACCATCAGTTAGTAGATGAGAAGACCTTTTTAGGCAGCAAAACTTTTCTGCATCTCTAGTCATAATACTAATTCTGCAAGCTATATAGTTGGAGAGATGCAATCATATGAAAGGCTCAAGATATCAGAAAATAGAAACCAAAACTACTTCTTCTTAGTTCATAAATAGGGTGTAGGTTTACTAAAGAGGACATTAAAATTGCTTCCTGTTTCCTGAACCCAATCCAACCAGCAAGGGAAAGGAGTTGAATAATGTAGCATTTGAGTTGGTTAATGGCAGGGAGAATTCAGAGTGGAATTACAGATGTAAAATGGATATCAGGATGTTATTTGTGTGTATGTGTCCATCGTGTATGTGTATAGAAGCCACCTCTGTCATCTAGGAAAAGACATTTAAATCTTCCAGAGTTATAAATTCACTGAGAAGAAACGATAAACTTCAGCGTCATTTTGTTGCTCAATTGGGTCCTATTTGAGGGATGAATCAATAACAATGATTTCCTTGAATGGTCTCTCAAGGCTATTGTTTTTTTATGGTCCTGGTATGCAAGGGGGTTGTTTTGAAAGGACACAAACAGGTAATTCTCTCTTTCAAGGATTTTGGTCGTAGTAGTTGAGCAAAAACTACAGTATGATAGAAAGCAGTTCGTTTTCTTTGTCTCATATACAGAGTTAAAATTAAAAAGTGAAAAGACCCTATGTTTTATCATTTTATATTCAACACTGATCTACATACGGGTTAAAACAAACTGATCTTACTACCCATTATGATTATTAAGGTACCAAAAAAATTCACTTTGAAAACGATTCCTGAATATGGATACATTTTGTATTCAGAATCACATGGAAAAAGAAGCCTCTTAATTTACATGGGCCAGTGTCCCATAGTTATTGATCATTATTCATGGGAAATAAATTAATTTTCTAACATTCCATCATTTGCTATTTTTTTTAACAAAAGAGGGATTTTATTGTTCAGCACAGGGAAATAGAGCCATCATTTTATAATAATTAAATGTAGTATAATCTATAAAAATATTGAATCACTTTGTTGTACACCTGAAACTAATATAATATCGTAAATCATCTATACATCAATAAAAAGAGGTATTTTAGTTTTCTTATCAGCTGTTCTGTTCTTTGTTAAGAAGTGAGGAAAAAACACTGATTCTAAGGAAGTCAGATCCTTGATTTGCCTGATGATTATGAATATGAAAAAAGTGTTCTCTACAGAACAGTAGCTCTTAATCAAAAAAAGGCCGGCTCTAACATATTCTACAAAGAAGAGTGTGCCAAGATATAGCAATCCTTTTTGATTCTTTTGAAATTTAAACAAATAGTGTACTCTGCATGAATTTTATCTTTCAACTAAATCATTCTACTGTGGAATTTATGATGCTATAGTACTAGTTTACGAAGAAAGTGTAGTAGGCTTCACATATCTCCATATCTTATATTGATGGCATTTAAATTCTAATACCAAACTGTTATTGTTTCATAAACTAGGAGAAAATTACGCTTATAACAAGCAGGAGAAGCTGGCAGAAGCAATAGATGTCCCATTCTTTGCTTTCTATTGTTTGTAAGCCTAATTACCCTAGTTGACCAATTAATGACAACACATGATGAAATTTTCCTGACTGCTAATTAATGAGCTCTAATTTCACTAGCTTTGTTACTGCTAAGGCTTCCACTAATTCTATGTGTGAATGTCTTCTTACCCTACTCCTCCTACTTTCCCCTTTGAACTTCCTCATATGTAGAGAACCCATTTGATTGACTTAAGCGTCAGAAGATACTTATAATCAGAGAAAAAGCAAAAAAGAATGACTGTAATGCCAATTAGTATAACTATTAATTAGAAATTATGTTTTGAGGATTTTCAGACAGAAGAGGAGTAGAAATGATAATAGTTTAGTTTTAGGAAAGCTGTAGTACACAAAGAGAACCCCAAATCACACCACAGAGAATTTTGCAGGAATTTAATATATCTGATATACACTCAATTTGTGCCCATGAATGGTGAGCAACTAGAAGTAAAGGAGAATCACATAGTTACATTTCTGGACAAATCAGGTTATCAGAATGATGTAATAATGGCAGTTTACCTCAATCACTTCTTAGGCTTTCTTATTTACTATGCTAAATGTTAAATGAGATTTCTGAGTAAAAGCATTACAATGACTTCAGCATTGTGGGACATGAAACACAGTGAAAACTCAGAGCAAGGAAGGAAATAAGTCAGGTAAGAAGGAAAAAGAATTGAAAGAGCTGAAAGATGTATTACTTGGCTGTCAGGTGTTAGGAGAATTTATTTGTGCTTTTTCTTAATCTTCATAACGCTCTTGTAACAATGGTAGTAACATACCCATTTTTTTTTTTTAGATGAGCGACCTTTAACTGTAGGTTGCACTTGATTGTCTGCCAGGTTTTCAAGTCTGTGATGGGGACAGTAATGTCAGAAATTTCAATCCCAGTCAGATCAAGACCTGGTAGAAACACCATTATGGAAGTGCATAGTTTTGACCCAAATCTGACCACATTAAAATGTTGTTCTTTCTTCTCCAGGATGATAGTCTGTATTTCAAGAAGAATTCTAATTCTTGCCCCATAACAATTTCTCTGAGTTCTTTGTGCCAACTAAAGCCTTTGATTGATTTTCATATTAGCAAAGCCCTGGAATTCTATGCAAAATGCTATGAATAGTTATCTACCTATCTAATTATTTTTAGCAAAAGGATGCAGAGCCGTTATCAGATTCTCAAAACTCAATCAGATTTTCTAACAGTTTACATTAAATAAGGTAATGAATGCCCTTTCTGGATCCAAACCTTATAATATTTTTAATCCTTACCGTGGTCCCTGAAATGTCTATTATCTCTAATTATCAATAAGGGAACTGAGGCGTCATAAAGTCTAAGTAAGTGAGAGGTCTGGAATTCAAATCCAGGTCAGTTTCAGTCTTGAACACCACTAATTCTATAGCCTACACTGCATTCTATAGTCTCACTGTAGATAATCAATAAATGTTCATTTATTTCCTTTACCCCAGTTGGGGACAAAGAACATGGGTGGGTGAAAGAAAGTACAGATTAGTTTTACTGTGAATGATATAATAATAATGCTAGTCAGCAGTTACAGAATATTCATATTGTGTTAGGAGTTGAGCATTAAGTACTTTACAGGCATTATTTTATTTAAAATCTCATATATATAATACCTACCTTAGGAAGTAGGTAATATAAATGTGCCAAGGTGATTGAAATAACGTGGTCACGTACAGTCAATGAAACTGGGAAAGACTTTTCTGGGCTGATGGTTGAATTTTGGCCAAGGCATTAAGGGGAGAAGGGATGAGCACTGGTGGGGAGACTGAAAACTTATTCATCATAGGGAGAAAGCACTGGTGGAAGCATTGTACTGCTTGCTTAAGAACTGTTACCCTCATAACCCCAAAACTGAGGTTTTGCTGAAAGCTGAAGGCAGATTTCTTGCAGTGTGAAAAATAATTTACTGATATCTCTTCATGTTTGAACATGACTGTTTTGCAGATTTGTTGAAATGACTCAAGTTCTCTTTCAGATCTGGACTAAATGTCTGTATCATAGCATTAGGGCCCATGAAGCAGCATCTGCAAGCCCATACTCACCTCCCCCCTTTTTAGTGTTTTGCACTCTGGAAAAGCAAACAACAGCAACAAAAATATCTTATTTCCTTTTATCTATAGTTATTATTCATCTTGTCAAGAAAATCATTTGATATATTTATGCTAAAATATAAATGAGATTTTTCCAGTTTTATTGAGATTGAATTGATATATAATATTGTATCTGTCCAAGGTGTACAATGTGATTATATATATATATATATATATATATATATATATATATATATATATATATATATATATATATATATAGTGTGTGAAATGACTACCACAATAAGTTTAGTTAACCTTAATTCACATAATTACAAATTTTATTTTTGTGATGAGAACTTTCAAGATCTACTCTCTTAGCAACTTTCAAACATAAAATACGGTATTGTTAACTGTAGTGACCAAGCTGTACATGACATCACCATTACACACATATCTTATAACTAGAAGTGTTTATCATCTTCACTCATTTTCCTCACCTCCAACCCCCAGCTCTGGCAACCATCATTCCATTCTTTCTATCATGAGTTCAGTAGTTTAGTTTCCACATATGAGATCCTAAAGTATTTATCTTTCTCTGTCTGACATTTCATTTAGCATAATGCCCCCCAAATCCACCCATGTGGTCACAAATAGCCAGATTTCCTTCTTTATCATGGCTGAATAATAGTAGGTTGTATGCACCCCATTTTCTTCATCCATTCATCCACAAAAATCACTGAGGTTGTTTCCATGTCTTGGCTACTGTATTGGGTTGGCCACAAAGTTCATACAGTTATTGAATACACTGTTCAATAAAACTTGGTGAAAATGAAAAATGTGTCTTTCATTTTTACTTAAAATAAGTCTTTGACAAAGCCAGCTAGGCATCCCTTTGAGTAATGACTTATATCGCATTGAAATATTTTAAACATACGAACAGTAATAGCTTAAATGACAAATGTTACTAATATTGACACAATTGATCAAGGAGAATATGTTAGAATATGTTAAAATGCAGATGGACAGTGAAAGAACAAATATAACTTTTAACTAACTATTGTCTTGATATTTAGACCATTGGTTAAGAACATGATAACAGGTTTCATCCATTTCAAGAAAGCAGAATATTTGCAGATCACTTAACATTTACTAGGTATGTTCTCAGTCTGGAAGGATATATTTCATTTACATGTGTCATTTAATTTAACCACACCACTCTCTAATAGATAGTGTTATACCTATTTGCAGATAGGAAACAGGTTCAGAAAGATTAAGAATGTTACCTAATTCTAGTAAGTAGCCGAACCTAAACTGATCTAATTCCAGGGCACAGCTCTTTCTGACACGTCAGTGTAGGTCTTTATCTCTTTGAGAATTGTTGAACATTAAAAGCCTTCTTCCAGGTAAATGCGTAAAGAAACAACATGAGCAATGATATAACAATACAAGTCTCACTAAATAATTGGTGTGTTTGGCCTTGCTTTTGCTGACAGATCTTTTGCAAAATTGCTTTTCTCTGAGATAGTGGACTTTAAATATTTTCTTTGAAGACTTTCCTAAACTATACCTATCAGAAAGCTACTTTGCTTTCAACCTAAAGAAAAATGAAAGCTTACTTAACTACACTTAGGTGCCAGGGTCATACTATGAACTCTACACCTGCCAGGATTCACGCTAAGATAGGGTGGCTCTGAAAACTGTCCATAGTACTGTGATTTCTTTCTGATACTTTGAAGTAGAAATAATTTAATAACTATTCACAAAAGAGAGAAACACTGTTTATTCGTCCTCAATATCATACTGCTGTAGGCTAATTCTTTCTCTCTTGTTACCCCTTAGTATAGAGAGTGTATTTTGGGGACCCTCCTTCACGATCTTCTCCATTCCAAGAGCATCCAGGACTTCTCAAGCAGCCAGTTTTGCCAGATGGTCTTAGGGTTGGTTGTACCCATATATGTATAATGCTGATCTTCTCAAGTAAGGTCCTTATAGAGCATAATGGCTAAGAGAATTGGTGCTGATACCAGACCTGAGTTCAAATCCTGCCTATGCCCCTAACTAGCTGTGTAACCTTGGAGAAGTAACTTAATCCTTAAAGGGATTAGATTTCTCACCCGGAAAATGGTATCATAAATGCATCTACCCCATATGGTTAGTGTGTAAATTAATGTAACTTGAGATGGTGCATGTTAAGCATTAGCACAGTGCCTGTCTCTTGTTAGTAATACCTGCTTTTATTATTAATTATTCTCTTTATATTATCAGTTTCAGCTAGGTGCCTAACATATAATAGTTGTTCAGCAAATATTTACTGGATTGAACTAGCTCTGAAATTTAAGCATTGGGTCAACAGCAAAGTAGTCACCCCATCAATATTTCTCCCACAGAAAGGGAGAATAGATGGAAGCCAGCCATTATACTTTCTTTTCTTATTCTAAACTTCCCATCCAGGCCCAGCAATAAAATAATCTTCCTGAACCCTAACAATATCGAGAATTTTTCAAATCACACTATTTGAAAATAGTTGGGTTTCCCTAATCTAATATGTCCCAGGGCCCCAAGGTCACCAAGCTTATATTAATGAAGTCTAGTTAAGATAAATGATTACACTTAGTAAATCAACTGCTTATGAGCTCATTGGACTTTTTAAAACTTACTATCTGCACTTCATAGAGACACAAGTATTTTGCTTTTGTAGGACACTCAACAGTCAAAGTAGTCTTTCAAAAAGCACGAATCAGATGCTATTATTGCACTGTTTCTAACCTCTAAAGGCTATCTATTGTAGAGAGATTAAATTTTCAACTACTTATCCAGGCTCACAGGGACCATGTGCTCTGGTCACTTACTACATCTTTCCCTGACCTTCATGGGGTTCGAGGCACAGTTGTCTTTTTCAGTCCCTCAGATGCAACAAGCTCTACTTCTTGCTCTCCCAGCTTTAGATTGGCTAATCCTTCTACCCAGACCAATTTCCCTCTGATCATTAAGGTCTCGGTTCAAACGCCACCACTACTATCTTGACCAAAGAGAACTGCCTCCTCAGTGCCTCTCCGTCCCATTGTCCAGTCGTATTTCTGTCGCTGTACAAAATTTATTTACATGTTTACTCTGTCTTCCTCCACCACTGGACATTTGCTTAAGAGCAAGGATTTTGTAATTTTTTGCTCACCACTGAATCTTCCAAGGCTTGCAGCAGACACTGGCACATAGAAGGTGTGTAGGAAATGTGTGTCTAATAAATGAATAAATATGTGAATGAAAAAAACTGAAACACTAACACAAGACTATTCTCCTTTCAAAAGAATAATGAAAAATAATTTCATTCAATAAGGGTCATTCTTAGTTACTGATACATGACTTAGTAGTTCCCAGTCAATTTAAAATGTTCCATTTTTTTCTGATACTTCACAAGTCATTAATTAAATGTTGCTCACATTTAGGGTCAATCTGTGAGACATTATTATCTTGTCTACTCTAAAGTTCCAGCATTAACTCAGGCGTAGCTTCACCAAGTACTGATCATGTGACCTTGGCCTCTCATTGCCTCAGGTTTCTCATTTGTAACACGGATATAATAATAGGCTTATTTCATAGGCCTATGAGGAAAACCTCATATATATATATGTGTGTGTGTGTGTATATATATGGATTTAAACAGTGTCTTAGAATAGTGTCCGGCACATGATAAGCATTACAGAGTATTGACTGCTGCTACTAGTACTGTTATTATGAGAACTAACTGTTGAGAATAATCCTTCATATACTGGTTTATT
This sequence comes from Mesoplodon mirus, assembly GCF_964341445.2. Lineage (NCBI taxonomy): Eukaryota > Metazoa > Chordata > Mammalia > Artiodactyla > Ziphiidae > Mesoplodon > Mesoplodon mirus. Next base: position 195,804,386 of record NC_138976.1, on the reverse strand, counting down.
CCACTGAAGATAAAGGAAACTAATAGAATGTTAGAAATCAGATTAAACACAGAAAGCCAATAAAATATACCAAGACAGAAGATGATGAGAGTGTAAAAGCATAGAAGAAAAAATGGTTTTTGTTTTTCTTATTCTTTTTCTTTTTTAAAGAAGGAAAGAGCCTAGAAATAGGACAAAAACTATTCATTGGCTATACTGACATGGGAATCGCTGGTGACCTTCATAAATAAAATTTCAGGACAGTGGGCAGTGAGATTACGGAGAGAGAAGTCAGATGGATGTAAATTATGGAGTAAATGGGATGTGAGGAAATGGAAACAATATATGAAGATAACAATTTTGAAAAGTTCAGACATGAATTGGCTAAAGAAGATATGCAGGGATTAGGGGAGGAGGGAGGCTTTCATGTTACACGTATAGATTTTAACATTTTAAGTTGGAGTTACTAGTCTAGAATGAGGTTGAATTTTGGCAAGAATCATTCATAAGGAGTAGATGGGCTGTAGAAAATGCAGTGCTGTGAAGTACTTGAGAAGATGAGAGAAAATGAAATCCTATCTGTAGTGCACACGGCCTTTTAACTTTAACTCCTGTAGTAAAAGGGAATACAAAGATCAATGCAAATGCTAATGAATTAATGGATTTGGCAGTGGACTATTTACTGACTTCTGTGTTCTTAATGAGTTATGAAGCACCTCACCAGCTCAGAGTGAAGGAAGTAGAGAGGATGGAGGTTAAGTAAAGCTTCTAAGAAAATAGTCCTTAAGGAGAATTAGAAAGAGCTTACTGTAAGTCAGAGCAATATTTCCAGTCTTGAAAATCCATTTGAAGCTGGTGATTATTAATTTATTGGAATACCAATTTGCCCTGCCACATGATTTTTCTCCAGCTACCTGGATATAAGTTACACAGAGGCAGAAGAAAGTGAGAGATAACAATGGAGGGAAAATTCAATTAGTATTTTTTTTTACCTTTTTCCACTTCCCCGCTCCAACTCTGGGGAGCCTTCACAGACATGGCTGCCCTCCCAGCCTCCAGCAGCACTCTGTTATCAAAGAATTCAAAGAAATGGAACATAGGTTTCCAACTTATTAATTTAGCAAAATCAAAAATTATATATAATGTCTTCCGTTAGCAAAGATTTTTGCAATATAATTTGGTTCCATCTTTTGACAAGTAATTTGGCAATGTCTAGCAAGATAAAAATGTTAAGAGCTTTTTACACATTAATTCTAATTCTGGATGCTTATGCCAATAAATACTTTATAATCCAGAAAATTATTATATAAAGATGCTCATTGTCATGTCATTTGTAATAACAAAAAATTGGAAACACTTTTAATTGTTAACAATAGGAAAACAGTTTAGGAAATTATATCCACTTAGTAGAAAATTACACAGTTACTATAGTATAATTACAAGATGATGGAGCAAAATAGAATAATGCTTAATAAAGAAAGAATGAAGAAAGCTTACCTAAAATTGTGTCTTCCTTATAACTAATTATGTAAACATATAAATATTTATTAAAACTTAAAACCAAAATAAAGTTTTAAAAGCTCTGTACCAGTAATGGGGATTTTATGTTTCTTTCAAAATATTTTTAACATAACTCTTATAATTTTGTTTTTTCTCCTCCTTTGCTTAACAATTTCTGATTATCACCTCATTTTTCATTCCATAGTTTCAAATAAAGTCAGCAATTTTATCATCAGAGAAGATTAGACTTATTTGACAGTTCATAATTCCAAGTTATTTGGTATAAAAAGATCATATACACTTGTAGGTGCTTTCAAAATAAAACTTTGAGAATTTTTTTTTTTTTGCTTAATCTTTCCTAGTATGGAGATTCAGCAAACTACCTAAAATTGCTAGCCATTCTTTTTTCATTTTTCGCATTTTATTCAGTTATTCACAGAAATGATAACAAATGAGTCTGCAGTTGCCGCTGCCAATTTCTTAAATCCTCTATTATCCACAATATGAAACCATACTAATATGAATGCTTCCAGTATTTTCAGAGCTCTTTAGTTATTATACTTGAGCATTCTGTATAAAGTATCTTATGTAAGTGTAAAATTTAGACTCAACTTCTGGAAGCTTTTCATTTCTTAGTTCAAAAGTGAGAGATGCTTAATCCAGCCATATGATTAACAATTACTTGTATAGTAAGAAGCTCCTAAATTATTGTTTTATGGATACCTGGCAGTTTTCTTGCCATTTCTCAGAAGTTCTCTAGTAAACACATTCTCTCTCTCTCTCTCTCTCTCTCTCTCTCTCTCTCTCTCACGCACAGACACACACACACACACATTGTGATTAAAAGCACAGACTTTGGCATTATGAAATCTAAGGTTCAATTTCCAGTTCTGTAGTTTCTGGGTCACTTCACTTTAGGCAAGTAACCTAATGTCTCTGATTGTTATTTTCATCTGTAAAATGGACATTATAATCATATCAGACAATCCTCAAAACATCCGTAATGATTTTAGAGTTTCAGAGTCAGGTATAAGCAGGCACTCAGTAAATGGCTAGTGCTTTTATTACTTTATTATTATTTAGGTCTTGATTTTCCTTGAGTCTGTGAGTCCCCATAAAGAAACGTAATTTCCAGTAGATTAACACCTGTTTTCACCAAAAATTTTAAGTGAGTTCATTACTTTCTGTGCAACCCAGATTAGTTTTCTGCCTTTTTTCCTGTGCCGTATGTAGGTGTTCAATAGATTTATTTAATAAATGTATGAATGCATAGATGAATTTTTGAATGCTTCTTTTTGAGAAGGTAGAACAAATGTGACACAGTAGAACAGATAAGAAAATAGTCCATGGAAAAAATGGCAAAGTCACATATGTGCCCAGGGCCAGCCTAAGAAGAATTGCTTTTTTTTTTTAAGGGAAAATATGTTGAATAGCTTATTTTACATATTTTTATAAGTTAAGTACAGGTACTTCCCTGGCGGTCCAGTGGTTAAGACTTCGCCTTCCAATGCAGGGGGTGTGTGTTCAATCCCTAGTCGGGGAGCCATGGTCCCACATGCCTCGCAGCCAAAATACCAAAACATAAAACAGAAGGAGTATTGTAACAAATTCAATAAAGAGTTTAAAAAGTGGTCCACATGAAAAGAAAAGTTAAGTACAAAAATTTGCTGATGATTTACATATTTAGCACCAATAAAATAATGTGAGATTAGCTGTACTAAAACAGAATGTTGAGCTACATTCACTTTAAGTGACATTATATAATCTAAATTTGTGGAAAACTTCTGAGATGGCTGATAAAAAGTAAGATGGTGAGTGACCTTTGAGCAGAAAAAGACAGAAAGAGAAATGGCCTTTTCTACATTCTATTGTGCCTTTAAGTAAAATGCTTGGTAACCTAGCTACAAAGCTATATGTCATTTGGCTTTAGGCACCTACTTGTGAGGATCAGATTTTGCCATGGAGAGGATTTGTAAAAGTATCACACATTCCAGTACCATTGGCAACCACAGCTACCAAAAACTCTAATATAACTTGATGAACCTAATGTCAGAAGATAGTATCATTTCTTGTGGGTATTTTGGGAAAACGTGGGTAGGAAATGTATAAAAGTGAACACTTTATTGACTGAAATAACAATTCATCATTTTGAAAACATTAAATATATTAAAGTTGTTATAGCATCAGGCATTAACATTTCACTCTACTTTAGACATTGCCTACAATCAACGTTTGCTGCCCTTTGAAACAGAATCATGCTTGTGGTATGCATTAATCATATAAAAGATTAAACACTGAAAAGAAATTCAGCCTTTAAAGACAATTTGCTTTGATTTATTCAGTGGGTTCTTCCAAAAAGTTAATACCAAGAATTATTGCTTGTTGAATTGGAGTTACAAATCCTTTCAGAGTTACTTAGTATTTTCTTTAATATCAGTATCAAGGAAGGTAAAGCAAATTGACATATTTATTAGGAAATACAGGCACATAATCCTAAAACAAGAAACACGATGTTTTTATAGACTTTATTTTTTAGAAATGTTTTAATTTTACAGAAAAATTGAGAAGATAGTATAAAGTGTTTCCATATACACTATACCCATTTCCCTCTATGATGATCCACTTATATTAGTATGTTACATTGTTACAATCAATTAACAAATATTGATACATTATCATTTATTATAGCACATCCATTAGTCCAGTTCCTTAGTTTTTACATAATGTCCTTTTTCTATTCCAGGATTTCATCAAAAACATCACATTACCTTTAGTTGCCATGTTTCCTTAGGCTCCTCTTGGGTTTGATAGCTTCTCAGATTTTCCTTGGATGACCTTGACAATTTTGAGTAGTTAGTTTTTTGTAGGATGCCCACTACTAGAATTTGTTTGATGCATTTTTCATGATCATATTGGGATTATGTGTTTTGGGGAGGAAGACCACAGAGTAGAAGGGTTATTCTGTCAGATCACATCAAGTGTACAAAGTATGAATATGCATTATGAATGCTGAGGTCGACTTTGATCACCAGGCTGAGGTAGTGTTTTTCAGGTTTCTCCATCGTACGATTACTGTTTTCCCATTTTCATACTGTACTTTTTGGAAGGAAGTCAATATGCTCAGCCCACAACTAAGGAATAGGGAGTTATGCTTAAGATGGAGTACTACATAAACTATTTGGAATTCTATTGCACTGGAGATTTATCTATTCTCCTGCATTTATTTATGTATCCAATTATTTATTTATATCAGAAGAACTCATGGATTTTTATTTTATACTTTGGGTTATAATCTAATTCTACTTTAGTTACTTTGTTCCTCAAATTGCTCTAGTCCTGACCCTTGTGAACTCTTTTCAGTTGGCTCTTGTGCCACTCTGAGGTATCCCCATCCCATATATTTTTTTGGAACTTTCTGACACTATAAGATGGTCTTGTCTATAAATCTTGTATATTTACTGCCCCAGTCCTAGAATCAGCTATTTCTTCAAGGATAACTAGGTCTTTTTAATGGAGAACGGTATTAGACAGGAGGATCTGGGTGTGGGGTGTGCTAATTGCTGCTCGGACGTCATTGCTTCTAGATCTTCTCAGCTGACAGAGCAAAGAGATAATATGTGTGTACATGACCCATGTATACACATATATCTATAAGTATCTCTCTACATAACCATGTGTATTAAGGTAATATGAAACAATATTAAGCTAAACATGAATATATTTTGATGTTTCCAAATTTAATCTGTTACCACATAGATCATCTTAGCCTCATCTCTTGCTTATCATTAAATTTCAACTCCAGCAAAACATTTGACTTTTAGAAGTATGAAAATCAAATTGTAGCAACTTTGGGAAGCCACATCATCTAGCAGAATAATTCTTAAAGGGCAAGGTGTTTATCATCAAATTTTAATTTACAATCAGCAGTACTTTTTAACATCAGTAGGCCTCCAGACCTCTGCTTCCAAGAAGAAGAAGTAGCCCATTTCTCCCAGGTTCTCCCACTTAAAACTAAAACCCTGAACATAACAACAAACAAACATAGGAAGACGCTGAGAGGTGGAAATGAGAAGGCAGACTTAACTAGGGACTTTGGGACTTGAGGAATAATATGGTGATGAGTCCCCTGTGTTTCCTGTTACTTCCCATACATCCTGGAGAGGGTATTACAGGAACCCCCAATCAATAACCACCAACAGAACAACAGACAAAAAAGCTTCAGAAAAAAACACAAAACCCTGTTCCCCCTAGCCAAAGTATGAGGAAAGGGGTTGCTAAAGACAGAAGACCATTTGGGCAATAATATACACACTACTCGAGCCAAGTGCCAGTGGAATATTGCACCCATCCCCTATGTCCTGTGGTTTCAGTTGGGCCAAGCTAGGATTTGATCTTCCACACCACCCCACTCCTGCCCTCCAGAAGAGGCAGCGCTCTGAAACAACCCACCAGGGTTGTTTCTGTGTGGTCCAGTGGTGAGCTGTGCCTCCACCCCTTTCCATTAGCAAACAGACTTTAAAAGGTGGTGCCTGACAGGCTAGTTAACACTGGGCTGCCCTCACACAGTCGTGGGGTCCAATGGTGGGACTTAGCGTCCATCTCTCCCTGACATCAATAAGAATAGGATGTTACAGGTTGGAGGGAGTAGGCACTCCACTAACCCCCAACACATGGTGTCAGTGAGACCCAGTGGGGTGCTGAATCCCCATAACCATCCTGAGGCAGTAAGACAGAATGAGATGGCACAAGCAGGGCTAGTTGGCAGTTCTCTTCCTCTTACCTTGGTGTCAGTGGGGCCAGCACGTAGCTGACCCTCTACACACACCTGGCATCAACAAGAAGGAATGGAGTGGGAGGAAGGACAGCAAACACTTCACTTCTCCCCTCCCCTGGTGTCAAGAAATCTACTGGGGAGATGAACTTCCACTCCTACTAAAAGGCAACACAATGATATTAATGTTCCCACTTTTGGGGGAAGGTGTCAGAAGGGCCATAGGATAGCTGAACTTCTACTTGATCTGTCTGCAGTGAGGCAATGTAAGTGCCCACTTTTGCTGGGGTATTGTGAGTAGGGCCCAATGGAAATCTATACGTAACCCCCCAGTCCTCATACTACACCTCAAATAGGATGACTTCATTCTAAAAAGTAATAATAAAATTAAATGGGATGCAGAGTCATATAATAACTCACAATGTTTAGAATACAATGGAAAAATACTCATGACACTAAGAACCAGAAAATCACAGAATAAATGAGAAAAGACAATAAACATACACCAAAACTGAGGTAAAACATCTATTGAAATGATCAGACAAGGATTTTAAATAAGCTGTCACATAAATGCTTCAATTAGCAATTATGTGTTCCTTGACAGAAATGGGAAAAATAGCAAATGGAAACAAAGAACTAGATGTTACAACAATAAAAACAAATGAGAACAGTAGAACTGAAAACTACAACAATCAAAAACTTTGCTCAAGAGTAGAGTGGAGATGACAAAGCATAGAATCATGAACTTAGAAGAGATCAATACAATCCACCACATGTACAGAGAAAAATAGACTGAGGGGTAGAGACGGGAGAAAGAACAGGATCTCAAGAACGTGTAAACAGTAACAAAAGCACTAACATTCATATCATCAAAGTTCCAGAATGAAAACAGAGAGCAAGTAGGACTGACAAAGTATTCAAAGAAATCATGACTAAAAAGTTCCCATTTTTTTAGAAGACATAAACACAAATTCAAGAATCTGAGCAAACCCAAAGAGGAAAAACGCAAAGATATCCTTGCCAAGACGTGTCATAATTAAACTTCTGAAAAGTAGAAACAAGAAAAATCTCGAACGTGGACAGGCAGAAACAATGCATTTCTTATTGAGAAACACCAATTCCAATGACAGCATATTGCTTGTCTAAAACTCTGGAGTCAGAAGCACTGACATAACATTTTTCAAGTGCTAAAAGAAAAGAACGCTCAGCCACAAATTCACACTTTCTATATCCACTTTCTTGTTTGACTTACGTTAATGGACTACTAACTCATCTTTCTATATCCGGGACTGCCATCACCCTTCTCCAAAAATCTAGTCACAGTATTTCCAGAGTGATCTTTCTGAAAATGAAACAAATTTTTCTTATAAAAATACCTGATTGTGTTACGAAACTTTTCTCTCTTCTAAGTTACCAGTTAAAATCCTTCAATGGATTCCCATCTTTCTTGGAGTAAAATCTCACATGCAAACTCTCTTTGTCCTTTTGGGCTGCTGTAAGATTATGGTGCAGGTTGGGTGGCTCATAAACAACAGGCATTTTTTTCTCACAGTTCTGGGGGTTGCAAGTGCAAGAATAGGGTGCCAGTATGGTCAGATGAGGGCCCTCTTTTGAGTTACAGACTTCTCATTGTAACCTCACATGGCAGAAGAGCTTCAGGAGCTCTGAGGCGTCTCTTTTATAAGAGCACTAATACCTTTATCATTTCCCAAAGGCCCCACCTACTAACACTATCACCTCCGGAAATTAAGATTTCAACGTATAAATTTGGAGGGGAACACAAAGAATACACCATAGCACTTACTATACATACATGGACCATTCATGTTCTGGCTTCAACCACCCTCTCCATTGTCTTCTTTTCTTACACTCCTGTGAGCATTTCTTTTTTTTTTTTTTTTCTTTTTTTTTTGCAGTACGCGGTTCTCTCCCTGTTGTGGCCTCTCCCGTTGCGGAGCACAGGCTCCGGATGCGCAGGCTCAGCAGCCATGGCTCATGGGCCCAGCTGCCCCGTGGCATGTGGGATCTTCCCGGACCGGGGCACGAACCCTTGTCCCCAGCATCGGCAGGCGGACTCTCAACCACTGCACCACCAGGGAAGCCCCAGTGACATTTCTTATACTGACTATGAATGGAACTCCTTTCTGGCCTGATCCTTAACCACTCATTTTCTGGCAAACATGAATTTATCTTCTCTTTTCCTCAAAAATTCACCCTTCCTTCATGTTACATATCCATTTCAATTGCCTTCTACAGGAAGCCCTACTGATATCCCCCATATACTACTGTCCATGGCATGAATTAAGGTATTACCGTGTCTTCCTATATCACTCTGTAATAATTTTTATGGTAACTATGGATTTTCTTATTTGAGTGTCACAATACATTGACTTCTAGGTGGCACGATAATGATGTTAGTAACAGTAACACTGGTGCCTAGTTTAACCCATGGCATACTTTAGGTGTTCAATAAATGTTTGTTTAATGAGTTAATGAATGAATGAATGGATGGTCAGTTTGAAATCTTAATCATGTTACTTTTCAAAAATCTGTTAAAAAGATCCCCACAGTTTTCCAGAAGATTAGGGACTTAGGATCTTCAACTTGATTTAATAGAGGAAATTTTTACTCATACATCATGCTTAAATACCTCAAAGTAAAACCATTAACCCAGGAATTTAAGGTTACCCATTTGGACTTGCAAGCCAATAATTAATATCTCCTGCCCCCACTGTATTAGATGGTTTCAATGCTCCACTCATATCTCCCCAGCACTCATCATTCCAGTATATGCTGATAGACTCATGCTACCACCTGCAATTATCCACCTTAGGGCAGGCCAGAAATGTACAGGAGTTAATGTATCTGGGTGTAGCTTTCAACCAAGGACAGAGGGGACTGGAAGATAAGTACTTCAAGTTTCTCACCAGTTCTTGGGATAACTCTGAGACATGTTCTATAGAGTTTCACAGAACTCCCCTGAAGTACTGGCAGCAGTTCCCTGCAGGAGTAATTGATTCAGTAATGCACCTCTGTTGGCTTCCTTCCATGCCACCATTCTCAATTCCCACTCCACTTCTGAGTGTTCTGGAAGCACCTCCCAGATGAACAGTTTGCATTGAAATTATTGCCTCAGGTTCTGCTTCTAGGGGAATTCAATTTATAGCCTCCTAACAATCCAGTGCTCCTTACAGAGCCATCACTGGTACAAGTACCAAGGCATGTCACATTATGTATCACCCCTCCTAAATCCTAATATTTTTAAACAGATAGGAAAGAGCATGACCTTGAAGAGAAAAATCGTTTATATGAGAATGGCCAATGGATAAAGGGAAGGAGAGACAGTGCCATTTGTTTTCCATTAATGATAGTGTGAAATTTATGGGCAGATGGTCTAACAGGTGTGACTATAATTTGAGGAGCCTGCTCCCTTGGTTACAGAAGACTGCTACTGTTATTATTATGGAAGCACAACCTCATGACTTTATTGCTTCACTTGATGTAGCCTTTTCCTTTACCCTTAAATCTTTCTACATCACTGAATTGCAGCCAATAGATTTATTTTCTCCCTATGGCTCCATCACAAAAAAAAGACACACATGTGCACACACACACACACACACACACAGAGTTTTGTGTATGCCAGTGCTAGAAAAGACAAGCTCATTGCGCATGTATGCGATGGATATTGTACATTACAGGTCTCTGTGAAATAGTTTTCTGCAGGTTCGTATGTTTATTTTATGAATAATTAACTTTAGTAAAGTTAATTTCCTGAAGATCTTGATGAAGACTGAAGAAAGGAAGTAAATTTTAAAGAAAAAGACTTAGAAACTTGCCCTTTTTGCCCTCTCTTTGTGTCTTAATGAACAAAGGATAACTGGGCCTTTTTTGAAGTCTTTGCTTGAGTTGAAGACACAAAATGCAACCTGTACTTTTATCATAATATGTTCAGTTTATGAGTACACAAACTTATAAACTGTGAATTTCCCTAAAGTTATTATACCATTTAGAAGATGTTTGCTGGGACGTTTACTTAAAACCAAACAATTGAGGTCTATATGTCCAAATAATTTCCTTCTCTCTTGCTGTCTCCATTTCAGTTTCCTGAGTTTCTGGGAAGGCCTGGTTTCCCCAAAGGAACGATTTCTGGTAGAATTCTGGAGGTCTGACCCAAGAAAAATAATCCAGTATAGCCAGTGAATTGAGGACAAGAAATTTTCCAATCAGGTAGGAACATTTAATCTCATACATTACAATCACCTTAAGTAAGGTGTGCTGATAGCTGGATATGATATAACTGCTTGGAAAAAGATGTATATCTAACCTACCCCACAAGGAAGCTGTTCTCAATTCCCTTAGAGTTTGTGATGTTTATCAGTGAGTGCCTTGGGGGAAATGAATACAATAACAGTATGATGCTTTTTTTTTTTTTTCATTTTTAGCTCATTGTTGCCAAGTACACTTGGTGATCTTGGTGCCTGTGGTTTAATCCCAGGAGGTTAGACATGTGGAACAGCACATTAACCCTTTTTAGTATTTTCTCCCAATACAAATCATTTTTATAGGTTGTCTCCATGGTCTTCTAGTTGCTTATCAAAATTAAGCTTCAAGTCTTCTAAGTGAGCAATAGCCCCTGTCAGTGTGAGGAAATCAGCTTGGTTCTTATTGGGGCACAAATTCTTGGTCTTGGCACAAAGTGAGTTCACATAGGGAGTTAGAAGGAGAAGAATGGGGCATGCGAAAGGGGAGTTCTGTGTTCTCATTTATCTATGCATGTTGAAACTCCACTAACAGTTTTATTTTCATTAGCAATTTGTGATAAAAACTTAGGGTAAAGGGAATAATGAAGCTGTCCCATTATATGGCAGGACAAAAGATAGTAGTGACATCAAAATCAGGGCCTACCCATCTCATTTGCAGTTATATACTCAGTGTTTAGCATAGCATTTGACTCCTCATCAGTATTCAATAAGAAGATACCTGTTGAATGATTTAGGGATGAATTAATGAATGAAAAAAGTTAATATGGTAGAAAATGTGTTTTATCCTTGTATTTTCGTGTGTTGACTTCTATATTTCAAGACCCAGCACTGTAACTGACACATAGAATATAAGCAATAAAATTTGCTGAAAGAATGAATGAGTCCCCACAATTCTAAGAATAATTTTAAGACCAACACAGACCCCATATCTACCAAGGTCTATGACAGAAGTATCCAGAGATGAAAGCCTGATCTCAGCTAGTGGTAGAGTTGACAGAATTTATCTAGTTTTAATAATTTACAGCTCATCCCATTACATCTAGGCATAGTACCTACGTGAGCCATACAATTAAATGTTGACTGAAAAAAATACACAACCTAAAAGTTGAGAATTATGTTTTATTTGGAGGACATACTGAGGACTTAAATCAGGAGACAGCCTCTCAGATAGCTCTGAGGGACTGTTCCGAAGAGGTAAGAGAGAGCATAGGATATTTAGGGGTTCTTGCAAAAATAAACCCAGGTATTTGGAACATCAAAAGATTACTGTTAATTAAAGAAACTAGACATCTTAATTTAATAAATTTAGCAATTTTCTATATATGGTGAGATGCAAGAATCTGGTCTCATGGAAATCATTCCCTTGAAGTGCACTTTAATTATCTAGCGCCAGTATCCTGTTTTCTCCATCCTGAATCCCCTCAGGGTGCAGCATTGGGGGTGGCTTCAGTGGCTGATGGCTTGATGGCTATAACATCCTTTGTACTGATACCGCAGGCTACATTCTTTGTCCACGTAAATGACTTGAATATGGATAGTAAATCTGTGGATTTGCAAAACGTAATTCTTGGAGCATTTTTAGAAGGACAAAGTTAAGGGCAATTTCAGAATCACTAGCAGCTAAAATTGCTATTTATACTTTTCCACCGGTAGGTAGTAATCTGTTGTTGCTATCTTCAGTATTCCCAAGGGATAACAAAAGCCATTTAATTCTAGGAAGAAATGTAAAATTTAACACAATGCAACTTCCATAAAACCAAACACACAAACACACACCCAACTCTCGCAGATATGAAGTAATAATCTAAAATAGAATCCTGGAACTAATTGCAAAAAAAGAGCAAATGTACTCATATTGGATTTTATTCTTTTATTAATGTTTGATATATATATATATATATATGTGTTCATTAATAAAATTCAGAGTTGCTATATGGAGAAATAGCTTTGTACCAATATTGTCTTTGTATGCGTTTATCAATAATGTATGAGATTGCCTCCTATGCTCCTTTTCCTTTATTCTCTTGCAGGCAGTAGATGTAGTTATCAGTTGTTTTTAAAATTTCTAGGCAGCCAAAGAACTAGTATCACTTAAATAAAGAAGGAAAATTGTCCTAAAGTAGGAACAATTTTCCTTCATTATGGAACATAAAGTCCTCCTATGAAGGGGGAAGAATTTCATAGCTAAAAGCTTTCAACTACAGAAGATTTATGAGTAACTATGTATGATGTTTCAAAATGGACTCTCTATAATTAATGTCTAGGGGTTATCTTTGGTATATAATGGATTTTGATTTTTTAAATATTATTAGATAATATACAAAAGAATATATTTAGTTGTATGTAAGTTATGAGAAATAATAAAAACTCCTGCAAACACACCACCAAAACTACGAACTAGAATCAAAACTGCTGAGTCTTCTCTCTGTTCTCTACCCTGATCCCACCTTCCTGCTTTCACCAAAGAAATCACTCTGATCTTGGCTTTATGTTGAACATCCACATAATTTTTATCTGATTTTGCTTATTATTGAGATTTATAAAATTGATATCATACTTGAGTCTTCTGTGCTTGCTTTTTTTACTCAACATTATGTTTCTAAGGTTCATCCACTTTACTTTAACTAGTGTTCATTCATTTGTACTACTGTATAATATTTGATTGTATAAATACAAGAAAATGTGTTTATTCTATTAATGATATTTGGGTTGTTTGGGGCCTATTACGGACAGTACTTCCATGAACATTTATTTTAATGTTTCCTGGTACACATGTGCAAGATTTAACATAAGTAAAAGAGTAGACATACTAAGAGTAGAATTGCTGAGGTGTCGGGAATTCAAATATTCAACTTTAAAAATTCATGTCAAAATGTTTTCCAAAGTTATGGAATCAATTTTCAGCCCTTTTGCTCTATAGCTTCACCAGTTAGAATGGCCATTCTAGTCTTTTGTTCCTTGTATTAGTCTGCTCAGGTTGTCCTAGCAAAATACCTCAGATTCAGTGGCTTAAAAAACAAGAGATTTATCTTCTCACAGTTCTGGAGGCTGGAAGTCCAGGCTCAGGATGTTGGCAGTTTTGGGTCCTCCTGAGGCCTCTGTCCTTGACTTGCAGATGACCACTGCTTCCTTGCCATGTCCTCACATGGCCTTTTCTCTGTGTGTATACATCCCTCTTATCTCTTTCTCTTCTTACAAGGACACCAGTCATATCCGTTAGGGCCCCACCATTATGACCTCATTTAACCATAATTATGTTTTTAAAGTCCCTGTCTCCAAACAGCCACATTGGGAGATGGGGCATCAACATACGAATTTTAGGGAACACAATTCAGTCCATAACAATTTTAATTTGTATTTCTCTAATTACTGATAGGCTGAGAATCCTTTCATTTGTTTAACAGTTGCCTATGTTTCCTATTCTGTGAAGTCCAGAGAATATCTTTTGTCCATTTTTCTACTGTTTATCTTTTTCCTACTTATTTGTATTGTTTTTTAAATACAAGCAAATAATCTTTGGTCAGCTATATATGACACAAATAAGTTATTTCATACCTTCTAACTTTTTTAATGTCTTTTGATAAATAGCGGCTCTCAATTTTAATGAAATCAAATTTATCTTTTAGCTTAGTGTCTTTTTGTTCTACTTAAAATGTCCTTCCCTAGTTTAATGCTACCCAGATATAGTATATTTTCTTCTGAAAGTTCTAGTGTATCTTTGTTTTATAGTCAAGCCATTAATGCACTTACAATCGACTTGTCTGTATTATCCAATTTCTTTGTTTTCTTATGAATAATTAAGTTTTCCAGGACCATTTTGGAATGAATGGATTTTTTAGGTGTGTCTGAGCTGTTCTTGACAATTCACATAAATTTCAGAATTGACAATCCTGTAAAACCTCTATTAAGTATTTTTATTGTAATTGTATTGACTATATAAATTAAGTTGGGGAAAACTTATACCAATATGATGAGTCTTTTCAATCCATAAACAAGATGTACCTCTCCATTTATTTAAGACTTCTTTAATATCTTTCAATAAGGTTTCATTTTCTCCATAAATGTCTTGCACATTTTTATTTAGATTTATTCCTAGGTAGTTTTTTTTTCCATTTTAAATAATTTTTAAGCTCTCTCTTTGTTCCTGGATTATAGAAATCCAATAGATTTTTGCATCTTGAGCTTATCTAGCCATCTTGCTAATATTGTTTTTTAGGAAGAGAGAGGATTTTCTTAGCAAAGAGGAATAAATGTAAAATTAAGTAAAAAGGTTATGGGTCAGCTCTGGTCAATAGAACTTTCCATGATAATGGAAATGTTCTTAGTGCTGTCAAACACTACAGCCATTAGTCACATGTGTTTTTAAATTTTTAAATGTAAGTTCAATAAAATTAAAATTTCAGTTCCTAAGTCAAACTTGCCCACATTTCAAGTATTTAATAGCCACTTGTGACTAATGGACACTATACTGGACATTGTATCTCTAGACTATTAGACTGTGAAGCCATGGCGTCCCGGGATTTTATCTTTGTCAATGGCATAGTGAGATCTTTCATGTGACAGTTATTCTGTTATTAAAAAGAGAAGTTACTTAACCTAGTCATCCCTAACTTTTTGAAATAATCCAACATAGCTTTCACCATCCATGAATTTCTTGAATCATATTTATGTTTCTAAACTATTTCTTGTATCAACTGTTCACTTTGTACCAAGTTCATTGTCCTAAAATGGCACATACCAAAGTATCAAGAGGTTCCCTTATTCCTGATAAGCTGTGATGGGATGAAGAAGACCTTGTTACCCTGCCTGTCTGATTTTTATTATAATCAGATGTTAATCTGTATCAGTCTCCATATTCAAAATTCACCTTCAAAATTATATGTTATTTACATGATGGTTGTCTTTATTTCATTTAGCTAGTATCATGACCTTATAAATTCAGTTTTGGTCATTTTCTACTAAAACCTCATATTTATCTGTGTGGAAAAACATCTCTTACTTGTTTGCCCTCTTATAAACTCTTCCTGTAATTTAATCCTCATGAGCTTTATTTCCCCTAATTTTAATTACTTAATATTTTGTAAAACATTTAAGAGATCACTGGTATGCTCTTTTTTTCAATCATCTATACATGTAAACAGTGTGTTGCAATAAGAAATAGTACTGGTAATCAGAAGACCAGAGTCCTAGTTTTACCCGTAAAAATGAACTATATGTGCATTTAAATAAGTTTTATATAAGGTTTATTCTGATTCTAAAATTGCTATGATTATTTAGAAAATTATGTTTGAAATATGACATTATTCAAAACCAATAGAGGTTTGAAATCTATTAAAAATCTACAAAGAATTCAACTATTTCACCTTTTTCCCCGATTTGATATTAAACTGTAATCCTTCATCTTTCACTTACAGCATGCTGTAGCTGCTGTGGACACAAAGACAAAATATAATGTCTAAATATTGTGTACTTGTGTTTTAAATGAATACTTTTGTTTAAAATTGTCTTTTACATAGATTCTTGATTCCCTTTTCACAACGTTTCCATTCCCCATGCTACTGCAATCAATCACTCATGATAGAAAATTATTCTCTTTTCTGTTTGCTAAAGCTCTTTTTAAAATACCAAGTTTCAAATGATCATCAATTCAAGAAACTTTGGGAAATGAACCTCATAATTTCCAGAATGAATATTTTGTTTCACTGGCTACCAGGACACCATCCTCTCCTAGATTTCTCCCCTCCTCACTCACCATTCCTTGGCAGTCTCCCTTGGTGATGCCTCCCATCCCTCAACGTCTGTTAGAATGCCCTAAGGCTCATTCCTGGCCCCCTTCACTCTGCATCTACCTTAACTACTCATGAGTTTTAATCTAGTCCCATTACTTTAATGGGAAGATGACTTATGATTCCCCAATTCGTACTTCTAGCCCTAAGCACTCACCTAACCTCCAGACTCCTAATTCCAATTTCCCACTAAATATCTCCAGTCTATGCATAATAGACATTTCAAACTTAGCAAATAAAACTAAATATTTTGCTTTGATCCATCCATTGCACTCCCGTTTTTCCTGGCTCCATAACTCATCCAGTTGCTCAGGCCAAAAATGTTAGATTCATCCTTAAACTCTCACTTTCCCACAATTCCTGTGTCCAGTCCATCAGAAATTCTTGCCAGTCTAACTTGAAAATACATCCTGAATGCACCTACCTCTCACCTTACTCTTGCCGTCTTTACTTACTCCAAGCCATCATTGCTTGCCTCATCTAATGCAATAGGCAGCCTCTTCCACAACCTCCTTGCTTCCTCCCCTCTTGCCCCAATCCTTAGAGTCTATAACCAATACAATAGCCAGAATAATCACAAAAAAACATGAATCATATCACATTATTTTCCAAAACCTGTTCCCATCACTTTAGAATAAAAATTAAACTTTTTACCTGTCCCACATGCTTTATTCAGTATTTCTTCTGCCCTACTCTCCAAGCTCGTTTACTACTACTATTCTCTCACACACACATCCAGATTTTCTTTCTGCAGTGGCTTTCCCAACATCAGGGCCTTTGCACTTGCTATTCCCTAAAACCTGGAAGATTTTAAAAATCTGTAAGATTCCTCCAAGCAAGATCTTAGAAGGTATTTACATTTCATTTTGTAGAGACATTTGGTAGAAGACATTTTTGCAAAAGATAGATACATTTTACTTTGGCGGCTCTTCACACATCTGGCAATTTCCAAGTTGGTTAAATAACAAATGTGAATTGATGAAGCTAAAATAAAAGAACTGTAGTTGGTGAGACCTATGTGTTTTAAACCGTGAACTTTGAGGAATTGTAGACATGCAAACTCCACCATGGTTTCAGTGTTAATGTGTGAGAATTAGCTAAGGTATTTTCCAAATACTCATTACTCTCTAAAGAGCTTCTGAGCAGGAAATCAGAACAGGGCCTGTGGACCTGAATTTTATCTAGTACCACAGTTGATTCTGTTGCAGGTGGTTTTCAGTCAGCCCTTTGAGAGACACCAAGCTGGGGTATTTGCCCAGATATGATTACCAATGGTCATGCAAGACACCAATGAGATACAATCGAGAATCAACAAATGACTGAAAAGAGTGACAAAAGAAGAAGAGGATCCAGTAAGGACCAGTAGAGACGCTATCCCAAGCACTCTTGGCTAGGAGTTTTACAAATCCATTCATATAAATGGATGATAGTTAACAGCCAAATGGCACTGCACATTTTTTTAAGTTGCAGAGTATTAAAGTGTATGGCTAAGCATCATAAGTTTTGTTAAATTATATTTTGGTTGCTATAAAATTAGGTGTACATTGTGTGTCATAGATGTAGGGATACAGATGTGTAAATATATGTCATTGTTTCAGTTCTTCAGCTGGTACTTCATAATGTCTTTGCAACTTCTAAATGAAGGGCCTCTTCAAATATTGTTTAGAAAGGAAAGATACCTGTTCGTCCCTGTCCACCTCCCTTTCTTCATCCCCTTCCTTGTCCCTTCCCTTTTTTTAATATCTTTATTGGAGTATAACTGCTTTATAGTGTTGTGATCCCTTCCCTTCTTGAACAAATTAGTCCATTAAGTGAGGTAAAATAACCCTTTGTCAGCATGGGGGAGGTGGGCATTCAAGGAACCACATGACTTGGCATTGGGTCTCAGAGTCTGAGAAAGGGGAGAGGATGTCTGCATAAGGGAGCCTGGAGTTGACTGCTGAAGTCTGATTCGTGTGAAAGGGCATCCACATGAGGAAGTGGCCTTGGCAACCACTCTGTACAGATTGTCCTAACCCGTGCCAGGTGGAGAAAATGTGTGGATGGGAAAGTGGCAGCTACAAGAATTTACTTAAATACAGGAAGATTGATCAAATAATTAAGGATATTAAGAATATGGTAATCAGTGTTATTTTAATATCTGTGGAGGGAGTTAAAATATGAAAAGGGCAAAAACTAGAATGAAAGGGTGTTGAAAGGGAATGGAGGATGTTAATGTGAGCACATGATTTTCAATATAGAGACATTATAGAAAAAATCATAGACTATATGTATGCATATGATAATGAATGTGTTTGTGAATATGTGTAAATGGTTATGAATATGTGTTTTCATATGTGTGTATGTATATATGTACATAAATCCCCTAGCTCTGCCTATTGAGAGTACCTGGAACCACTGCTTCCCAAGCGCAATGAATACACCTAGTGTCCAGATCTTGGTTTCTAAATACAGCTCTCCAACTGAAGGAACTAAAGCTCTTTGGAGAAATGGCTGATTCTAGAACCACTACAGGGAAAATATAAGATGACCCTAGAACATATTATTGTTTCAAGAAGTAAGGGATCAGCCATAAAAAGAAGCGAAATTGAGTTATTTGTAGTGAGGTGGCTGGACCTAGAGTCTGTCATACAGAGTGAAGTAAGTCAGAAAGAGAAAGACAAATACCGTATGCTAACACATATATATGGAATCTAAAAAAAAAAAATGTCATGAAGAACCTAGGGGTAAGACGGGAATAAAGACACAGACCTACTAGAGAATGGACTTAAGGATATGGGGAGGGGGAAGGATAAGCTGTGACAAAGTGAGAGAGTGGCATGGACATGTATACACTAGCAAACGTAAAATAAATAGCTAGTGGGAAGCAGCCGCATAGCACAGGGAGATCAGTTCGGTGCTTTGTGACCTAGAGGGGTGGGATTGTGAGGGTGGGAAGGAGAGCGATGCAAGAGGGAAGAGATATGAGGATACATGTATAACTGATTCACTTTGTTATAAATCAGAAACTAACACACCATTGTAAAACAAGTATACTCCAATAAAGATGTTAAAAAAAAAAGAAGGGAGATATCACAGAATAATTGGGAAACATCAAAGGATATAGAAGCCAAACTGAAGGGGTTTCCACTGGACAAATCTTGAACAATCTCAGCCTCAAAATAAATAATGGCAGAAATGTATTATAGTCAATTGAATAAAATAGGAGTCTATGAGTTCATACTGATTTAAATAATTAAATTGAGTAAATTATGTTTGATGAGGAACAGGATATTTACATAATTACAAAGTGCCTTACCACAAAATTTATTAATAATGAAGGAGAAAAAATAACTTTACAATGGAGAAGACTGGGTGATACACCTTAATCAAATGAGTAACATGATATTCCAGTAAGGTTACAAGTTAAAAGTTTGCCAAAATTGTTTGATAGGAAGCAGTGAGAAGAACAGAGCTTCACCACTGTGTTATTCCTGCCAACTACACATATCCTGAATAATCATGAGACAAATACAAACAGCTAAATCCTACAAAATAACTGATCCATATTCTTTAAAACTTTCTAGTTCATGAGATTCAAGGGAGGCCTGAGAAAATTTTCCAGATTAAAAAACTAAAGAGACAGGACAGCTAGATGCAACATGTGACACTGGGCTGATCCTTTTATTATGAAGGACATGATGGGGATAATTGACAAAACTTGAAAGGGGTCTGAGGATTAGTAGCTCTGTGGTCATGTGTCAGTGTTAATTTCCTTATTTTCATGATTATATTTGGATATATGTTTGTAGGAAATACTAGAGGATTTGGGGGAGACATTGCATTGTGTTAGCAACTACTCTCAAATGGTTTGGGAAATAAATTATTTTTATTGTCATTTCAATCTTTCTTTAATTTTCGAGATTGTTAAAAGAAGGCAAAAAAAGAGGAGTAACCCTCCTTTTCCTGGCGACTGCCATAGTTAAAAGCTCAGTTTACAATGGTGGTCAGTTTTTCAGTCTATTTGTGCTAATTTCTGTTACTAACAACATAGCATCTTATTTTCTATTTGAGGTTTTTGGATTTTTCCTAATTACGCTTTTGCTTTTTATTCTATCAAATGTCTATGAATTTGATAAAGTCCTCGGTATTAACACAAAATCAGTAAGATTCATAAAAATAAAAATAAGTTCTTGGAGAAATTTATAAATTTCTACCTGCATTCAAATTGGAGTAAGTTGGCAAGAAATTTATAAGGGGAAAATACTCTAAGGAGCACTCCCATTCAGAAACTCAAAATGGTTGCACGTGTTTATCTTGTAAGAGGTCTGTGATGAAACAGCAGGATGAAGGCTATATGTCCAAACTTAAATGCAATCTTTTAAATCACCTTTCATGTCAGGCCATGTAAGAACTGGGCAATTCAAGAAGTAAATTAGAACAATTCTTATTTTCAATAATTTCTTAGGTCAACACTTAGAATAACGAAAAACTTATCTTTAACTCCAAGAAATCTGGACAGTTGTTAAAGCAAATGTGTTGTCCTACTGGCCTACACCTGGTTACAAACAGCAGTACGACTTCAGAAAACCCTGGACACTGAGTGGGCTTTCTAAATATAGCTTTTTCTTTCTATAAAGGTGTTTTACAAGAATGCTATCTTTTGTGAAAATGTGGCCTTTATAAAGGGTACACTAAGGTCTGTGACTTCTAGACATAGAAAAGATTTGAAATATTTTCTTAGCCTGGGAATCCACATTTTAGAGGCATAGAAAGAGAAACCCAATGAAATTAAATATTTTGCCCACCATCAAATGGCAAACAAGTAATAATGACAGCACTCAAGCCTCTGTCTTCTAAATCCATTGAATGCAGCATAAATAGATTGCAATAACTGCTGATTTTCATTGTCCTCAACACTACATTTCTTCTGTGCCTTATCCGTCTTCTTTTAAGAGGGATGACAACATTATCTGCAAACTTTATCTATAACTTTTTTTTTTAATTTTGCTGTTTTGTAAACTTTTTGTTTCTATGTTGAAAATGTGTAAGGACATTTACCTTCTTTCTTGAAACAACTTTGCCTGCAGTTATCACATTTTATTGTTGAACTATTGTGTAGCAATAAGTACAAAAGCGCCTCTAGTAGAGGAGATAATATCAGAGGCAACAAGGTGTGTGTATGGGGGGGCGGGGTTAGAGTTGACATACCTTAAGGGAGATGAGGAGAGAGGGAAGAGAATAGAAAGTTTATTTATTTGAAAACATATGGCAAGTTAGAGAATTTTGGCTAAACTTTATACAATATAGCTTTCCTTAACTTAAATTCCGGCTTAACTTCCACTCTTTACATTGCCATAGACTAGGGAATAAACAAAGCAATAAGATTTTTGGTACCACCATTTTGTGTTAATTTCATAAAGATTTCTACAAGACTTTTAAAAAATAAATTGAAAAACGAAAGTCTTGTCTTTAGCTTATTTTCCCTGCATGCTTGCACTTTAATAAGTTGATAAATGGCATTTAAACTCAATAGTTATGATTAATTCTGTCCCACAATTTTTAAAAGCACTGGGGATTGTGTGCGTGTGCATGTGCCCACCTTTACAACCAGTAAAATAAAGTTCTTGATCCAAAAATTATTATCACTTAGACTATTGAATAAAATCAGATATGATAGAGGGGCCAGCTGTTGGTAGGTTTAAAAGTCACCCTAGGTGATGAATTCATGCAGCAGTGTTGCACGTCTCTCTTTAGATGAAGCACTTAGAAGTATAACCAAGCATGGATCTAATTTCATATCTGAGATGTGTTTTATTTAGAGTTCTTTGGCAAATGCTTGCTCTATGTGTTTTTATAGTCTTTGGTTGTGCTATAAAAATGTCAAAATTATGAATTAACAGATATGCAAAAGTGAAATCCTAGAAGATAGGATAAACATGAAGTCCTCTAATTATCACTCAAATAAGTTTGGTTGACACAGAACTGGGAATCAGATAAAGACATTAATAATTCATAATGCTGAAGTTAAAATCTTCTAGTTACAGTACAAAAGAAATCCTCATTTGTACCACAAGGTAATGAATTCAGTACTTTTCATTTGTTAAACATTTGCTTATCACGCTGCACCGTGCATATAAAACTGTTCCCAAATTTGGAGGGCAAACAGGAAAAACAGACACTCTCTACCCTCAAGTTGTTTATACTGCAGTCAGTGAAATTTCTCTACTTTGAGATCTTTTAATTCCTCAGCTCATTGTAACATCTTCTTCAGATGAATTGTTTTTTATTTGTTAAAACCAATGTTTAGCACTTTAAATAGTTTCTTCAATGTTCCTGATAGTGAAACAGAGTCATCATGGTAATTTCCAATACTAATTATAGAGTTGATAGGAGAAATGCTCAAGATTGATAGTAAAGTGATTTCGATAAGTTACAAAATGTCTTGAGGTTTCCCAGATAACAACTTGTCTCCCAGGCAAAAATGTGCTTATTATTTATATTCCAAGCTTATAAAATTTTTTGTACTTTAATCATATAGAGATTTTACAACATCTTTTCATTCATATTTTAAGATATTTTGTTCAGTAGATTATCTCATTTAGAAACTATTGATTTATATATACATACTATGTAAATATTAGTATTCATTTCTCAATGACTAGATTAGTGCTTTCTTAACTACTTAAATTTGTTTAATTCATATTGTTGTTCTTCAGCATTTCTTTTACTCACTGGAGCCTATCCTACTGACTTCAAAAAGCCTGAAAAATCTGAAAATCCCGTTTAAAGTAACTGTATGGAAAATCTTTAAAATAACATATAATAATGATAGAGAAGAAGTGTATTTAACATTGTGCTGAGATTATTCCATTAATAAAGAGATTAATCAATAATTCTAATATTCAGACATATAATAAAAATGAAAAACAATCATAATACTGAGCAATGACATTTTCAATAAAGGGAGATATTAAATATTGTATAGGAAACTAGAATCTGCAAAGCAGACAAGTTGGCAATGATTATACATATATTTAAAATATGTTGAAACAGTCATAGACAGTTTTTCTTTTTGGCTGAAAAGAGGCATATTGAAGTGTTTAAGCACTACTTCAACTGGCATAGATATTTAGACACTATACAGAAAACACATGATTGCAGAAGAGCAGATATTAGCAGGTGTGTGAATGTGTGTGTCTTCTTTTTTTTTTTTTTTTTTTTTTTTGTGGTACGCGGGCTTCTCACTGCTGTGGCCTCTCCCGTTGTGGAGCACAGGCTCCGGATGCGCAGGCTCAGCAGCCATGGCGCACGGACCCAGCCGCTCCGCGGCATGTGGGATCTTCCCAAACCGGGGCACGAACCCGTGTCCCCTGCATCGGCAGGCGGACTCTCAACCACTGTGCCACCAGGGGAGCCCGTGTGTGTCTTTAATTAATGTATTTTCATTCATTCAAAAAGGAGAAGAATACCAAATTTAGTTTAAAGGTGGCATTATGATATGTTAAAGTTCCATTCTTAGACTTTTGCTGCTGTTGCTGTTCCTTTAGTATTCACCAAAGAGTACCATCCTGTCAGTTATCCAAGTTAGAAATCTAGGAGCAATCCTAGGATTCTCATTATAGGGTCCGCTACCTTCATGCTCCCCCCTCAATAAGTAACAAATTCTTGGCTCTCCTATATAGGAAAGCTCTCTCCAATGTACACCTGCTCTGTCACTCTCCGGGTCCAGCATCTCTGCCTCAGCCTCCCACTGAAGTCACTTCTAGTTCATTCTGTGCAGGGCCATTTTTAAACCTTCCTCAGTCCTAGGCAATTGCCCTTTTAGAAGCTTTACCCTAAATGTTATCAAATGCATTAAAATGTGCCCAAGTCACATATCCAGTATAATTTATAGATAACTATATGAAAGCTGAGTAACATTGCTGTTGTAGTAATATTAGTTGAAAATATTAATTACACAGGTTTTGATCTCAATTTTGCAGATTTGTTTTCATATTCTGGAGCCATTTTTTTCAGGTTCCAAACAATTTTCTAAGTCCTTCTCAAACTCCTAGTCCCTAGTGAGTGTGCTTTTACTGTCACAGGGTTGAACAGCCCAGACAGCAAGATGTCTGAAGATGAAGACCATCACAGGGATGAGTAAATCAGATACGTGGAAGTTGGAATGCAAAGTGTTTGTAGAAAAAAATATACAAATCAAGGAAGAAATTGCAGTGTCAATTAATATGATGTATATCAGATGATAGTATTAAAAAGCCAGGTGAAAAGAAAATAACTTAATAATGTACATATTTGTCTGATTGTTTACTAGTGATATACTGCTCAGTGTAAGGTGAGAACCTCAGATATTATCTTCTGGAAAAAAACCCTTTAAGCCCTAACAGTTTCAGTTTAGAAATTTCCTCTCTAATAAATGAGGAATAAAATAATTTACAATAAATTAATTATTTCCTCTTCTGAAGGTACCAATACCACAAATTCAGTCAGAAGATGGATCAAGTTTTTCATACATTTCTCTCATTTCACATTTTTTAAATAAATGAGACTATATTTTGTCTAATGACTACCAGAACAACTATCTGGAAACTGTGACTTCATTATATGTGAGAGAGTATTTTAGGAGATATAGATGTATATTTAGATGGAGATATAAATACATAGCATATATACACAATATTTAATCAGACACAGGAAATGTAGGATAGCTCCAGAGTGGTACACCCTATGTTCTGAGCTGCTCCGAAATGCAGTTCCTTTTTTTTTTTTTTAACATCTTTATTGGAGTATACTTGCTTTACAATGGTGTGTTAGTTTCTGCTTTATAACAAAGTGAATCAGTTATACATATACACATGTTCCCATATCACTTCCCTCTTGCGTCTCCCTCCCTCCCACCCTCCCTATCCCACCCCTCTAGGTGGTCACAAAGCACCCAGCTGATCTCCCTGTGCTATGTGGCTGCTTCCCACTAGCTATCTGTTCTAATGGGAGTTCTCTGGGCACAAAGGGCACTATTTTCTGTAATGAGATTAGAAGAAAGGATTTGCTAATAATTGCTTCTATAGCAACTAAAAATCTTGGAATCCCACCTTTCAGCATTTTGAAAATCTTAAAGGGGATGTTGTCAGTAACAAAAAAATTGAAGACTGATTATGTATTTAAATTAATGATTCTTTAAATTCATCTGCCCTTTCATCTTTTAAATTGATTCATGCTTCTCAGAAAACAAAATATGCTAATCCGTATATCATTTTTCCACTGCGTAGGGCAACTATATCTAAAAACAAAAATACTATCATTTTACTTTCCTTTACTCTATTCCTCCACAACTTGTGTTGTACTTTCATATTTTCTTTTCATTCTGCTAGTGAGATATATATACATATATGTATGTATACATATATGTATATATACACATAATATTTAGATTTTAGATATTTGCATTATGCAGGGCAATCCATAAAATGGGTAGATGCTTCATTTTAATACCATTGAATACAATTTTCATAATTTTATACTTTAATTATTTTTGGAAGCACAAACCAGAAAGGGTAAAGCAAACTTGAAATGGAAAAAGATGACCAAGCTGGCATTTTGCATTTCAGACTTTATATTTGGACTACTCAGTGGGACAGATTATAATAACAAAATTTTGCTTTTGCAGGGAGGTCAATCTTTGCTTCTGCATTGCCTCATCTCTTTTAATCCCATCCAGTTGATTTTTCATCTCAGAAACTATATTTTTCATCTCTAGGAACTCAATTTGGGTTATTTTTATATCCTCTATATGTCTATTTAAGATGTTGATGCTTTCCTTTAAACTTTTTGAACCCATGAAAATTAGTTATAATAACTGTTTGAATGTCTTTGTTTACTGATTGTACCATTTTTCAGTCTGTTTTCATTAATTAATTTTTCTCCTTGTTATGGGTCATATTTTCCTTCGTCTTTGCATCCCTAGTAATTCTAGATTGCATGTCAGATATTGTGAATTTTACTTTACTGGTTGCAGAGCGTATTTGTATTTTTTTAAAATATTTGTAACTTTGCTCAAAGAGGTAGTTAAGAAATAGTTTGATCATTTTGAGGCTTCCTTGTAAGCCTTATTAGGCTGCAAGTGAAACAATTTAGTCTAGAGCTAATTTGGTCCCACTACTAAGCCTATACCCATTGAATACTCTGTGTATTGAATACTCTAGTTGATGCTGCATGTATTAAATTATATCAAAACATATTTGTATAATCTTAAAGCAATAAATGCAACACATAAAAATATAAAAAATTTAAAAAATTAACTCTTATTAAATAAAACAAAAATGTTTTCTTCTAGTAATTGTAGTATTTTAACATATTTAAATACTGCATCCCTATGAAATTCATTTTGTTAATAAATATGAAAAGAGAATCCACCTTTATTTTTCACAGGTGACCAGGGACTTGTTCAAACACCAACATTTAACTGTATTACACAAAACATTATGCCACTGGTTTTTATGGGTTATCATTATAATTAACAGCTTTGTACAACCGTTGTCTTGTGCTGTTTGTTGTTCAATGTCTAAAAGTATTGTTTAATATATATATATATATTTTTACTTTTAGCAGTTTAAGCCAGGAGAGTAAATCCAGTTCCTATTACTCCATCCTGTCCAGAAGCACAGGTCTTAAGTGAAATTTAATACCAAAGAAACAGTTCCAAATTTTACAACGGATCTATCAGTGGTTGTTAGCATATCTTCCCACACCCAAGACACCAAGATACCTTCTACTCACTGTTAAAGCTTTATGATGAGCAAAACTTCCACCACTGTGCTTCCTTAGCATGTGAGTATATTTTTAATTTACTGGTTATATATATTCTCTAATTATCCATTATTTTGTCCTTCTTTTAGATTAGATATTGATATCCACATTTTTTTTTCTAATAGATCACAGAAATTTCTCTCATTAACAACACCAATAGAAATAACAATAAAAATCGCCTTGGGGGACCAAATTTATATCACATTATCAAGTTTTTATTTTGCTCCCATAAAACTTCTGCAAAATACAACCACTCTCTATCGTCAGTATCATTAGAACAAAACCAAGTCATTCTAATCTCAAAAGCACAATATTTTATTTAACTTAATAAATTTCACATTATAAAAATTTTCTCATAGCATCATCCTTAATCCCTCAGTATTCACTAATATTGGGGGATTTTTCTTTCAGTTATATGAGACTAAGGATGATTTTATTCATCTCTACAACCTGGTATATATATGTACAATGTTTGTCAAAAGTGGATATTCAAAAAAATTCTTGACTAAATTACGGTAATTCATGTGATCAGTTCTGCAGTTCTTAAAACTTTAAATTACTTGTTAATTCTAAGAGAAAGTCAGATACTTTTTAGAAGGATTTCCAAACCATGCTAAAGTGTCAGCCTTCATTTCCTTGTGTGAGGGAAACAGGAGAGAAATAGATGGTTTTAAAGTTCTCCAATCTTCTGTGTCCTTTATACATCCACAATTTTAATCCTTATCATTTTCAAGATTTGCTAAATTATTTGAGGTGATCCATTCTCTTATTAAAGTTACATATTTTATGTCACATACAGAGCATATTAACAAATAACTTACTGATAAATGACAATGCCCATAACATCAGGTTAATCTGATTTCCATGAAATGAGCTATAACTTCAAGAATATTAATTCATCTAATAAGGGTGATGATTTACAAAATGTTGCCTAAACTATTTCTCTTGATTATTTAAGAGAGTTTTCCTAGGGGAAAATAGCTGGGAAGTCTATAGAAAAAAAAATACCACCATGATTAATTTAATTCCAGTCTAAAGGACTCCATATATAATGTATTTGAGAAAACCAAGTCACTATTATAGATTCCGATAAATGGTTGTATATATGAGATATTTTTAATGTAACCCAAATTATAAGAAATAGTTTTTTGGTATAGAAGCAACCACTCTTTTACCTAAAGGAAAATATAAAATCTGAGTTCATTGAAAATTTGCCTCATTGCCCTCTGTTAGTTTGTGCCTGCCCCATCCTTAGGGGCCCAGTTAAGGACTATTCTATCATCCATACATCAGAAGAGAATGTCTGTGTTCTATGTTGATAGTCAGTCTAAACAAATATTTATACAGTTGAGATCAGAGATATAAAATGTCAGTTCCAAATCCACCCGTGATGGCACATATACCAGACAGATGACAAAGGTTATAAAGGCCTGTGAAATACTTCAATCATATTTTGCAACCCTTGAAAGAATTCAAGTTGGAGATTAGCAGAAACCAGGCTCAGTTCTGTCCATAATCCCCTTTATCTGTCTTCTAGCCAACAATAGGAAAACCTGAAGCCAAGCTGACAAATAGAGTGTGAAGGGCCTTCTACTGCATTTAAGAAAAAACTGAGACTTGCTAAAGGTAGAAATTATCTTTTCTATTACTATTATTGTTGATGTTGTTGTTATTCATAGAAATAATGGGAATAAAAACCCTAAATAACATTATTCTGCTGGATTCTTTACTATATGCAACACAATAAATTAACTCGCTTCATATTACACTGGGCATATAACATGAAAACATGTGCAGAGAACAGAAATCAGTATCTGTACAGACAAATGCCCCTGTGATAGAGAAATCTATTATTTTAAGTCCAGACAATTAGATCTATTAAGGTGTAAGAGTGTTTCAGTACAGTCTTGCTAAAAGTAAACCTTAAAAGTAAATCGAAAAAAAAAAAGGAAAACTGATGCCAGTTAGATACAAAATATAAGATTATGCTATGTATATGGGACAGGATAGAACTCTGAATGCACTCACATGTAGGGAAAGCAATATTAGTGACAAATCAACCAATGTCCTTATTGAGCATAGACGTTCCAAGAAGGGTGAAGAGTACTGTATATTAGATGTAAGACTCATAATATTCAAGTTAGTTGTAAAAGAAACAAGGTAAATGCTTTCAGTCAATAGGATAGGCTGAACTGATATTGAGAATCCTTTCTTCCAACCTGAACACACAGTTTGTTATACTTGTGTTTTCTTTTATATGTTGCTTTTACATGTAGCAGCACATAAAAAGAAAATTAACAAGCTTATAAAAAATGGGGGGATCCCCAGTCTCAGGATTTAAGGAGAAAAAACAAATTCAACATTAGAATAGTGAGGAGGAGTTGAAACCAAGAAATTCAAGGGGGCCCTGGAAATAATAAGCCTTGTTTTTGAGGGCTGGCTTTAAATATCTGTTGTCTTATCAGAAAACAGGTAGATGCTGTTGTCTTATCAGAAAACAGGTAGATGCTGGAAAACAATAGAATAATATCTTCAAAGTACTGAGCACATATAGCTGTCCAAATTAAAATTCTACACTTCATTTTAAAAAAACTACTCAAGAACAAGAAGTAAAGACATTTTCATTCATAGACAAAGAGGAATTACCACCCACAAACTGTAACAACAACAACAACAAAATGACTAAAGCAGTAGCAGCAGCTGTTGGAATTGTCTGAAGGCATTAAAAAATATTCTGATGCCTGAAGCCAATACTTGGAGATTTTTTTTTTTAACCAAAGTGATCTAGGCGGTGTTTCAATAATGGGAGCTTTAAAAAGTTCTCACATAATTCTCATGTGTTTTAGGCAAGATTGGAGACCATTGTACAAAGAATGTTCTTCAGTAAGAAAGAAAATAAGCATAAAAGGAAGTAGGAAGGTGCACTGAACAGTGACCAGCAAAGAAATTTGTAATGTTGGAATGAATCTGAATAACGGTTGAGTGTAAAAAATAATAGCCAATGGGGGTGTGTACAAAGTAAAACTAAAACACTAGATAATATACTGAAATACTGGAGATCAGATTTAAAATTTGAG
Source organism: Mesoplodon mirus (assembly GCF_964341445.2). Classification (NCBI taxonomy): domain Eukaryota; kingdom Metazoa; phylum Chordata; class Mammalia; order Artiodactyla; family Ziphiidae; genus Mesoplodon; species Mesoplodon mirus. The sequence goes on along the minus strand of NC_138976.1, from coordinate 195,774,223 downwards.
GGGTCCATGAACCGCTTAGGAGGAAGATGAGATAATTAGTTTTAGACTTTTTCAAGTTAGACATATATGTCAAATTTTTCAGAAAACACTAAAAATGAAGATTTCATATATGATTCATAAAAAGGTAGACCATAAAAAGAGAATGAAAAATGTGTTTAAACGAAGTTAGTACCGGGAGGGATAAAACATGGAAAAATAAAGGAGAAATAGATCAATAATCACCATACATTTGATCACAGAGACAATAAAAATAAATTTTAAAATTCCAGTTTATGCTGCTTACAAAAGACATATATAAACTATTTTTAAGATGCAATGCAATACTTCACTCGAAGTAATTAATTATATACATGATAAATGATTTTTAAGATTACATATTTGGCATGATGACATGTATATAAATTTTTAAAACTCAAAGCAGTCATGTGTTTTTCATGGATTCATTTGCATATAGTAAAAAGTTCAAGCATGGATTCAAAGTATTTATATTCAATTCATGATACCAGTTATCTAAGAAGAGGAAAAATGGGACTGAAATGAGAATAGAGAGGAGAGAAAAGAAATGTGTGTGTATCTGTGTGTTTGTGTGTGTGTGTGTGAACACATGTACAACAAATATGTGCTTCTTTCACAGCATGATTCACTGTATTCCATCACAATATTAATAAGATTTCATACAATATGGGCATCTCTGCAGAAATTAAAATTGTCACATGCTTATGTGTATTGGGCAATGAGCTCACCTTACTATTTCCATCCATTCTTCAATTAAAATCTAGAAATGTGAATGGGCTGTTAGAATTTCGTTAGTGAGCCAATTATCTTTACAGAACATGCTAGTTATGCACAGCTTTTCCTTGGCTTAACTATGTTTTCAAATAGCAGGCATTCATTTTACGTCTTTAATTGATGGCTATCACACACAATTAGTTTGAAATTTCTTATCAATATGCTTGAAATATATTTGGTTGAATCATTGGAGTAATCTTTTTTGAACTTACCCAAAAGTATGTGTTTAGCCTTCCTAAACACAGTGGCACATTTCCAAATACAAAGTAGTTGCATTAGAATTATTCCTAATATGAAGTCATTCAATATTTGTGGCAACAAATTTTCTCTTGAAAACTTAACTTCCAGATGGAAGAAAAGTAAGGGTAGAAATGTATTTAAAGGCAAATTTGAAGATGAGAAATCAAAATTCACATTCCATAGTGAAAGAAAAAGGGTTAGTAATTACAGAGAGAAAGGCAAATACAATGCAAAAATTATTGGAACATATTTTGCTCAATTACAAACAAACTTACGTGGTAAGTTGTAGCTTCCATTATTGCACCAATTTGTAGCATATTTTAATAGTTTCATTTTGAAAGGAAAATTTTAAAAAGTCATCTCTTGTTTTTTTAGAAAGTATCTAGAGTGGTTGAAGTGAAATAACTTTCAGAAAATGTGTTAAAATGGGGCTACAAAAGACTTAGGAGGACATAAGCTTGGTTCTTATTATTGACAGTTTGCAAATCAGCCATGGGGATACACATTATTTCCAATTTAAAATGAATGATGATTCTATATACATATATATGCATCTTATCATATTGATTATAAACCAAGTAAAATCTCATGAAATCTAAGTATGTTTGAAAAACTTAAACCTATTTTTATGTTTTTCCAAACACTAGAAAATGAAAGCAATTTCTGTTGTTTGTCATTTTCTTTTGGACTCTCTTGGCTTCCTGAAAATGATTATGTCAAGATATTGGAGAAATATTCATAGGAAGCAACAGAGGCCATGAGAATAGAGACCTACACTGCTTCCTCATTAGAAAAAATAAAACAAAAATTCCTGTCTATCCATTTCAACTTACACTCAGGGATGCTTATAATATAGAATTTGAAAGTTGAATACATACTAGTTGTCAAGTAGTCAGCCCTGTTGATTATTCATGCATTCCCTCCTAAGTATGTTGTTCTTAGAATTCAGAGGGGTCCTTTAATCACACCCCCCATCTTGACCACTCACATCTCCAGATTTTCCTACTTCACGGCATACTGGTGTTTAACTTATTAAACAAATATTTGTTGAACAATTACTATGCATGCTAAGCAAAGGGGATCAAAGATGAATGAATAGTCATTTGTCTTTAAGGAGACACAGTCTACTGGAGAGAGGCAGAACTGTGAGCAGATGACTGCATAAAGAGGCAAAGTCAAGTCTTATTTATTCAGAGGAAGAAGTCCCCGTGATCAAGCAACAAGTAAAATCATTTCAGTGTGCAAGACATGGATTTGTGATTGAAAATGCACAAGCATATTTATTATCCATCATAGATGATCACCTATTATAATCAGTGAGATTTCTTAATGGCACAGCATCTAGAGGAGGACGTCATGCATGAACCTGTCATATTCAGAAAGTAAGGAAGTGGCACAGTGGGAACAATTCAGGAAAGTAAATAAACATGACAGTAGATTTAAAATCTACTTTAACTGTTCTTACTATTATTAATCTATTTGGGCAAGTAGTAGTTTTCATTGATGTTAGCATTTTTTCATCCACGACTTGAAATCAGACATTAAATATTAATATTATAAAAATGTTACAAATCGAATTCATTCACAAATTTATAAAAATAGATCAGCACCAGAGACCTATTTATTGGAAACAAAGTAGGTAGAACAATGAAACTCATTTATAGTTCCTCCTCAACCAAAGTGGACAGAAGTTTTATATGTAGAGGTCAATCCTGGGCCAGAGGCTATTTAATATTTTCATCAAGTCTAGGATGATAGAAAAGCATGTGGATTTAGTCATTTACAGTTCTCTTTAGTTGATAAGACTGATTAATACTTTGTCAAGATCAAAATTCAACATGACCGTAATATGACCTTGACAAATTGGAGAAGTGGTTTAAAACAATGCAATTTAATAAGTCTAAGGGTCAGATATGGGCTTTAAAGGGATTGGGAAGGAAATGGAAATTATAATAATGTAGGTGATACCATGCCAGTGAGAATGCATTTGTGTGTGTAATATACTATGTAACAAATAATATTGAGTATGACTTGAGTCAAGAATATAGCAATAGCTTTTAGTTTTTTTCTCTCTCTCACCATGGCATAGTGCTTACTCACTCACAAATATTTCTAATACATGTCATCAAAATTTCATCATTAAATCCTGTATCCCTGCTGATAAAATTAAAAGTAATTCTAAGATATATAAATGAAGAGAAGGGTATAAAGGTACAAATAAGTGGGTTAATATTAATGAAATTACTTTGTATTGTGCTTTACAAATACGATTTATGCATTTATCTTGTGACTAACACATTCATTCATTCATTCATTCAGCAATCATTACATATTTATAGAACTTCTACTATGTCCCAGGCACTGCATTAGGTGCTGGTAATACAAGGTGTGGAAAAGCAAGCATTGTCCATATTTCTTAGAGCCTGCAATCTAAAGAATAATTACTAATTGTAGTAAATATAGACAGGGTACTATGAGCCATGGGACAGGGAACCTTTCTCACCTGGAAGGATGAGGAAAGGCATCCCTTGTGAAATGTCTTCTTAACTGAAGTATGACGTAGGTAGCCTAAGGGGACAAGGGAGTAAAGGAGTAAGTATTTCTTGCAAAGGGGAAAGCAAGTGTTAAGAATTTGAGCTTCAAAAAAGGAATGCTTCACGTTGATATTACAGTCTCAACAAATACAATTAAATTTCTGGTTGTTAATACATTGCATAAAAGTGGAGGAGTGGATTTCTGCCAAAATTAGGGCATATAGTTAGGATTAGAAATGTGCTCTGTGATATCAGTGACTTTAACATTGCAGTGAGACTGGGAGAAAAAAAACGTACAAAGAGGCTATCCTCTGGACCCAATGGCACTGATGTACATCAAGGCTTTTGCTGAAGTAGAAAACCTGCTATTGATATTGAGATGCTCTTGAATGAAACAATGACTTCAAATAAGAGTTCCAAACTGAAACTCAGAAAGACCACCAATCTGACATGACTTAAATTTGAACTGCTTCTCAGATAGGCAATTTATACTTTGGGGTAAATGGAAACTGGGCTTGGTTTCACTAATGATATCAAGGACATTTTGCTATTAAATTTGGTTTAATATTTTCATTTTACAAATCCCTAACTTCAAAAACTCTCTAAGGGAAAGTAAGGGGAAAAGGATAGGACTAACTTGTTTAGTTACATTACCTTGAATTTTACATTTAAATTGAGCTGCGCTATCTCCACCAATGCTTGACTAGAAGCCTGCACAGTGAGTAGTTGTAATGGAGGAGATTGGCTCATTTTAATGGCCACATCTGATGGATCTCAAAGAAATTCAGGTAAAACAACTCTCTGCATAGTTCATAGTCAATTATTTATACTTACAGAAAAATGCCAAAGCCTAGAAAACTTTAAATGGTGGATAATCAGCAACATTCACATTTTTCCTTGAGGTTTTCAGGATTGTACAAACACATTTAGGCTTTGAAAGACACGTTTTGGAACTTTACTGGAGGTATTCTAAGAAATACCTTCATGTTAAAACAATCTCCAAATATTTTAGGAATAACTAGTATCTCTCCGTAAATAATTCATGCCTTAATTAATTATTATCATTGTTAGAAATTCATACTGAAGTATTTCAGAAAAAGATGACATATTAAGAATGTGACACTGCTTCCATGTCATATAAGAGCATGAGGATATCTCTATTATGAAACTTACTGCATTTTGCTACAACAATTTTGTCTATCTTCTCTTCCAGATTACAAGCTTCTTAAAAAATAGACTGTGCACAGATCTAACTTTCTGGCCTACATTTGCAGCACTGGAGACTACTATTGAAATATTAATTCAAAGGATATTTTAGAAAACATTATAGACAGAACTCTACCATAAAAGAGCATATATAAATATAGCATATTTTCTGATGTTATTGAATCATCTTAAATATTGGTTAATGCAAATTTCAATCTCTAAGGCACTTCTACAACATACCTGAAAAATGATTGTCCTCTTGTACTTGAATGTCCTCACTGAGAAAGAAATTGCCAACTCAAAATAAGTTTATTTCATTTTTAGGAAGCTCTAATTGTTAGAAAACTCACTCTTAAAATAAGTTAAAATCTCTATTCCTCAACTTCTATGCATTTTCTTGGTTTTTAAATTAGGGGCAACTTGATCTTTTTTTGATTTTACAGCTCTAACATAGCTAAAGCTGCCGTTCAGGTCCTTTGCCCACTTACCTACTCTTCATAATTATTTTATTAAAAGAAATATATTGTGGTATAATATAAAAAATATACTAACTTGAATGTCCACTTTAATGAATTTTGACAAATGTAAATATTTTGTAACTCTGTTTCCATCAAGGTAGACAATTTTCCTATTACCCCCCTTTGCAGTTTTCCCTTTCCTCTTTGCAGTCACTCTCTACTCCATATTTGATACAGGCAACTGCTGATATATTTTCTGTTGCCATAGATTCATTTTTCCTTTTCTAGAAAGTCATATAAACAGAAACATAAAGTACATACTCTTGTGTGTCTAGCTTTTTTCTCAGCATAGTGTTTCTGAGATTCATCCTTGTTGCATTCCTCATAATTCTATCCTTCTACTGCTGTATGATATGACATTGTATGGATATACCACAACTGGTTCACCCATATAAATCTTGTTGGAGATTTTCTGATGATGGCCATTCTGACCGGTGTGAGGTGATACCTCAACGTAGTTTTGATTTGCATTTCTCTAATGATTAGTGATGTTGAGCATCCTTTCATGTGTTTGCTGGCAATCTGTATATCTTCTTTGGAGAAATGTCTATTTAGGTCTTTTGCCCATTTTTAGATTGGGTTGTTTGTTTCTTTGATATGGAGCTGCATGAGCTGCTTCTAAATTTGGGAGATAAATCCTTTGTCAGTTGCTTCATTTGCAAATATTTTCTCCCATTATGAGGGTTGTCTTTTCGTCTTGTTTATGGTTTCCTTTGCTGTGCAAAAGCTTTGAAGTTTCATTAGGTCCCATTTGTTTATTTTTGTTTTTATTTCTCTAGGAGGTGGGTCCAAAAGGATCTTGCTGTGATTTATGTCATAGAGTGTTCTGCATATGTTTTCCTCTAGGAGTTTGATAGTGTGTGGCTTTACATTTAGGACATTAATCCATTTTGAGTTTATTTTTGTGTATGGTGTCAGGGAGTGTTCTAATTTCATACTTTTACATGTAGCTGTCCAGTTTTCCCAGCACCACTTATTGAAGAGGCTGTCTTTTCTCCACTGTATATTCTTGCCTCCTTTATGAAAGATAAGGTGACCATATGTGTGTGGGGTTATCTCTGGGCTTTCTATCCTGTTCCATTGATCTATATTTCTGTTTTTGTGCCAGTACCATATAAATGCTGGAGAGGGTGTGGAGAAAAGGGAACCCTATTGCACTGTTGGTGGGGATGTAAATTGATACAGCCACCATGGAGAACTGTATGGAGGTTCCTTGAAAAACTAAAAATAGAACTACCATACGACCCCGCAATCCCAGTACTGGGCCTATACCCTGAGAAAACCATAATTCAAAAAGAGTCATGTACCAAAATGTTCACTGCAGCTCTATTTACAACAGCCAGGACATGGAAGCAACCTAAGTGTCCATCATCGGATGAATGGATAAAGAAGATGTGGCACATATATACAATAGAATATTACTCAGCCATAAAAAGAAACAAAATTGATGTATTTGTAATGAGGTGGATGGACCTAGAGTCTGTCATACAGAGTGAAGTAAATCAGAAAGAGAAAAACAAATACCGTAGGCTAACACATATATATGAAATCTAAGAAAAAAAAAAGGTCATGAACAACCTAGGGGTAACACGGGAATAAAGACACAGACCTACTAGAGAATGGACTTGAGGATATGGGGAGAGGGAAGGGTAAGCTGTGACAAAGTGAGAGAGTGACATGGACATATATACACTACCAAACGTTAAATAGATAGCTAGTGGGAAGAAGCCGCATAGCACAGGAAAACCAGCTCGGTGCTTTGTGACCACCTAGAGGGGTGGGATAGGGAGGGTGGGAGGGAGGGAGACGCAAGAGGGATGAGATATGGGAACATATGTATATGTATAACTGATTCACTTTGTTATAAAGCAGAAACTAACACACCACTGTAAAGCAATTATACTCCAATAAAGATGTTTAAAAATAAATCTTGGATATTTTGGTCATATCCAGTTTTACCTATTATGAATAATGGTGTTACACATTTTTGTGAACAAATTTGTGTGACCTAAGTCTTCATATCTCTTGGATAAGTATGAACTATTAGGTAATTGCTTGGTCATATGTAAATGTATATTTAACTTTAAAGCTTTCATGCTACAAGCCCATTAACAATGTATTCATGATTCTCTAGGTCCACACCAAAACTTGATATTAACAGTTTTTTAAATTTTAGACATTATAGTGGTATGTAGTGGTATCTCATCATAATTATAATTTGTACGTCTTTGATGGAGCAATCTCTAAATATATATAAATTATATATACTTAATATATATGTTGTATACAATATATGTAAATATTTTAATTAATTTTTTGGAGTATAGTTGATTTATAATGTTGTGTTAGTTTCTGCTGTACAGCAAAGTGAGTCTGTTATACATATACATATATCCACTCTTTTTTAGTTTCTATTCCCATATAGGTCATTACAGAGTACTGAATACAGTTCCCTGTGCTATACAGTAGGTTCTTATTAGTTATCTATTTTATATGTAATAGTGTGTATATATATATATATATATATATATATATATATATATATATATATAAATGTAATTAGGCACTTAAAAATAAAAGGAAGACATGCAAATAGCCAATAGGCATATATTCATGGATACATATACTTTACATTTATATATATAACATATCCATAAATATATTTTTTGCCATTTTCTCCCATTGGATTGTCTTTTTATTTTTGAAGTGTAAAAATTCTTTAATCTGTATCTAAGTTCTTTGCCAGATATTGATATTGCAAACATTTCCCAAGTTTGATCTTTCCTGTTGATTTTCTTAATTTTGATTTTTATTCAGCAGAAAGTTCCCTTTCCTCTGTGGCTGTCACTGCCTTGTCAGGGTTGGGTTCTGATCCCTAGTCGTTGGAGCAGAGGCCCTCAGGTCTGTTTCTTGGCTGTGTTTCTGATCTGCGGTGTGAGGTCGGGAGGACTGGAGCACCCCCACTGGGATAGAAGCCGTTGAATATTCCTCCTCTGGAGGTGTCCACCTGTGGGTGTGCTCTGTTTTGTCTCCTTTCCGCCCATTGTGTGGGCTTACAAAGTACACTGCTGTTGGTACTGCTCTCAGTCCCACCTTAGCAATGGTTATGGCGGCAACTGGCCCTGGTGACTCAGGCATCATTTTCACCAGGCCACTGGCCCAGATCCACTGAGGTCAGGTCCCAGGACTGCGGTAATTATGTACCTGGACCCACTATGTGAGATACGGAGGCAGCTCAGACTCTGGCCTGGCCAAACCCCGGTGTATATGTGCCCACAAAACCCACAGCTGCTAAAGCCAGACCTGTCTCAGCTGCAGGAGCACTTGTCCATTGGGATGTTCCCAGGTGCTGAATTTAGGAAGCCATCAGAGGAAGTGTAATGCCATGATTTGCACAGCCATGAGGAGAGATTTCAGCTCTTCTTCCTTAGTTGCATGTTCCCTGGAACTCAGCTGTGGCTTCAGCCCCATCTCTGCATGTGGGCCACCCACTGGCGTCTGCTCCCAAGGCTGCTGGAGCACACGAGCTTGTCAGGCAGGAGGATGTAGAAGCGGCAATCAGGGCAGGCAGGCTGCCCAGGTGAGAGGGTGCTGGGTGGCTATGGGATGTACGAGCCTGTCAGGCAGGAGGGAGTCAAGGTGGCAAGCTGGGCAAATGGGCCACCCAAGCAGGAGAGTGCTGAGGTGATGATGGCTGGGGGCCCGTGAGCCACTCTGGCAGGAGCCCTTCCTAGTGCCTGTGGAGGCAGGGGCCAGTGCGTGAGGAGAGAGGCTGCAATGGGGGCCCCGCCCTTTGTGCATCACTCAGCAGTGGCACTTTGCTTCTCTGCTGGTCTGGGCTTCCTCCAGGAGCATTCCTTGTTGTGGAGCTCCTCACTCCTATCCCCTTGAGCTGTCTTCTCACAGCCAACATCATTCCCCTTCCTGGGTCTGCTCTTCAAACCCCACATTCCAACACTCAGCCCCCCCCCGTGTGCACCAGTGGTCCCCAGTGGCTGGGGCATGCAGAGCTGTGGCCAGACCACTTGTGTAGGCCTCACTCTCTCCTGCCTGCCACAGACTGGTTGCTGCACTGTTCTCTGAGCCACCAAATTTCTCCTTCTGCCCCAGCTTCTCTCCCCGCTGCTTCCCCAGATGCGGGAACCTCTTCTCACCTTCAGCTCCGCTCCCCCGCCCAGGGTCACAGGTCACGTCCCACTTCATCTGCTCTTCCTTTTCCCTTCTTCTTTCTTTCATCCTACCTGCTTACGTGGGGATCTTTCTTGTCCTTTCAGGTGCCTGAGGTCCTCTGCTAGTGTTTATCAGGTGCTCTGGGAGAATTGTTCCATTTGTAGATGTATTCTTGATGCATTTGTGGGGAGATATGAACTCCACATCTTCCTACTCCTCCGTCTTCTTGACTGACTAATCAGCAGTTTGAGTTTTAAAAGGCCACTTTTTCCCCTTTTTTAACCTTGGTTTCAGGTTCTACCTAATTTAGCTAATTAGGCTCAGGTCATTGTGGTCTGTATTTACATTTCTGATTTGTACCGATTTGCAAGACAAAGACAGTTGCTTTTAATTCCCCAAAGAACTGGCCTGTCACCTAAATAATATTAAAAGATTGATTTGCCCAACTACGTTTTCTTTAACTTGCTTTTCTGTATCAGTGAGAAGATTTCCAACTAGACTGAAATTTCAGAATTCTATAGTCTAGAACTTTATGGTTTAATTGATCATACCTTCTAAACTTGCATAAGGCATTCAACAAAGACCCTGTTTCTGAGTGCACAGGTTAGACCCAGAGTAAGGTCTCCATTATTTATTTTTATTATCCCTTAAATATTAGCTGTCAGTTCTTACTTTATATTGTATAGGCTCAGGTAATCCCACTGGTTTCCTTTAGTATGTTTAATTAATATTTCCTTCATATGCCGTCTTATAATATCAGGCAGGGGAAGAATTCCCCAGTGAAACATGTCTATCCCACACAATATAATTAGGCAAAAGAGAGGTAATTATCTTACACAATGCCCATTTAAACATACCAATTTTTAAAAAGACTCTGGGGTCCCCAGAGAGTGGTTGAACCAAGGGACTCAGGCACTTTTGTCAATCTTTTAACTTGATTAATTGGTCTAACTTTTGCCCCAAGTAATTGTTGGTCAGGTATCTCGGTGTAATTTTACGTGTATAAAATTTACATGTAATAAAATATACGTACTTTAAACTGGGGTAAATAGGGCAGACTTGTTTGGGTCTGGCCCTTTAATGTTGATGACAAGTAGGAGATCCCTTTGGCCCATCCAATCTTAGGCAGTATTGTACCCAATCTTTGATTTATCTCATTAATGTCTGTTTTATTTATCCCACTTTAAAATAACCATCTAAAGATTTCTTATTCGTTTAGGAGAAGTCCCTTTAAAATTTCCACCTTGTTGGGAAAAATTTTTAGGCTTTTCCTTCAGTTTTTTTCCCTGTTACTTAACCTAATTAACAATAATTATTCTAATGTTTTTATTAGCATCTGTAAGACCCATTTAGGGGAAGCAGAGACCACAAATAAGGTTTCCCAAACCAATTTTTTGGGTTTGTTTGAAACTAAAGGAGTTTTTAGGTTAACCATTATATGACTAATTTCCAGCATTTCCGCCCCCCCATAGGAGCCAATGAAACAGCTGTTTATAATGAGAGCTCTCTAAAAATTTACCAATTTAGAAGTTTCTCCAATTTGAAGGATCCATCATCTGGCCATAAATGAGGTATACCTTAATAGTGACTCAAACCAATAAGACGCAAGAGGCTTCCCCACAAAAGAGTGTAAAGGATGCTGTCTAAATAAGATCCAGAGAGTTTACTCCCAAAAGTAGTTTAAGAAAGTAATGGTCTTTGTTGTACAGGCTGACACAATGAAGGTTAAGATGGCAAAAAGCCCCTGAGAGTTGTACAGTCAGACAAAAGACTGCTCAGAATCCCAGTCTATTTGACTGGCTGCCAAATGTACACCATATAAGTACTTTTGGATGGTAGTGACCAAGTTCTCAAAACACACACACACACACACACACACAGAAGAATATCAGAACACTTACATTTCAAAGACACGGGAAGAGAAATGCAAGTTTCCCCTAGAAAGCCTTTTGTTTTTTTGAAGTCAGAATTCTGAAAAGATGTTTTTATCGAGCCAGCTTTTTCTAACTTAACTGCATATGCAATAAAAGAGTCCTATCTTAGTCATTTTTAGGGCAAGATTTTCTTTAAGTCCCAAGTAAGTAAGCACTTGTAAATGTAAATTTTGTATGGACATAAACCTGGCCAGGATATCCGTTGGAGGCTGGAAATCTGTTGTTCCTTTTTCTTTTGTATTGAAAGCTAAGTTCCCCATTCTGAGTTCAATTTGTGAAGATCACTTTTATTTTGACAAACTCTATTAAAGTAGCCAATTCAAGGAAGACAGGTTAGTCTTCCACCTAATTACCCAGTCCAACTTTTACTCAGTGTCTTTCACCTGAGCAAAGTCTCCCCAGTCTTTCAGCTGAGGATAAACCACAGTGTCTACACTGAGCAAGATCTTCCCAGTGTCTTTTAAGTGAGGCTAACCCACTTGAGCAGAAGTCTTCCCAGTGTTTTTCTACTGAGGATAAGCCCTCAGTGTTTAAACTGAGTAAAAATCTTCCCAGTGTCTTTCACTGAGGATGACCCAGGTACTTCTTCTTGAAACCAAGTTTCAAGGATAACCTACTACTCAAGAGAAGAGTTGAACACCACTGCATACAACTTAGGATCATCAACCAAAACTGGAGATCCAAGAACCAGGAGATACTCACCCAAATTCGTCTGGACTCTCTGAGAAAGCGGACAGGCCCAAGAAGCCTCTGCTGGTGCCAGGACTCTGGATCCTCATAGAGTTCAGGCAAAGAAGAAAAGTCTGCTCTGGGCCCCTTCATTGGTTGCCAAGACTGCTGACTGAAAACTATGCACAACCCAAAAGGAGAATTATGTTTTATTTGGCAGATTTTCTGAGGACTTAAGCCCAGAACACAGCCTGTCAGATCACTCTGAGGAACTGCTCAGAAGACCTAAGGGAGGAGTCAACCAAAACCAGGTAGTCAGAACATCAAAAGGTTACTATTAATTAAAGAAAACTAGACATCTCAAGTTAAGGACTTTAGCACTTTTCTATGTATGAGAAGATGAAAGAATCTGGGCTCTGTGAAATCATTCCTTTGATGTGCACCTTAACTCTAGAATCAGTACCCTGTTTTTCTCCATCCCGAATCCCCTCAAGGTGCACAGTTGAGGGTTCCTGCTTTGACATCTGACTTGATGACTGCAACATCCTTTGTCTACTGATATGGCAGGGAACATTTTTCATCCACGGGTAAGAAATTGAGGAGAAAATTAACATAATTCAAGATATAAAACCATTACAATATTAAAAATTCCCAAATGTCAAACAAACATAAGTACCCTTGACCTGTAAAATGGAAGATGCCAAAGAAGGGAAAAAAAGAAACAATAAAGAAAATGTAGAAAATAAAGCATAAAATAAGATGGCAGAAATCAATAACAGTAGAACAATAATTAAATAAATCAAGGTAAATGTTATCATAAGATTTTTAAATTTCCAAAAAAGAACCCCATCAAACAAAACATATTGAAAATAAAGTAATAGAGAAAATTTAGAGAGCAAATATGAATGCAAAGAAGACCTGTTAGGTAGTTAGTCAGACATTAGCAGCAAGGAGGTGACAGTGGTGAGAAAGACAAGAAGAAGAAATTGAGTCACACGCAGCCATCTGGGGACTCTCCCTTGACTCCACCCAGAACGGGAGAAACTATGGTCTGGTGGTGGGCAGCTTATCCTGATAAAGAGAGGCACAGTAACATAAGGGGACTTCTCCAGGCTGTGCATGCCCAGACCAGACAGGCGTATAACCTATAGTAAATCCAAACTCATTATACCATAATTACAATAAATTACATGTGGTTTTGCCCCTCCCCCCACCCAGTAGGCATTTCTTGGGGATTCAAAGATGAGAGCATGCGCAGCAGAAAACTTGTTCCATAGCTCAGGACTGTCAATCAAATAATGATCCTTGTCACTCACCCCCGCCTCTCTGCCAAATGCTCCTTAAAAGCGCTCGTAAGGGGCTTCCCTGGTGGCGCAGTGGTTGAGAATCTGCCTGCTAATGCAGGGGACACAGGTTCGAGCCCTGGTCTGGGTGGATCCCACATGCCGCGGAGCAACTAGGCCCGTGAACCACGACTACTGAGCCTGCGCGTCTGGAGCCTGTGCTCCGCAACAAGAGGCCGCGATAGTGAGAGGCCCGCGCACCACGATGAAGAGTGGCCCCCGCTTGCCACAACTAGAGAAAGCCCTCACACAGAAATGAAGACGCAACACAGCAAAAATAAATAAATTAATTAATAAAAACTCCTACCCCCAACATCTTCTTTAAAAAAAAAAAAAAGCGCTCGTAAGCCTTTATAGGAATGCTGCTTTCAATTTGCCGAAACAGTACACCCATCCCCCCCCCCATCCCGAGAGTGTACCTTTGCTTCGATATACTTTGCTTTGGGCTTGCTTCACTTCGCTGAAATAGCCTGTTCTCAGAAACAGCCTGCTCTTTCTCTCTCCTTCTCTCTCTCCCTCTCTGAGAGTGTACCTATGCTTAAATCAACTTTGCTTTGTGCTTAAGCTTAACTTGGTAGTTTGCGATCCTTTGCTTACTATCATGGAACCAAGATAGCTGGTCCAGGCCTTCCACTGACCTCCTCGGTTGAAGCTATTTTGTTAAAAAGCATGTCCACATGGTGACAGACCTAAGTCTAAATTTTGATAAAAGGTTGAATTAAGGTGAGACTATCATATGGGAGGAAAAGACTAGGAAAAATAGTAGATGTAGGAGATATGTTTGTGAAAGTGCACATTCATGGCAATATAGCCAAATAAACTCACATGCCCACGTTCCCACTAAAACTGTATAAAATTATGACCAACAAGCAGAGAATACACATTATTTTAAAGCCCTCATGGGGCATTAAGACATATTTACCATGTGAATCCTTCAGTGAATCTTGTGTTACTGCTAAGGGATGTCATAAGGGAATTTTGTGTAAGACTCAAAGCTCCCTTTCTATATGGTTCAGGCTGGACTTGAAGCTTCAGGGGCCTGGGAGGATGGGGCAGGAAAGGCAAGGCACACTCAGAAAAGAGAATACATCCATAACACACTAGGAATATCTGAAGAGGCTGCTCAAGACCTGGCTCAGCCCCAAGGGTTTGACCCCTAGTCCTACTCTTCACCCTACAGCCCTTTAGGGTCAGGACCTTGGCTCACCCTAACCCATTCCTAGCTTCCGGGTATAGAATGAGTGCACATGTCTGAATGTTAATGTTCTCTCAAAATTTACCTGTTGAAATCCTACCTCTTAAAGATAGGAGGCGGGGCCGTGCAAAAGTGCTTATGAGCTTTCATGAATGGGATTAGTGCCTTATGAAAGAGACTCCAGAGATATCTCTAGCCTCCTCCCATCATATGAGGATACAGAGAGAAGGCTCCAGCTGTGAACCAGGAAGAGAGCTCTCACTACGAGGTGGCCATACTGGTGACTTGATCTTGGGCTTCCCAGCCTCCAGAACTGTGATAATAAATGTCTGTTGTTTTTAATCTACCCAGTCTATGGTATATTGTTATAGCAGCCCTAATGGATTAAGACGACATATTTCAAAATTTATCTGGAGAGTGGGGACTGTCTTATCATTGCAAACTAAGAAGTTGGGTTGAGACAACATATGAAAGATTTTTTTTTAAGTAGAAAATTATGGATTATTGGATTTGAAAGTACTAGATTGGTTAAGGAACATGAGTACGTGTGTGTGTGCGTGTTTGCAGTGTGTCCCAAAAGTTTTTGTGCAGTTTAAAGATTTACTAACTCCAGAATTATAAACACTACAAACTTACAAAAACATCATTTGAAGGTTTAACTGTTACCAGATGCAAGTCTGTGTGCCTGATGCACAGTGAGGCTAAATACTGAAACATCAGAGTTTGAAGCAGAGAAAGGTTTACACAGTGCCATGCAAGAAGACATGTGGCTCATGCCCAGGAAAAACCCCAAGCTCCCTGAAGGCTTTCAGCAAAGCCTTTTTAAAGGCAAGGTGAGGGAGGGGCATGACTAATTGTTGCAAATATCTTGGTGTTGGATCCTTTGTTCTAGAGGCTGGCCAGATGGGTCAGATCCTGGTCAGGTCATGTGTTCCTGTAAACCTCCAAGAAAACAATTATTATTCTCTGTTCTGCAACTTTTTATCTCCATGAATGGGCTCTTAAAAGTCAGAGCCTTAGAAATAGTCTATCCTGTATATTTCAGGCTCTAGGCAACATTGTTTTACAAAAAGTGCAGAGCCAGCCTGGATCACAGGGATGGACAGAGTTAGCTCAGGCAACAGAGCATAAAGATTAAAGTAAAAATGATCTCATGTGGAGGCAGATTTGTTCTTTCCTATTACATAACTATTTATAATTCTTTCATACTTATGAATTTTGAAAAATAAATTATTTCAATTTTTGTGTGTAGTTCCCTCTGATAGAAAATGAGGCAAAACATACACTATTCAAAATTCACAAAACTAAATAAGTGTAAAAGAAATTCAAGTTCTATCCCTGGGTTTACACAAGACACATACATGATGTGGGGAAAGTTGGAGCTGAGGACAAAGGAAATCCTGAGTAAAAATGTCTGTGAAACAGCCAGTCTTCCAGGGTCAGCTTAAGATGTTCAAGAGTTATCAAGTTGGTGGGCCTCAAGTAAAGGTCTCTAATGGATGAAGGAACCAGGTTCCAGATGGAATGAAGAGAAAATTGGCTAAGGTCTCTCTGACAGGATGAGAGTAGTTGGAAGGAGGGATCTGGAAGCCCCAGGAGGGTGCAGGTGTCTGTGGGTGTGGATGGGAAGGGAAGGAGGGGCAGTGATTCAGCCTATTTCTCTTATTGCCCCTCCCCCACACTCAGGAGCCCTTTGTGACAAGGCCACAGCTCTGTGATGCAGGCCTGGGGTTCTGCCATCAAGTGAACTCCCAGTTCTCTGTTGCCTGAGGGCAGCAATGCAGTTCAGAAGATGGAGAATCTCTTTTCTTTGAAAGACATTGTTGCTATCTGGCTGAGATCCAGCCCAACTTCCTGGGTGATTGATATCATCCTTGGGTTCCTGTGTGGACTGGGGCTCTTCCTAATGTTACTCCACTGCTTCCAGAGTAATCTATTCTTAGCACCACCTAGGAAACATAGAAACATCAGGAAGGTAAGAAACCTTTGGCTTAATCCCAGCAGAGATTCTCTCTTTTTTTCTTATTCTTATTTCCACTTTTCTAAACCACGTAGAGAGACTCCTGAGATGGGAACTCTCAGAAAAGTATAGAACATCATCCTTCTAGGGAAAAGCCAGGCCAGAGAGGGGTTAGAGTGGGCATGAGGATTTCTAGCCTAAGATCTTAGACCAGGAGTTCAGGTATGGTAGAGGGCTCCAGGGCAAGTCCCAAATGCAGTGACTAATGGTTAAGGACTGGATTACTAAGAGGTCAATCTCTGCAGGAAGGCTGACCCCTGAGCCCTGGTTCACCAGCCACCTTCCCACAGCGGGTGTCTCAAGTGAGACCTTCCTCTGTGTTGGGGCTGAGCCCCTGAGAGCCTGAGAGAAGAGGCTGGAGTGGAGGTCTGGCCTTGGGAAGCAGAATCCTATCTGACAAAGCTCACGTGGGCATCTAGGTCTGAGAATGTGTTTGTTTCTTGATCAGAGGAACAGTGACAGAAGAAATCTATGGTGATTAAAACTTAAAAAATCCTTCTTGGGCTTCCCTGGTGGTGCAGTGGTTGAGAGTCCCCTTGCCAATGCAGGGGACGCAGGTTCGTGCCCCAGTCCGGGATGATCCCACGTGCCATGGAGTGGCTGGGCCTGTGAGCCATGGCCGCTGGGCCTGTGCGTCCAGAGCCTGTGCTCCGCAACGGGAGAGGCCACAACAGTGAGAGGCCCGCATACCCCCCCAAAAAAAAAATTCTTTGCACTCTTCAAAGAAGAAAAACTGAAAATATTGTTATCCACTTTAAAAATAAGTAAAAGGGGAAAAAACCCCACAGAGTTTTAGTTAAATGTAGAAAGTCATGTTGTTCATGAACACAGCTTGCCTAGATAGAGGACAGTGAGAGTTGGGTGTTCGCCCCTCACTTTTTCTTATCTCTCAGCATCAAGTAAAGCTGAAGGGGAGGAGCAGGAGTAGGAAGAAAAGTGGATCTTTGAAAGGTAAGCCTTTGCCATTCAGCCCTGCGCGACCCGAGAGTTAGCTTCCATCTCTCCTAGTCCTGAGGGCCCAGCTTCACGGTCTCTGAGGATGCCAGTGGCAGAGCTTATTCCTCAGGAAACAGAGCCTGAGCCTAATTAACAGAGCCTAATGAACGTGGAAGCACTTTGCAAAGGACAAACCCTTTTCAAGTGAGACTTACCATCACTGTCAGGGACATGTGGCCTTGGACACTGATACTTGGGCTCCAGAGTCTAATTCTCCAAAGATTTCCCTTAAAGGGCCATTGCACTCAGCCTCCTGAAAGACTCTTAGGCCTCTGCCTTCACCACCATGACCCAGTCTCCTGATTTCCAGCTTGCAGGGATTGCCTGGAAGAACTGGAGGGGACTCACGACCTGGTTTCACTTCTGCAAAGGTAAAGAACCTTTCCCCTTCTCTCCTGGGTCATCCTTCCTCCCAGAGCCTATAATGTGACCCCAGCCCTGGGAGGGGGAGCTATGGGAGGGCATGTCTAAGGCCCTAGGGTGAGGGAGAGCAGGAGCATTATGAAGTCAGTGTGGGGGCAGAGGAGGGTTCTTGGGCTGCAGGTGCCCACCCCTGCCTGTCCTGTCTGGCCATCCTGGCCCCATCTGCTCTCCTACAGCTGCCTGGGGAGGCTTCCTGGCAAGGGCAACGTTCATCAGCTCTCATGTCAAGACCCTCCTGGTGAGACGTGCAAAGCAGTGTCTGCTGGAGCCTGTGGAAGATACTGCTTGAAGGGTTGGGAACCCTGCATAAACACCTCCTGTAGGGTTTCCTTCCTTGATCCAGACGCTCGAGAGGTGCTGGAAGCACATATTAAAAGGTTTTGGGTAAAGCACAGGTGGACCCTACCCCTCAAGGTCCTCAAGCCCATAAATCTCTTTAAGTCGAAAAAGTTCCAACCCTCCACCGTTCTGCAGTTTGCCACTTCCCCTTCAGCCACCTGTGTATCTGGGTCCCACTCAGTCAAGTGTGCTGAGTTCCTGGAGAAACCTCCTCAGGCTCATTCAGGAGAGAAGGTGATAACAGAAGAGTCAGTTCCTACCCTGAAGAGGCCTCTCCTTGTCCCCTCAACTGTGTGTAAGGAAATCCAGAGTACCCTGGGAGTGGTTCCATCTGTTGACTACCATGGGCCCTCAAAGGCTTCTCTGACTGGACAGGAGGGCAGGCCACCTTCTCAGTCCCTCACACTCAGCCTTGTGGGCAGAACCTGGAAGAGTGAGAGTGTGGAATGGGTCAAGAGGGACAGCCTAGAGCCAGGTCCAAGTTCAGCAATGGTCAGGAATGAGCCAAGAGAGGAGAGTGGTGGTCAGGCCTCACGAGACCCCTGCCATAGGGTAACAGTGATGGAGGTGAACTTAGGATCCCAATCTTTGAGAGGTGAAGAGGCCAGGGAGGCTGTGGAGGCCAAGGAGTCTCCTGCTCTTCAACCACAGTCTAGTGTTACCTTGGAAACCAAAGTGTTGACAAAATCCCAAACCACAAATGTACATATGAGGAGTTTAGAGGTGCCAGGGGCCAGTAGAAGTTTTCTACTACCTAGACTGTCTGTTTTCCAACATCCAGGTGAGCCATGCCTTAACATGGAGGTTGCTAGTGAGTTTAACTCCAAAGTAAAGGTACAGTCAGACAACCAGCTTCAGGACTTTCCCAAACACAGGTTCCTTGCTGCAGACAACTTGGCTTCTCAGGTGCCTCAGTGCCATCCCCAGAGAGTCCCCACCAGAGACAGGTTAGCTTCCCAGGTGCCAAGTGGCCTTATGGAAGCCCAAAGGAGCCACCTAGGGCAGCAGGAGCCCAAAACTTCAAAACTCCAAGACTCATGCAAGAGCCAGAGCAAGATGATTGCCCCTACTTACAAAAGAGAGGACTGTAGGAGGCATAAACCAGGAGAGCATGAAGAAAGGTTTAAAGAATTAGGGACCTCTCAAGCTGGAAGTATGAGCCGCCCTGCCCAGGTCAGGGGAATAACAGACTCTATTGGGAGCAGATGTCTCCAGCTCATGCCAGAGAAGAAACATAGCCCTCCAGAAAGCCTCTTCAGAAAAAGGATGAGGCTATTTTTAAAGTGGATTTCCCCCAAGAAAAAAGTCAATGGTCGAGA
The DNA here is from genome assembly GCF_964341445.2 of Mesoplodon mirus. Lineage (NCBI taxonomy): Eukaryota > Metazoa > Chordata > Mammalia > Artiodactyla > Ziphiidae > Mesoplodon > Mesoplodon mirus. The sequence continues at coordinate 195,754,528 of NC_138976.1, read as the reverse complement.
TGCTCTGCAAAAAAAAAAAGCCCATATCAGCCACTGCCCAGAGTCACGGATCAGTCAAAAGCAGATCAACCTTGAAGAGTGAGACTGCTGAGGGTCGGGCACGCATGACAGCTGTTGGACAGATCCCAGAAGAAAAAAGAGCAATTCACCATGGACTTCATGCCACAAAGTTAAATGAACACAAACTGGAATTCCAAGTCCCAGTATGTGGGTGTTTCGGCTACCATAGGCTTACCTCCTACCCAGAGCAAGGGAGAATGATGGGTTATACAGCCTGCAGTCATAAAGCCACCTCCAAGGGCCAGAGTTGTTCTATCAGGGAAAGGGAAGTCAGACACCAACATAGTTTGAAAAGTGTAAGGTTCGACGATGAGCAGCTGGGCCTAAGGTGCCTCCCATCCTTGCCCCCCAAGAAGAGTTTGTTTCCAGTTAGTACCTGCCAGTATGGGCCAAGGATTCCAGGTGCCCCAGCCCGCCATCAACACTATCCAAGGCATTGTCATCTTTGGGGAGGTGTCTTGCCTGCTCGACAGTAAAATCCTTCTTTAGTCTTCCCTTTAGTAGGAAAACATGTCTCCAAGTAAAAATTCAGTCCATGTAGAGAAAATGATTTTCTCATTAGCACATCCAAGATATTTAATGTTCCCCAATACATATATATATATACATATATATATATATTTTCTAATAAAAGCATAGTGTAATGGCTGCTGTCTGTGCTGTGCACTTTGTCTTCTAGAAGGGAGGGGCATGGAGGGAGGTGGACAGTAGCATCACAAGCTTGCTCCTTGTCTCGTGTCCCTTCATTGCACCTTATGATACTGTCATTACACAAACCAAAATTACTCTAACAATGAGATGGGAAAAACCTATGAAGCCCACACCCAAGGATCTGGTTCAACCAGTCTTTCTCCTTCTTCTATGCTACTTTGAACTTTATGCAACTGTAGTGGATAGGTTTACACGATAGGGCCGGATATTGCAATTCAGGCTTCAGGAAGTGTCAAAGCCAAGTGGATGGAAGTTTGGGGGGAATAGAGTATGGGCTCTGAGTTCAGAAACGGGAGAAACCTTGCCCCTGGATCTCTTGGTAGGAAATATCCAACATCTGCTCTTAAGAGTTCCTTCTCTCTCTGATGAAGGCTGGGATTGAGATATGCCCTATGAACCCCTTTTAGCTTAGGCATAATAAAATGTACAGCATCACCCTCCCCCACCTCTGTTTCTCCTAGACTTTAGAACAGCAGCAAGGATGGCATTTCCAGCTCCGTGTGTGTAGGTGGGGGGAGTATCAGGGAGGCTGCTGAGGGCTGTGTTGAGTCCAGTCCCATATAAATGAATGGCTATGTTCATGGGTCACCTACCTTCCACTCTATGTTAACCCCAGAGAAGGAGTTTTGGATGAATGGAATAGGGGTGTGACTGTGGGTAGTAACTATCTGATGGTCAAACACTGTGAATTTAGGGTGGGACGTAGGTGTAGAAAAATCCCTGGATCCAAGGAAGGAGGCAAAGTGGTACCAGATTCCCATAAATGTGCAGTTCTGAAAGAGCAGCCCCCTGACATACAACCACCATCTAAAGGCCTAAAGGGGAGGAAAAGTTAAGGGTCCAGTAGCTCATCATGGCCCCACCCCAGGGTCTCTAGCCTATTCCAACTCTAAGATCACAGACCTAGAGAAACCACCTTTAGGTCAAAACAGAAGGTCAAACTTATAGAAGTAAAGCAAATCAGGGAAGGTTAATCTCTTAATACTATATTTAATAAGCTTACACATCATCACCTCTTGACTTTTAGGAAGGATAACTTAACAATAGGTGTAAAAGCCAGGACTAGGGAACTTGGGATGTGACTCCTAGTCTGGTGACCTTCACATAAACACATGGCCCAAGGACTGCTCCAGGGGAGAGGTGGGGACTGGCCTGTGATTGTGTAGTAAGCCTTGCCTGTCTCTCAGTCCTTGATCACCCCAGAGCCTGGCAGGTGAAGAAGCAATCAGACAGGATTTGTGGTGGTGTGGAGGTGACCTGTGCAAAGTGGATGGGGCAGGGTGCAATCCAGGGGTGTTCCACTGATCTGCTTCTAGCACAGCTTTTCTTGTCTCCTGACCCCCATCCATATGGAAAAGCAGGGAGATGAGGAAGAATTTCTCTAGAGTGATTTGGTGCTTTCTGCCATGTGCAGGGCGCATGGTGGACACAGCTCCAGGTGGTGTGTTTCTCATTGTGGAGATTTCTGTTCCAGCTGATGCCCCTGATCCAGATGACAACAGAAATGGACCCCATCCCCCATCCCTGTCAGGCCCCTCAACACGTGGAAATGCTGTGACCTGGGGTGGAGGGGGCAGAGTGAGCACAGGACTGCTCACACCCCTGGTTTCTCCCTGGAGCTAGGCCCTACCTCTGGGCCCCAATTCCCAAGGCAGCCTCCAGAATAGGCAGAGCAGTGAGAGTGGAGCCAGGACTTGTGGGAGGGGTCGGTACCCAGAGGAAAGAGTTGACAGGGCTGGGACCTGAGCCTGGCTGCTGCTGGGTGCTCTCAGGGGCACCCAGAAGTGAGTTCTGGGAATATGGGGAAGCTGGACTTGGACCCCCGGCTCCTGCTGGGAGAGTGCCACAGACAGGTGATGCTGATGGAACAGCAAGAAAACAGAAAGAATCAAGTCCCTTTGCCTTTCTCTTGCTGCTCCGTCTTCCAGGTACAGTAAGACAAGAAATTGAGAGACCAAAAGAAAAAAAGAAATGGAGAGACCCAGAGACAATACACAAAGACTTCACAGACACACCTCTCAAGAGACACTTCTCACACAAACACCTTTCTCAGAGATCACATACTGAGACCTCACACAGGGACCTCATGTTGCTTCACAGACCCTCAGACAGCAACCTAGCACAGATTTAACAGATTTCCCAGAGATACCTTCCAAAGGGACCTCATACAGAGACTTCACACAGAGATCTCAGCCAGAGACAACACACAGAGACTTGGCACAAAGACCTCACAGAGACCTCACATCTATTCTTCAGTATCCATTGACAAGCCTTTCTTAGTGAATATGAAACCACTTAGCAAACTGGCAGCATGATAAATATATTATCAGTTGTGCCCCTCTGAGATCCACCAGACACTCACTGTCAGCATTACTCTAAATGGGGACATGTTTGAGAAGTTTTGTTCTTTTGGAATGTCACTGCCTCTGAACAAAAGAATTATACATTCCAAATGTAGATTTTCAAATTTCTTTCTTAGGTGTTCATTAGCTTGAAAATCACATATTACATTATTTTATTTTTATTTATTTTAGAAGAATAAAGAAAATAATGTTTATTTCTTAGAAATGCATGTAGTACTCTATTTTTTTATTTTAAAAGATTTTTAGTGGAGTATAGTTGAGTTACAAATTTGTGTTAGTTTCAGGTGTACAGCAAAGGGAGCCAGGTATACATATACATATGTCCACTTTTTTTAAAGATTCTTTTCCCATAGAGGCCATTACAGAGTATTGAGTAGAGCTCCCCGTGCTATACAGTAGGTTATTATTATCTATTTTGTATATAGTCGTGTGTATATGTCAATCCCAATCTCCCAATTTATCCTTCCCCCCTTATCTCCTGGTAACCATAAGTTTTCATTTGTACCCTTTTTTTAGGAGAATCACAAATTTTCAGCACAACTAAAACACTGTCAGTCTCCAGTGAGAGAAAATATTTGTCCAGTTTTAGTTATCATCCAGTCAAATGGTATCTGGCACATTTTTTACTTTATTGAGGACAGAACTTAAACTTGAGATGGCTTACTTGTTTCCTTTGGGAACATAAGAAAAACCTGCAACAAAGGTACTCTAGGAATGAAATAAACCAAGAAAGAAGCATCTGGACTCACATTCACTTCTCAGAGGGCTGTGTAACTAGCACATTATTTTGCACATAATAGCTTGCATCAGGTTTGTGGGGTTTGCTTTACTTTTTAACAGGCCAATAATCATGTGAGGATTTTTCACAAGTCAAATTTCTGGTTTTAAATTTTACATTCTGGCAAAATTATGCTTCTGAATATTATTTTATTTCTTAAAATGTGGTAATGCCCTAAAATGATATTACACAATCATAACGTTCAGCTAACATACTTAAAAAGATGGGCTATTAAGGATTCATTCTTAAATAATTCTATGAAATGCACATTTTCTAAGACATGCAGTTAGGATCCACTTTATATTCATTATAGGGTTAACAAATTGCTTAAAAAATTTTTGAAAGATTATAAAATATATGACTTAGCCTATGCTTGACATTCTACGTGTTACCTCATAAAATTACTGAGGGAAGGATATCTTAATATCTGAATTGAAGGTAGTGTACATTTAATCTACATTTGGCTTATAACAATGAATAATGAAAGGCTTTCATTTATTATATATCTCACACTTTCCAAAGGGTACACTTCTAAAAGACTACTGATTTCTCACTGCTAATAAGCAACCTATTGTCCTTGCCTTGGTAAAATCTATCTTAATGACAGCTGGTTGTCTCCCAGATTATCCATTGGTATTACAGCATCATGGTCTTTTAAGAGGAACAGGGCTGACACAAGGACTCTTTGGGCTTATTTCTACAAGAAATTTAGTTTTTCTATTCTCCTAATTAAAAAATGTATAATTATTAATTTTTCCCTTTACTCCTTTATGTCATTGAATCAGAAAACAATGGACCATGGTCATGTATGTCATCTAATACTCTATCAGATCACTTTTTTTTAAAATAGTGCAGCTTGGGCTTCCCTGGTGGTGAAGTGGTTGAGAGTCCGCCTGCCGATGCAGGGGACACGGGTTCGTGCCCCGATCCAGGAAGATCCCACATGCCGCAGAGCGGCTGGGCCCGTGAGCCATGGCCGCTGAGCCTGCGCTCTGCAACGGGAGAGGCCACAGCAGTGAGAGGCCCGCGTACCGCAAAAAAATAAAAAATAAAAAATAAAAATAAAAATAAATAAATAGTGCAGCTTACTCAGGTAAGTTTACTGATCAGAACAAAATGGAATCAATTAGGAAAAAGTTCATACAGGAAAATATCCTTTTCAAAGTTGACTATTTTAACACAGTTAAATAAGTGATTATTTTTTAATCCTTTGAGTTAAAATTGTTCAGGGTGGCCAAGAAAGTCTGGAAACATGAAAAATGTCCATAAAAGCACTTTATTACTATAATACGTTGAATGTGTTGCTCCTCATTATTAATTCACAGTTCATTAAGCTGGGCAAAATTACAATGAACAATGTGCATTAAAGCAAAATTCCCATCAACCATTTTCCATCTGTCATACATTGTGTCAGATGATTTGTGTGTCTAATTTTCATGGAAAAACTTGTACCTTTACTCCAGAATAAGAAATCAAGGGGGATCAATCTATTAAAAAGATATTAATATTCCCAGACTCTGTGGCCTTCCGTATTTTCTTTTTAAGAAGATTCACCTAGTGCAAATCTTATAAATATTTTTACCATTTAATATGCCCAGACAAAATGCATACAAAAATTAGATAAAAGAGAAAACAACAAAAACAGATCCCCTTTGTTTTCAAAACATTTGATGTTTACATCAAAATATTTTGTTGAAAATGAAGTGATTTTTAATCTATAGTTAAAAGACACTATAATGATATTTAGAACATATTACAGATCTGGATTTTTACAAATAGATTTTTATTTAAAAGAGGTCTCACACTGATATCAAGAAACCAGGCACTCTAGAACAAAATGTGGAGAGATGGCAATTATGCGATGACTTCTTAATACTCCAAGGGAAAAAGATTTTTTCCAAAGTAGTCCATCTACAATAGTAACCCTTAAGATCTACTCCCCTTGATAGGTGTCAATATTATTTCCTCTTTTATACACATTTACTTTATAATTAACTCCTACAGGAGGACATTTCTGGAAATGTTCCCAGATATCTACAGCCACACTTTCTGTCATGATCACACCATGGAAAAAGTAGGGAACCTCCAGATCCTGATGATCCAGGGGTTTCATAATTACCCCTTTGAGGTCAGTCAGAATCATAATCATTCCCAGAACAGGGTCGGTCTTTACATTTGTGCCCCTAGACATGCAGATTGTAACACTACCCACCCAAAGGCAAGTTGTCTTCCTTACTCAGGTTTGCAGGGGCACCACTCACTGTGGTAGCTAGAAGAGTCCGTTGCCCCCAGCCCGGACCTGCATTCTCTACTCTCCACAGACACATCGTACTACAGATATACCAGTGGTGCTGATGAAACTTCCAGAAAGCTATAAAATAATGCATGCCAGGCATGGTAGATGAGGATTTAGAAAATGCTAACATCTTCTCTAGGAAATAAAGGTGACATACCTATGTGGCTTTAAGCATTTTTGTGCATTAGCTGGCCCCCTGGATCTGGGAAAAAGCATCTGATTTTAAAGTTTCTCAGCCTCATTCTCTGCAATGAAATCTGAAGCTCTTCCTTCCTTCTCTGAGTCCAGAAGCTGGAATTGATACAGTCTGCTCTCTGTGATTTGTCTCTACCATTTGTTTCCAGTGACCACTTCAACTCAGATATCTCTCAATTCAGGGATCACTCCTAAACTTCAGGACGAAGGTCACTGCCCTTTTTATTCCCACCACAATTTTATGCTAGTAACCATTTACAGTGTCAATAAATTTATTTTGTAGAATGTGCCCCCTGGACTCCACCTGCTAAATCTGTTTTGTGGGCAAATCATCTGTTACTTAGCTAAACAAATTTTATAAAATCATATTTCATAAAATTGCATTACATAAAATGTTACTTTCTTATTTTATAAAATTGGTAAATCCAGGGATTTAGGCTTAAGTATTATTTTTTAAAATGTTGGTACTCATTTTGCCAATTTTTCTCTTTTTACATATATCAGAAAATATGTTAAGAACTCAACTGTGAAGATACCACTATTTTTATTTTTTCTCACTTTTTGTACTTAACTTTTATAACAAACCTTTATTATTGCACAGGAAACAGGAAAGTTTGTTCCTTGGAAAACATCAGGTCTAAGAACGTACTAAGTTAAAGCTTAGCATGTTAGATCTGCGAGTAGCCTTGTCTTTTTTTTTTTTTTTTTTTTTTTTTTTTTTGGTACGCAGGCCTCTCACTGTTGTGGCCTCTCCCGTTGCAGAGCACAGGCTCCGGACACGCCGGCTCAGCGGTCATGGCTCACGGGCCCAGCCGCTCCGCGGCATGTGGGATCTTCCCGGACCTAGGCACGAACCCGTGTCCCCTGCATCGGCAGGCGGACTCTCAACCACTGTGCCACCAGGGAAGCCCAACCTTGTCTTTTTTTTAATGATGCTTTTTTCTGAATTGGTAAAAAAAAAAAAAAAAAAAAGCCTTAAGGCTTAGGAACAGAAGCAATTTGAGAATTAAAATCCAAATCATTCCAATGAAGTTTGTCAGAACAGTTTGTGTGTGGAGAGGACAGCTTCTAGGCACTTCAGAGAAACCAGCAGGACAGAATTGAGAATAGCCAGCACCTTACAGGGCTTCCCACAGAAATGCTTTAATGCAAAGAGGTGAGTATATTTCACAGGGAGACCAGGGAGAGGATGCAGAGAGAATTAAATCACATTCAAGCACCTGTTTACCTGGGAGGTAAGTTCCTTCATATTGTGGTCAGATGCTGTTTAGGGGGACACTGGTGCAGGGGAGGTGTTGGGAGGATGAACTCTTTTCTTAGTGATTTTGCAAGTGTGAAAATTCATCCAACAGAGATGCTAGAAAAATTTGCTCCTAGTAGCGAGCATCCAACATGATATTTTGGGACAAAAATGTGTATTTGGAAGAATTTTTCACAAAAGAGCAGTGATGGGAGGAAAAGATTCATATGGGCCTGGCTAGTAATATTCTTCCTTCACAATTTTCTTGTGGGTTCCTGAGGCCTGTTGTGACTGCTTGGAGACCTGGTCCCCAAGCAATGGCCCTCTTTGTCATACTCAGGGTAACCCAGGAAGTTGCTTGTCTGAAGCAGAAAAGGTTCTCCCTTCCACTCATGTCCTCTTGCTGATCAGATGAACACATGGCATCATCTACAGCTGAGAGGTGTTTGTTAACTACCTTTGTTTCATAGGACACAACTCATATATACTCTACAGTAATGTTTATCACTGTCTTTTATAATCTCAAGGTAAGAAGTAATCAGTGTTAAAATCATTCTACTGGAATAACAAAGCACATGACTTTTTTTTCCCTAATAGTGATTGTATTTGTTTGCTAGGGCTGCCATAACAAAATACCATACTGGCTCCTAGGTGGCTTAAACAACAAAAATATATTTTCTCATAGCTCTAGAGGCTAGAAGTCCAAGATCAAAGTATCAAGTTTAGTTTCTTTGAGGTCTCTCTCCTTTGATGGCTACCTTCTCGCTGTGTCCTCACATGGTTGCCCCTCAGTCTGTGCATGTCTGTGTTCTAGTATTCCCCCCTTATAAAGATACAAGTCATATTGGATTAGAGTCCATCCATATGATCATTTTACCTTAATTTTCTCTTCCAAAGCAGTATTTCCAAGTAGAAGTTAAGCTTACTGTACAAGCAATCAGGTATCGAATAAGAGGCATTGCTATGGAGACAAAAAAACAATGGTTAATAATGGAGGCAAATTTCATACCAGTTTTTGAGTTCTGAGGGTAGACAGTTGAGAAGATCTCTAAATGTCAGGGTTAAAGCATCTTTTGTAGTTTGAATGTCCATCAGATGTTCAGGTAAACTTTCTGAGTGGTCCATAGAGCAACAGGAACGAAGAAGACTGTCTAAACATGAGCTGCTGTGGAGATTTCTCTGAAGTTTATACTAAGATATCTACCTTCAGTATGCAGGACTTCAGAAAAAAAAGGCAGTTTTAGTTTCAATGATTCCAAGTTAAAAGGGTGGGAGAAAATTTGGAAACACTAGTTTGGAGAGTTGTAGTCAGGTAGTGGAGGAAACTAGAAAAATTCAGGACACAGTCCAGTTTTCAGGTAATTAACAAAACTTCAAGGAAAATTAATAGCACTAGAATCTAATATCCACAATACGTATTTTGGTTTCTATCAAAAGATAATTTTTCTCTCTAAAATCACCCTCATTTCTATCAAAGATAGCCAAATTAAGACAAATTTGTTTGCAAAATAAGTCTAGATTCAATAAACTTGGTCTTATTTATATAAGTATAGCAAGGATTGTGACTGACCATATAGGCTTATTTTTTATTTTTATTTTTTGCTTTTATTAAGAGAATTTATTGCCTCTCTCTCCTCCCAATAGCTCAAACATGAAGAAGCAACATCAGAGGAAGACAGACAGAAAATGGCTCTTTGAGTTTGTCCTTCTTGGCATTGGTGAAGGAAGAGGCAGCTTTCTCAAAGTTTTTATCTGCTTAATAGGATGTAGTGGAGAAAGGGAACAAGGAAAGTCAGAGGATAAGTGAACAGGCTCTGCACCTACCAAGGATGTGTTATCCTCCTAATCGTCCCAGTAGGAATATTCCATTCATGTTCTTTGATCTGATCCTTGCATTGGAAGACACTTCTTTTGTTAATCTCTTTTTTTAATTTAATTTTTATTTTATATTGAAGTATAGTTGATTTACAATGTTGAATTAGTTTCAGGTGTACAGCAAAATGATTCACTTATACATATACATATATCCAGTCTTTTTCAGATTCTTTTGCCATATAGGTTATTACAGAATAGTGAGTAGAGTTCCCTTTGCTATACAGTAGGGTCTTGTTAATTATCTATTTTATATACAGTAGTGTGTATATGTGAATCCAAACTCCTAATTTATCCCTCCCCATACCTTTTCCCTTTAGTAACCAGAAGTTTGTTTTTTAAGTCTGTGAGTCTGTTTCTCTTTTGTAATTAAGTGCATTTGTATCATTTTTTCAGATTCCACAGATAAGTGATATCATATGATATTTGTCTTTCTCTGAATTACTTCACTTAGTATGATAATCTCTACATCAATTCATGTTACTGCAAATGGCATTATTTCATTCATTTTTATGGCTGAGTAATATTCCATTGTATATAAGTACCACATCTTCTTTATCCATTCATCTGTCAATGGACATTTAAATTGCTTTCATATCCTGGTTATTGTGAATAGTGCTGCACTGAACACTGGGGTGCATGTCTCTTTTGGAAGTATAATTTTCTCCAGATACATGCCTAAGAGTAGGATTGCTGGATCATATGGTACTTCTATTTTTAGTTTTTTAAGGAATCCCATAATATTCTCCATAGTGGTTGAACCAATTTACATTCCCACCAACAGTGCAGGAGGACTCCTTTTCTCCACACCCTCTCCAACATTTTTGTAGTCTACAGTTTGTAGACTTTTTGATGACGGTTACTCTGACTGGTGTGAGGTGATGCCTCATTGTAGTTTTGATTTGCATTTCTCTAATAATTAGCGATGTTGAGCAGATTTTCATGTGCTTTTTGCCCATCAGTATGTTTTCTTTGGAGAAATGTCTATTTAGATCTTCTGTCCATTTTTTGATTGGGTGGTTTGCTTTATTGATATTGAGCTGCATGAGCTATTTGTGTACTTTGGAGATTATTCCATTGTCAGTCTCATCATTTGCAAATATTTTCTCCCATTCTGTAGGTTGTCTTTTTGTTTTGTTTATGGTTTCCTTTGCTGTGCAAAAGCTTTTAAGTTTGATTAGGTCCCATTTGTTTATTTTAGTTTTTGTTTTCTTTCCTCTAGGAGGTGGATCCAAAAAGGTATTGCTGCTGTGAAAGAGTGTTCTGCCTGGATTTTCCTCTAAGAGTTTTATAATATCCAGTCTTACATTTAGGTCTTTAATGCATTTTGAGTTTATTTTTGTCTGTGATGTTAGAAAATTGTTCTAATTTCATTTTTTTACATGTAGCTGTCCAGTTTTCCCAGCACCACTTATGGAAGAGACTGTCTTTTCTCCATTGTATATTCCTGCCTCCTTTGACATAGATTAATTGACCATAGTTGTGTGGGTTTATTTCTGGGCTTTCTATTCTGTTCCATTGATCTATATTTCTGTTTTTGTGCAAGTACCATACTGATCACTGTAGCTTTGTAATATAGTCTGAAGACAGTGAGCCTGATTCCTCCAGCTCCATTTTGCTTTCATAGTATGCTTTGGCTATTTGGGGGTTTGTGTTTCTATACACATTTTAATATTTTCTGTTCTAGTTCCGTGAAAAATGCCATTGGTGGGGGCTTTCCTGGCGGTCCGGTGGTTGGGACTTCACCTTCCAATGAGGAAGATGCAGGTTCGATCCCTGGTCAGGGAGTTGGGATCCCACATGCCATGCAACCAAAAAAACACACACAAAAAAAACAAAAACCAAAACATAAAACAGAAGCAATATTGTAACAAATTCAATAAAGACTTTAAAAATGGTCCACATGAAAAAAATCTAAAAAAAAAAATTCCACTGGTAATTTAATAGGGATTGCATTGAATCTGTAGATTGCCTTAAGTAGTATAGTCATTTTGACAGTATTGATTCTTCCAATCCAAGCACATGGTATATCTCTCCATCTGTTTGTGTCACTTTCGATTTCTTTCATCAGCATCTTAGAGTTTTCAGAGTACAGGTCTTTTGTCTCCTTAGGTAGATTTATTTATAGGTATTTATTCTTTTTGATGTGATGGTAAATGGGATTCCTTCCATAATTTCTCTTTCTGATCTTTTGTTTTTAGTGTATAGGAATGAAAGAGATTTCTGTGTATTAATTTTGTATTCTGTGACTTTACTGAATTCATTGATGTGGTGTATCACACTGATTGATATGTGGAGATTGAAAAATCCTTGCATCCTTGGGATAAATCCCACTTGATCATGGTGTCTGAGCCTTTTGATGCGTTGTTGGATTCACTTTGCTAGTATTTTGTAAATGATTTTTGAGTCTATGTTCATCAGTGATATTGACTTATTTTTTTCTTTTTTTTGTAGTACCTTTGTTTGGTTTTGGTATCAGGGTGATTATGGCCTCATAGGATGAGTTTGGGAATATTTCTTCTTCTGAAATTTTATGGAATAGTTTCAGAAGAACAGGTGTTTAATGTTCTCTAAATGCTTGATAGAATTCACCTGTGAAGCTATCTGATCTTGGACTTTTGTTTGTTGGGAGCTTCTTTTTTTAAAATAAATTTTAATAAAATTTAAAAATAAATTTATTTATTTATTTTATTTTTGGCTGCATTGGGTGTTTGTTGTTGTATGTAGGCTTTCTTTTTTTAGTTGTGGCAAGCAGGGGCTACTCTTCATTGTGGTGCATGGGCTACTCATTGCGGTGGCTTCTCTTGTTGCAGAGCATGGGATCTAGGCACGTGAGCTTCAGTAGTTGTGTCATGCAGGCTCAGCAGCTGTGGTTCGTGGGCTCTAGAGAGCAGGCTTAGTAGTTGTGACCCACGGGCTTAGTTGCTCTGTGACATGTGGGATCTTCCTGGACCAGGGTTCGAACCCGTGTCCCCTGCCTTGGCAGGTGGTTTCTTAACAACTGCGCCACCAGGGATGCCCTGTTGGAGTTTCTTCATCACAGTTTCAATTTCAGGACTTGTGATTTGTCTGTTCATATTTTCTATTTCTTCCTGGTTCAGTCTTCGAAGGTTGTACCTTTCTAAGAATTTGTCCATTTCTTCTAGGTTGTGCATTATACAGGCATATAGTTTCTGGTAGTAGTCTCTCATGAGCTTTTGTATTTCTGTGGTGTCCATTGTAACTTCTTTTGTATTTCTAATTTTATCGCTTTGAGCTCTCCCCATTTTTTTCTTGATGATGCTGGCTAATGGTTTATCAATTTTGTTTATCTTTTCAAAGAACCAGCTTCTAGTTTCATTGATCTTTCCTACTGTTTTCTTTGTCTCTCATTTATTTCTGCTCTGATCTATATGATTTCTTTCCTTCTACTTAATTTGGGTTTTATTTGTTCTCCTTTCTCTAGTTGCTTTACATATAACGTTAGGCTGTTTATTTGAGATTTTTCTTGTTTCCTGAGGTAAGATTTTATCACTATAAACTTCCCTCTTAGAAATGCTTCTGCTGCATCCCATAGGTTTTGGATCTTCGTGTTTTTGTTTTCATTCGTAGGTATTTTTTAATTTTTGCTTTGATTTCTTCAGTGATACATTGGTTGCTTATAGCATATTGTTTAGCCTCCATGTATTTGTGTTTTTTACAGTTTTTTTCTTGTAGTTGATTTCTAATCTCATAGCATTGTGTTTGGAATAGGTGCTTCATATGATTTCAATTTTCCTAAATTTACCAAGGCTCACTTTGTGTCGCAGCGTGTGATCTATCCTGGAGAATGTTTCGTGTGCACTTGAGGAGAATGTGTATTCTGTTGCTTTCAGATGGAATGCTCTCTAAATATCAATTAAGTCCTTCTGGTCTAATGTATCATTCAAGGCCTGTGTTTTCATATTGATTTTGTCTGGATGATCTGTGCATTGATGAAAGTGGGGTGTTAACATCCCCCAATACTATTGTGTTACTGTCAATTTCTCCTTTTATGGCTATTAGCATTTGCCTTATATATTGAGGCACTCCTATGTTGGGTGAATATATATTTACAATTGTTGTATCTTCTTCTTGGATTGATTCCTTGATCATTATGCAGTGTCCTTCTTGGTCCTTGTTACAGTCTTTATTTTAGAGTCTATTTTGTCTGATATGACTATTGCTACTCTGGCTTTCCTTTGATTTCCATTTGTATGGAATACCTTTCTTTTACCCTCTCACTTTCAGTCTGTGTGGGTGTCTAGATCTAAAGTGAGTTTCTAGTAGGCAGCATATATATGGTTCTTGCTTTTGTATCTGTTCAGCCAGTCTATGTCTTTTGGTTGGAGCATTTAGTCTCTTTACTTTTAATGTAATTATCAATATGTATGTTCTTATTGTCATTTTGTTCATTGTTTTGGGTTTGTTTTTGTAGCTCTTTTTTCTTCCCTTCCTCTTTTGTTCTCTTCCCTTGTGGTTTGATGACCATCTTTAGTGTTGCATTTGGGTTGCTTTTTCTTTGTGTATCTATTGTAGATTTCTGGTTTGCATTTCCCATGAGGTTTTGATATAGCAGAGTGTATATATATATATATATATATATATATATATATATATATATATATATATATATATATATATGAAAAGTTGCTTTAAGTTGCTGGTCTCTTAATTTCAAATGCATTTCCAATATCCTGCATTTGTACTCTCCTCTTCTCATGATTGCTTGTTTTGATATCATATTTGTAAGTGGATGATTTCCTACCTTTACTGTATGTTTGCCTTTAATGGTGAGCTGTCCCATTCATAATTTTCTTTTTTTTCTAGTTGTGGCATTTTCTTTTTCATCTAGAGAAGTTCCTTTAGCATTTGTTGTAAAGCTGGTTTGATGGTGCTGAATTCTCTTAGCTTTTGTTTGTCTATAAAGCTTTTGATTTCTCTGTCACGTCTGAATAAGAGCCTTGCTGGGTAGAGTATTTTTGGTCGTAGGTTTTTGCCTTTCATCACTGTAAATATATTGGGCTACTCCCTTCTGGCCTGCAGAGTTTCTGCTGAAAAAATCAGCTGATAAGCTTACTGGGGTTTCCTTGTATGTTATTTGTTGTTTTTCTCTTGTTGCTTTTAATGTTTTCTTTGTCTTTAATTTTTGTCAATTTCATTCATGTGTGTTGGCATGTTCCTCTTTGGGTTTGTCCTGTATTTGACTCTCTGTGCTTCCTGGACTTGAGTGACTGTTCCTTTTCCATGTTAGGGAAGTTTTTGGCTATTATCTCTTCAAATATTTTTTCAGCCCCTCTGTCTCTCTCTTCTCCTTCTGGGACCCCTATAATGTGAATGTTGGCACATTTAATGTTGTTCCAGAGGTCTCTTAGACTGTCCTCATTTGTTTTCATGTTTTTTCTTTATTCGGTTCCAAAGCAGTGATTTTCACCAATCTGTCTACCAGCTCACTTATTTATTCTTCTGCCTCATTTATTCTGCTATTGATTATTTGTAGAGTATTTTTCATTTCAGTTATTGTTTATCTCTGTTTTTTAAAACTTCTAGCTCTTTGTTAAAAATTTCATCTATGTTCTTGGTCTGTGCCTCCATTCTTTTTCCAGTTACTTGTATCATCTTTACTATCATTACTCTGAATTCTTTTTCAGGAAGATTGCCTATCATCTCCACTTCACTTTGGTGTTCTTCCAGAGTTTGATGATGTTCCTTCATCTGCATCACATTTCTCTGCCTTCTGTGTTTGTAGCCTCCTTTCCTCAGGCTGCAGGATCTTGGCTCCTCTCACTTCTGGTGCCTGCCCCCTAATGGGTGAGGTTGGTCCAGGAGCTTGTGCTGTCTTCCTGGTGGTAGGGACTGGTGCCTGCCCACTGGTGAGTGGAGCTGAGTTTTCTCCCTCTGGTGGGCAGGGCTGTGTCAAGTGGTGTTTAGAGGCGGCTGTGCGATCAGAATAAATTTAGGCAGCCTGTCTGCTCATGGGAGGGTCTGTGTTCCCACCCTGTTGGTTATTTGCCCTGAGGCATCCCAGAACTGGAGACTGCAGGCTATTGGGTGGGGCCAGGTCTCATTGCCCAAATGGTGACCTCCAGGAGAGCTCACACCAAAAAATATTCCCTGGGTCCTCTGCCACCAGTGTTCTTGCCCCCACAGTGAGCCACAGCCAACTTCTTCCTCCCCAAGAGACCCTCCAAGACCCTCAGGTAGGTCTGGCCCAAGCTTTTATGGAGTTACTGCTTTGCCCTGAGTCCCAGTACACATGAAACCTTGTGTCACCCTCCAAAAGTGGAGTCTCTTTCCCCCAATCCTGTGGAGCTCCTGCCCTCAAGTCCCACTGGCCTTCAAGATCAAATGCTCTGGGATCTCCTCCTCTCATTGCCATGTCCCCAGGCTGAGGAGCCTCACGTGGGTCTCAGAGCTCTCACTCCTCTGGGAGAACCTCTGTGATATGATGATTATTTCCCACTTTCTGGGTCACCCACCCAGCAGGTATGAGATTTGATTATATCACAAAAGCACCCCTCCTACCATCTAGTTGTATCTTCTTCTTTGTCTTTGGATGTAGAGTGTCTTTTTTGTATGTTCAAGTCTTTTTTGTTGATGGTTGTTCAGCAGTTCGTTGTGATTTGGGTGGTTTCATGAGAGGAGGTGAGCTCACGTCCTTCTACTCTGCCATCTTTGTCTCTACCCTCTCTCCTGAATGTCACTGTGAGGAGTTCTGGCTTCTTAAAGTTCAATTTTGATTGAAATTCATGAAGGACTTCAGGCTTTACCTCTGGTCAACCACTATCTCTGCAGAATATCTCCAGGGTTAGAGGGAAATCTCCCATATAGGCTCTTTTAAATCTGCTTTGCTGGAACTTTTTATAAGGAATCTCCAGATTAAACTTTTAATAGTCCCTTGAGGCTAAGAAGCCAAGCCAATCATTTGACATCTATAGATTTGGGTGAATTCTTCTCCTCAATGTCCCCCACATATTCTGAGGTTCTTGCATTTGCCAGGAAGTGACCTTCCTTACTCAGCTAGTAAGGCTGCTGGGAACTCTAAGCAAGGTACCACACTATTTTCCCAAGGGGCTTTATTGGCTCCATGAAGTCAACCTTAGTTTCTTAAAGCTGTTTGGTCAAACCTAAGTTTATGTATATCTCTCTCAAATATGACATTCTAGGCAGAACTTTAGTAATATAATCAATGTTTGCAATTATGTGCTATTATAAGGAGAATAGATTCTTATTGAAATTATGCAAATAACTATATTGCCAAGAAAACAAGAATGTTCACTGAAAGCTTCTGAATTCTGGAGGAATCGGGTAGGGAGAAAAAGACAAATGATTCAATTTTGCTTACAAGGGTATAATTTACCAAACTGCTCTAAGCTTAAGAGAGAAAAACAAATTTTCCTACATTTGGAGAAACAAAAGTTAAAAAAAATAAAACCAGCAATGTTTCAAATGTAAAAATCATAGGGCTTCCCTGGTGGTGCAGTGGTTGAGAGTCTGCCTGTGATGCAGGGGACCCGGGTTCGTGCCCCGGTCTGGGAGGATCCCACATACCGTGGAGCGGCTGGGCCTGTGAACCATGGCCGCTGAGCCTGCGCATCCGGAGCCTGTGCTCCACAACGGGAGAGGCCACAACAGTGAGAGGCCCGCGTACCACGAAAAAAAAAATCATAAAATGGGGCTTTCCTGGTGGCACAGTGTTTAAGAATCTGCCTGCCAGTGCAAGGGACATGGGTTCAAACCCTGGTCCAGGAAGATCCCACATGCTGCAGAGCAACTAAGCCCACGTGCCACAACTACTGAGCCTGTATTCTAGAGCCCATGAGCCACAACTACTGAAGCCCATGCACCTAGAGCCCATGCTCTACAACAAGAGAAGCCACTGCAATGAGAAGCCCACGCACCACAACGAAGGGTAGCTGCCATTCGCTGCAACTAGAGAAAGCCCACACACAGCAACAAAGACCCAATGCAGCCAAAAATAAATAAACTAAATAAATTTATTTTTAAAATCATAAAATATTATAACCATCTTCTTCAGTTTACTTAGTCTCATGTAATTAATTCTTGTTTTGTTTGATCTTTTGTTAGAAGTTTTATGAAACCGTCAATTTCTCCATTAGGGTTTTGTAAATCCTTACTCAGTTCAGTGTAATGATTTGAAATTCATCAGAAACTTGTGTTCTAGAATACTTGTTAGATCCTTTTCCATGAATTTCTCTGAACATGAAACACATTTTCAGGAAGCTTTTGTAAAAGCATCTGAGTAAAACCATTGTCTAAGTAATAAAAGACAAATATCCATTACTAAAAATTTGATTCATTCTAATGGAATTGACAAGAAAATTTATCTCTGTGACACAAAACATTTAAGATAATAACTAGAATTATGACTGATAACATTATACTAGGACATATCCAATTTTAGGAATTTCATATACTTTCCAGAACATTTATATTAATAACATTCACCCTTATGATATAACCTAGAGTTTATGATCATTTATTTAGCAATGCTTCCCACGTAAGTAACATACCAAATAAGCCTAATGAGTTTCATAGCTCTCTTTTCTAATAAGATAAAACAAATCTTTTAGGGTGTTTCAAGGGGCTTCTGGAAAACCTGAACATTATTTCCAGGTCAATAAGACTTCATTTAGAATTTGACTTAGGGGAAAATCTACTTTTTCAAAAATAAAAATGTTTTAAAACACTTTGTCAAATATGATCATATGTCACTGTGAATTAATATTTAGTTATCAATTTAATCAAAGTGACAAAGATTCACATGTAAATACAGACAGTTAAATAGTGTAAAAAGACTTAGCTCTTTTAATATTGAAAGCACTCAGTTTTTCTTCAAAATTATCAGACTCATCAAGACAAAATGTACAATATTTGTTTTGCTAGACAGATTACATTAAATATAAAAAAAAAGTCTTTGTTTATAATTTCTCATTAAGAGCAGACCAATAATTAAGAAAATTTTGCAAAAAGAGAGAAAAAACAAATTTTAATTTTCTACCAGCTTACTTTGGATATTAAAACTCAATCACTTTATTAAATTCTTTCCAATCTTAGACCTGACTACACATAAAATTCCTTTCTAAAGATTCCTTTTTAACAAACCTCTTACAACTTTCTCTGCCCATTTTGATTTGTCCCTTGTTCTCTTTCCCATTTAGAAGTTACCAGCTTTAGGACAAAAATCACTTAACAAAGTTTTTACATGAACAAAAACGTCTCCATAGCTTACACTTTTTCTTACCCCAAAACATATTCTAATTTCCTTATAATTCCTAGTAGCTTTAACCACATATATTATTTACAATTCTTAATCCTTTGAAGCTTTAATTTTTTTGTAAAGATAAAGTTAAAAATTATTAACTGTGTAAGTATTTTGTGGCTTGGCAAACTTATAAATACATTTCATAATTTCTAGAAACATATTCTACTTCATAGTACAAGGTTATTGTTTATTTATTTATTTATTTATTTATTTATTTATGGCTGTGTTGGGTCTTCGTTTCTGTGCGAGGGCTTTCTCTAGTTGTGGCAAGTGGGGGCCATTCCTCATCACGGAGTGCGGGCCTCTCACTATCACAGCCTCTCTTGTTGCAGAGCACAGCCTCCAGACGCGCAGGCTCAGTAATTGTGGCTCACAGACCCAGTTGCTCTGCGGCATGTGGGATCTTCCCAGACCAGGGCTCGAACCCGTGTCCCCTGCATCGGCAGGCAGATTCTCAACCACTGCGCCACCAGGGAAGCCCCATAGTACAAGCTTCTAATGAAGCACAAGACGTGTTTAGTAATAGAACCAAACATATTTAGTGTGTAATAAGAGGTCAAAAGTAGGTAAACTTAGACTCGTGCAGCAATTAATATTTCAGTATTTTGTCTTAGTTGGAAATGATCTAGACATTCAATTCATTTAATTTAACTTAGCAAAACTCTAAGGGTACAATTTGTCAAAGACATTTAGAAAACTATTTAAGTTAACATAGCAAAAACAATTATTGCTAAAAAAAAGTTTACCTAAAAGAATTCTTATCTTATGTCTATTTAATTAATTTGTCCTTAACAATCACTCAGATTCCTCATGACAATTTCATAAGATGTTAAAGTAGTGTTAGCCTTCATCTTAAATTATTATTATTATTACTGTTTTCTGAGAAATTTTGTAAAAGAGATAACATGAGCTTATTTGACTTTTAGTAAAACTACCTAGCATAAAGCTAGTATACTTAATGCTGATAACTCTTAAGATATGTCTGTATTAATTAATCCATTAAACCTGAACTAGATTTTACTTACCAAAAAGTATCCAAGATCATGTGAATTTGAAAAATATTTGTATTCGTTTTTGTTATATTTTTGAGAATTTTTAGATTGCTTGTTGGAATAAATTAAGTTTACTTACTCAGATAGCTACAGTCTTTTATTAATTATGGAGAAGACTTTTAAGTCTTCTTGCCCTTTAAGTGTACTTGCCCTTGATAAACAATTTTAAGGAGACTGTGATTTAGAGTTTGAGCAAGAGAGGGGTTTTTTGGTGGTTTTTGTTTAAAAAAAACACCTCTTTCCTTTTTTTTCTTTAAATTTTAGTTTCAGGTTCTAACAATTGAGATAATCTGGGCTCAGTCTCAGGCAATGTGGCTGTGTTTACGTTTCAAAGACATGGTAAGATTTATAACTTTAAGGGACAGAGAAAAAAATGTAAATTTTCTTCTGTGAGTTTTGGAGTGTATTTTTCTATTATCATAAGTCTCAGGGTAATTATTATTTTAAAAACTTTTTCTTCTTAAGTACAGGACAATTTTGCTCCAATTATCCTCAACTTTTATAATATCTACAAGAATTTGAGAGGAATAGGTTTCAGGGTTGGTGAAGATAAATGGGCCTTGACTTGTTCCTAAGTTGCATTTCTGGTTTGGTAGAGATTTGGAAGACAAAGATAATTGTTTCTATTAGCTCTTGAATATTGGCTTCTTCCAACTGATCTTTTCCTAATTATTTGTAGGAGGGCCTAAGGAATTGCTGAGGAGGTGGGGCAATTTTTAAAATTTTTCTTAAAAAGGGGAATTCACGTTGGATCTTTATTTTAAGTCTAATTTCTGTTATTTCATCTTAATAACGATTCCCTAAGGCTAGCTGTTATACATTATTTTTCCTTTCAATTTGATCCTTCCATAAATACCAATATGACAGCTGTTTATGATGAGAGCTCTCAAAAAGGTAATCTTTTAAATACAGCAAATTTAAAGGATCCATCATCTGGCCATTGAGGAGTAAGACCTTTCATTAATTTCAAATAGTGACTCAAATCAGTAAGGCTTTTTATGGAACGACCCAGAGGTAACTTTTCAGGCTTAGAATAAATCGTTACCATGGATGAAATAAGCATACTTTCAGATGGAGAGGGCACGGATGGTATAGCCCCTATAATGTGAAAATTCATTTCCAAGGATAATCTAAGAAAGCAAAGGCCTTCATTGCACAGGCAGTAAGGGTGGTATAGTGCAAACTGTGTCCCTGGTCTCTCCTGGGAATTTGAGGCACCTCTGATCCCAAACCTACTAATCTGTGACATCAGGCATATGCTGCTGGAATGGGACTTTTCCAACACTTACAAGGTAATGAAGGTTGAAACAACAAAGGCCCCTTATGGACTGGGTCCCCTTAGGACAAACTCCTCTGACAGCTGGCACAACAAGACTAGAGTGTGCTGTTTATGACTTTGTGTCTCAGAACCCCAGTCAATTCAACTAGTTACCAGATGCACCCCAGTAAATACACCATCCAGATGGTGGAGACCAGAGAGAATATTCTCACTGGACAAAAAGCCAAACTCTCAGGACAGAGAAAAATACAGAAGGAAAAATCTCATCCAGTTTTTATATAGAGGACTGACAGCAAAGTTTGTCTTAATAGGCACTGGACTGGAGAGAACTGTTAACTCACCAGTCTGTGAGGCTGTCTCCAACAGCAAGCTTATAGGGCTTATGCCTGTACTCTGCCCTATGGTTCTTTCTTCTTATGAAACATGACTCAGGAGACAGAGACAAAGAAAAACAGTGACTATCTCTGGGAGGAAAGGATTAAGAAAAACTGAGATGAGATTACTCATTTCCAAAAACCAGATTTTCTATGTCACAAGGATCTTGCTCCATAAGTATTTTCTTCTGCTAATCTAAATTTAGAGATAGAGAAAAGGAGACTCTTAAGCACTTTCCCGCCCACCAGAACTTACAGGCCTGGGAAGTTGAGGAGATAAGAAATTTTACCTTCTGCTGGCCTTTGTCATGTGTCCTAGGATCTCTCAGCTGCAGCAGTCTTGTGGGGGGAAGCAGGGTTTAGCCAGCCTCCTGGTTGTCTTGTCAGCTGTTGAGGAGGAAGAAATGTCCCTGCCAACCTTCTTGAGTTAAAGAAGTAACAAGGTTTATACAGCCTTCTTGACCCTGCATTCCCTATCTCTGGTGCTAATGATGTCTTTCTACCTCCTGGTACAGGCAGGGCACCATTCACATGAGATATTAATTTCCTGCTTTCATGGAGACAGATAGGAAGGTCAGTGTGTCTCTCTTGCATCAGTCATTTCTTCAGTAACATTAATTCAAAGTAATATTCCACTGAGGCATATTTTGGAGCATCCTGCCCTGGGCACCAACAAAGTCAAATGGTTTAGAGAGAAAGCAAGTCCCTTTGTCAGCAGTGACCTGTGCTCATGGTGATTGTTATTCCATCTCCACAATACCACTGGGCTGGGTGCTCAAGAAACAGAGCTGGGAAAACATGGCTCCTGTCTCTTATAATTTATAGTACCAATGTTTCAAAGAAAAACTTTTATGTAGTGCCTCCTTTGTGTTAGACAATAATGCTGGTATATTTTCAAGATATACAAATAATAGAAAGAGACATGTATGGTACTTGAATTGTAGTGAGACATTAAAAATTTCCCCCCCAAAAAATCTTTTTCTTTATACTTATAAGAAAAAAAAATGTAGATTCATTTTGGACAAGATAAAGAAAATTTATGAAGTGATAAATCTAACCTGAGAAAGTAGAAAAGAACACAGTACATAGGCTCTGAGCATTCTACTCACAGAAAATATTGTCCTGTTCTTTTGCAATATGGACTTGTTCCCCTGTCCCTATGGCTGTCTCTTCCCCTCTCTGTTTCTGCCCCTCTTCTCTCTCTCCCTCACACATACAATTTTCCCCTACAGAAAAACCCATTGACTAAATGCTAATGGGCAGGCACTGTGCTCAAACTGAGGCTACAGTGGTGAGTTAAAAGCAGAGATCATTTTTCCATCCTCATCAAACGTATATTCCAAGATGGAGAAAGTGAATACTAACCAAAGAGTCACACAACCATAATATTGCAACCACAACTAACAACCATAACCACGGAGTTAAGCTAAGCAAGCCACTATTGTCAGCTGTCTCTCAACCCTCAGTAGAGTGTGTTCCACTTAAAGGCCTTGAGTAAGTCAATATTCTGTTGAGAAAATCCAGGAAATTTCTCAGTCTTCCACATCTGAAATTATGCAGGTTTTGGAATGTCAGGAACAAGAGTGAGGGGAAAGGTCATTCAGAACTGCAGCTAACCAGTTTCTCTCTTTCTGACTGCTGCAATAACCTCCTAGTCTATCCTGTGTTAACTCCTGTTCCTCTGGCCTGTTCACAGAGCTGCCAAAGTGGTCCCTTAAAATTTAAGCCTGATTGTGCCACTCTATACTCAAAATCGTCCAGTGAATTCAATTTAATTACAATAAATCCAAAGTTCTCACCAAGGCCTCAAAGTCCTTTTTGATCTCTTCTCCCCTTCTCCCATGTCTCTCTTGGCCTCATTCCTACCACTCTCTCCCTTGTTTTCTGTAATCCAGCCAAACTTGCTTCTTCTCCAGCTTTTACTACAACACTACTTAGTAGACAAACAATTTATTTTAAATTAGGCAAAAACTTTAATAAGACACTTAACCAAAGAAGATACATGAATGGTAAATAAGCAACATTTTAAAATGTTCAGCATTATTAGTCATCAAAGAAAAATTAAAACCACAACACAAATAACTTCACATCTACTAGAATGACTAAAATTAAAAAGATTGATAGCATCAAATGTTAGTAAGGATGGAGAACAACCAGAAGTCTCATACATTCCTGAAGAAAATGTGAAATGATGTACTACATTGGAAAACAGTTTGGCATTAATACAACCCCCTAATTTCACCCCCTAGGAATTTAAATGAGAAAAATATGTCCACACAAAATGTGTACATGAACGTTCATAGAAACAACTTTATTCATGATTGTGAAACTGAGTAGAATCCTGTGGGGCTTTCCCAGTGACAGACTCAAAGTGTTCCCTGCTTCTTGTTTGTAGAACAAAGCTTTAGTCTCCTAGGCTTCCCTTGATTTCCAAAGAGCAGTTAATGATTATAGAACTGACCAAATTCAGAAACAAAGGAAAAGCAGTCAAGCAAGAAAAGTAACAATAGATTGAAAAACAGTGTTGTCTCTATCCCTTTCTCCTCAAGGGATATAGATAACAGTCTGACACATATCCTTGATGTGGTGCTCCAAGGACAATGGTGCTTCAAGGACAAAGGACAACCCTCTCTGAAAAAGTGTCAGTGTTACACCCCTTATCAGACCCTTAATTGCCCTCCCCACCATGTTGTGATGGTTATGAAATTCCTGAGCCCAGCTGGGCGATGAGACCTGTCCCAAATAAGAAAAGGCATCTTCCCTGTCCCACTGCCACTCTATAGAAGGAAAGTATATGTGCCTCGACCAATCAGTAAATGAAATTTTCACCATGAACCATTCCTTTGATTTCTGGCTATAAAAACTGATCAATAGCACATGTTTTGGGTCGACTCCCCCAGACTACTAGGAAGTCAGCCTGCTGTTCTGGCAGAAAAACTTTCCTCTAATAAATTCTATCTTCTCTACATTCTGCCTTGTGTCCGGAAATTCTTTTCCAACCCACGTTTGGACCACGACACATGAGTGTTTTTTGTAGACACTAAGGCTCTCCACCTGATGGAGGATTTGACTACATGCTGATCACAAGCATGTAGGTCCCAGACTGTTTGGAAAAAGAAGGCTGATGATTAAGGTTCCCAAGACATCACCCTGTCACCTCTCCACCAACTAATCAAAAGAATGTCCATGAACTGATAATTCACCCTGAGACCCTCACTCCTAATGTTGTCTTTAGAAACACTTGCCCAAAAGTCTTCAGGGAGTTTGGGTCTTTTGAGCATTAGCTGCTTGTTATCCTTGCTTCGCATCCTGCAAATAAACACTGTACTTTCCTTCACCACAACTGGTATCAGTAGATTGGCTTTGCTCTGCATTGGGTGAGTGAATCTGTGTTTCGTTTGGCAATAATTTGGGCAACCATGAAGGGGCCACCATCCCCAGTGGGCATCTCAACCATAGCACACTGGCCGCTGACCAGTGGCAGCTCATGGATACAACTCAGCAGCTGCTTGAGCACCTTTGTCTCAGAGATGGCCCTGAACACTTGCCACTGAGCAGGCATCATTGGCCCATGGCACTTTTGATTTCTGTGGTAAAGGGAAAAAGACACATGCTTTGCTGGTTGAGATTTCTCTAGTAAGTAGTGGAACTTGTGTGTGATAATACCAGGGTATTCATTCTCTTAGCCATCTGGGTCTGTCAGTGGCTAAACATTTGTTGGGATTTTCCCTTTTGGGCTGAGGAGTTTGAAACTCTGAGAGACAACATTTGTTTGTTTGTTTGAGATTTTAAGATTACCAGCCATAAACAACTGAGAATGGGTAATCAGAGCTCTGTTTCATCTTATATTCCCTACGGTGTATTTTGCAGAATTGGGAAATTCTTAGCTCTTAGTTTCGTGGGCTCATACCCATGAAAAGGAGAAGGTGATATTTTTCTAAAAATCATGTGGTCACAGTATTCTTTAGGCTCAGGAGAATAATGCCCCAGATGGGGCACTTTTTGACATTCTAAATCTTGTTTTTGCATATGAAAAAGCTGGCTTGTTAAAAGTATCTCTTCACTCTTCTGACCAGAAGGAAACAAATCTTACTAGGAGGAACTTACATTTTTCTCCCTGTGCCTCTGAAATGTAAATGTTCTTCCCTGGGCTCTAATGTACTCTCACTCACTCTTGTCTATACCATTGCCAATTCCTGAGACTGAGGGGGGAAAAGGGAGAAGAGTCCTTTTTAAACTCAGGCAGGAAAACTGTGAGATCTCTGTCTGGAATGTATGTATGTCCATGTGTACATTATAAATATATCTCTTTTCCTTTGGATGGTATTATCAAAGTTAGTTTGTAAATGAGCTCTATTTAATTGACTTAAAGGAAATTAAGCACTTACAGAAATTCTCAGAAATATAAAAGAAACTAACTTGAATGAATTTCAGATTCATGTGATCTGAAAAATATTCAATATTCAATTTGGGATAATGGCTGACTTGGTCTAATGTCTCATAAAGTTTTCTTGGGTAATCTAAACATAATTTTTGAGAACAAGTGAATAAAATAGAAGTAAATGAGACGAGTTTTTAGGTGAACTCTGGGAATAATTATGTTTTAGGAATGTCTACTTAAAAATAGCTTTTCTGGAAGTTTTAGTAACTTGAAATTTTAGAGTTTAACTAAATTAAGCTAAATGATGAGAATTCATTGAATATCGAGGTCTTTTCCAAATAAAATAATATACTGAAATATTAATTACTAAACATTGGCTTCCTTTCACAGAGAAAGTAAAGATATTTAAGACTATTAATAAATATGTTTGGTGTCACACTGAGACATTTTCCATAAGAAAGTACATATTTTTAGAAATAATAAATAGCATTTATTTATAAATTTGCCAATCTACTGAATGTTAATGTAAAGAACAGCTCATAATTGCTTACTTCTTAATTTTCACTAGGAATTTAGGTTTTTAAGACTTGAGAATTCTAATTAAATATGTAATTAAAGCCACTAGAAATAATGAGAACATTTTCGTATACAGGGTAATAGGGTGTGTGTTTTCATTAAAAGAAGGTATGAAGAATAGGAATTTATTTTGTTAAAGAAAAAGGAAGTAATTTTGTCTTAAAGCTGGTTATTTCTAAAGAGGAAATAAAATAAAGGGCAAGTTAATATGAATATAGAAAGTTGTAGATTTCTGGGGAAAAAGTAATCTTTAGAAAGAAATTCTATGTGTTGTCAGGACTCACTAAGATTAGAATGAATTTAATTGAGTAAATGAATTTTAAGATTAAAAGTAAAGTGGTACAAAAACTTAAAATTTTTTTCTCTCTCTGTTAAGATAAAAAAGTTTTCTTGGCATATTGATTTGCTTTTGATTACAGATTGTAAATTTTCTTTACCTTTTAAATAATCTGTTATAACTTTCTCTATTTGCTTTTAAAATCTTTCATTGTAACTTTGGTTAAATGGATACACATTGTTTCACAGTGATCTGTAATCCTATTTGACCAAGTGTCTTGAAACTTTTTAACATTTTGGATAAACTTCTCAAGGATAGAATCCTAATGAAAGATATTTTGACCTCTAGATAGTTTTGGGATGTTTCAGAGGACCCCTAAGTCATCTCAAAGAGAGATATTAAACTAATTAGGATTATTTGGTATGTTATGGGAGGCACTGTCAATTGATTAGAGATAAATGTATCCCCAACATTTTAGGTTATACATTTAGATTATACTAAATATCATTAATATAGATATTCTTATGTTATATGAAATTAAATAAAATTTCTAAAATTTGAATATGTCAAATTTGTATGTTACAGAAGTAAACAAATTTTTTTGTCAATTGCATTTTAACCAGCTCTTTAACTGTGTCTTTTTAAGTCTTTTTATCATTCATAGATGCTTTTGCAAAAGTGCTTCATCTTCAGGAAGATTCATACTAAAGACTTTCTGACAAGCGCAGGTTTCTGATAACTTTCAAATCATACCGTTGAATTGGGTAAGAAATTAAAGAATTCTAATGGAAATCCCGATGGTTTCATAAAGGTTAAGGCTGCAAACTGTAAACAGCTCAAATGTTCATCATCAAGTGAATGAGTAATTCACATCAGCAATAAAGGGGAATGAAATATTAATATACATAACATGGATGAATCTCAAAACATGCTGAGTGAAAGAAAACAGGAACCAAATACACACTGTTAGATTCTAGTTATGGAAATTTGAGAATGGGAAAACTATAGTCACTGAAAGCAAATCATCATATCACTTTTGTAGGAAGGTGAGGCTTGACCACAAAGCAACCTAAGGAAACTTTCTGGGTAATGGAAATTTTCTGTATCATGATTGTGGTAGTGATTACACAAATGTACATATTTGTCAAAATTTATCTAACTGTGCTATACACTTAACATGAGTGCTATTAGTTGTATGTAAATTGTACCCCAAAAGGGGTGATTAAAAGGAAATATATATTATGTATGACATATAAATATATGTTTACATATATTACATATATATCATGACAATAGAATAAAATATGTTCTTAGTGATTAAATTGCCATTTAGCCAACATCCAGAATGCCAAACATCCTTATTTTTTTCTTGTTTTTCCTTTCTCTAACCTCTCAAAAAGCATCATTTTTAAGTCACATCAACATTGCTGATTAGATTTGCAGTAATTTGAAAACACAGAAGACATTCCTTTTACAAATATAAACAAAAGCTTCTTTCATCTGCTCTCTAGATCTTTTTATTCTTATGCCACATTCTTTACACCAGTTGACCAATTGAGTTAGGCACTCATTTCCTTTTTCACAAATCTTTGTTGTGTTTCTGCTAGTTCTGCATTAGGGACTATTAAGGAGGAAAACCACTGACACAAAATGGTTTCATTTGTGCTGAAGCCCACGATACCACGCATATATTTAATGCCTAACCTACTTGCAATTTCGACCTTCACCAGAAATGTTATCTTAATTCTGAAATCTGGAATTTTCTGGTCAGCACCAATGTGGTAATCTATCACAGGGGCCCTCTCCATCTCCCCCAAACCAAGAAGAAGAGGCAATCTGCATGATAAACTCAAGGCTTCCCTTCCCTACAAAGAGAAGATAGTACTGGTCCCAAATAACCTTTTTTTCTTTTGCTAATGACTTTCTTGCCCACCCTCCTTTCTATAAAAACCTTCCACTCTGTATAACTTCTCAAAGTGCCCTTCTATTTACTAGATGAGATGCTGCCCAATTCATAAAGCATCAAATAAGGCCAATCAGATTTTCAAATGTACTCAGTTGAACTTTGTTTTTTAACAAGACATGATCTTAAACAAGATAAACATTGCCCCTGTTTCCATCTGAGGTGGCCTCAGCCTGCAGCTGCTTGAAGCAGGATTTTGGTTCCTGGCCAGAGATTGAAGTCAGGCCGGGGCAGTGAAAGCACTAAATCCTAGCCACTAGACCACCAGGGACTAGTGGCCAGTGACATGTTCCTGGCCTGTCTGCTGTGTAGAAATGAATTTCCACAGACATGGAAAGTAGTGAAACAAGTAAAGTGTTTATTAGGAGGACAAAGAATACATGTGGCTCGACACATGGGTGGGCTCAGAGAGAGAGTTGCGCTCACTTTAGGTAGTTTGAATCACTTTTATGGGGAATTTCTTCCAGGTTTCCTTTGACCAATCATCTTGCTTTGCCTGGTTCTGAGTCCATATTTGGTATACCTCAGGGTCCTCCCGTGTTCATGTGCATCTCTTAGCCAAGATGGATTCTAGCGAAGAGGCCTATGGGTAGTTGACATCACTTACTATGGGGTGGTGCCCTCTCCCTTTTTGACCTCCAAGGAACCTTTCTGCACATGTGTAGCTGGGAAGGTCTCCTTGACTACGAGAATGAGGAACATCTAGTCTTTTATCTCTTATCTGGGCAGGGCACAGCCTCCTTTCTCGATTGCCCTGTTATTGATATTTTGGAGTTTCTGTCCAGAGGGAATGAACTCCTGCTGCTTACCCTGGGGCCCATCTATCTCCTGCCTCACTTTCACAGAACTCACAATCTGCTGTGAGAGACAGTCAGAATATGAGCCCACACACACAAATAATTTTAAAGCCCGATAGATTTGAAGTCAATAGAAAAGACATTGAGGGCTTCCCTGGTGGCACAGTGGTTAAGAATCCGCCTGCCAGTGCAGGGGACACGGGTGCAAGCCCTGGTCCAGGAAGATCCCACATATCGTGGAGCAACTAAGTCCGCGAGCCACAACTACTGAGCCCGCATGTTGCAACTAGTGAAGCCCATGAGCCTAGAGTCCGTGCTGCGCAACAAGAGGAGCCACCACAATGAGAAGCCCTCAGACTGCAACGAAAACCCAATGCAGCCATAAATAAATAAATAAATAATTTTTTTAAAAAAAGAAAAGACATTGAAAAAGAAATGGGCCTCCTTTTGATAAGGAAGTCAGAGGTTTCTCTGTAACTTCTTTTGAGAACAATAAGCCATGTCTTTTCCTTCTTCTACATTTTCTCTCCCCACTGCTGACCCCAACAAAATGCTGAAGACAGAATTTGCACTCAATAGATTACCTTTTAAATTGATGTAAAAGTATAAAGTATATTTATGTGTGTTAAAGTATGGAAGGGCATACATTTGGAGCATAAAAGCTCAGTACCTGCTGGAAATATCACATAATTGATGAATATAAAACTAATTATATAATAGGGAAATTAAAAAGAAATTTCAGGCTGTGTAGAGACTAAATTAAGAGAACAATAACATATATAATAGCTGAATATTTTGGCATTTGAAATTGGAATTTAAAAAATAGATAAGAGAGGAAGAAATAGGAGTCTTAATTAATAACTGAAGGACAAAGGGGGGATAGGTAGCTTATTTAGCTTATTTCTGCCTTTTTAGTTGCAGAAAATATCAGTTTTGAAACCAGATATGGTTGCAATGTATTAGTTCTGCACAAAGTGCTAGGATGAGTTTCCCCACACCCACGGTTTGGGGATAATGCTTTACTCATAACTCATCTTTCATGCATTTGCCTAAATTCTCGTGGAATACAGCTGGACGTGCAGCTCATAAATATGACCTTTGGATGTGTTTTAAACACTACTGAACTCCATTTTGATTTTACATATTAAAGCCTCTGGGCTCTATTTACTCTTTCATTATATAACATTCATTTATCTTATGAAAAACGCTGTGATTCACTGTTGGTCTAGCATTTTTTTTTCCACTTATTTGGATGATTTTTAGAATCCAAACTGTATTGTTATTTATCTTGGAAAACAGAAACACTTTCGGGAGTCAATTCTCTGAGTCCCAAACCCCTCACCTGACACCCTCTTGTGGTGCTGTGCCCTGGGGGGAGGACACAGCAGGATCTGCAGGTGGAGAGGCCTAGAGAGCTGAGGGTATTATGTGTCTGGTTAATCGCCAAGATTAGTCAAGCCCCAAATTATAGTGTTGAGGGAGAAATTTTTCACCTAATGGGGTATGGGGAAGTCATTTAGGCTTATACATGGTTCAGTGTAAACTTTGTGTGAACTGAAAGAGCCTGTCAAACACACACAGCACATCTGCTTTAACCATTAAGGAAAAGAAATGTCTGATTCACAAAGAAGGATAAATGACTCCCTTCTTACGATGCCCATGTTAACCCCCTCTCGAAGATGAGCTTCCTTTCCCACGTGCCAGGATCCTACTATCTCACTAGATATGTCCTCAATCTGTCTCTTTTGAAATCTTTAAGGAATAGACCCCTGTCATGTTTGATGTATGTTCTTTGTTCTGATAAAGCATAAGACTACCATGCTTCAGTGGAGAAGTTCCTTAGAGCCTTTTGAGGGGCTGCCTCCCACATTATAGCCCTCAGCTTGGCTCAAATAAAAGTATTTTCTGTTCCTATTATAAATTCTTTATTAGTTCCCTCCACAGTGTGTTATTCCTTATGAAGTCCAGCTGTTCTAGGCTGACACCAAGCCACCCTGAAGCAGCCATCGTGTCTTCATTGCCTCTTTCTCACATCTGGGTCCTTGAAGGTTGCTGAGATCACACTTGCTTGTCTGTGTCCATGGAACCCAGGGCAGAGCCCAGGTCCTCCCACCAGGGCCCTGGATTCTGGTACCAAACCCAGGAGAAGGTGTGCTCTAGTGATATCAGCCTCACCTGGCACCAAGGCCAAGATCGTCGTGTGTTTTTTCCCAGACTTCTTCTGTGGGAAAGGGTTTTGTGACGTTTTGTTTTCCCTAGTTCACCCTAGAGAGATGCAAGGAGGAAGTCTGATGCAGACTTTCCAGCTTACAAACATCTGAGGGCTGTGTCTCAGGTCAGGATCAATGTTCCCTTTTCCATGGGCATTCAAGTCAGTGAGGCAGCCTGACTTGAGGGCCAGGACTCTGCCTCTGTAGTCCTGGAGTTGATGGCTGAAGGCTGGGGACAGGGGCGATGCAGTTCTGCCCAAGGGGAATTAAAGGCCAGAAAGCCCTGGTTTCTGCAGGAGTCTGATCATCGCCTGAAATGTATGCCAGTTAACATATAATTTCTTTATCCTATTTATTCATTATTGTTATTTCTCATTGTACTTTGGGACTCAATTTTTTATTGTTATAGAAATCCAATGTTTTCAAAGATTCTCCCTCAAGGATTCTACTGTTAACATTTTTCATTAAGAGAAATGCCTGTCTATTCCAATCTTTCTTTCCCTCCATTATTGACTGTGTCTTTTCTAGGTCTTGTCCTTGTCTCCTGGGCCACAGTCAGTAATGTCTCCACTTATGTATTCTGAGTGTGTGATCATTTGGTCCAAGGGATTCTGCTGAATGAAGTATAAATTCTGATATCTTTCTCTTGCAAACTTTCAAAACCTACAAATAAAATGAAGATATGGGCAATATAAAATGAAAATATGATTTTCCATTCTTATTAATATCTATCTCTATTTCAATAGAATCCAATTATTGGCCCCCAATGACTATATTTTTCAAAAGAATTCCCTAAATAATTACCAGTAATTCACTACCCCAATGTAATGTAGAAGATATTCTTAGTGTATTCTTCAAATTCATGTTGATGGAATGCCCAAGTTCCCTATATCAAATTGAGCTCCTATATTCCCTCTGAATAATAAAACTAAGATATGTTTGCTAAAGGTTGTTGAAAAACAACATTTTAGTTTGACATGGATGGTACAAATATAGTATCACTAAGGGTGAAAATTTAGTATATGTCCTGTGGACTACCAGTTTCATGTTCCACAATCACAATCGAACCATTTAAATACAGAATTATTTCCTAATTCTGTTAAATAAACCTCATTATAAATAACAAGCATTTTGAAAGCTTTAAATTTTTAACTATAGCTAATTAATTTGTACCTTTTCTCCTCTATCAACAAAAAATTGACTTTCATGGTTAACTCAGTTAAAAAATAAAACAGCACAATAGGAAAGAAGTAAAATATCTCCATTGCCTACAATATATAATAATATATATAAATATGCTGATGAAAAAAACGTGGGTCTGCTCTCTCATGTGCAGTAAAGCAAATCTACTGACACCAGGTTATGGCGAAGGAAAGTGTAGCGTTTATTGCAGGTGCCAGGCAGGGAGTTCAGGTCAGCTAGTGCTCAAAACACCTGAACCCCCTTTCCTGATGGGTTTCGTGAAAGCATTTTTAAATACCAGGTGAGAGAGGGGAATCACAGGGTATGTAATCAGCTCCTGCACAATTCTTTGATTGGTTGATGTGAGGTAACAGAGCAGTGTCACAGTGGTTAACATTATCAATCCTCAGGCTCCAGTAAAAGATCTCCTACTTAAAACAGTTTTAAAAGTTAAAAAAAATAAACATTAACTGAGTAGAGGGAAGGTATCCTCATTTTCAGAACAGTGTAAAGTCAGCAAATATCACAACTGATGCACCCCTTGAAGATACTGATCTTGACTGGTTGCAATTTTTAAGAAAACACATTTGGGTAAAATTAACTCTGCACTTAAAAAAATTGAGTCACAGGTTTTAGGTTTTCTAAATGCTCTAAAAGTACTTATTTTTCCTTTCCAAGAAGGGACTTTCAACCTCCCCCAAAGTAAAAGGGCAGTGCCTCTTGTATTGCTTCTCTCACTGAACACACCGAAGAAAAATTGCATCATGTTGGTGTCTATCTGAATAATGTGCTCAGGGCTCTCCCTGAGTCACTGCATGGTTCTCATTTGCACGTGGGAGCCAATGGGTCTAAGTGCTGGCCACCACAAGATGTGCCACTATGGCATGTGGATTATTTTGAGCTGAAAACAATCAAGGCCCAAAAGACTCAGGAAGAGCCTTTGAACTTCCCCCTTATTGCCTAAAATAATTTAAGACAGGAGGCCTGTCCCAGGAAGAAGCTATCACTAGAGATAAATGTAGTATAATACTAGGTGTGGTAGAACAGGAGGAACATTGAAAAGCCCATTTGATCAAAATCCTCTCTGTGGGGCTTCCCTGGTGGTGCAGTAGTTGAGAGTCCACCTGCCGATGCCGGGGACACGGGTTTGTGCCCCGGTCCGGGAAGATCCCACGTGCCGCGGAGTGGCTGGGCCCATGAGCCATGGCTGCTGGGCCTGTGTGTCCGGAACCTGTGCTCTGCAAGGGGAGAGGCCACAACAGTGAGAGGCACGCGTACCGCAAAAAAAAAAAAAATCTCTCTCTGTCTCATTGTCTTTGGATGGATCAGCAAACATTTGTTTACCAAACATTAACTCTTTTTAACTTCCTGTGAATTACCTTACTTCCCCTTGAAATTTCAGACCCATACCTCCTTCTGATGCCGAAATTTGGCCTCTGTGCACTGGTATGGAATCGAATTCGGTGGCAGAGTTTGGGTGAAGTAGAAAAGAATAGGTTTATCGCGTTGCCAGGCAAAGGGGGACACAGCAGGCTAATGCCCTCAAAACTGTGTGTCCCAACCTGGGGGGATTTGGTGAGGAGTTTTATAGCAATGGTTCAAGGTCAGGGTTGCTGATAAGGATTATGGTGTGTTCAGGGCCTGCAATCCTTTAATCTGGCCTCAGGTGGTCTCCTGATGAGCTTCTATGCTTCTCAAGGTTATCAAACTGTGATCTTCTCTCTAGAATGAAGGATGCTTCATCAAGTAGTTAACATCTTCCATTTGTTGGGGGTTTGAGTTCTGTAGAAGAGCTCAAAGTTATTGTTATATGTTTCCCTTGAGGCAGAACCAGGATCTTGTCCCAAAGCTGCACTATTGTTTCTTGACAGTTCCTCCCTTGTCTCTGCAGCCCCTCCCTTCCCTGATTAGCAACTATTTGACCCTACCCTTTGGAATTCAGGGAAGGTTGTGGAGGCTGAAGCCTAGTCCCTGCAAACAAGAAATGGGGGACACAGAAAGACTTTAGTGCCCAGGAGCGCCACAGGGTCCTGCTCAGTTTCACTTCTCTTTAGTCAAGAATATATATATGTCACCTTGTCTTGCTGTCTTTGGAATTCTTCATACTTACGTGAATTCCCCATGTGCACATAATAATTTAATTTTCTCTTGTTAATCTGCCTTATGTCATTTTCATTGCCAGCCAAAGAGCTAATGTTACCCAAAAACCTGGGTTTGCCTCTTGGTGGGCGTCAAGCTGAAAGGCACAACAAAAACAAAGATTGGGAGAAGAAAGGATTTGTTACTTGCAGCAAGTAAAGAGAACACCGGGGGTCTTTCCCAAAGCAGTGTCTTCCTGAACAGCAAAATGGGGGAATTTTTAAGCTAAGGGTATATGCATATTCATGAAGGGGTTTGGGTGGTCCACAGAGTCCAAGCTTTAGTGGACTGAAGTCATGAGGGTCAGAAAAGGTCAATATCATCATTCCTTATGTTCCCAGTTGATCAGGCTAATCTTTACCATTGAAAGAGAACTGGGAGTCTTTACAATTATCTTTGTTATTGTTACTTCTTTGACCTGAAAACAGTCCTTTGATTCTGCATTATTTTGTTCCCTTAAGATCATTAATTACTGAGACCCTTTCAACGGCAAGCATCCTGGCCAGGCTTAGACTGCAAAACGGCTTAGGCCAAAAATGACCCCTAGATATACATATTATTAAACTTTTGTTTTATTTTCTCCTGTTAATCAGTCTCACGTCAATTTAATTCTTAGACCAGCTCAAAGTGTTACCTGAAACACTTCTTTTGTTGAGCCAAAAGACACAACCAAGCCAAAGGGCAGGAGAAGGAAGGGTTTATTACTTGCAGCAAGTACAGAGAACAGCAGGGATTTTCCCAAAATGGTGGCTCCTTGAACAGCCAAATTGGGAAAGTTTTAAACTGTCAACTGAAAAGAAAAAAGCACAAACTGAGAGTTGTGAGTGTAGTTTTATTTGGGGCAAAATGAGGACTATAGCCAAGGAAACAGCCTCTCAGATAGCTCTGAGGAACTGCTCGAAAGAGTTAGGGGGAAGGTCAGCATGTATGTGATTTTGGTGAAGGGGGACACATGTAATCAGGGACACATTTTGGCAGAAATTTGCTGCTAGTCACGAAATGGTGGCTGCTAGTCACAAGGAGCAGATGTCTCCATTAATGATTTTAGTGCTTTTCTAGATATGAGAAGATAAAAGAAACTGGGCTCATAAAATCTTCTGAAAATATCGAACAATCTGAAGGCCTGTTCTGCCGGGTTTTCTCAGAGCATAGACTGCCTCATTCTTGATCTCTGTCCTGAATTCCGTTCAGGGTGTGTTGAAGGTTGTGAAACAAAATTTATATTTTATGGCAAGACAAGAGAAATTTAAACATAAATTCTTCTCTGCCCTTTGGTCTCCTCTCTCCCCACACTGTGCGCTGTGCATCTGCATTATACATTGACCAAACCTCCCCCATAGGCAGGGACACTTGCTCAACCATAAAGAGCAACATTCTCCTAACATCAACAAGACAACTCCCTCCTTAAGAGCTAACATTTCTTCTTGACCTTGTAAGGGGTTACATGACCAGCAGGATGGCACTTAGATCTGAATTATGTAAACGTTCAATAAAATGTCATTTGATGTACAGCCCTCTGTCTCAAAAAAACCTTATACACCTCCCTGGGTTTCTAATGGGCAGAACAGTTTTCAGAGTTTTCTGAGATGCTCTTCCCAGGTTATAATCCTCAAATTTGGCTCAAAGAAAAATTTCCAGTTCTCTTTTAGATCAAGTGATTACTTTTTTGTCAAGGTCAGAGACTACAGTGGCTAGTGACTTCATTCTTATAGAACCAGATGATAAGGGACAATTTTATTTCACAAGATCATTAATTACTGAGACCTGTTCAAGAGCAAGCATCACGACCAGGCTGAGATCACAAATGATTTAGGCTTAAAATGGCTTCTCTTATGTCAAAAAGTTATATTTGATTCTTTTTCTTTGGGGACCCCCTACTCCATTTGCCTACAGAAGGGCAGAGGAAAAGTTCTTCCTCTCTGACAGTCTTCATGACTGCCTGGAGAAACAATGATGGACTCAGGAGTTCTTCTCAGCCTCGATGTGCACAGAAATCTTTATGCCTATGGTAAAGGGGCATGGAAAGGAGAGGGTTCTCAATGTGTAGAAGTTCAGATGCTTTCAAAGGCAGGCAATGTGCCCTGCACTATAATGCCTGTTGGGCAGGAAGAAAGTTTCCTGTACCCTTCTATATTTTTCTGATTAGTCTAGGAATTAAATTGACATGAGACAGATGAAGATTAACAGGAGAAAATCAAACAAAATTTAATAATATGTATACATGGAAGAGACCCAGGAGAACTCAGTAAATCTCCCAAATGGCTGAAATCCTCACCTTAAATACCACTTTCAACTACAGACAAAGATGTTGGGTGTAGTGGTTTGGGACTTCAAAGGGGAGGAAGGCAATTCTTCCTCGGACCTCATACGTGAAGTCACCATACCTCAAGGGGAAATTCAGTTTGCACTACAACTTGAACTAAAGAACAGTTCTTCGTGTAACACTGCCGGATATTGGAAGATACACAGGCCCCTCGGCCGACCGAAGGCATTCCTTCATTGAGGCAGTTCGCTAGCCGCAGAACACCCTGCTTTAAAAAGTTGATTCAGTTAAGGGCACAGTGGGTAGCTTGTGTCTCTTTTACTTGTTAGAAAACACACGTATTTAGGCTGCGTGTCAATCTAGACATGGCGTCTATAGCGAAAAGCCTGGTTTTCCCATTTTGAAAGCTCCATTCTTGCAGCCGGAAAAAACCTGAAAAACACTGTTGTTGCCGTGTTTCTAGTCCCTGCAGGCATGGCTCTGAGAAAAAAAAAAGAGTTTTCTCGAAAGAAAGAGGGTGCTTCCAGGTCCTGGGTGGGAGCTCTTCCTGCCCTGCTCTAGAGCTAAGGGGAATCTCAATGGGGGCCCTAGCCTCGACGTAAGGTCTTGATTTGGCATCCAGAAGGGTAGGCGTGAAGCAGGTTCCCTGAGGCCTTAGTCGCAGTTCTGCATTCGTTTAACGGCAGTAAGTGTCTAGAGACTCGTGGCCCCGTCGCGTCAGCGCCAGTTTCAGGACAAGAACTCTGAGGACCCGCCGGCTCCCCTGGGCTTGCTGGACCACACTCAGACCCGTAGGCCCTTCAGGGTGCCCCAGGGTAGGCCGAGGGAAGGGGAACACACTGCAGTCTACCTTGGGGGAGCTAGATGTTGATGTTACAACTACCGGTTTTTTTTTTTTTTTGCAAGAACCCCTAAATATCCTGTGCCCTCCCTTACCTCTTCAGAACAGTCCCTCAGAGCTATCTGAGAGGCTGTCTCCTGACTTAAGTCCTCAGTATGTCCTCCAAATAAAACATAATTCTCAACTTTTAGGTTGTGCATTTTTTTTCAGTCAACATTTAATTGTATGGCTCACGTAGGTACTATGCCTAGATGTAATGGGATGAGCTGTAAATTATTAAAACTAGATAAACTCTGTCAGCTCTACCACTAGCTGAGATCCGGCTTTCATCTCTGGATACTTCTGTCATAGACCTTGGCAGATATGGGGTCTGTGTTGGTCTTAAAATTATTCTTAGAATTGTGGGGACTCATTCATTCTTTCAACAAATTTTACTGCTTATATTCTATGTGTCAGTTACAGTGCTGGGTCTTGAAATACAGAAGGCAACACACGAAAGTACAAGGATAAAACATATTTTCTACCATATTAACTTTTTTCATTCATTAATTCATCCTTAAGTCATTCAACACGCATCTTCTTATTGAATACTGATGAGGGATCAAATGCTAGGCTAAACACTGAGTATATAACTGCAAATGAGATGGATAGGCCCTGATTTTGACGTCACTACTATCTGTTGTCGTGCCATATAGTGGGACAGCTTCATTATTCCCTTTACCGTAAGTTTTGGGGTTTTTTTGCGGTACGCGGGCCTCTCACTGTTGTGGCCTCTCCCGTTGCGGAGCACAGGCTCTGGACGCGCAGGATCAGCGGCCATGGCTCATGGGCCCAGCCGCTCCACGGTATGTAAGATCTTCCCAGACGGGGGCACGAACCCGTGTCCCCTGCATCGGCAGGCAGACTCTCAACCACTGCGCCACCAGGGAAGCCCTACCCTAAGTTTTTATCACAAATTGCTAATGAAAATAAAACTGTTAGTGGAGTTTCAACATGCATAGGTAAATGAGAACACAGAACTCCCCTTTCGCATGCCCCATTCTCCTCCTTCTAACTCCCTATGCGAACTCACTTTGTGCCAAGACCAAGAAGATGTGCCCCAATAAGAACCAAGCTGATTTCCTCACACTGACAGGGGCTATTGCTCACTTAGAAGACTTGAAGCTTAATTTTGATAAGCAACTAGAAGACCATGGAGACAACCTATAAAAATGATTTGTATTGGGAGAAAATACTAAAAAGGGTTAATGTGCTGTTTCACATGTCTAACCTCCTGGGATTAAACCACAGGCACCAAGGTCACCAAGGGTACTTGGCAACAATGAGCTAAAAATGAAAAAAAAAGAGCATCATACTGTTATTGTATTCATCTTCCCCCAAGGCACTCTCTGATAAACACCACAACCACTAAGGGAATTGAGAACAGCTTCCTTGTGGGGCAGGTTATATATGCATCTTTTTCCAAGAAGTTAAATCATATCCAGCTATCAGCACACCTTACTTAAGGTGATTGTAATATATGAGATTAAATGTTCCTACCTGATTGGAAAATTTCTTGTCCTCAATTCATTGGCTATACTGGATTTTTTTTCTTGGGTCAGACTTTCAGACTTCTAACAGAAATTGTTCCTTTGGGGAAACCAGGCCTTCCCAGAAACTCAGGAAACTGAAATGGAGACAGCAAGAGAGAAGGAAATTATTTGGACATATAGACCTCAATTGTTTGGTTTTAAGTAAACGTCCCAGCAAACATCTTCTAAATGGTATAATAACTTTAGGGAAATTCACAGTTTATAAGTTTGTGTACTCATAAACTGAACATATTATGATAAGAGTACAGGTTGCATTTTGTGTCTTCAACTCAAGCAAAGACTTCAAAAAAGGCCCAGTTATCCTTTGTTCATTAAGACACAAAGAGAGGGCAAAAAGGGCAAGTTTCTAAGTCTTTTTCTTTAAAATTTACTTCCTTTCTTCAGCCTTCATCAAGATCTTCAGGAAATTAACTTTACTAAAGTTAATTATTCATAAAATAAACATACGAACCTGCAGAAGACTATCTCACAGAGACCTGTAATGTACAATATCCATTGCATACATGCACCATGAGCTTGTCTTTTCTAGCACTGGCATACACAAAACTCTGTGTGTGTGTGTGTGTGTGTGCACATGTGTGTCTTTTTTTTGTGATGGAGCCATAGGGAGAAAATAAATCTATTGGCTGCAATTCAGTGATGTAGAAAGATTTAAGGGTAAAGGAAAAGGCTACATCAAGTGAAGCAATAAAGTCATGAGGTTGTGCTTCCATAATAATAACAATAGCAGTCTTCTGTAACCAAGGGAGCAGGCTCCTCAAATTATAGTCACACCTGTTAGACCATCTGCCCATAAATTTCACACTATCATTAATGGAAAACAAATGGCACTGTCTCTCATTCCCTTTATCTATTGGCCATTCTCATATAAACGATTTTTCTCTTCAAGGTCGTGCTCTTTCCTATCTGTTTAAAAATATTAGGATTTAGGAGGGGTGTTACATAATGTGCCATGCCTTGGTACTTGTACCAGTGATGGCTCTGTAAGGAGCACTGGATTGTTAGGAGGCTATAAATTGAATTCCCCTAGAAGCAGAACCTGAGGCAATAATTTGAATGCAAACTGTTCATCTGGGAGGTGCTTCCAGAAAACTCAGAAGTGGAGTGGGAATTGAGAATGGAGGCATGGAAGGAAGCCAACAGAGGTGCATTACTGAATCAATTACTCCTGCAGGGAACTGCTGCCAGTACATCAGGGGAGTTCTGTGAAACTCTATAGAACATGTCTCAGAGTTATCCCAAGAATTGGTGAGAAACTTGAAGTACTTATCTTCCAGTCCCCTCTGTCCTTGGTTGAAAGCTACACCCAGATACATTAACTCCTGTACATTTCTGGCCTGCCCTAAGGTGGATAATTGCAGGTGGTAGCATGAGTCTATCAGCATATACTGGAATGATGAGTGCTGGGGAGATATGAGTGG
Source organism: Mesoplodon mirus (assembly GCF_964341445.2). Classification (NCBI taxonomy): domain Eukaryota; kingdom Metazoa; phylum Chordata; class Mammalia; order Artiodactyla; family Ziphiidae; genus Mesoplodon; species Mesoplodon mirus. The sequence continues at coordinate 195,713,383 of NC_138976.1, read as the reverse complement.
AGCATTGAAACCATCTAATACAGTCGGGGCAGGAGATATCAATTATTGGCTTGCAAGTCCAAATGGGTAACCTTAAATTCCTGGGTTAATGGTTTTACTTTGAGGCATTTAAGCATGATGTATGAGTAAAAATTTCCTCTATTAAATCAAGTTGAAGATCCTAAGTCCCTAATCTTCTGGAAAACTGTGGGGATCTTTTTAACAGATTTTTGAAAAGTAACATGATTAAGATTTCAAACTGACCATCCATTCATTCATTCATTAACTCATTAAACAAACATTTATTGAACACCTAAAGTATGCCATGGGTTAAACTAGGCACCAGTGTTACTGTTACTAAAATCATTATCGTGCCACCTAGAAGTCAATGTATTGTGACACTCAAATAAGAAAATCCATAGTTACCGTAAAAATTATTACATAGTGCTATAGGAAGACACGGTAAGACCTTAATTCATGCTGTGGAGAGTAGTATATGGGGGATATCAGTAGGGCTTCCTGTAGAAGGCAATGGAAATGGATATGTAACATGAAGGAAGGGTGAATTTTTGAGGAAAAGAGAAGATAAATTCATGTTTGCCAGAAAATGAATGGTTAAGGATCAGGCCAGAAAGGAGTTCCATTCATAATCAGTATAAGAAATGTCACTGGGGCTTCCCTGGTGGCGCAGTGGTTGAGAGTCCGCCTGCCGATGCTGGGGACACGGGTTCGTGCCCCGGTCCGGGAAGATCCCACATGCCGCTGAGCGGCTGGGCCCGTGTGCCATGGCTGCTGAGCCTGCGCGTCCGGAGCCTGTGCTCCGCAACGGGAGAGGCCACAACAGGGAGAGGCCCGCGTACCGCAAAAAAAAAAAAAAAAAAAAAAGAAATGCTCACTGGAGTGTAAGAAAAGAAGACAATGGAGAGGGTGGTAGAAGCCAGACCATGGATGGTCCATGTATGTATACTAAGTGCTATGGTCTAGTCTTTGTGTTCCCCTCCAAATTTATACTTTGAAATCTTAATTTCCGGAGGTGATAGTAGTAGTAGGTGGGGCCTTTGGGAAATGATAAAGGTATTAGTGCTCTTATAAAAGAGACCCCACAGAGCTCCCTAAGCTCTTCTGCCATGTGAGGTTACAATGAGAAGTCTGTGACTCAGAAGAGGGCCCTCATCTGACCATACTGGCACCCTATTCTTGCACTTGCAACCCCCAGAACTGTGAGAAAAAAATGCCTGTTGTTTATGAGCCACCCAACCTGCACCATAATCTTACAGCAGCCCAAAAGGACAAAGAGAGTTTGCATGTCAGATTTTACTCCAAGAAAGATGGGAATCCACTGAAGGATTTTAACTTGTAACTTAGAAGAGAGAAAAGTTTCATAACACAATCAAGTATTTTTATAAGAAAAATTTGTTTCATTTTCAGAAAGATCACTCTGGAAATACTGTGACTAGATTTTTGGAGAAGGGTGATGGCAGTCCCGGATATAGAAAGATGAGTTAGTAGTCCATTAATGTAAGTCAAACAAGAAAGTGGATATAGAAAGTGTGAATTTGTGGCTGAGCATACTTTTCTTTTAGCACTTGAAAAATGTTATGTCAATGCTTCTGACTCCAGAGTTTTAGACAAGAAATATGCTGTCATTGGAATTGGTGTTTCTCAATAAGTAATGCATCGTTTCTGCCTGTCCACTTTCAAGATTTTTTTTGTCTCTATTTTTCAGAAGTTTAGTTATGACGCGTTTTGGCAAGGATATCTTTGCGTTTTTCCTCTTTGGGTTTGTTCAGATTCTTGAATTTGTGTTTATGTCTTCTAAAAAATTGGGAACTTTTTAGTCATGATTTCTTTGAATACTTTGTCAGTCCTACTTGCCCTCTGTTTTCATTCTGGAACTTTGATGATATGAATGTTAGTGCTTTTGTTACTGTTTACACGTTCTAGAGATCCTGTTCTTTTCCCATCTTTACCCCTCAGTCTATTTTTCTCTGTACATGTGGTACATTGTATTGATCTCTTCTAAGTTCATGATTCTATGCTTTGTAATCTCCACTCTACTCTTGAGCAAAGTTTTTTGATTGTTGTAGTTTTCAGTTCTACTGTTCTCATTTGTTTTTATTGTTATAGCTTCTAGTTCTTTGTTTACATTTTCTATTTGTCCCATTTCTGTCAAGGAACACATAATTGCTAATTGAAGCACTTATGTGACAGCTTATTTAAAATCCTTGTCTGATCATTTCAATAGATGTTTTATCTCAGTGTTGGTGTATGTTTATTGTCTTTTCTCATTTATTCAGTGATTTCCTGGTTCTTGGTGCCATAAGTATTTTTCCATTGTATTCTAAACATTGTGAGTTATTATATGACTCTGTATCCCATTTAATTTTATTATTACTTTTTAGAAGGAAGTCATCCTATTTGAGACATAGTATGAGGACTGGGAGGTTACATACAGATTTCCATTGGGCCCTACTGACGATACCCCAGCAAAAGTGGGCACTTACATTGTCTCACTGCAGACAGATCAAGTAGAAGTTCAGCTATCTTATTGGCCCTTCTGACACCTTCCCCCCAAAAGTGGGAACATTAGTATCATTGTGTTGCCTTTTAGTAGGAGTGGAATTTCATCTCCCCAGTAGATTTCTTGACACAGGGGAGGGGAGAAGTGAAGTGTTTGCTGTCCTTCCTCCCACTCCATTCCTTCTTGTTGATGCCGGGTGTGGGTAGAGGGTCAGCTACCTGCTGGATCCACTGACACCAGGGTAAGAGGAAGAGAACTGACAACTAGCCCTGCTTGTGCCATCTCATTCTGTCTTATTGCCTCAGGATGGTTATGGGGATTCAGCACCCCATTGGGTCTCACTGACTTCATGTGTTGGGGGTTAGTGGGGTGCCTACTCCCTCCACCCTGTAACATCCTATTCTTATTGATGTCAGGGAGAGATGGATGCTATGTCCCACCATTGGAGCCCACGACTGTGTGAGAGCAGCCCAGTGTTAACAAGCCTGTCAGGCACCACCTTTTTTTTTTTTTTTTAATAAGTAAATTTTTTTATTTATTTGGCTGTGTTGGGTCTTCATTTCTGTGCAAGGGCTTTCTCTAGTTGCGGCGAGCGGGTGCCACTCTTCATCATGGTGCTCGGGCCTCTCACTGTTGTGGCCCCTCTTGTTGCGGAGCGCAGGGTCAGTAGCTGTGGCTCACGGGCCCAGCTGCTCCGTGGCATGTGGGATCTTCCCAGACCAGGGCTCGAACCTGTGTCCTCTGCATTGGCAGGCAGATTCTCAACCACTGCACCACCAGGGAAGCCCAGGCACCACCTTTTAAAGTCTGTTTGCTAATGGAAAGGGGTGGAGGCTCAGCTCACCACTGGACCACACTGAAACAACCCTGGTGGGTTGTTTCAGAGCGCTGCCTCTTCTGGAGGGCAGGAGTGGGGTGGTGTGGAAGATCAAATCCTAGCTTGGCCCAACTGAAACCACAGGACATAGGGGATGGGTGCAATATTCCACTGGCACTTGGCTCGAGTAGTGTGTATATTCCACTGGCACTTGGCTCGAGTAGTGTGTATATTATTGCCCAAATGGTCTTCTGTCTTTAGCAACCCCTTTCCTCATACTTTGGCTAGGGGGAACTGGGTTTTGTGTTTTTTTCTGAAGCGTTTTTGTCTGTTGTTCTGTTGGTGGTTATTGATTGGGGGTTCCTGTAATACCCTCTCCAGGATGTATGGGAAGCAACAGGAAACACAGGGGACTCATCACCATGTTATTCCTCAAGTCCCAAAGTCCCTAGTTAAGTCTGCCTTCTCATTTCCAACTTTCAGCGTCTTCCTATGTTTGTTTGTTGTTATGTTCAGGGTTTTAGTTTTAAGTGGGAGAACCTGGGAGAAATGGGCTACTTCTTCTTCTTGGAAGCAGAGGTCTGGAGGCCTTCTGATGTTAAAAAGTACTGCTGACTGTAAATTAATATTTGATGATATACACCTTGCCCTTTAAGAATTATTCTACTAGATGATGTGGCTACCCAAAGTTGCTACAATTTGATTTTCATACTTCTAAAAGCCAAGTGTTTTGCTGGAGTTGAAATTTAAAGATAAGCAAGAGATGAGGCTAAGATGATCTATGTGGTAACGGATTAAAGTTGGAAACATCAATATACATTCATGTTTAGCTTAATATTGCTTCATATTACCTTAATACACATGGTTATGTAGAGAGATACTTATAGATATGTGCCTATACATGGGTCATGCACACACATATTATCTCTTTGCTCTGTCAGCTGAGAAGATCTAGAAGCAATGACATCCGAGCAGCAATTAGCACACCCCACACCCAGATCCTGCTGTCTAATACCTTTCTCCACTAAAAAGACCTAGTTATCCATGAAGAAACAGCTGATTCTAGGACTGGGGCAGTAAATATACAAGATTTATAAACAAGACCATCTTATAGTGTCAGAAAGTAAGGAAGTTCCAAAAAAAAAAAATACAGGATGGGGATACCCCAGAGTGGCACAAGAGCCAACTGAAAAGAGTTCACAAGGGTCAGGACTAGAGCAATTTGAGGAACAAAGTAACTAAAGCAGAATTAGATTATAACCCAAAGTATAAAATAAAAATCCATGAGTTCTTCTGATATAAATAAATAATTGGATACATAAATGCAGGAGAATAGATAAATCTCCAGTGCAAAGAATTCCAAATAGTTTATGTAGTACTCCATCTTAAGCATAACTCCCTATTCCTTAGTTGTGGGCTGAGCATATTGACTTCCTTCCAAAAAAGTACAGTATGAAAAAGGGAAAACCATAATCTTATGATGGAGAAACCTGAAAAACACTACTTCAGCCTGGTGATCAAAGTCGACCTCAGCATTCATAATGCATATTCATACTTTGTACACTTGATGTAATCTGACAGAATAACCCTTCTACTCTGTGGTCTTCCTCCCCAAAACACATAATCCCAATATGATCATGAAAAATGCATCAAACAAATTCTAGTAGTGGGCATCCTACAAAACCCTAACTACTCAAAATTGTCAAGGTCATCCAAGGAAAATCTGAGAAGCTATCAAACCCAAGAGGAGCCTAAGGAAACATGGCAACTAAAGGTAATGTGATGTTTTGGATGAAATCCTGGAATAGAAAAAGGACATTAGGTAAAAACTAAGGAACTGGACTAATGGATGGACTATAGTAAATGATAATGTATCAATATTTGTTTATTGATTGTAACAATGTAACATACTAATATAAGTGGATCATCATAGAGGGAAATGGGTATAGTGTATATGGAAACACTTTATACTATCTTCTCAATTTTTCTGTAAAATTAAACACTTCTAAAAAATAAAGTCTATAAAAACGCTGTGTTTTCTTGTTTTATGATTATGTGCCTGTATTTCCTAATGAATATGTCAATTTGCTTTACCTTCCTTGATACTGATATTACAGAAAATACTAAGTAACTCTGAAAGAATTTGTAACTCCAATTCAACAAGCAATAATTCTTGTATTAACTTTTTGGAAGAACGCACCGAATAAATCAAAGCAAATTGTCTTTAAAGGCTGAATTTCTTTTCAGTGTTTAATCTTTTATATTATTAATGCATACCACAAAAAACATTCTGTTTCAAAGGGCAGAAAACGTTGATTGTAGGCAATGTCTAAAGTACAGTGAAATATTAATGCCTGATGCTATAACAACTTTAATGTATTTAATGTTTTCAAAATGATGAATTGTTATTTCAGTCAATAAAGTATTCACTTTTATACATTTCCTACCCATCTTTTCCCAAGACACCCACAAGGAAATGATACTATCATCTGACATTAGGTTCATCAATTTAAATTGGAGTTTTTGGTAGCTGTGGTTGCCAATGGTCCTGGAATGTGTGATACTTTTACAAATCCTCTCCATGGCAAAATCTGATCCTCACAAGGTAAATCACAGGAGGTGCCTAAAGCCAAATGACATATTGCTTTGTAGCTAGATTACCAAGCATTTTACTTAGAGGCACAATAGAATGTAGAAAAGGCCATTTCTCTTTCTGTCTTTTTCTGCTCAAAGGTCACTCACCATCTTACTTTTTATCAGCCATTTCAAAAGTTTTCCATAAATTTAGACCATATAATGTCACTTAATGTGAATGTAGCTCAACCTTCTGTTTTAGTACAGCTAATCTCACATTATTTTATTGGTGCTAAATATGTAAATCATCAGCAAATTTTTGTACTTAACTTTTTTTTTTGATGTGGACTACTTTTTAGAGTCTTTATTGAATTTGTTACAATACTGCTTCTGTTTTATATTTTGGTTTCTTGGCTGTGAGGCATGTGGGACCATAGCTCCCCGACTAGGGATTGAACACACACCCCCTGCATTGGAAGGTGAAGTCTTAACCACTGGACCGCCAGGGAAGTCCCTGTACTTAACTTTTTTTTTTTTTTTTTTTTTTTTGCGGTACGTGGGCCTCTCACTGTTGTGGCTTCTCCCGTTGCGGAGCAAAGGCTCCGGACGCGCAGGCTCAGCGGCCATGACTCACGGGCCCAGCCACTCCGAGGCATGTGGGATCTTCCCGGACCGGGGCACGAACCCGTTTCCCCTGCATCGGCAGGTGGACTCTTAATCACTGCACCACCAGGGAAGCCCCCTGTACTTAACTTTTAAAAATAATTAAAATAAGCTATTCAACACTTTTTTCCTTAAAAAAAAAAAAAAGCAATTCTCCTTAGGCTGGCCCTGGGCACATATGTGACTTTGCCATTTTTTCCATGGACTATTTTCTTATCTGTTTTACGGTGTCACATTTGTTCTACCTTCTCAAAAAGAAGCATTTAAAAATTCATCTACGCGTTCATGCATTCATACATTTATTAAATAAATCTATTGAACACCTACAGACGGCACAGAAAAAAAGGCAGAAAACTAATCTGGGTTGCACAGAAAGTAATGAACTCAGTTAAAATATTTGGTGAAAATAGGTATTACTCAATCTACTGGAAATTACATTTCATTATGGGGACTCACAGACTCAAGGAAAACCAAGACCTAAATAATAATAAAGTAATAAAAGGACTAGCCATTTACTGAGTGCCTGCTTGTACCTGACTCTGAAACTCTAAAATCATTACGGATGTTCTGATGATTGTCTGATATAATTGTAATATCCATTTTACAGATGAAAATAACAAGGTTCAGAGACATTAGGTTACTTGCCTAAAGTGAAGTGGCCCAGAAACTACAGAACTGGAAATTGAACCTTAGACTTCATAACGCCAAAGTCTGTGCTTTTAATCACAATGTGTGTTTGTGAGAGAGAGAGAGATAGATAGAGAGAGAGAGAGAGAGAGAGAGAGAGAGAGAGAGAGAGAAAGAGAGAGAATGTGTTTAATAGAGAACCTCTGAGAAATGGCAAGAAAACTGCCAGGTATCCATAAAACAATAATTTAGGAGCTTCTTACTATACAAGTAATTGTTAATCATATGGCTGAACTAAGGATCTCTCACTTTTGAACTAAGACATGAAAAGCTTCCAGAAGTTGAGTCTAAATTTTACACTTACATAAGATACTTCATACAGAATGCTAAAGTATAATAACTAAAGAGCTCTGAAAATACTGGAAGCATTCATATAAGTATGATTTCATAATGTGGATAAGAGACGATTTAAGAAATTGGCAGATGCAACTGCAGACTCATTTGTTATCATTTCTGTGAAGGGCAAGATAAATGAATAAAATGCGAAAAATGAAAAAAGAATGGCTAGCAATTTTAGGTAGTTTGCTGAATCTCCATACTAGGAAAGACTAAGCAAAAAAAAAAAAATTCTCGAAATATTATTTTGAAAGCACCTACAAGTGTATATGGTCTTTTTATACCAAATAACTTGGAGTTATGAACTGTCAAATAAGTCTAATCTTCTCTGATGATAAAATTGCTGACTTTATTTGAAACTATGGAATGAAAAATGAGGTAATAATCAGAAATTCTTAAGAAAAGGAGTAGAAAAAACAAAATTATAAGATTTATGTTAAAAAATATTTTGAAACAAACATAAAATCCCCATTACTGGTACAGAGCTTTTAAAACTTTATTTTGGTTTTAAGTTTTAATAAATATTTATATGTTTACATAATTACTGTCATAAGGAAGAGACAATTGTAGGTCAACTTTCTTCATTCTTTCTTTATTAAGCATTATTCTATTTTGCTCCATCATCTTGTAATTATACTATAGTAACTGTGTAACTTTCTACTAAGTGGATATTTCCTAAACTGTTTTCCTATTGTTAACAATTAAAGGTGTTTCCAATTTTTTGTTATTACAAATGACATGACAATGAGCATCTTTATATAATAATTTTCTGGATTATAAATTATTTATTGGCATAAGCGTCCAGAATTAGAATTAATGTGTAAAAAGCTCTTAACATTTTTATCTTGCTAGACATTGCCAAATTACTTGTCAAAAGATGGAACCAAATTATATTGCAAAAATCTTTGCCAATGGAAGACATTATATATAATTTTTCATTTTGCTAAATTAATAAGTTGGAAACCTATGTTCCATTTCTTTGAATTCTTTGATAACAGAGTGCTGCTGGAGGCTGGGAGGGCAGCCATGTCTGTGAAGGCTCCCCAGAGTTGGAGCGGGGAAGTGGAAAAAGGTAAAAAAAAAAATACTAATTGTATTTTCCCTCGATTGTTATCTCTCACTCTCTTCTGCCTCTGTGTAACTTATATCCAGGTAGCTGGAGAAAAATCATGTGGCAGGGCAAATTGGTATTCCAATAACTTAATAATCACCAGCTTCAAATGGATTTTCAAGACTGGAAATAGTGCTCTGACTTACAGTAAGCTCTTTCTAATTCTCCTTAAGGACTATTTTCTTAGAAGCTTTACTTAACCTGCATCCTCTCTACTCCCTCCATTCTGAGCCGGTGAGGTGCTTCATAACTCATTAAGAACACAGAAGTCAGTAAATACTCCACTGCCAAATCCATTAATTCATTAGCATTTGCATTGCTCTTTGTGTTCCATTTTACTACAGGAGTGAAAGTTAAAAGGCCATGTGCACTACAGATAGGATTTCATTTTCTCTCATCTTCTCAAGTACTTCACAGCACTGCACTTTCTACAGCCCATCTACCCCTTATGAATGATTCTTGCCAAAATTCAACCTCATTCTAGACTAGTAACTCCAACTTAAAATGTTAAAAACTATACGTGTAACATGAAAGCCTCCCTCCTCCCCTAATCCCTGCATATCTTCTTTAGACAATTCATGTCTGAACTTTTCAAAATTGTTATCTTCATATATTGTTTCCAATTCCTCACGTCCCATTTACTCTATAAGTTACATCCATCTGACTTCTGTCACCGTAATCTCACTGCCCACTGTCCTGAAATTTTACTTATGAAGGTCACCAGCGATCCCCATGTCAGTATAGCCAATGAATAGTTTTTGTCCTATTTCTAGGCTCTTTCCTTCTTTAAAAAAGAAAAAGAATAAGAAAAACAAAAACCATTTTTTTCTTCTATGCTTTTACACTCTCATCATCTTCTGTCTTGGTATATTTTATTGGCTTTCTGTGTTTAATCTGATTTCTAACATTCTATTAGTTTCCTTTATCTTCAGTGGAATAAACCAGTATATGAAGGATTATTCTCAACAGTTAGTTCTCATAATAACAGTACTAGTAGCAGCAGTCAATACTCTGTAATGCTTATCATGTGCCAGACACTATTCTAAGACACTGTTTAACTACATATATATAGACACACACACATATATATGAGGTTTTCCTCCTCATACGCCTATGAAATAAGCCTATTATTATACCCGTGTTACAAATGAGAAAACTGAGGCAATGAGAGGCCAAGGTCACATGATCAGTACTTGGTGAAGCTACGCCTGAGTTAATGCTGGAACTTTAGAGTAGACAAGTTAATAATGTCTCACAGATTGGCCCTAAGTGTGAGCAACATTTAATTAATGACTTGTGAAGTATCAGAAAAAAATGGAACATTTTAAATTGATTGGGAAATACTAAGTCATGTATCAGTAACTAAGAATGACTCTTATTGAATGAAATTATTTTTCATTATTCTTTTGAAAGGCGAATATTATTGTGTTAGTGTTTCACAGTTTTTTTTCATTCACATATTTATTCATTTATTAGCCACACATTTCCTTCTATGTGCCAGTGTCTGCTGCAAGCCTTGGAATATTCAGCGGTGAGCAAAAAATTACAAAATACTTGCTCTTAAGCAAATGTCCAGTGGTGGAGGAAGACAGAGTAAACATGTAAATAAATTTTGTACAGCGACAGAAATACGACTGGACAATGGGACGGAGAGGCACTGAGGAGGCAGGTCTCTTTGGTCAAGATAGTAGTGGTGGCGTTTGAACCGAGACCTTAATGATCAGAGGAAAATTGGTCTGGGTAGAAGGATTAGCCAATCTAAAGCTGGGAGAGCAAGAAGTAGAGCTTGTTGCATCTGAGGGACTGAAAAAGACAACTGTGCCTCGAACCCCATGAAGGTCAGGGAAAGATGTAGTAAGTGACCAGAGCACATGGTCCCTGTGAGCCTGGCTAAGTAGTTGAAAATTTAATCTCTCTACAATAGATAGCCTTTAGAGGTTAGAAGCAGTGCAATAATAGCATCTGATTTGTGCTTTTTGAAAGACTACTTTGACTGTTGAATGTCCTACAAAAGCAAAATACTTGTGTCTCTATGAAGTGCAGATAGTAAAATTTAAAAAGCCCAATGAGCTCATAAGCAGTTGGTTTACTAAGTGTAATCATTTATCTTAACTAGACTTCATTAATATAAGCTTGGTGACCTTGGGGCCCTGGGACATATTAGATTAGGGAAACCCAACTATTTTCAAATAGTGTGATTTGAAAAATTCTCGAAATTGTTGGGGTTCAGGAAGATTATTTTAGTGCTGGGCCTGGATGGGAAGTTTAGAATAAGAAACGAAAGTATGATGGCTGGCTTCCATCTATTCTCCCTTCCTGTGGGAGAAATGATGGTGGGGTGACTACTTTGCTGTTGACCCAATGCTTAAATTTCAGAGCTAGTTCAATCCAGTAAATATTTGCTGAACAACTATTATATGTTAGGCACCTTGCTGAAACTGGGAATATAGAGAATAATTAATAATAAAAGCAGGTATTACTAACAAGAGACAGGCACTGTGCTAATGCTAAACATGCACCATCTCAAGTTACATTAATTTACACACTAACCATATGGGGTAGATGCATTTATTATACCATTTTCTGGGTGAGAAATCTAATCTCTTTAAGGATTAAGTTACTTCTCCAAGGTTACACAGCTAGTTAGGGGCATAGGCAGGATTTGAACTCAGGTCTGGTATCAGCACCATTTCTCTTAGCCATTATGCTCTATAAGGAACTTACTAGAGAAGATCAGGATTATACATATATGGGTACAACCAACCCTAAGACCATCTGGCAAAACTGGCTGCTTGAGAAGTCCTGGATTTATGTAAGATGCTCTTGGAATGGAGAAGATCGTGAAGGAGGGTCCCCAAAACACACTCTCTATACTAAGGGGTAAAAAGAGAGAAAGAATTAGCCTACAGCAGTATGATATTGAGGACCAAGAAACAGTGTTTCTCTCTTTTGTGAATAGTTATTAAATTATTTCTACTTCAGAATATCAGAAAGAAATCACAGTACTATGGACAGTTTTCAGAGCCACCCTATCTTAGAGTGAATCCTGGCAGGTGTAGAGTTCATAGTATGACCCTGGCACCTAAGTGTAGTTAAGTAAGCTTTCATTTTTCTTTAGGCTGAAAGCAAAGTAGCTTTCTGATAGGTATAGTTTAGGAAAGTCTTCAAAGAAAATATTTAAAGTCCACTATCTCAGAGAAAAGCAATTTTGCAAAAGATCTATCAGCAAAAGCAAGGCCAAACACACCAATTATTTAGTGAGACTTGTATTGTTATATCATTGCTCATGTTGTTTCTTTATGCATTTACCTGGAAGAAGGCTTTTAATGTTCAACAATTCTCAAAGAGATAAAGACCCACACTGACGTGTCAGAAAGAGCTGTGCCCTGGAATTAGATCAGTTTAAGTTTGACAACTTACTAGAATTAGGTAACGTTTTTAATCTTTCTGAGTCTGATTCCTATCTGCAAATAGGGATAACACTATCTATTACAGAGGGATGTCGTTAAATTAAATGACACATGTAAATGAAATATATCCTTCCAGACTGAGAACATACCTAGTAAATGTTAAGTGATCTGCAAATATTCTGCTTTCTTGAAATGGATGAAACCTGTTATCATGTTCTTAACCAATGGTCTAAATATCAAGAAAATATTTAGTTAAAAGTTATATTTGTTCTTTCACTGTCCATCTGCATTTTAACATATTCTAACATATTCTCCTTGATCAATTGTGTCAATATTAGTAACATTTGTCATTTAAGCTATTACTGTTCATATGTTTAAAATATTTCAATGCGATATAAGTCATTACTCAAAGGGATGCCTAGCTGGCTTTGTCAAAGATTTATTTTAAGTAAAAATGAAAGACACATTTTTCATTTTCACCAAGTTTTATTGAACAGTGTATTCAATAACTGTATGAACTTTGTGGCCAACCCAATACAGTAGCCAAGACATGGAAACAACCTCAGTGATTTTTGTGGATGAATGGATGAAGAAAATGGGGTGCATACAACCTACTATTATTCAGCCATGATAAAGAAGGAAATCTGGCTATTTGTGACCATATGGGTGGATTTGGGGGGCATTATGCTAAATGAAATGTCAGACAGAGAAAGATAAATACTTTATGATCTCATATGTGAAATCTAAACTGCTGAACTCATGATTGAAAGAATGGAATGATGGTTGCCAGAGCTGGGGGTTGGAGGTGAGGAAAATGAGTGAAGATGATCAAAAGATAAAAACTTCTAGTTATAAGATAAGTGAGTAATCGTGATGTCATGTACAGCTTGGTTGCTACAGTTAACAATACCGTATTTTATGTTTGAAAGTTGCTAAGAGAGTAGATCTTGAAAGTTCTCATCACAGAAATAAAATTTGTAATTATGTGAATTAAGGTTAACTAAACTTATTGTGGTAGTCATTTCACACTATATATATCAATCATCACATTGTACACCTTGGACAGATACAATATTATATATCAATACAATCTCAATAAAACTGGAAACATCTCATTTATATTTTAGCATAAATATATCAAATGGGTTTCTTGACAAGATGAATAATAACTATAGATAAAAGGAAATAAGATATTGTTGTTGCTGTTGTTTGCTTTTCCAGAGTGCAAAACACTAAAAAGGGGGGAGGTGAGTATGGGCTTGCAAATGCTGCTTCATGGGCCCTAATGCTATGATACAGACATTTAGTCTAGACCTGAAAGAGAACTTGAGTCATTTCAACAAATCTGCAAAACAGTCATGTTCAAACATGAAGAGATATCAGTAAATTCTTTTTCACACTGCAAGAAATCTGCCTTCAGCTTTCAGCAAAACCTCAGTTTTTGGGTTATGAGGGTAACAGTTCTTAAGCAAGCAGTACAATGCTTCCACCAGTGCTTTCTCCCTATGATGAATAAGTTTTCAGTCTCCCCACCAGTGCTCATCCCTTCTCCCCTTAATGTCTTGGCCAAAATTCAACCATCACCCCAGAAAACTCCTTCCCAGTTTCATTGACTGTACGTGACCACGTTATTTCAATCACCTTGGCACATTTATATTACCTACTTCCTAAGGTAGGTATTATATATATGAGATTTTAAATAAAAGAATGCCTGTAAAGTACTTAATGCTCAACTCCTAGCACAATATGAATATTCTGTAACTGCTGACTAGCATTATTATTATATCATTTACATTAAAACTAATCTGTGCTTTCTTTCACACACCCATGTTCTTTGTCCCCAACTGGGGTAAAGGAAATAAATGAACATTTATTGATTATCTACAGTGAGAGTATAGAATGCAGTGTAGGCTATAGAATTAGTGGTGTTCAAGACTGAAACTGACCTGGATTTGAATTCCAGACCTCTCACTTACTTAGACTTTACGACGCCTCAGTTCCCTTACTGATAATTAGAGATCATAGACATTTCAGGGACCACGGTAAGGATTAAAAATATTATAATGTTTGGATCCAGAAAGGGCATTCATTACCTCATTTAATGTAAACTCTTAGATAATCTGATTGAGTTTTGAGAATCTGATAACGGCTCTGCATCCTTTTGCTATTTGCTAACTATTCATAGCATTTTGCATAGAATTCCAGGGCTTTGCTAATATGAAAATCAATCAAACGCTTTAGTTGGCACAAAGAACTCAGAGAAATTGTTATGGGGCAAGAATTAGAATTCTTCTTGAAATACAGACTATCATCCTGGAGAAGAAAGAACAACATTTTAATGTGGTCACATTTGGGTCAAAACTATACACTTCCATAATGATGTTTCTACCAGGTCTTGATTTGACTGGGATTGAAATTTCTGACATTACTGTCCCCATCACAGACTTGAAAACCTGGCAGACAATCAAGTGCAACCTACAGTTAAAGGTCGCTCATCTAAAAACAATATGTGTATGTTACTACCATTCTGACAAGAGCATTATGAAGATTAAGAAAAAGCACAAATAAACTCTCCTAACACCTGACAGCCAAGTAATCCAGCTTTCAGCTCTTTCAATTCTTTTTCCTTCTTACCTGACTTATTTCCTTCCTTGCTCTGAGTTCTCACTGTGTTTCATGTCCCACAATGCTGAAGTCATTGTAATGCTTTTACTCAGATATCTCATTTAACATTTAGCATAGTAAATAAGAAAGCCTAAGAAGTGATTGAGGTAAACTGCCATTATTACATCATTCTGATAACCTGATTTGTCCAGAAATGTAACTATGTGATTCTCCTTTACTTCTAGTTGCTCACCATTCATGGGCACAAATTGAGTGTATATCAGATATATTAAATTCCTGCAAAATTATCTGTGGTGTGATTTGGGGCTCTCTTTGTGTACTACAGCTTTCCTAAAACTAAACTATTATCATTTCTACTCCTTTTCTGTCTGAAAATCCTCAAAACATAATTTCTAATTAATAGTTATACTAATTGGCAT
The DNA here is from genome assembly GCF_964341445.2 of Mesoplodon mirus. Classification (NCBI taxonomy): domain Eukaryota; kingdom Metazoa; phylum Chordata; class Mammalia; order Artiodactyla; family Ziphiidae; genus Mesoplodon; species Mesoplodon mirus. The sequence continues at coordinate 195,698,241 of NC_138976.1, read as the reverse complement.
TATAGTCATTCTTTTTTGCTTTTTCTCTGATTATAAGTATCTTCTGATGCTTAAGTCAATCAGATGGGTTCTCTACATATGAGGAAGTTCAAAGAGGAAAGTAGGAGGAGTAGGGTAAGAAGACATTCACACATAGAATTAGTGGAAGCCTTAGCAGTAACAAAGCTAGTGAAATTAGAGCTAATTAATCAGCAGTCAGGAAAATTTCATCATGTGTTGTCATTAATTGGTCAACTAGGGTAATTAGGCTTACAAACAATAGAAAGCAAAGAGTGGAAAATCTATTGTTTCTGCCAGCTTCTCCTGCTTGTTATAAGCGTAATTTTCTCCTAGTTTATGAAACAATAACAGTTTGGTATTAGAATTTAAATGCCATCAATATAAGATATGGAGATATGTGAAGCCTACTATACTTTCTTCGTAAACTAGTACTATAGCATCATAGATTCCAGTAGAATGATTTAGTTGAAAGATAAAATTCATGCAGAGTACACTATTTGTGTAAACTTCAAAAGAATCAAAAAGGATTGCTATATCTTGGCACACTCTTCTTTGTAGAATATGTTAGAGCTGGCCTTTTTTTGATTAAGAGCTACTGTTCTGTAGAGAACACATTTTTCATATTCATAATCATCAGGCAAATAAAGGATCTGACTTCCTTAGAATCAGTAAGTGTTTTTTTCCTCACTTCTTACCAAAGAACAGAACAGCTGATAAGAAAACTAAAATACCTCTTTTTATTGATGTATAGATGACTTACGATATTATATTAGTTTCAGGCATACAACATAGTGATTCAATATTTTTATAGATTATACTACATTTAATTATTATAAAATGATGGCTATGTTTCCCTGTGCTGAACAATAAAATCCCTCTTTTGTTAAAAAAAATAGCAAATGATGGGTGTTAGAAAATTAATTTATTTCCCATGAATAATGATCAATAACTATGGGACACTGGCCCATGTAAATTAAGAGGCTTCTTTTTCCATGTGATTCTGAATACAAAATGTATCCATATTCAGGAATCGTTTTCAAAGTGAATTTTTTTTTTGGTACCTTAATAATCATAATGGGTAGTAAGATCAATTTGTTTTAACACTTATGTAGATCAGTGTTGAATATAAAATGATAAAACGTAGGGTCTTTTCACTTTTTAATTTTAACTCTCTATATGAGACAAAGAAAACGAACTGCCTTCTATCATACTGTAGTTTTTGCTCAACTACTACGACCAAAATCCTTGAAAGAGAGAATTACCTGTTTGTGTCCTTTCAGAACAAACCCCTTGCATACCAGGGCCATAAAAAAACAATAGCCTTGAGAGACCATTCAAGGAAATCATTGTTATTGATTCATCCCTCAAATAGGACCCAATTGAGCAACAAAATGATGCTGAAGTTTATCGTCTCTTCTCAGTGAATTTATAACTCTGGAAGATTTAAATGTCTTTTCCTAGATGACAGAGGTGGCTTCTATACACATACACGATGGACACATACACACAAGTAACATCCTGATATCCATTTTACATCTGTAATTCCACTCTGAATTCTCCCTGCCATTAACCAACTCAAATGCTACATTATTCAACTCGTTTCCCTTGCTGGTTGGATTGGGTTCAGGAAACAGGGAGCAATTTTAATGTCCTCTTTAGTAAACCTACACCCTATTTATGAACTAAGAAGAAATAGTTTTGGTTTCTATTTTCTGATATCTTGAGCCTTTCATATGATTGCATCTCTCCAACTATATAGCTTGCAGAATTAGTATTATGACTAGAGATGCAGAAAAGTTTTGCTGCCTAAAAAGGTCTTCTCATCTACTAACTGATGGTTGGCACTCAACTCTCATCCCTTTATCTCGGAATCTCATCCCTTTAGCTTAAATCTTTTCTTCCCATTAAAATTCAAATACTGGTTGTGCTTTAAGATCGTAGTCATTTTTACCTCAGCCTGAATGATCCAAAAGCAAGTTTTGATGATGTGCAAGAGGGAAGAGAACTTGAGGGCATAAGTGTTCTGCAGAGGGTATTAGGGAATAGAGAAGAGAGAGCAATAAATAGACTCACAGGGGAAACTCAGAAAGTGGAGCTTGATGAAACAAGCAAACATCACGGTTTTGCTAAGGTCTATTCTAATTAGTTGTTATTTGTGTGTAAAAGTTTGCCTAAAAAGCATAACCTATGAGTGATTTGTGCCCCTGCATATTACGGATGTACAATATAATTCAAACAGTGCAAGGAACACACAGATTACCACATGGCCTCAGCCATGCTCCATTTTGTAGTCTGCCCACTTTGAGCATCAGAAAATGGATTGTGGAAATCTGGTTCATCTTTTTTTAAACTTCTCATTCCCCAAATTTGAAATAGTATTTATTTAAAAACTAGGCTCTTTATAAAGATCACAAAAACACTATAAAGTATTCATTGAAAAGAACCTAACATTTACTACTGTAGTACATTATGTACAATTTATTGACTATTTCTACTGAATATACATTTATGTATTACATAATCTAACATTTATATTAAGTATAACTATAATATGATTCTTGTGTCAACCTTGACAAAGCTGGTGAAATCCTTTGCTACAAAAATATGTCTCTGCCTTATCTTTTTGTTTCAGTATTAGTTTCCACATTTGCCAGCAAGATACTTTTCATCCTACTAAACTAATAGGCCACTTAGTTGAATACTGGATAAAATACAAATTGCAGAGAATTCTCCATTTCTGTTGATAATTTTAAAAATTTCAACTAAAAGTGCAAAGTTTTATCAATTTCTGTAGCTTGCTCTCTTCCTAAACCTACTTGCTTCTTCCATCAATATTTAAGTTTCTGGTTTTAAATAACTGTGACTCTCCTTTAATGTGTTCTCTGTTAAAGGCTTTCTCTCCCTTTAAAATTGTTAGCAGGAGAAGTGATATTTTTGTGGGAAGAAAACTGCATCTTCTCTACTACTCAGCTGTCAGGACTATAGAGCTACATCCTCAGTTGTATAATCAAAAACCTGGCCTGGCATCAACTAGTGAGATTAAAAACCACTTTTTCAATTCCTTGCAATTAAAATATTTACATCAACTTCTCTTGGTTGTAACAATAGCATAGAGAACCCAGTGTGGGTGTGGCTCATGATTCTGCTTCTCTGACTCATGATCTTAGACTTCTTGCTTCCAACTTCCTAATGAATGTGCCCTTTAGCAATTGCTGGGGGCCAGGTTTGTTTACTGCTACTCCTTTCCAACAGTTCAAGGCCATGAGGCATCTCTTGAATGTATTTCTTTACTACAAAGTATTTCTCGCCCCTGCCCTCACCCCACTCTCAGGTTCTGTTGCTTATTTAAGATTTGCATCTGTAAAGAGTCCTTTGGGTTTGTTTCCTTGGTGGACTGGCTGTCTTCCAAGATTTTGTTGTTAATCTTGTCTGACATTTTAAAGAGGACCTTTCGGTGTTGTTATAAAACTTCTCAAGGAAAGGAAAACAGAAGTGCTCATCTAACCCTCTTCTAAAGACTATGCAAAAAAGCCAGTTGTTTTAAAACATTATGGCTGGTGATATAAATGGCTGCAGCACATGATATCTACACCTGCATGTTTTTAACCTCCAGAAACTAAAAATCAGCTCTGCAACATGCAAACAGCCGTGAAGAAAGAAAGAAACAAACAAAAACCCAGTATTGAAAATTTTCTGCCTGATACTTGAATGTATTGGCGAACAAGCCTGCTACTTCTAGTGTTTACATAAAGACAGTAGTCAAATAACCAATGCAGTAAAACAAACAATTCTTCTGTGAGAAAAAAGAATGATGCTACTTAGAGTTGATGGACATGAACTTTAGGAATTTTAGAGCTGAAAATAATCTTGGAGATCTCCTTTTAGTGATGAGGAATATGAGGTCTATGGTGGTTAAGTGAATTGTCCAAGCCAGAGATGGGACTAGGTTCAAAGTTGAGGTCTTCTGCCAGGATGTTGAGCTTACTCTTTGAACTTGCTGGGTGTTTACATATTGCATCAACAGAGCCTATATGTACTGGATTTTCTTCTATTTACTAATAGAAGCAAGTTAATGCCTTTACAAGTATTGTAGTATAAAATCAGCCCATTCAGCCAAAAATTAGTCAATCTAGGAGTCCCAAAGAGACAATGCTTTGCAGGCTTTTCCTTTTCCTTTTCTTTTCTTTTCTTTTCCACTGGAAATGGGAATTACATAGATAATGCATGTTTGTGTGTATGTATGTATACATATATATACATATATATATACTTATATCTTGTTCAAATTTAAAAGAATACAATTTTTATAGTCTAATTACGTATGACATAAAAATAGAACATCGTTAATCAAATACATTTGCAGTATTTATTTTTGTAAGTAACTTCCTTTCTTTATATATCTATACAGTTTTAAAGATAATGGGATGACACAGAAATATTATTCATTTTCAAGCTAACACTGATAACTAATGTTTTGTAAGTGCCCTAAATTATGTAAAGACTAAAAGTTCCATTGTTCTATCTATTCTATGGAAAGTGGATGATGTTTAGCTATGAAATAATATATCAATCTCAGGAAACAATTCTTAGGTCAAAAAACTTATTTTGCTTGTGATGTCTTTTCACAAAGATTTAATTCAAAGAATTTACCTTTTTAAGATCTCCATCACTTTTCACCATTGTTCCCATGCATGTTCCTGTTAAGAGTGCCTGATTCTGTTGCTAAGCAACCTTGCAGTCTTGTTGGGTCATGATGGTGAACTAATGATTATTTAAAATGTGTCTGTTTGGATAGGGTCTTTTAAAGAATATCGTGATACTTTTGTGTAAGAGGCTGGGTAAGAGGGTTCTTCATTTCAACTTACAGTTCTACAGGAATATAAGTGATAGAATGATGTTTTCCAGAAGAGTTGGAAGAATGCCAAGAGTACACTAAAGAGCACTAGGTCTCACTTCCTCCCGGTATGCTTTTTTTCTAGAAAAGGGTAAAAGTCAGTCAGATGACAAGTCAAGAAATTGACCAAAGGATTTCAAAGAAATAAGAGGAACATCATTATTCCTTTTATTGACTAGATTAAATTATTATGTTTTTCCTTCTCATCCCAAATTCTTAAGAAAAATTGTCAAGCCATATTATGTTGAAAACCAAGTCCCATGTAAGCGAGACATGGGTATTTGAATTTTATCAGGCTTCCAGATAAAACTAAATTGTTGATTAAATCCTCTCCATCCTGCTTGCTCTTGTCCCAGACATCCCTCTCCAGTTCAGGAATATCCTCCTTTAAATAGCTTATTTAACCATATGGGACTGATGCCAGTAGCCTTAATATTTTCTGTACGGTATACTGGGATATATAAGGGGACTACCATCATATCTCTAGCATGTAGTGGGAGTTGGTAAATAGCATTCCCAGTGTGTATCTGGAAAAACAAAAAGGTTGTTCCTTTAAACAATCTTTTTTGGTGATAAAGCAAAGAATCAAAGGTATTTCATTACTAAAAAATCCGAGAATGTCCTAACTCTAAGAGAAGAGCACTTCTAACGTCATCTCAATATCCATCCAATCCAGAAGCAGAGCTGATGGTGCTACCAAGAGACAGAGCCTCCTTGTGGGGACACCACCTTCAAAAGTTTTGGAAGGTACCCCCGAACATCACCAGTATTCTTTACACCCTGGCTTGTCTCTAGTATTTAAAGATACATCTGATACTTATTGATTCTATTTATATTTTGAGGGTGATCCCTTCTTAGGGATATCATCTCATATGCAAAGTTAAAAGTATTGATCATTTTTCTCTCCTAAACTTAAACTATTATAATTTATGTTTAAGGCAGCCAAGTTTAATAGCTTTATGACTTGGGGCCATAAAGGTGAGTGTTTCAATCTTGGTTCACTGTTCTGTAGGTGGTATATGGCCACTCCAGGTATCAGTTTTCTTACTTATGAAATAGGGTTTGAAGTGCTTTCTTCACAGAGAAATGATTAAATTTGATATGCTAACATAGTGTCTACCATATAGTGTACATTAAGTGTGAGCCCTCTTTCCTATCTCCACTGGGTGTGGCCAACTTCTAGTTTTCTAGGATTTACTAGAAAATTTCATACCTTCTAGGAATATATGGCTTCTGATCATATTCCCTTACCATCTTCATTTTACTAACCTAAAGGCTCTTAATTTTTTTTTAATTCCCACATTCTTATTTCCTATCTCAGCTACTTTTCTGTTAATTTTTTAGAATTCAGTTTATTCTAGCAGGCATTAATTGAGGTAAGGGGAATTACAGTAGATCCTATGGTTACAAATGTAAACAGGATCCCTGTTCTCAGGTACCTTACAGTCCAGGGTCAAGAGTAGTAAACAGAAAAAAATTGCAATTTGACCTGATAAATTCTGTGATATTGGTAAGCCTGTGACAACACAAGTGAAATACCTAAATCAGATTAGGGAGGATGGGAAATTAAAGGTAAAGGAGCTGGTCGTACTTGTAGGCTTTTCTCTAGAGTTGGCAAACATCTGTACCTGTGTTCAAGGTTTAGATTGACCAAGACAGCCTTAACATTCCTTTCAGCTTAATAAAACTTTAGACAGGTTTCTTCCTGACTTATAGGCCCTTGACCTCCCCTTATTTAGAACATTTACTCTAAAAAACATGCAAATTCTTTTTTCACACCTTTGACTCGTAAATTTTCTTCTAGTCATCTTGCCAGATTTACAACCCAGGAATGTCTTTCTCACGGACATGGGAGGCAGTTTTCGAAATGTAATCATCAAGAAAGATAGCACCACATTCTCTGTGGGAAGGCAAGAGTCTAACTTCAATAAGTGCTGATTAGCAAACACAGATGGCCTAATCACATTAACCAGTCTCCTCCTAATGTCCTCCAGTACCAGTCCACTAGCTCACTCCAGAATTGATAAACTGTCCCACCTTTTGTTTCAGCAGAGTTTAGTCCAATCTCTCTCTCCAATTGCAAATTTTCAATAAACTTTCCCTTGCCTGTTTAAGTCTGTCCTTGGACAGGATGCATCCACGTTTTGTACAAGGGGAAAAAACGGATTTTTGCCCAATAATCTACTCACTGATGCCTGGCACTTGGTCAACTTTTGTAATTGCTGATTAAAATAAGTCCATCATTTCAATGTCCAGGGGGAAATGTCTTCAATGGCTCTAAACACTTTGAGCAGTGATAAATGAAATCTCTGAGTTCACCATCTTCTAACTGGAACTAGAATTATTTTTCCAAAAATACATTTCTTTACACTTATGCACAAAATGAGCCTCTGCCTCAAAGAGACTGTGAGTAGGCTCAAGTATCCACTTGTCCTAATAGCTTTATACTCATTCTTTTGGTATTTCAATTATCTCAAGTGTTCAGAATCATGAATAAATTTGGGAGCAATTCATGATGATGTTAATCAATTATAAATTACTCAACAAGGGCTCCCCTTATTATACTCTCCATGAAGCTCTCTAGAGGATCAGCTCAGGTACTGGCCTCAGGCACAGTCTAGATTGAGAGAGGATTTCAAATAATTGATGGTTTTAGCCAAAATTTTGAATTCTAAAAATGGATGGAAATTTGGAAATTCTAAATCAATCATAGCAAATTACAAATTATCATCAAGAAAGACTGCACAATAAAAATTTCTAAAGGTTACTGTAGAAATTAAGCTTAAATTCAAATTTAATTCTAAGGTAAATAAAACAAGGTATTCCATTTTCTTTTTTCATTATAAAATTTATAAAACCAGAATTTTCCTTCTAATGTGCGCATTTGGTGTACTTGCTTTTTATTTCCAAAAAAAGTTTCCCTAACTTAAGGACATATACAACATAAGGTACCTTAGAATTAAGGAAATAGGGGAGAATGATTTTGATTACCTCCTCATGCTACATGAAAATTCATTACTTCAAATTTTCTTGAACAGTTTTTTTAAAAGATGCCAGTTACCTAACTCATACAAACACCCATATACATATGTACATCATTCTTGTTGGGGAACAGACTTATATTAGTGTCAATAAGTGGTCATTAAAGTTAATGTGTTCATTTTATATAGTCATAATTTAAGATATAGTAGAAATTCGTTTGAACATGATATATACCTTTTTAAAATATATTAGAGACTTATAGAACCACCTCACAGTGACTATATTTGTCCATTATGAGGTTTAGAATATACTTTACTACTTAAATGAGTTGAGTATGATATTTTATCATTATACCTTTGCTTTTGTCATATATTGTGGATGTAGAGTCTTTGGTCAGAAACATACCCTCTATATTATAAAAACATCATTATAGAAAAATGTAGTATTCTTTTAATATATAATTTAACATGAAACTAGGACAGATTTTCAGCAAAAGAAGGGAGCTGCATATCGTTGGCTTTTACTGGCAGGCCTGTTTCTGCCCAGTAATTACCCAGTCTTTACATACATGTTACAGTTCAGTGCTTTGAAGGAAATCCAGCTTTCTTTGCTCTCTGATCTTTTCTTCTCACAAAATACTTAGCAAACACATAGCTATTAGCTCCATAGGAAGTGGTTGTATACATCAGGTATTTTTCACAAGCCCACTTAACCAAGGTACCAAGTAATTTGACTAGAATCCAAACCAAATCAGTTGAAGAGCTAAGTGTGCAAAAAATCCTGTAACACACTAGATTCCAATGAGCCACAGTTTTATTAACACTGCATCTCTTACCAAACTCAGATGGGGTCTTTGGGTCTTTAGGTTGAGTTTCTTTAATTGGCAAATGCTTAAGAGCACACTTTATTGATTGATTGACTTATTTATTAAAGAATCATCTTTTTTAAAATTTATTTATTTTTGGCTGTGTTGGGTCTTCATTGCTGCATGCAGACTTTCTCTATTTGAGGGGAGTGGGGGCTACTCTTCATTGCGGTGCACGGGCTTCTTATTGCGGTGCCTTCTCTTGTTGCAGAGCACGGGCTCTAGGCACGTGGGCATCACTAGTTGTGGCACATGGGCTCAGTAGTTGTGGTGCATGGGCTTAGTTGCTCCACGGCATGTGGGATCCTCCCGAACCAGGGCTCGAACCTGTGTCCCCCGCATTGACAGGCGGATTCTTAACCACTGCGCCACCAGGGAAGTCCCTAAGAGCCCACTTTAAATGCAGTTACACAATGACATCATGATAAGAAATGCTATAGGAATATAGGCATAGAAAAAAAAATTATCATCACTCACATATGCCCTGAGCATTTTCTGCTGGAGAATCTGAACTTCATAATGAGGGTACTAATATATTACATGCTTCTGATAGTAAGTTCTTATCACTTGAGAAATATCATTAAACATTATATCTCTGCAGCTTAATCCTTCTTAACCTGAAATATACCTTTAGAAATAATATTTTAACAGTTTGAGAAAATTCAGCTATTACATAGCTATTTACCTAAATATTTATGTGAGATAATTATGAAAGCATTCTATTAATAATTTTTTGAAGACATTGTAATAACAATTTAGTCTTAGAATTTTAGAAAAAATATAAACCAATAAAGGTACTTCTTCTGGTTCCAACTGTACAAATGAAAATTCTGAAGCTAAGTAAATTGGGCAAAGTATGTTGCTGTTTCATAAGTTAATGAAAGTAAATTTATTTATTAAATTTTTATTTATTTATATTTTCATGGGTTGATAACACATAAGGTTCATGTGTATAATATTATATTTTGACATTTATATAAACTACTGTGTGCTCACCACCAAAAGATTAGTTGTCAACTGTCATCATATTGTTGACCCCGGCATTGGGTGTCCAGCACTGTAGCTTGCTGGTCGTTGAATGGAGCTGGGTCTTGGTGTTGAGATGGAGATCTCTGGGAGATTTTCGCCATTTGATATTACATGGAGCTGGGAGGTCTCTTGTGGAACAGTGTCCTGAATTTGGCTCTCCTACCTTAGAGGCACAGCACTTACGCCTGGCTGGAGAACCAAGAGCCTTTCATCCACACGGCTCAGAATAAAAGGGAGAAAAAGTGAATGAAAAAAGAAAGAAAGAAAGAAAGAAAGAAAGAGAGAGGAAGGAAAGAAGGAAGAGGATAAAATAAAATAAAATAAAGTAATATAAAATGAAATAAAGTTATTACAATAAAAAATAATTATCAAGGAATCAATTTTCTTTTTATTTTCTTTTCTTTTTTTTTCTCTTTTCTTTTTTTCTCTTGCGGTACGCGGGCCTCTCACTGTTGTGGTCTCTCCCGTTGCTGAGCGCAGGCTCAGCGGCCATGCATCACGGGCCCAGCTGCTCCACAGCATGTGGGATCTTCCCGGACCGGGGCATGAACCTGTGTCCCCTGCATCGGCAGGCGGACTCTCAACCACTGCGCCACCAGGGAAGCCCCAATTTTCTTTTTAAAGTAAAGAACAAAAATGGACGGACAGAACCCTAGGACAAATGGTGAAAGCAAAGCTTAACAGACAAAAGCTCACACAGAAGCATACAGACACACTCAGAAAAAGAGGAAAAGGGGAAAAAATAATATATCTTGCTCCCAAAGTCAACCGCCTCAATTTTGGGATGCTTTGTTGTCTATTCAGGTATTCCACAGTTGCAGGGTACATCAAGTTGATTGTGGAGATTTAATCCACTGCTCCTGAGGCTGCTGGGAGAGATTTCCCTTTGTCTTCTTTGTTCGCACAGTTCCCGGGGTTCAGCTTTGGATTTGGCCCCGCCTCTGCGTGTAGGTCGCCTGAGGGCATCTGTTCCTCGCTCAGACAGGACGGGGTTAAAGGAGCAGATGCTTCGGGGACTCTGGCTCACTCAGGCCGGTGGGAGGGAGGGCTACGGAGTGCAGGGCGAGCCTGCGGCGGCAGAGGCCGGCGTAACGTTGCACCAGCCTGCGGCGTGCCGTGTGTTCTCCCTGGGAGGTTGTTCCTGGATCACTGGACCCTGGCAGTGGCAGGCTGCACAGGCTCCCGGGAGGGGAGGTGTGGATAGTGAGCTGTGCTTTCAAACAGGCTTCTTGGTGGCTGCAGCAGCAGCCTTAGTGTCTCATGCCCATCTCTGTGGTCCGCGCTCTTAGCCGCGGCTCGCGCCCGTCTCTGGAGCTCCTTTAAGGAGCGCTCTTAATCCCCTCTCCTCACGCACCAGGAAACAAAGAGGGAAGAAAAAGTCTCTTGCCTCTTCCGCAGGTCCAGACTTTTTCCCAGACTCCCTCCCGGCTAACCGTGGTGCACTAACCCCTTCAGGCTGTGTTCAGACCGCCAACCCCTGTCATCTCCCTGGGATCCGACTGAAGCCCGAGCCTCAGCTCCCAGCCCCCGCCTGCCCCAGCGGGTGAGCAGACAAGCCTCTCGGGCTGGTGAGTGCTGGTCGGCACCGGTCCTCTGTGCGGGAATCTCTCCGCTTTGCCCTCTGCACCCCTGTTGCTGCGCTCTCCTCCGTGGCTCCGAAGCTTTCCCCCTCCGCCAGCCGGAGTCTCTGCCCCCGAAGGGGCCTCCTAGTGTGCGGAAACCTTTCCTCCTTCGTGGCTCCCTCCCACTGGTGCAGGTCCCGTCCCTATTCTTTTGTCTCTGTTTTTTCTTTTGCCCTACCCAGGTACGTGGGGAGTTTCTTGCCTTTTGGGAGGTCTGAAGTCTTCTGTCAGCGATCAGTGGGTGTTCTATAGGAGCAGTTCTAGTAAACTCAGGTAGAATAAAATTTGTTTACATTCATTATTTTAATTAAACCAACACACATTTTAATTAAAATAACAAACTTAAACTAGGTTTTATTTACTGAAGATTAGCCCAGATTAACACTTGGGTTAGTTTCTATATTTCTGAGAGTTTTAGAAGACCCAATTTTTTCAAGTACTTGACCTTCAACCCAACTAAATAGAGCTCTTTTACAAATTAATTTTGGCAATACCATCCTAAGGTAGAAAAATACCACACATATACAATGTACATATAGACACACGTACATATATAGACACACATAAACATACAGACAGATGCAAATAGGCCTTATAACTATAGTTTTAAAATTTTAGCTATGATTAAGGTACAGTAATATAAAACTCACGAGTTTATAAATGAACAGGTGGATCCAAATTTTGTTTTGGCAGTTGGAATAAGTGACGTTCACCTGCTCAGATGGCTAAAGCTTTTTATTAATATTTGTGGAGAGGACATTTAAGATTTTTTTTTATTTGCCCAATTTCCAATTACCATCCCTCCCCGTTTTTCGGATGAGGAACATCTCCCTAAGATTTGCATTTTAGGGAATGGCTGTTGAGTCAATAGAGGAGATGGAGGTAGAAAATCTACATCACAGAGAAAGTATCCAAGTTTTCTCCAAGATGGAGTTTTTCAGGCATATTTGCCTGTTTTCAGAGGTCCAGGGTAATTACTATTTAAATTTTTCTTTTTCTTAAGTGCAAGACAGTTCTGTCTCCAATGTCCTGGTTTTTAATAATATCTACAAGCATTTTGAGATGAATAGGGGAGGTTTGAAGATTGGTAAAATAGGTGGAATTTGATCTGCTTCTAGAGCCACATTTCTGGTTTTTTAGAGGTTTGTAAGACAAAGATTGTTGCTTCCAATTCCCCAAAGACCTGGTTAACAGCCTATCAAGGGACTGATGTGCCCATCCTACTAAACCTGCTTCTTTATATCAGGGAGATTTCCAACTAAGATGAAAATTAAAAGATTTCTAGAGCTTGAGGGTTTAATGCAGTATGCCTTCAAAAAGTCTGTCTAAAGCATTTAAGAAAGACCTTTCTGAGTACCAAATTCAACCTCAGACCAATTCACCTTAGGGAGAAACCTGTACTATTGCTTCTACTAGCCCCTAAACATTGGCCTCCAGGTGACCCATTTCCCGATCATTTGTAGGAGGGCCTGGGAGAACTTCTGGCCATCTGTTTCCTCTGCAGCGGGGAGGTGTTCCTCAGGGGACTGCCTGGCTTGTCTGATAGCTGTAGTATAATCAAGGGTGGGAAGAACATCCCTTAACAGCCAATCTAGGTTGCTGTGAGTGTGGTTGTGAATGGCCACTAAGCTTTCCATTCCTCTCTAAATTTGGTAAGAGGTTCTGAAAGTTGAGGTAAAAGGCTTTATAACTTAGAAGATCTGCTGCTGTCTGGGGGCCATGAATTTTTTGTGGTGTGGGTCCTGGAAACAACCACAGAGGCATTGCATAGGAAGGCCTAAAGCTGGCAGAGCCTGTTTACAGAGCCCTGGAAAGTGGCAAGGGTCATAAGGGATGGAAAAATGATCCCTACCATCTGTCTCTGGTACTTGTTCTGAATTCAGTTCCTTGTTTTTAGTATTTTAATGCCTAATCTGTATACCCCAGGCCTAGAGGTTAGGCCAGAGTGCTCTCTGTAAATCTTGTAAAGAAAGGGAAGTCAAAACAGGCAACTTGATGTTTAATGGATTTTGGGGGAAGTTGGAGGAATCTGGGGACCTAAGGGAGTTCACTGAGGTGATGGAGTTGGATTTTGAGAGGTAGGGTTTAGACCAGAGGTCCAGAGAGCCGAAAGTTCTGGAGGGTCAGGGACAGGGAGTTGGGGGTAAAGGAATGTATAAGAGGATGAAAAAGGGGAATTTATGTCAGGTGTAGATGTTATTTTTGTTCTGAGTCTAATTTCTGTTCTCTCGTCTTATTAAGGGAGTCCCTAACAATAGCCATTACACTTAAATATAGCCAATTCGAAGCTCCCATTGTCTGGCAATTGACAGGTAGGATCTTATATTAATCTCAATATCAAATCAAACCAATAAGACTTTTTATGGCTTAACCATGGATGCAAGAAATGTCCCAAAGGAGACTGCAAACATGCAGCCCTAACAATATCTAGAATGAGACAATGAAGGTTGAGATGACAAAGGCCCCTTATGGCGCAGGGACCCTTGTGACAGACTCCCCTGAGAGCCGGCATAGTCAGACAAAGAGATGCCAGTTGCAAGCCCAGATTGTTACCAGTGATTCTGATCAACTGGCTACCGCACTTGGAATCCCAGTCTTTTCAACTGGAAATGCACATAAGTATAGGTACCTTCCAGGTGGTGGAGACTAGACGTGATATTCTCACTGGTCATAAAGCTAAGCTCTTAAGCATAGAACAACACAAAAGGAAAATTTCCTGCACCTCTTTTTTTGTTTTTCATGTACACATGAATGGCTTCAGCTAAGCCTTGGGTCTCTTGGAGCCAAACTGATAGCTAAGAGGCATGTGCCACTGGATTGGGGATTGTGGTATTTTACCATGTACCTCATGACATGGAAATTTTCTTGAGGTTGGTGGTGACCTAGTCAATTTAACCCATTCATGACCAACTTATCCTAACCTGGGGGTCTTGGAGTTAGGTTGCAAGTGCTCTAACAGCTTTTAAGTGCTCGACTGTGCCCACCAATTCTGTGGCTTGCTTCTGAAATTCCATTAGTCATAGCCTTTACCTCATGTGCACATTAACTCACAGTGCCTGTCTGGTGAGGACTGTGAACCCACCAGTCTGTGAGGCAGGCTCAAATGACAAGCTTATAGGACTTTTGCCTCTGTTATACACTGTGGTTTTCATCCTTATGGCAAATGACACAAAAGACATAAACAAAGAAAAGAATCAGTAGGAAAAGAATCAATAGAAAACAAGAGTACTCATATCAAATTTTTACCAGAGTAGGTGTTCCTAAGGAACGAATTCACCCAAATATTTTCTCCTGCTAATCTAAATTTAGAAAAAGCAAAGGACTCTCACCACCTTCACTTCCATCAGACCCTGCAGGCAGAGACCTGGGAGACTGACATGAGATTTCTTCTTTTGGCTTTTGTCAGAGGTCCCAGGTTCTCTCAGCTGCAGCAGCCAGAGTGAGCAGTGTCCAGCCAGTGAAGGTCGCTTCATGGTTGCCAACTCGAGTGGAAACATTTTCCTACTACCCTTCTAGGTTCTTTGGCTGGTCTAATAATCAAATTGACCTAAGACATTAACAGGAGAAAAACAAATTTAATTTTATATGTATGGGAGTCCCATAAAAATAAGAGCCCCAAAAGGCAGCCAGGGAATTGAAGCTTATATAACATTCTGAGCTAAGGAAAGGGGTAGGGGTCTGGGGGTACAAAGGGAAAGAAGGCCATTCACAGGAAGGAAGAGATGTTTAGAAAACAAAGTTTGCCCTGTTACGCAAGTAAGTCTCTTAGGTAAAAAGTTCTCTCTGGTAATAGCTTTTTTCCTGGTACAGGCTCCCTTTCCAATGTAAATTTAAGCTGTTGAGGGGCAGGTAAAGGGCTTTTCCTGAATCTTATGTATTTTGATTATCTTTCGCTCAAAATAATCCTTATGCCAAAGAGACATCTTTTGGGGTAGAAAAATGTGTTCCCCTTTAATCCTCCTATAATAAAATACAGAGTAACAGGAATAAAAAGATAATTTTAAAAATAAATTTATTTATTTTATTTTATTTATTTTTGGCCACATTGGGTCTTTGTTGCTGCATGCGGGCTTTCTCTAGTTGTGGTGAGTTGGGGATACTCTTCGTTGCAGTGTGCGGGTTCTCATTGCGGTGGCTTCTCTTGTGGCAGAGCACGGGCTCTAGGCATGCGGTCTTCAGTAGTTGTGGCTCGCAGGCTCTAGAGTGCAGGTTCAGTAGTTGTGGTGCACGGGCTTTGTTGCCCCACAGCATGTGGCATCTTCCCGGACCAGGGTTCGAACCCATGTGCCCTGCATTGGCAGGTGGATTCTTAACCACTGTGCCACCAGAGAAGTCCCCAAACAGAATTTTAATAACAGGTATACCTCCTATATACATGGGAGGTACCCAGGAAAACTGAGTATCTCCCCAAAATGGCCCAAGCCACCACCTGAGATACCATCTCCAGCTAAAGACAAAGAAGATGTTTAGTGTGGGGGGGCAGTTATGGGAGGTTACCCGGCAAAGCACAGTAAATAAAGATATGTTTGTTATGCAGATTTAAGTCATTTTCCTCTCTACTGATAAGAGTTTCTAGAGATTTAGAGTCATCCTTCCTGTTCTGATATAGAGGGGGAGACACCCTTACAAATGGAGATTTCCCCTTGTAAATGTCCTTTACAAAAGGGTAACTTCTACTTGGTTTTCTGAGTTTCTCCTGAGTCTGCTCTTTTTTTAAAAATAACCAGTCTAAAATAATTCTTATGGCAAAGAGGCATATTTTGGGGTCCCAAATTTTCCTCCACTTTTGTATAATGGATGATAGAATTGAATTAATGTTAATTTTCATAAGTGTGGTAGTGGTGATATGGGTTTGTATCCTCATTACAGGCATAATGAAGTATTTAGAGGTGAAGTATAATATCCTCAGGCTAATATCAGATTGTTTGATAAAAGAGACATAGGTGTGTTTGAGTGTGTGTGTGTGTGTGTGTGTGTGTGTGTCTGTGTTTGGAGAGCGAGAGAGAGAGAGAAAACTGGCACTGTGGTACATTAATAGTTGGTATATTTATTCATTATACTGGTCTTTCAACTTTTCTTTGAGTTTGATACTTTTCTCACAAAAATGCAAAAAATAAAATATGAATTAAAAATTTGGTTTAACTGCTTATAGACATTATCAACTGTATGTGTATTTATGTGATTTTATAGATTTTAATATTTCATCTTTTTTTCCATAAATAATTGTATACCAAAAATCTATGGAACATCAATTTGAAGGAAACACTCTAAGTATGAATACCAAAAGTGTTGCGTGTAGTGAGTATCAGCTCATGATTTTTTTGTTATGTATATAGATGATTGTCAATGAATCTATCTGTGGACTCAAGGGACATTTTGATATCAGCATTCAGTTCTCTCCTTGAGTCCATAGAATATATGTACAAAAATCATAGTTGACTATGACAGAGAGTTTGACTTAGAATAGATTTTCAAGAAAGGCTCACAGTATTTTTAAAGAACAGTAGTAAAATTAATGCTAGAGTAGATTAATGTCTGTGAATTTGGATTTTTTTTCAAGTCTTCAGATATTTCTCTCCAATTCATTTCACGGAATTATTGTATAATGTGTCACCCAAGTAGAACTAACTATAACATATGGATGTTCATACATTATTTCAATTCTGTTTTGTTCTTTTTATACTATGCAATCTCATTATGAGGACACTGCATAATGATAGGTTTTACTCAATCTCACGGTAAGCTTAATATTCTCTTTTCATATTGTGTGAAATATTGTGGTTTGGGGGGGAATACATATTACTTTTAGAAATCATAACCAAATCGGGTATATAGAATGGAGTGAAATGGGAATTAAATGATCTGGTTAAAAGTATTCTAGCAAGACCTAGTAACGGGAAAGAAAATATTTTTAATAAAAACGATTATTTTGTAGTTTCATTTTCATTGCTAAAGCATATATTTCACATTTTTATGTTCAAAAAGCTAAAGTTTCCATTATTCTTTCTTTCACCTTCCACACTTGAGAAACCTATTTTTCTGTACCAGCGAGTGTCCTACTTTATAATAGTAACGCAAGTGCAATTCTGATAGCATTTATGCTGTCATAAAAATTGGCCATCTACTCTCACCTCTCTTAAAAATTATACTCTTAGATTAATAGATTACCTTTGCATGCTAGATATTTAATAGTCTCCCACCAAAGTTATATATAATTGTGCACCACTAATTGTGCACTTTAGTCATAAAAGCTTTGGTTCCACCAGTGTTATATGATGCCACTTTCTCTACAGAAACTTTTATTTGCAAAAATAGGTCTACAGGATTCACATCAGAATCATATTTAGAAAATTCCTCAGTCTACAATTTTCTGTAGTCTAGCAGTTTTCTGGAAAGACATCTAACAAAGCAATTTTTACCTAATATACTAATGCTAGTTAATTGTTTCTTTTGTTTTTAATGCTCTTTAAGATAGCTTTCTAATTATGGTACATATTTTCACATTTACTAATGTTGAGGTACTCTGTAGCACATAAGAGAGTTTATTATAGTGGTTCACTTCTTGGAAGACAATTGTGCTATTTTGTGAGGAGTTTATGTTTATGATAATGGCTTTAGTTTGCAAAGCTCATTCATGTGAATTATTCATGTCAACACATGTTTAATGTGTACTTACTATGTTCCATATACAAGGTTATGTACTAGAGATAAAAGGAAAAGGAAGAAGAGAGAAGGACTGGCCCAAGGAGGAGGAGAAAGCATGATCTAAGACTCAGGACTTAGTAAAGGACATTGATCCATTACAGTTTTTTTTTTTTAACTTTTACTGTTTACAACTATTTAAGCTTAATAAAACAGCACAGAATCACTAGTATATCCAAAACTCAGAGTCAAGATGTGATTTTTCCCTATTTGATTGGTACCTTGTTTTAGAATAAAATATTAGTGATACACATGAGAGCTCTCAAAGTCCATGGCATTTTCCTTGCTGCTTAGTTACACACTGTCTAAAGTTTGACTATAGCTAGCATCCATATTTTTGTAAATCAAGAATTTGTTTATAGTTAGAAATCCTATTCTACTCTTTTATATTTTGAACTTGCATAAATAATATATTTCCTTTTGTAACTTGCATTTTTCATTCAATGTTATGTTTTTCCCCTCAACAGATTTGGAGTTTATCTATTCTAATTCTAGATTTTTAGTAATTAAAGGTCGAACATTCCTACTTGAGTGATCACAGTCTTATATTTAATAGCTCTAACCCTTACAGAAAACAAAATTGATGAGTTTCAAAGCATTGGTTCTGATTGTATTTTATATCATCTCCATGTAATTATCATCTCTATTTTAACTGTACTTATTTATTATTATTATTATTTGAGTTTCTAATTTCTTTTTTAAAAAAATATCTATATTGGAGTATAATTGCTTTACAATGGTGTGTTAATTTCTGCTTTATAAGAAAGTGAATCAGTTATACATATATATATGTTCCCATATCTCTTCCCTCTTGCATCTCCCTCCCTCCCACCCTCCCTATGCCACCCCTCTAAGTGGTCACAAACCACCTAGCTGATCTCCCTGTGCTCTGCGGCTACTTCCCACTAGCTATCTATGTTACGTTTGGTAGTGTATATATGTCCATGCCACTCTCTCACTTTGTCACAGCTTACCCTTCCCCCTCCCAATATCCTCAAGTCCATGCTCTAGTAGGTCTGTGTCTTTATTCCCATCTTACCACTAGGTTCTTCATGACCTTTATTTTTTCTTAGATTCCATATACATGTGTTAGCATACGGTATTTGTTTTTCTCTTTCGACTTACTTCACTCTGTATGACAGACTCTAGGTCCATCCACCTCACTACAAATAACTCAATTTCGTTTCTTTTTATGGCTGAGTAATATTCCATTGAATTGCACTTTATTTTATTTTATTTATTTTATTTTTTATTTTTTAGTGTTTATTTTTACTTGTTGACAGTTTTGCTTTATTTATTTATTTATTTTTTGGCTCTGTTGGGTCTTCGTTTCTGTGCAAGGGCTTTCTCCAGTTGTAGAGCGGGGGCCACTCTTCATCGCGGTGTGCGGGCCTCTCACTATCGCGGCCTCTCTTGTTGCGGAGCACAGGCTCCAGACGCGCAGGCTCAGTAATTTTGGCTCATGGGCCCAGCTGCTCCGTGGCATGTGGGATCTTCCCAGACCGGGGCACGAACCCGTGTCCCCTGCATCGGCAGGCATACTCTCAACCACTGTGCCACCAGGGAAGCCCCTGCACTTTATTTTTGACTTGGCCCCCAAATTAGTCACACAATTACACAGTGTTTAACAGTTAAACTTCTTGGATTTATCTACCTGTATATCACTTTCTTTGCTCAGTTTGTTCCTTAATCCCACTTCTTCACAGTGAGTTTAATTCCCTTCAGTAAGAAACCTATTCCTTGGAAGTTTTAGTATTGAAGATCTATAGGTAGAAATTTCTGTCTTTGTCCGAAAATGTCATCTCTTTCATTTTTTAATATGGTTAGTTAAATGTTCTATTCTAGGTTAAGAGTGATTTTTCCATTAGTACTTTAAGGATAGTGCTTTCAGTTATCTTCTGGCATCTATTGTTACTGATGAGAAGATTGCTACTAGTCTCATTGCTCTTTTTATTTGATATTCTTTCTTTCTTCCAAGTTGCTTTGTAGACTTTCCTCTTTGCCATTATGTGATGTGGTTTACCAGCTGTTTTTTAGCCTTGGTTCCCCAGAAAGCAGAGCCTCAGGCCAAGAGTTTATGTGCTATTATTTAATTAGAGAGTACAATGCAAGTGAACCGGATTGCAGGGCAAAAGCAGTGAAGCAGGGAAGGATGGCGATTCAATATGAGAATGCATGATCAAGCTGGGATTTGACCTCTGGAAGTTCTGTAAACTGGATCTCAAAATTATGGGGAGGGAATGTGAAGAAAGGAATAAGAATTCATCCATGGGTTTAGCCTGTGGGAGAACTGAAAGGGTTGCTTTAGGAATATTCTCACCTGCTGGAGTAAGGAGAGAGGTGGAGGATAGATTTGTTGGAATCATGAACACAGTGAGACACTGTCAGATTGTATATATAAGTAGTCTGCCAGTGTTGCACATTCTTTTAATGTGGAACAAAGGAAGGATCAGGCTGAGGTGAGGTATACGATACAGGATATAGTCATATATTTGTTTTCATTTCTTTTACTGGTGACTCCATGCACTTCTTTTATCTGAGGATTTATTTCTAACTTAATCTCTGAGAAGTACTATTTCTTCAAATACTTGTTAAATTCACTCTAATCTCACCTTCTAAAAATATTATTAGATGAATGTGGGTCCTCCGTTTTATCCTTTATTCCTTTATCATTCACATTTTCATTTAATCTCATCATTTTTTTCTTGCTTATTTTCAACTTATAAAATTCAAATTCAGTTTTATCAAATATGTTATTTAAACTTTCTATGGAGTTTTGAACTCCAATGAACATACTTTTTCTGCCTTTTTCTGCATCAATTGAGATGATCATGTGGTTTTTCTGTCCTTCATTCTGTTAATGTGGTGTATCACATTGATTGATTTTTGTGTGTTGAACCATTTTACACATAAATCCCACTTGGCCATGATGTATAATCCTTTTAATATGGTGTTCAGTTCATTTTTTCTAATTGGATTATAGCTTATCTTTGAAGGTTCCAGCTTATCCTTGATCTCCTAACTTCAGATCATCTCTCATTCCTGACTGCCAGCCCTACTGACTTCAAAACTGTCACCAAGAGGCAGGGGCAGTGGATTTACATAGACTGCTTAACAAAGCCCCACTATCATGTAAGGTTTAATCTCTATAATAAAGTCCTTCTAGTGGTTCTACTTGTCCAACCAAACCTTAATATAGAGTTTATCGAATGTCATTTGATATTCTGATCAAGGAAAAAGGGAGAAAGCCAAGGTATAAAGTATAGGAACAGAAAGAAAAATAACACAAAGGGAAATATATTAAATTTAGGATGATGCATGGAACATAAATATGCTGTAAAAATCTAAAAACTGGATGAAATTGATTATTTCCTAGTAAAATATATACCACCAGAATTGATTCCAGAAGAGTGTGAAAAACAAAAGAGAACCCTTAGAAGACCTTCATTGCTACTTTTGGTGAATTTGTCCACATTTCCATCTGGTTTGGCTTGGAGATCCCACCTCCATATTCTCGTGCTGGGCATGTGACCAAGACCTGGCCAGTTAGAATTCCCTGATCTTGAGGTTTTAACAGAAATCCCAAGCTGAGTCAGTCTTTTGTACAAAGGCTGTCTCTTTGCCTGGGTTCAGTAAATTGGTAATATACAAAAATAGAGTTGTGTTTGGTCATTTTTCTTGCCACCCCTTGGAGAAAGTTTTCCCCAAAATAATACAAAACAAAACAAAACAAAACAAACAAAACAAACTGCAGAGGGAAGAATATCCAAGTCAGAGAAACATTTTCTATTTATATCCTTTGGGCCCCCACACTTACCTGTGTCTGAAAGTATCAGCACTTTCAAACTTTGTTGTATTGTGAGTCAATAAATTCCTTTCTAGCCTTTAAACTAATTTGTAAGTGTTCTCTAAAATTACAACTTAAAATTAATACAATGACCATGGCAGCAATTGCATAAGATTTCAAGAAGCTAATTTTCTTGCAAAAATGAAGTTATGGGTATATACTCTTTCAAGTTCACATACTCTGAAACCCTTTCCCTCTTGCTGAATTTTTAAATTCCTTTATATTGGATTTCAAAATACAAAAGAAAATGGGCTCTGCTTCAAGATGTTTGTGACTGCAAGCATACGTAGCCATTACCTTTGCCTCTCAAAAACCTATCATAATAACAGTGAAATCTGAAAGAAAGGGAAGTCCACTACTATAATATGCAAGGAGGGGACTTCAGCTTCTGAGATATATATGTGCTCAGCAGAACTCCTGAGTAACTCAGGATGGCAAGAGGGAGACGTAGACTGAAAGCCTATGTGGGGCAGAGTTACTTCACCTACACCTTTTTCTCCAAACAAAAAGCCTGACAGAAAGGCATTTAACCACCCTCTTACCAATTCTTTCTTTTAAAAAGGAGCCTTTTAAAAAAGATATGTAAAGACTGTTTCCAGGTGATCTATAATGGCCAGTGTGTTTGTTACAGTTCCTGCCAAAGACTTATTCTTTCAACATTTGTATGTGTTTAGAATAGTGGCAGGTCTCCATCTGTTCATGGTAAAACTAAGCCTTTCAGGTTCTTTCCTAGTCCATGAATTATTCTTATTTCTCCCAGGATTTATTTTGCTATTTTTAATATTTATCTTATTCTCTCTTATGTCATGCCTATCTCAAATATCTCAACAAATATTTATGGAACATCGACTTTGGGCAAGGCAGTATTTTTTGGGTGCTATGACTATTGTAGTGAAAATTACAAAACCCTTGTTTTCCTAGTAGTTTACATTCTTCTTAACATCTAGAGATATTTTGTTTTCTCTTCATATTTACGAATGAAGACCATGAGCTCTGTGTTTATGATTATCTTTACACCTCTCATTTTTCTGTCTTGATTATCTTTGCTAGCTTCTTTATGTCTGTCTACTTTATAATTGCTCCTGTTCCAAAGGATTCCATCCATCTCCCTCCACTACTACCATGGAACATACTTTCACAGGCAATACCTCATACTTCTTTGACTTCAGTCTGGCATCTTTATCCTGATTTTAGAAGCATACTTGATATTCCGTGATAGCTAGATGAACATTGCCACTAAAATATCACTCTGACATCTCAAATCTCAGAGATTCCAGCTGAATTGTCATCTATTCCTCTACTATGACAAACAAGTTATATTGCATTTCTTATATCAGTGGAACTTCTCACCATCTACTCAGTCACCTAAACCAGAAACTTAAGGTCATCTTTAAATTATCCAAGCAGCCACCAAATTTTATTGTGCTTCTTTAATACTACTTGAATCTATATGCATCCATATCTCAACTGTCTCACCATTATATCAGGACTTTATACTTTTTTCTTCCAGTTAATGCCATAACACCATAAGTGTGACAATCTAAATTTTGACAAACTGTTCATATCCCTGCTAGTATGACCATTCTAAAAATTGAAAAATTTTATTCCTATTAGAAAAATCTGACCCCGGAGGAAGATGGCGGAAGAGTAAGATGCGGAGATCACCTTCCTCCCCACAGATACATCAGAAATTCATCTACACGTGTAACAACTCCTACAGCACAACTACTGAACGCTGACAGAAGACCTCAGACCCCCCAAAAGGCAAGAAACTCCCCACATACCTGGGTAGGGCAAAAGAAAAAAGAATAAACAGAGACAAAAGGATAGGGACGGGACCTGCACCAGTGGGAGGGAGCCGTGAAGGAGGGAAGGTTTCTACACACTACAAGCCCCTTCGCGGGCGGAGACTGCAGGTGGTGGAGGGGGAAAGCTTCAGAGTAGCGGAGAAGAGCACAGCAACAGGGGTGTGGAGGGCAAAGCGGAGAGATTCCGGCACAGAGGATCAGTGCCCTTAGGCACTCACCAGCCCGAGAGGCTTGTCTGCTCGGCCGCCGTGGCGGGGGGGCTGAGAGCTGAGGCTCGGGTATCGGCTTTCAGTCAGAGCGCAGGGAGAGGACTGGGGCTGGCGGCAGGAAGAGAGCCTGAAGGGGTTAGTGCACCACGGCTAGCCCGGAGGGAGTCCGGGGAAAGGGTCTGGAGCTGCTGAAGAGGCAAGAGACTTTTTGCCTTTTGTTTCCTGGTGTGCGAGGAGAGGGCATTAAGAGGGCTGCTTGGGGAAGCACCGGAGACAGGCGCGGACCTCGGAGACGGGCGTGGGACGCTGGGGCTGCTGCTGCTGCCGCCGCCGCAGGGCCTGTGTGCGAGCGCGGGTCACTGTCCACCCCGCCTTCCGGGGGGCCTTGCACCCCGCCACTGCCGGGGTCCCGGGACCCGGGGACGGCTATTCTGGGAAAGCGCATGGAGCGCCTCGGGCTGCTGCAATGTCACGCCGGCCTCTGCCGCCGCAGGCCCGCCCCACACTGCGCGCCCCTCCCTCCCCTCTGCCTGAGTGAGCCAGAGCCCCTGAATCAGCGGCTTCTTTAAACCCGTCCTGTCTGAGTGAAGAACTGACGCCCTCCGGCGACCTACACGCAGAGGCGGGGCCAGGTCCAAGGCTGAGACCCGGGAGCTGTGAGAGCAGAGAAGAGAAAGGGAAATCTCTCTGTGCAGCCTCGGAGGCAGCGGATTAAAGCTTCACGGTCCATTTGATGTGCCCTGTGTCTGTGGAGTGCATAAATGGACAGCGAATCATCCCAAATTGAGGAAGTGGACTTTGAGGACAGGATTTAAGACTTTCCCCCCTTTTCATCTTTTTACAACGAATTATCCCAAATTAAGGAGGTGGACTTAGAGAGCAAGATTTCAGACTTCTTGCCCTTTTCCTCTTTTTACAACGAATTATCCCAAATTGAGGAGGTGGACTTGGAGAGCAAGATTTTTGATTTTTCCCCCTGCTCTCTTTTTGTGAATGTGTATGTGTAATCTTCTGTGTAAGATTCTCTCTGTATAGCTTTGCTTCCACCATATGTCCCAGGGTTCTATCTGTCCGTTTTTTTTCAATAATTACTTTTTAATTTTAATAACACTACTATATTTCATACTTTATTCTATTTTACTTTACCTGATCTTTCTTTTTTTCCTACCTTCCCTTCCTCCCTCCCTCCCTCCGATCCTCCTTTCCTTCTTTCTTTTTCTTTCCTCCCTCCCACCCTTCTTATTTCCACTTTCTTTTTATTTCCTTCCTCCCTCCCTCCCTCCTGTCTTTCTTTCTTTCTTTCCTTCCTCCCTCCCTCCCTCCCTTCTTCCATTCACTCTTCCTTTTGCTTTCACTCCTCCCTCCATCCCTCCTTTCTTTCTTTCTTTCTTTCCATCCTTCCTCCCTCCTTCCCTCCTTTCATTCTTTCTTCCTTCCTTCCTCCCTTTCTTTCTTTCTTCCTTCCTTCCTTCCTTTCTTCCCTTCTTCCTTTCTTTCCCTCTGTCTTTCTTTCTTCTACTAATTCTTTCTGCTTTTTCTCCCTGTTATTCTGAGCCGGGTGGATGAAAGGCTCTTGCTGCTGCAGCCAGGAGTCAGTGCTGTGCCTCTGAAGTGGGAGAGCCAACTTCAGGACACGGGTCCACAAGAGACCTCCCAGCTCCACATAATATCAAGCAGCGAAAATATCCCAGAGATCTCCATCCCAACACCAGCACCCAGCTTCAGTCATTGACCAGCAAGCTACAGTGCTGGTCACCCTATGCCAAGCAACTAGCAAGGCAGGAACACAACCCCACCCATTAGCAGAGAGGCTACCTAAAAACATAATAAGGCCATAGGCACCCCAAAACACACCACCAGACGTGGACCTGTCCACCAGAAAGACAAGATCGAGCCTCAACCACCAGAACACAGGCATTATTCACCCCCACCAGGAAGCCTACACAACCTACTGAAACAACCTTAGCCACTGGGAACAGACACCAAAAACAATGGGAACTACGAATCTGCAGCCTGCAAAAAGGAGACCCCAAACACAGTAACATAAGCAAAATGAGAAAACAGAAAAACACACAGCAGGTGAAGGAGCAAGATAAAAACCTACCAGACCTAACAAATGAAAAGGTAATAGGCAGTCTACCTGAAAAAGAATTCAGAATAATGATAGTAAAGCTGATCCAAGATTCTATTTCCAAGATCCATAATCTTGGAAATAGAATAGACAAAATGCAAGAAACAGTTAACAAGGACCTAGAAGAACTAAAGATGAATCAAGCATCGATTAAAAACACAATCAATGAAATGAAAAATACTCTAGATGGGATCAATAGCAGAATAACTGAGGCAGAAGAATGGATAAGTGAGGTGGAAGATAAAATAGTGGAAATGACTGATGCAGAGTAAAATAAAGAAAAAAGAATGAAAAGAACAGAGGACAGTCTCAGAGACCTCTGGGACAACATTAAATGCACCAACATTCGAATTATAGGGGTTCCAGAAGAAGAAGAGAAAAAGAAAGTGACTGAGAAAATATTTGAAGAGATTATAGTTGAAAACTTCCCTAATATGGGAAAGGAAATAGTTAATCAAGTCCAGGAGGCACAGAGAGTCCCATACAGAATAAATCCAAGGGGAAATACGCCAAGACACATATTAATCAAACTGTCAAAAATTAAAAACAAAGAAATCATATTAAAAGCAGCAAGGGAAAAACAACAAATAACACACAAGGGAATCCCCATAAGGTTAACAGCTGATCTCTCAGCAGAAACTCTACAAGCCAGAAGGGAGTGGCAGGACATAATTAAAGTGATGAAGGAGAGAAGCCTGCAACCAAGATTACTCTACCCAGCAAGGATCTCATTCAGATTTTATGGAGAAATTAAAACGTTTACAGACAAGCAAAAGCTGAGAGAGTTCAGCACCACCAAACCAGCTTTACAACAAATGCTAAAGGAACTTCTCTAGGCAAGAAACACAACAGAAGTAATATACCTACAATAACAAACCCAAAGCAATTAAGGAAATGGGAATAGGAACATACATATCAATAATTACCTTAAATGTAAATGGACTAAATGCTCCCACCAAAAGACACAGAGTGGCTGAATGGATACAAAAACAAGACCCATATATATGCTGTCTACAAGAGACCCACTTCAGACCTAGAGACACATACAGATTGAAAGTAAGGGGATGGAAAAAGATATTCCATGCAAATGGAAATCAAAAGAAAGCTGGAGTAGCAATTCTTATATCAGAAAAAATAGACTTTAAAATAAAGACTATTAGAAGAGAAAAAGAAGGACGCTACATAACGATAAAGGGATCAATCCAAGAAGAAGATATAACAATTGTAAATAATTATGCACCCAACATAGGAGCACCTCAATACAGAAGGCAAATACTAACAGCTACAAAAGGGGAAATCGACAGTAACACAATCATACTAGGGGACTTTAACACCCCACTTTCACCAATGGACAGATCATCCAAAATGAAAATAAATAAGGAAACACGAGCTTTAAATGATACATTAAACAAGATGGACTTAGTTGATATTTATAGGACATTCCATCCAAAAACAACAGAATACACATTTTTCTCAAGTGCTCATGGAACATTCTCCAGGATAGATCATATCTTGGGTCACAAATCAAGCCTTGGTAAATTTAAGAAAATTGAAATTGTATCAAGTATCTTTTCCGACCACAATGCTATGAGACTAGACATCAATTACAGGAAAAGATCTGTAAAAAATACAAACACATGGAGGCTAAACAATACACTACTCAATAACGAAGTGATCACTGAAGAAATCAAAGAGGAAATTAAAAAATACCTAGAAACAAATGACAATGGAGACACAACGGCCCAAAACCTATGGGACGCAGCAAAAGCAGTTCTAAGGGGGAAGTTTATAGTAATACAATCCCACCTTAAGAAACAGGAAACATCTCGAGTAAACAACCTGACCCTGCCCCTAAAGCAATTAGAGAAAGAAGAACAAAAAACCCCAAAGTTAGCAGAAGGAAAGAAATCATAAAGATCAGATCAGAAAAAAATGAAAAAGAAATGAAGGAAACGATAGCAAAGATCAACCAAACTAAAATCTGGTTCTTTGAGAAGATAAACAAAATTGACAAACCATTAGCCAGACTCATCAAGAAAAGAAGGGAGAAGACTCAAATCAATAGAATTAGAAATGAAAAAGGAGAAGTAACAACTGACACTGCAGAAATACAAAAGATCATGAGAGATTACTATAAGCAACTCTATGCCAATAAAATGGACAACCTGGAAGAAATGGACAAATTCTTAGAAATGCACAACCTGCCAAGACTGACTCAGGAAGAAATAGAAAATATGAATAGACCAATCACAAGCACTGAAATTGAAACTGTGATTAAAAATCTTCCAACAAACAAAAGCCCAGGACCAGATGGCTTCACAGGCGAATTCTATCAAACATTTAGAGAAGAGCTAACACCCATCCTTCTCAAACTCTTCCAAACAATATCAGAGGAAGGAACACTCCCAAACTCATTCTATGAGACCACCATCACCTTGATACCAAAACCAGGCAAGGATGTCACAAAGAAAGAAAAGTACAGGCCAATATCACTGATGAACATAGATGCAAAAATCCTCAACAAAATACTAGCAAACAGAATCCAACAGCACATTAAAAGGATCATACACCATGATCAAGTGGGGTTTATTCCAGGAATGCAAGGATTCTTCAATATACGCAAATCAATCAATGTGATACACCATATTAACAAGTTGAAGGAGAAAAACCATATGATCATCTCAATAGATGCAGAGAAAGCTTTCGACAAAATTCAACACCCATTTATGATAAAAACCCTGCAGAAAGTAGGCATAGAGGGAACTTTCCTCAACATAATAAAGGCCATATATGACAAACCCACAGCCAACATTGTCCTCAATGGTGAAAAACTGAAACCATTTCCACTAAGATCAGGAACAAGACAAGGCTGCCCACTCTCACCACTCTTATTCAACCTAGTTTTGGAAGTTCTAGCCACAGCAATCAGAGAAGAAAAGGAAATAAAAGGAATCCAAATTGGAAAAGAAGAAGTAAAGCTGTCACTGTTTGCAGATGACATGATACTATACATAGAGAATCCTAAAGATGCTACCAGAAAACTACTAGAGCTAATCAATGAATTTGGTAAAGTAGCAGGATACAAAATTAATGTACATAAATCTCTGGCATTCCTGTACACTAATGATGAAACATCTGAAAATGAAATCAAGAAAACTCTCCCATTTACCATTGCAACAAAAAGAATAAAATATCTAGGAATAAACCTACCTAAGGAGACAAAAGACCTGTATGCAGAAAATTATAAGACACTGATGAAAGAAATTAAAGATGATACAAATAGATGGAGAGATATACCATGCTCCTGGATTGGAAGAATCAATATTGTGAAAATGACTCTACTACCCAAAGCAATCTACAGATTCAATGCAATCCCTATCAAACTACCACTGGCATTTTTCAGAGAATTAGAACAAAAAATTTCAAAATTTGTTTGGAAAAACAAAAGACCCCAAATAGCCAAAGCAATCTTGAGAACGAAAAATGGAGCTGAGGAATCAGGCTCCCTGACTTCAGACTAGACTACAAAGCTACAGTAATCAAGACAGTGTGGTACTGGCATAAAAACAGAAAGATAGATCAGTGGATCAGGATAGAAAGCCCAGAGATAAACCCACGGACATATGGTCACCTTATCTTTGATAAAGGAGGCAGGAATGTACAGTGGAGAAAGGACAGCCTCTTCAATAAGTGGTGCTGGGAAAACTGGACAGGGACATGTAAAAGTTTGAGATTAGATCATTCCCTAACACCATACACAAAAATAAGCTCAAAATGGATTAAAGACTTAAATGTAAGGCCAGAAACTATCAAACTCTTAGAGGAAAACATAGGTAGAACACTCTATGACATAAATCACAGCAAGATCCTTTTGGACCCACCTCCAATGAAGGTGGGTTTTCCAAAGAAGATATACAGACTGCCAACAAACACATGAAAGAATGCTCAACATCATTAATCATTAGAGAAATGCAAATCAAAACTACAATGAGATATCATCTCACACCAGTCAGAATGGCCATCATCAAGAAATCTAGAAACAATAAATGCTGGAGAGGGTGTGGAGAAAAGGGAACAGTCTTGCACTGCTGGTGGGAATGTGAATTGGTACAGCTACTATGGAGAACAGTATGGAGGTTCCTTAAAAAACTAAAAATAGAACTACCATATGACCCAGCAATCCCACTACTAGGCATATACCCTGAGAAAACCATAATTCAAAAAGAGACATGTACCAAAATGTTCATTGCAGCTCTATTCACAATAGCCCGGAGCTGGAAACAACCTAAGTGTCCATCATCGGATGAATGGATAAAGAAGATGTGGCACATATATACAATGGAATATTACTCAGGCATAAAAAGAAACGAAACTGAGCTATTTGTAATGAGGTGGATAGACCTAGAGTCTCTCATACAGAGTGAAGTAAGTCAGAAAGAGAAAGACAAATACCGTATGCTAACACATATATATGGAATTAAAAAAAATGTCATGAAGAACCTAGGGGTAAAACGGGAATAAAGACACAGACCTACTTGAGAATGGACTTGAGGATATGGGGAGGGGGAAGGGTAAGCTGTGAAAAAGCGAAAGGGAGGCATGGACATATATACACTACAAAACGTGAGGTAGATAGATAGTGGGAAGCAGCCGCAGAGCATGGGGAGATCAGCTCGGTGCTTTGTGACTGCCTGGAGGGGTGGGATGGGGAGGGTGGGAGGGAGGGAGATGCATGAGGGAAGGGATGTGGGAACGGATGTATATGTATGACTGATTCACTTTGTTATAAAGCAGAAACTGATAAAAAAAAATTAAAAAAAAAAGGAAAAGAAAAATCGTGTTGACTGTGCATTGCTTAGAAGATCTAGTTCAACTCTTCAGCCTGATACACAATACCACTTGTTTCCTCTTTGGCCTCATCTCTTCATTTCTTGCTAATGTACTTACATCTCTTCCTCTTCTACCCCAGAGCATGATGATTCATACTTACTGTTTACTGAGCCCTAAATTTTCAGTGCATCTTTACTGTTGCATGCAGTGTTTATTTTGCTTAGAATAAAATTAATGACTTCATTTCATTGGCTAATTGCTACTAGTCCTGTAAGATACAACTCAGATATAACCCAACTTTAAGGAGGTTTGAATTATTAGTGTAGATTTCTCCTCCTAGATCATTCCATTTTATCCTGTATCTGAATCTGTGTCAGGGCATCCTTGACCTAGAGTGTTACTGTATGTTTATTCATCTGCCTTCTTTAAAATGTAATACATTTCTTCATGATAATTGCTGTACATCGTAACTATAACCCTAGCACCCAGCATCGGGCATGGCACATTCTTGGTCAGTGTTGAACGCCTGAAATAGTGATTTAGAAAATGGTTGGCAGATATTATAACTTAATAGGCAAGAAACCCTATACAAATATGTTAAGTAAGTGAGAGAGATCTATGTTGAAATACATCAAATCCTGGATGGTAGGTAACAGTATTAAAATAGGTTTTCTTTGGAGAATAAAGGGTGAAAAATAAGTCTGGGATGCTCACAGTGGCCAAAAATTCTGAAGCAGTGTGTGTGTGTGTGTGTGTGAGTGTGTGAGTGTGTGTATGCCAGTAACTGTTCTAGTTTTTAGAAATGTAGTAGTAATTTTAAAAAAAAGAAAGATCTTTTGGAGCTTCTATTTTGGGATAGGAATGGGGAAGAAAACAAGCACAAGATAAATAAAAAATGTTTTAGATAGTCACAAGTGCTACTAAAGAAAAAAATATACACTTCCAGAATAGAAGATGACAAGCCCAGGGGTGGTAGATAACTGTGTTGTGAATAGTGATGTGAGAATGGAGAACCCAGAGCCCAGAGTTGGCTTATAATTAGTGTCTGTCCTCTACGAATGGTGGATGAGAGAAAAAGGATTTTCCCCAACATGCTTTTCCAAATCTCCACATTTTTGCAGTGATGTTAAAGATGCTGGCTTGATGCTTAAAAATGGAGAGTTTTGAATATCACACAAAGGAGAGCCTCTTATTTCATAGGGAGAAAGCCTGAGTTAGGATGGTAAAGAATTTTCAAATCTTAAATGAAGTCACAGAAAAGAAATGCAGTTCAGTTTCCATTCGAAATTCTCATACCAGGAACTTCTCATTGAAGGGATACATTCACCTCTCAAATAATGAAAAGACATGAAATGTTTGGTTAATTGTAGTAAAGAAGATACTGAAGATCTCAAAGTATTGCATATGGATAACAAGTAATATTACTTAACAGAAACGTCACATTTCTTTGTGAACTTTCTAGTACATGCAGTGTTTTGATGTTCATGTTGTTCGATGCTCAGGCTTGTTTGCATTTACAAAAGAATCTTTATACTTAATTATTCATGGAATATTGAGAGCACAACTTATTTTCATGGTTAGCCAAAAAAGATAGACTTTATATTGCTATCAAAAACTTATCCACAGGCTATAACTACTTTCAAAAAGAATTTGTTATTCAGATAAGGGTTTTTTTTTGGAATTAGGCCAAAATAAACAAATGTTTTAAAAACTACCAAGAAAATACAGAGAAAATTCTTAAGATGGAAATATTTATGCTCACAACCACAGTGATGCTGTGTATTTAAACTGATATACTGTAATGTAAAAAACGTATCAGGTTGAGCTCAGAAGATTCAGGTACAGATCTTCTCCATTTCTGATTTGTCAGGGCAGACAGAGAGGAATATGATTTGGAAGAGCAATATAATACTCAGCAATCACTTTGAGAGAAAAATAAGTGGCTCTATAGTTTCAAAGTCAGAGTGTTAAATTGGGTTTATGATATAAGCAGCATATACTGGTAGAATGAGATAGGGTGATGTGAAGTAAAGTTAGAGCGATACGATATTGGTGGTTGTTCAAACAGGAAGGATACTGTCTTCTAGCAGCTTCAGTAGCAGGAATTAGGGATTCCATTTTTGGGAAAAATGGTAGAATATAATGTTATAGTGGGCCTAGAACCAAGACATTAAGCCATTTACTTGTCTAGGACTCATTATAATCATTTTCTAGGTACAGGATGGATCCTAGATGAGAAGTTGTATTAGTTGTCTGTTGCTGCATAAGAAATTGGTACAAATGTAATGGCTTAAAACAGCATCCCTTTATTAGCTCACAGTTCTATAGGTGGGGATACTGGCATGGAGTGACTAGGTTCTGTGTTCAAGGTCTTAAAGGTCTGAAATCAGCATTTTTAAACACTTGTCAGATAATTCTAACATCTAATTCATCTCTGTTGGCATCATCTGTCACATGTTATTCAAGCTGTCATGTATCTGGTTCTTGGTATAAGTAGTGATATTTTATTGTCTTTTGGACATTTTGGCTATTATGTTAGGATACTTTGGTCCCTATTTAAAGTGTTTTGTTTTCTTTAATTTTTAGCAGGCATTCACTCTTTATAGGTTTGGCACACATTTCCTGTACTTTTATGGACGGTGGTTCCATGATAACCTAATTTTCTGACCCTTTGTGGTACTCTTTTGGTCTGTTTCTCTTGTGCAGGTGGGGTTACCTCTGGTCCCTTCTCATGCTGCTTATGGGGTCTGAAGTAGCTTCCCCAGGATACGGCACTTGGTGCTTCTGGTGAGGGAAGGGAATCTCTGGAACACGTGATGAAGAGTCCTTCCTGGGCCAGGCACTTGTGACAGGGTCTCCCTGGACTGTACGGAGTGGAGGGTGCTTACCAGGTTGAGAGCTTTCTGTGGAGGGATCTCCGTTGCCGGTACCAGCAAGTTGCCTGATGTTTCTGGGGAGGGGAGAGGAGCCTCAGGCCCATCTGAGGAGAGCATTGTCCAGGTGGGAGCTTTTTGTGGTAGGAGCACTTTTGCTGGGACCCTTAGCCACTGATGTGTCTGGGTGGTGAAGGGGGATCTCAGGCCCAGTGGGGAAGGAAAGCACTTTCCCTGGTCACTTAGTGTCATCAGGGCTTCCAATTGTTCGTCCTTGCAGGTTCTGCAAGGCTCGCCTGGTGTTTGGGGGATTCCCATTTGATGTGATGGAGGAAGAGCCTCTTTGAGCCACTTCCTGTTACTAAGTTGGGAGTTAGGAAATGCTGGGCCTGGATCACATTTTTTTGTTGGTAGAGGGTCATAACGTGCCCTGCCATGAGGCTGTTCATCCATTCTGAGGGTCCCTAGGCAATTCACCTTCTCTAGACCTTTCAGAGATCTCCTTTGGTTGTCTCATATTATTTCCAGGATATATAGTTGTGCGTATAAAGGGGGAGCAGGGAGAGGGGAGTATAACCCATCTTATCTGGATTAGAAGTCCTCTCTGTGCCTTTTAAGTGCTCACCTGATTAGGTCAGGCTCACTCTGGATAATCTCCCAATCAACTGTGCTATATATCATAATCTAATAATGGGAATGATATTCCATCACATTCACAGGTCTCATACTCAAGGGGAGGGGCTCCTACAAAGATCATTGGGCATCATCTTAGAATTCTGTCGACCACAGAAGGTGCATGTGAATGTACTGAAGCATTAATTAAGCAATTATCATCCTTTGGAAGGTTTTAATCTGTTAGGATAGTATGAAAGCCAAGTACTGTTATAATTATTCTACTCACTTTAAGTGAAGTATATCTGATATCAAAAATACTTCCTAAAAATCAGACTATTCAAACAACTTTCAGAAGTTAATGTAAATTTCAGAGGTTTGAGCCAAGCCTTCATTTCTGGCCATGCAGATATCTTCTGTGTGAAAAATATGCTACCTCAAAGATGTTTTCAAAAACTTCACCACCACTCCCCATTTATATTTTGTAGTTATGTGCAAATACTGTGGCTGCCAGCAATTCACATAGAAAAGAAAGGTCAGTGATGTTTCTGACTTTAACTTTTTAGAGAAGGTGTATACTTAACACTGCCTACATTTGTATAGGCTGCACATTGCACAAAATTTCTGATTATTGCTTTAGGTTATAATACAATGTACTCTCACCTATACCAGGATTGAAAAATTTAAGCAAAATTTTCTGGACTGGCCAATACAACCCCCCAAAAATAGCCTTCAGGCTGAATTAGGAGAAAAATCCTTCACTATGTTTAGGTTGGAAGGAAGCATGACCTAAATTTTGATTTCAAATACTCGGGGTTTTGGGTGATGGTTTTACTGGGGACAGTTAGAATTGAACTATGTAGACATGTTTCCTGAAGCCAAGTTTTACCTTTAA
Organism: Mesoplodon mirus; assembly: GCF_964341445.2. Taxonomy (NCBI): domain Eukaryota; kingdom Metazoa; phylum Chordata; class Mammalia; order Artiodactyla; family Ziphiidae; genus Mesoplodon; species Mesoplodon mirus. The sequence goes on along the minus strand of NC_138976.1, from coordinate 195,662,942 downwards.
GGCTTTCATATTGCAGCTTGTGAGGCTCCAAGCAGCAATTGGCTACTTTGGGTCATTCACATGAATTCACTCTTAATCATATGATTGAGTCATATATAAACCATAAAACCCTTTGTAAGAAATTAGAATCTGTTTTAAAAATTAATTATATGAACTAAACATATATAGAAAGAAATTGAAGCTTGAATATATTGAAGAAGCAAAAATTAAACATACCTATAACTGCCCTTTATCCTTAGTTGTTTACAATCACAGCAAATCAAAGTGTGACATGTTTAAGAGAAAGGTAATTAAATTCTAAGGCTTTGTCATCTTATCACTTTTAAAAATACAAGATCTGAGTAAATGAAAGGAAAATAGAGAGGGTTGTTAAAGAGCTGAGTCATAGAGTGGAATAGAGAACAAGCGGAAGCGGAAGAGGCAAGAAAGCATACACAGGCTGGGTTTGAAGAGAGTTGGGAATGCTGGTTGTGGTAGATGGTCTCTGATTTGCTTACCGGATCTACTCGCTATCCTTCTTAACCCTGCTTCGTGATTCCAGGAGGCTGATCTTTATCAGCTTCATGGACCAGTCTCTCTGTGTCTTCAGGTTGGGTTTGGTTAATATGAACTACTGATAAGTGATTAGAAGTCAGGAGGAAAGAAGGCAAGGGTATTTATTTCCATGATCTGCCCCCTTCCAAACTTTAGGTTGGCAGTGGATGCCATTTTCTAAGGTTACATCTCTTGTTGGGTGGGCTTCTCCTATAACTCGAAGACATTCTGGGTTGCAGGAACTGCTATCTCTCTATGCCCCTTCAAACTTAGTGGTTATAATACTGGCTTCTCACAGCTGCTAGCCTCAGGCTACTTCATCATCTCTTGGTTTCCCCTCATTCTTTACACACTTTAGTCTCTTCATTAAATGCTATTCCATCACTCTTTTAAAGTGTGCCATCAGTTTTTAGCTAGAACTGACTGATACATTGGTAGTGGGGAATAGGCGAAACGTTAAGGTAGTGTTAGGGAGGTGGGATAAACTGCTGTGGAGAGAGATAGGAAGAGAAGGGTTTCAAAGCTTTTTATGGCATTCTAGGAATGTAACATGACTTCTTTATGTGAATGACTCTAATGTAGTCTTAAATGGCTTCTTAATTATTGATATTTGGTTGGGTTTCTGTTTCTTTGCATGCACAACCAGGATTGAACAGGGCTAAGAGATGTCTGGGATTTACATGATGAGATAATACTACTAGGATCTATCTAGATTCATTATATCATATTAAGACATTTCTCCCATGGAATCAGGAACATCCCAACCCAGTGCACATGCTAAGTTTTTATTGAAATTCAGTGAACTGCTATGGTGTGAAATTAATTTTTATTGTCAGTCCCCTGCGTCGGCATGCTGACTCTCAAGCCCTGTGCCACCAGGGAAGCCCTATAACACTTTATATAGCTGAGAATTCATCGATCAGGATTTTCACTCTCATTGGAATCCACTACTTGCCTACGACAAATCGGACACGTAGAGTTCTCAGACAGCCAGCGATCAATGCAGTGAATGTGATATTCATGGGAGCAAGGTAGTATGCTAAGCTTGCTGTTTTCTGTGTACTCTGTAAGGCAAATGCTACAGGCTTTTAGTGCATCATTTTCACCAAAAGATCTTACAGCCAAGCTGTCAATCTGTGCTTTGGTGAGTCCTGTAGTTTGCAGATTATGGGAGGACCCAGAGTCACTTTCATCATATATTATTAGGCTAATTTGTCTAACCCCTTGGCTGGTCTCTGATGATAAGTTTGTTTCTTCAATGCCTTCAAACATCAGTGATATAATTCCTGAATTTTCATCACTTGAGCTGGAACCAGAAATAGGACTAGAACTGGAACTAGACGTACAATTGGGGCTTGAATGCCAACTCAGTGTGGAACTTGAATGGGTATCATAGCTAGCATTTGAATCAGAACCAAATATACCACTACTACTACCATTAGGTGACTCTAGCCATTCCATTTTTTGACTTGGAGGTGAGACACTATGCTCTAAATTACTGTCACTGTCCATAAGGTTATTTGAGTTACTAAATTCTGTCATTGTCTGCCTTAACGTGCTCTGAGTTGGAACAGATGTTGTATCATTTAAGCTAGTATTTAACATTCTGCAAACGGGATTTCTAATGGTATTGACATAAGCTCTCACACCTGCCTGCTCAGAATGTGAATACATATGCCTCAGTCCTCGTTCACTTTCAGAAGTGACAGTGTTGTTTGGTGTCTCAGATGTTAACTGAGTTCTACTAGCTCTGCTGTCTCTCTGAGAATATGCTCCAGAATGAACTTGTCCTACTTCAAGATTGAAGGGTATGGTTGGATATATTTCCCTCATTCCCCAAGATTCACCACTGCTGGTTGTATCTGGAGAATTTTCTCCATGAACGGCATTCCTTGTTCTAGAAGTTTCAATAAGACCGCTATTTTGCAACTCAAATCCAGTCATTTGCTGTGTCAATATTTCTTGGTGCTCAGTTCTAGAAAATCTCGCATTCTCACTTAGCAGAGGCTGCTCAAAATTCTGAGAGGGTATACTATGATTAAGTCTTTGTACAATTTCCCTAAGTGAACGTGGAGGCGACCAACTTTCAATTCTTGCTCTGGTTCTCCGATACTCTGGGCTCCTACTTCTTGCTCTTCTCTGACTTGTGGTAGGTGGGAATTCCATTAATGTTTCAGTTGTATCTTGTTCAGGCATAGATGGTCTTGTAAATATTGATTCAGATTGTGGACTTTCCACTTGCCTTTGGCTGTCTTCCATATTTTCTCTTCTGGGAAGTCTTGCAGATGCTACATATTCATTCTCTGGATTTGGACTCCCATTATCAAGGTTAGCATTTATTTCTAAACTGAATATGAACTGATCACTTTTAGGATTAATTTGGCTCTCTTCTCTCCAAGATTGGTTTTCTCTTTGTCCACTTGTCATATTTTCAGTTTGTCCAGAACAGTTAAGCCAGTCTATTAGAGAGTCACCACTAGACACGTCATCTGAAGAGTCTCCTCTGTCTGTTAACAAAAGAAATGGGGAGGGTGCATAAAAGAACTACCAAAATTAGAACCATCATAAAATAGCACTCTGAAACTTTGTTTCAAAAACAAAAAATGAGAACTTAAATACTCAGATGTTTTAAACTGATTTCACATTTATAGAGTTAATATTTTATAAACTGCACTGTGTAGATTTATAAGTAAAGGTAGAAAAGTTTCGATTCCATCCAAAAAGAGTGAGCTAATCCTAGATAAACTTAGAGAATTTTTTAAAAAGGGAATCCGGAGGAAGTCTATTTTTCAGTATTTCATCATATACACAGCCCTGTGTACCACTGTCAGAGGAATGTCAAGAGACATTTTTTTCTGTCCACTGTCAAAACACTAATGCAATTAAACAAGGTAAACACCAGTTAAGGTACAATGCTAGTAGTTTAGTTCAATTTACATTATTGTCTAATTTTCATTAGTCTCCAACATGACTACTTGTAGGCTCTTCACTTATGTGTTTTTGATAATAGATAAGCTGTTTTAAAATATAAGGTTATTGCCCAAACATAAACAAGTGTTATAGGTTTAAAAGTGTTTGCATTTTGAATACTTCTTAATGTTACCAAGATTTTTAATTGACATTAAATTGAAGGTCAGATCAAATGAATAGACTGAACCTAGCATGGTACATATAAGACCATATTCAAGAGCCAAAGTATTATAGTATCTTCTTCATTAGACAGCAAAATCCTCTACTTCACACTGGAAGGGAAGGCACCAGATCTGAGGTCCGAGCAGGGTTTCTCAGCCTTAGCACTATTGACATTTTGGTGCTGGACAATTCTTTGTTTTGGGGAGCTATCCTGTGCATTGTGGGATATTTGGCAGCATCCCTGGCCTCTGCCCACTAGATGCTAGTAACACCCATGCCTCCCCTGTGACAACCAAAAATATCTCTAGCCATTGTCAAATGTCCCCAGGTGTTGAAGAAAGCACAATTGTCCCCAGTGGAGAATATTTCTGTTTGCTTTTTTTACATGTCTATGTAGAAAAAATAATTCAGGAAGTAGGAGGGACTTTCAGTTGAGGTAGAAAACCAAGAAAAATACAAATAGGCTACTTTGCACTGTTTCCCAATTAAAACAACCCAGATGTGAATCAGGAAAACAAACAAACAGACCTTGACATGCTCACCAAAAATCAAGTAAATGCCAGTTCTTTTTATGAGAAGTTACTTACCAAATTAATGTAAGTCACTTCTGTATAATTTACTATTTACTATTATGAAGTTACTATTTCCTATTATGAAGTTCCTTATTCATCCCATCCGATTCCCTCCAAAAGCAACATATACCTGTATTTTCATCTGAGTCTTGTGGTGCGTTTTCTTTAATTAGCTGAAGTCTTCTCAGCAACTCTTCTTCCGTACTTTCACCTGGAATGCCTAGAAGATTGTTGTCTCTCATAAGTTCGTAATCTTCTTCACTCAGATTATTTACGAACCTGGAGAAATCTTCTTCCCGAACCAATCGGTCCGTTTGACTTATGTGTTGGGCCGAAACTCCATCTCCTTCATCGTTGGAATCCGAGTTTTCCACCTTAATAAACAAGTGGAAAATTATCTGAAATTCACGACGTGGTGTTGAAATTCACCAATGGTCGTTTCGTTTTCTTCGCTTTCTACTTCCTGCCAGAGTGTCCGGTTCCGACTCAGTCGGATGACCCTCCGCACAGATTCCTCCCTTCTCCCTTCCCGACTCAGTTCTGTGGCCCCTGGTGACGCAACAGTTGGGAGCCGCCTCTAGCCCAGAACTTGCTAGACGTTGCCTAGGCACCCATTATCTTCCCCGCTGTTACCGAGTAGGGACTGGATTCAGGTTAGGTTTCATTTCATTCACAACCAGCCAATGTTACTGAGGGTTTATAGTGTACCAAGCACCGTGCTTCACCTCGTTTCACCCACAGGAGCCTATTCTCAGGTTTTCAGGCTCTGATATGCTCTATTTATTCGTTACATTCCATATGACTGCCTTCTTCAAAATGCCATGCCAAAGTCAGCCTAGTTCAATGCAGCAATTCTCATTTTCAGGTGCCCAGGGACCTCCGCCTTTTCTCCTCATGAATTTCTCAAATCCTAGACTCTCACTAAGAAAGCCCACAATTTTTGATAATTTACCAGGGCCCTGGCTGAGTCTCTTTAGTGTGTCCTCTCCCTTTTAACTGTTAATGGCTTCATCTTGCATTATATGGTCCTTCAGTCTTGTTTCAAACAAACAAGAAACACCAAAACTTTGGCAGCCTTTTCTGCTCAGCCAGGGAATTCCTTCTCCACAAAAGCATCAGGTTCATTTTTGTCCTCCTTTCTCATAAATATTATAAATAGTACTTAAGCAAAACTAGCCAGAACATCACAGGAACTTTTAGGACAGATACATAATAGTTACTTTGTCTGCCACAGTGAGTACTGACTTTGCTGATTTTGTCGCATGTATCACCTGAAAGGCTTGGTGAAAATAAAATAATGCTCATTTGCAATGCTATCTGGAGGAGACCTCTAATTCACTCTCAGTACACAGCTTAGAAGTTGAAGGAGCTGTGTAAATTCACAGTTGTTGTTTTGTTCACGGTCCACAGCAGGCTTTCTTGTTTGTTCTCAAGGAGATGGAAGGATGGTAACTTTACTGGTGTGACAGTGAAGTATCTAAGTCTATGTCCTGCTTTTGACATTTGTTCCATGCCTTGTTTAACTTAAGCTAGAAAAATCAATCTTTCCCCTCTGAATCAAATCTCAGCAAGACTTTGCATGAGAACAGAATCCCCTAGACTACCCTGCCTCCTTTATGGACTTCTGAGTGTATTTGTTATCTTTTACTGAAGTTATTCTTTTCACAGGGGAACTCTGTTGTAAACTTGTTTGCTGTGCCTCAATCAAAACTAGCAGTATTATGAAAATTCAGCGTGATTTGTACTCTTGATGCAGGAAACCCTCACAATCGTTAGTGTTCTTGAGAGTGATTGATTCAGTTTAATTCAATTCAATCAATTCAAGTGTCAAGTATGTTTAGCATTTGTTAAATGTCAGTCATATTATCGGATATTAAGATACAAAGATGAGTCTATTTACGAATCTGTTGTCATTAGAGTATAACAAACAATTGAGCTACACAGAGGTAAAATTACAGTTTTGAGGAGAAAGTGATTTGAGTGAGAGAGAAAATCGGTTTCACTGCATTTGGGGTTTAAAGGATGAACAGGAGTTTTCTAAGTGAATGAAAGGGGGAAATATTTTCAAAAGTGAGAACAGCAACTGCTAACACTCATAAAACAACAAGGATAGTAGATTTTAATTACTAAAAAAAGACATTAGTTAAATTGGCAGAGCAAGGCCAAAAAATGGAGACCTTTATGACATGTTTAGAAGTTGGACATTATCATTAGTGCAATGGAAAGATGTTGAAGTCTTTAGACAGTTGATGGTCAAATTTGCAATTTAGAAATAATATTGATAGTAGTGTTGAGGATGAATATGAAGGGCAACAGTTCAGATGGGAGGGTCAGAAATAGATAGAGGGCAGCCTTGGCTAGTGATGATAAGGATCTGAATCAGGGCAAAGGAATATGATTAAAATGAAGGACTTTAACAGATCTCTAGGCAGCAGAACTGATTAAACCTAGTAATATGTGGGAAAGAGGGAAAAGTGGGGAGGGGGAATATATGAGGGAAAGGCAGGGGTCAGGATTACTTCTGTATTTCTGTCTTCGCTTAGTGGACAGTGGTACCAATAAGAAGTAACACCTGATTCTGAAGTTGTATGGTTTAGCTTAAGAGGGAGGATGATTGCTTATGATTAGAATAGTATGCAAGTTACCTGAAGATTCAGAAAGTCTTACAGTCATTCCAAATTTAGGTACAGAAGCACATGAACAAATAGCCCCGGATGTTTGGTGTTCCCTGTAGTTGGCTCTCAGTGTCAATGACTCTAGCTTCTTGAACTATTTGTTCCTGGTTATGTCCCAATTCTGGTGCAAGTAACAGGGTATAGGGATCATCATCCCAGAGACCTACTTATTGACCTTGATTATTTAAATAGAAGCCACCAATACAGCTGTGCTTTACACTTAGTTCTCTCATGTCTTGAATTTCCTTCTGAATATTGCAGTGTAGGTTCAGTAGTTTTTCCTCTGGATGGCAATATTGCTGCTTTGGCCTTTGTTCTATCCCTTGTCTTGATATCAGAAGTCTTCTGAAGATATTTTTTCTTCACTTCTCATTTCAGAGATGGGAGATGCATCAGGAAGTCCTGAGGTTGACTAGAGCATCACTCTAAGTTGAGTTGGAGGGGAAAAGGTTGAAGATGGAAAGCTGCTTACTTTCAATCAGAGTCAAGCACTTAAAAATTTGGCCAATCCATTGTTTATGATGTGGTGAAAAAATGGGGTGTGTGTGAGCAGATTTGGCTGTTCTTTTATCCTGGTTGTAATAATGGAGTTTTGTAATCAAGAGTTTTCTTTTACTGACTCTGTCTAAGGAAGCTTCTGAACAGATTCTATGACTCAAAGGGAGACTGAAAATAAGCAAGATATAGCATTCTCCCTGAATATGGGTAAAAGGAGTTCCGTGGCTTTAGAACTGTAAGAAATGATCAAGACATATATTCCAGATACCTATTGCAGTATAACAAACCAGTCCAAAACACAGTGGTAGATACAATAGAAACCATGCTGTTATAGTCAGGACTTTGTGAGCTAAGAATAAAGATAAAGAATACTGGGGATGGCTCATCTCTGCTCCATCATGACTGGGCCTCAGCTGTGGTGGCTTGAATGATTGGAGATAGATTAGACAACTTGACTGGTGTCATATGTCTGGGGCCTTGGTTCTGGCTAAGTTTTCTTTGAGTCACATCTTTTGGTGCTGAAATGTCCAACCAAGATGGCATCTTCATTCACAAATCTGGGGCTTGAGTTGGGCTGCACAGGCTGAAAAATTTGGGGCTGGCTTTCCCTGTGTCTCTCTCTTTCTCCATGAAATTTCTCAGTGTAGTTTTGGAGTCTTAGCCACCTGGATATCTCAAAATAGTTGAATTCTTACATAGTGAGTGGCTTTACCCAAAGTAAACATCTCAAGAGACTTGGCTGGAATCTGTAAGTCTTCCTATGACTTAACCTCATAAGTGCAAGAACACCTTTTCTCTTGCATTCTGTTGATTGAATAAGCCACTGGATCAACCCATATTCAAGAAGAGGGACACCACATTCTACCTTTCAATAGAGAGATAACAAAGATTTTATGGTTATATTTAATGTACTATAGCACATGATGAAAAAATCTTATAATGATGACTTTTCAGTTGAAGTGGAAATTAATCTCTCCCTCTGTTTTCTGAATTGCATTATTCTCTGGGTAAAAATAAAAAAAGGGAGGACATAAAATCTGAAGTTCTTTGCATTCAGCCTGATTTTAAAGATACCCAATTAAGGATCTTTTTATTATGTAATAGTTTTCCCACATCAGAGACCATTGGTAATATTAAGAGCTATTTACTGAGCAACTGTAATTGCTAGACACTCTGCTTGTGTTTTAACTTATATGATCTCAAGCCCCATGCAAGATAGGTATTACTATTCTCAGAGATAAAGGCATGGAGGCTGATGCAAATTAAGTGATTTTCTCAAAGTTACAGTAATAGATAATAGTTTAGATTCCAACAAGGTCTATAGGATGACTCTCCCTGTTTCGCTCTACTCTGTTATGTTTAATGAAAACACAATATCAGACATCATTACACAAACGTAGTAAAATCTCAGTTAAATGAGATGCTTGAATCATGTTTGATCATTTTCGTGTGCCATTTCAATTCTGCTTTGGAGTTAGTCTAGAATATCTTCGTTTTAACTTAATAAAGAGTAATTTTAAATCAAGAAGTAAACATAATTAAAGCTTGATAAGATATTTCATATATTTATGTCTTTTTCTTTCCCACCAGAAGGATGGGTTAAAAGCTTGAAAGCATTGATGCAGAAAAATGAATATAAATATGCATGTCTCATGGAATCTACTGGAATTGGTTCTTTGACACAAATACTTGTTTTGAATCTAAACACGAAATTCTTGTTAATTGAAATCACACCCTTTCCACTTACATAGGCTTGACACTAGGAATTAGTTTCATCTCTTCCTATGCTTACCTCTAATTATGGAAATAAAAACGTATTTATTTAGCAAGGTCTCATCCCTCTTATGATTTCCTTTCTTCCCGGTTCTGCTCGGATTTAGACTTTTGATAGCTTTTCTATTAGTGCCGTGTCAGTGGATAGTTTGCTTCTATGCTTTCTCTAGTTTTGAGCCATTTTACACACTTTCTCTGAGGCATGCTCCAGGTCTGTTATTCACAAGCCAGTTAGTTCATATTTCCGCACATTTGTTTATCTGTAAAGTCTTACGTCCTAGATTATTGTAATAAATAAGTAAACTTACATATACATAAATAATATTCTGTTTGTTACCTACATAGATATATTTAAAGATGAATTTTACGGTTCCAAGGATGAAACGGATATCAGGTTTGTTTCTCAAAACAAATGAACACAGAGAACACAAAATGAATAAGCAACACAAAAGCTCACAATATATGAGCAAAACCAAATTAAGCAGGCCTGCCGTATACAGATTCACAGGTTGTGCCCTCTAAAATTCCCAGGGGGCACCATTCATGTAAAGAAGAAAGTGAATGACACTCCTATAAATATGCAGTGCACCACCTGTACAACTGAACATGCAGACACCGAAAATGAGCTTTAATGCTATCTTTTGCCTTCCTTCGACCCAGTAGGGAGAAGAGAAGAGGATAATGAACTCAGGGTAGAGTAAATAGTTACTTTATTACTTGTTCTTCTCCAGGCCTAGAATTTTATATGCTCCTATTGAAGGGAGGTTGGTGATTTTGTTCAGTAGCCTGCAGTCACAGGGAGGTGCACTGCCTCTTTCACCAAGTATTTACACCAGTAGGTGTAACCACAATGGCAGCGTGTGGTGTGGGTAAAAATGGTCACCTCACATCTCTGTCATGTCGACTCTCCCTTTTATGGTGCTAATTGGGTGTTGTAGTCGCTCTTATGGAGAGTCACTGAATGGTCAGTCTGGGTTGCCTATTCAAAGAAACTCACCACATTTTCAAATTACATTACAAAAAGGCCCCTACATTTCAGGCATACCATTTTGCTTAAATTCAAACTACTGTACTATAATCAAGTTGCCTCTCTTGCTTAAGTCTCAATATCCACAAACTTCAACAAATTCAATGGACAGTAGGTTGAACAAAGGGTGAAAGTTTTTTAAAAAGTAGCATTTGTATTGGGAGCAGAGTTTGGGTTTCCTTATGGTCGGGTTTCCTGGGGCCTCTTTAATATTCAGGCTAAATGCAAGCTCTTATCCACACTATTAGAATGCATCCTCTATCTTCAAACACATTTGACAACTTATTGCATATAGAATAAAGTAAAATGTGTAGTAAGCCCTTACAAAAATCTCTCTAGATTTGCCAACATTACTACTTTTTCATCTTTCAAACTTCAGTTTAAATGTCACTTCCATGGAAAGGTCTTCCTGACCAGTTTATCTAAAATAAAATTGTGCATGTCATGCTCTGTCACAGATGCTTATCTCTTCCTCCAATAAACTGTATACTACAAGAATAGTGATCTTTATAGCTCAACCTGTGTTTTCCATCTATTCAGTTCCTTAAAGTAGATACTAAATGAATATGCGTTGGAGAGTGAAATAAGTAAAGTAAGGAAGAAAGGCCAGAGGGAGGAAGGGAGGAAGGAAGGACAAAGATTCTCTCTCTGTCTTTTTTCATTATGGCTGCTGTAACAAAATGCCACAGACTGGGTAGCTTATAAACAACAGAACTTTATTTTGTAATGTTATGGAGGCCTGAAGTCCAAGATCAAGATAGCAGCATGGTCTCATTCTGGTGAAAGCCCTCTTCCTGATTCATAGCCAGAACCTTCTTGCTGTGTCCTCACATGGTGGAAGGGGGCTAGTGAGCTCTCTGGAGCCTCTTTTAAAAGACATTGATCCCATTCATGAAGGAATTTGTGGCATCTAAAAAATACAACCAACAAGTGAATATAACGAGAAAGAAACAGACTTACAGATGTGGTGAACAAACTGGTGGTTACCTGTGGGGAGAGGGAAGGGGAGAGGGTAGGGGATTAAGAGGTACAAACTATTATGTATAAAATAAGCTACAAGGATATACTGTACAGCACAGGGACTATAGCTAATATTTTATGATAACTATAAATGGAGTATAACCTTTAAAAATTGCAAATGACTATATTGTACAGCTGTAGCTTATATTGTATACCAACTATATTTCAAAGAAAATAATAATAATAGTCACAAAAAATCTGAAATAAAAGGCATTAATCCCATTCATGAGGGTGCCACCCTCATGACCTAATCACCTTCCAAGGGCTCCACCTCCTAATACCACCAATTTGGGGGTTAGGATTTCAACATATACATTTTGAGGGAACATAAATATTCAGATCATAGCACTCTTCTTTGACCAAACGTGAGTCAGCCTTCTCTGAGTCCTCTTTCTAACTAGTCCCTGACCTTAGGCTCTGTCCTTGGCCCATTTAGACTAGTATTAGCATGAATTCTGGTGGGTCAGTTTAGCAAAAATCCTCTACCCTTGATATATGATCAAACTCTTTATCCCTCACCCTTCATGTCTTATCACCCTAGCCTGACTACAGAAAAAACTTTTGTCAAATTGATTTAGCCAGAATTCTCCTTACCCCTGATGTTTCCTTTTAGTAATTTTCTACTGACCCCCACCCTGCTCCTTGCCTTTATATCTCTACTTGTTCTTATTATATTAGGAGTTGAGCCCCGTCTCCCTCTCCTACTACACAGCCCCTCTGTAGTAGTCTCCCTGACTTATCCTTGCTATCTTTAACAAGTATCATGTAGACTTGTTTTCTTCAATACCTTCAAGGCTTTCCTTACCTACATCTCTCTGCATGTGCTGTCACTTTTTCCATGCCTTTGTTCACATTGTAATCTGTGCTTGCGATGCCCTACCCTTTATGCCCTGGTTCATATCAAACCTCTCTGTAATATCTGTACCCTTCTAGTCCTGTATTAAATACACTGCCCTTCAAGATGGCCTGTAAAACTCCTGTTTGCATAAATATTTGACATTTTTCACCTTCCTGTTTCCTCTTAGAATCTTAAATAGAACAATGTGTGCACTTGCCTTCTACTAGATTGTAAACTGTAGTGATGCAAGAAGTAGGCATCATTATGTGCCCCTCTAATGCCTAACACCAAATGTTATGCACAGTTAGAAACTCAATAAATACCGGATTAGTTGAACTATGGTCCTACTATATAGTGAAAAATTCAAAGGCTATTGAATTGGACTCTGATCTCCCCCGCTCATGAGCTGTGTGACATTGGGTAAGTTATTTAATCTCTCAGTTTT